>NC_138537.1:60074812-60674812 GCF_964234715.1 Podarcis melisellensis | reverse complement strand
AGCCAGTCAAGAGTAGAACCCAGGGCTCTTAATAGTTGCACAGAGAGGTTTAGCTGTCTTTTCACATTTATATACTGTCAGTATATAGAGTCCACACTAAATACATTACTTCTGGTAAATAAGGCATCATAGCCACTAGAGGGCTGTTAAAATTTGGGTTCCAGACTTTTTAGACTCGTCTACCCATGTACTATCTGAAAGCAAAGGTGCGTATTGGTTGCCAGATGTGAAATATATTGGCAGCATTTTCATATCTCCTACCCCACTGTAACAAATGCAAACACCACCTCCCGACACCATCTGGCTGGCCTTGGGTGTAGAAGTGGTAGCATTTCCGAGAAAACTACCTTGGAGGTCCTGTCTTCAGGATCCTACTACCAACCCAAATTGGGCTTCAAAGAACTCTGATGCCATTGGTGCCAACATGCACCACAACCACTGACTTCTCCCTAGCATTACATACCAGGCCATCTAGGCAACAACTTTTCTACCGGGCAGGCAATCTGACCTGTGGCCTTTATGTTCATCAGACACCCAAGAACATGTGTCCTTCATGATAAAATCACACATTACCAGGATCGCTCCCCTGTCCCATCGGAGTATCCTTGGAATGAGGGGGTAGCTGTTCATTCCTCAGGGAATCAGTCCCTTGTAAGGGAATGTTTTAACGGGACGCGGGTGGCGCTGTGGGTTAAAGCCTCAGCGCGTAGGGCTTGCCAATCAAAAGGTCGGTGGTTCGAATCCCCGCAGCGGGGTGCGCTCCCGTTGCTCGGTCCCAGCGCCTGCCAACCTAGCAGTTCGAAAGCACCGCCAGGTGCAAGTAGATAAATAGGGACCGCTTACTGGTGGGAAGGTAAACGGCGTTTCCGTGTGCTGCGCTGGCTCACCAGATGCAGCTTGTCACGCTGGCCACGTGACCCAGAAGTGTCTCCAGACAGCGCTGGCCCCTGGCCTCTTAAGTGAGATGGGCGCACAACCCTAGAGTCTGTCAAGACTGGCCTGTACGGGCAGGGGTACCTTTACCTTTACCTTTAAGGGAATGTTTCTTCCTTCCTCTGAGTGACATTTTCCTTCCAAGAAACCCTAATTTCTGCCCTGACAGTAGGGGAAATGTCACGGGGGTGGGTCACAGCTATAACATCTCTGAAGGCCTCATCCGCCACCCTCTCTGCCTCTCTTAGCTTTCTCGGGTTTGGCACCTTGACCTCAAGGAAACAAATGTGTTATCAGAAAGCCAGGAGCTTCTTGCTCCTTAGACACACCCATGACCTCTGTCCAACAAGGAGAGATGCTCATGCAAAACAGAAGAATATCCCAGTGCCCCTCCTGGCATAACTGTGTTTGCACTTTTAAGGTTTTTTTTTTTATTGAGAGTATGGTAGAGGGGGGTTAATGGAAGGAAAGGTGAAGCCGAGGCCTGTACCCTAGGCCTCCTCACCCTGCTGCCAAACTCACACATCTGCCTAACTCACCTTGGTACTGGGGCTGCCCTAAGTGGAACTGGTTCCCCTTGTTAGGCTGCCCTACACGGACTGGCAGCCACTCTCCAAGTTTTCAGGAAGGAGTTTTCCTAAAGATGCCAGCGACTCAACTTGGGATCTTTCGCATGCAAGGCAGATGCTAAACCACTCTGATTAGATACCCTCACAGCATATCAATACTATTCAGTCCATCAAAGAGACGGTGTGTGAGCCCTTAAGAAAGGAAAGGGAAGAAGACCCACATTCTAAAGGAATTCCTTTCATCATCTCCACATAGAACTCCGTGTCTTGCAGTATTCCTTGCCTTGTAATCAATAATTTGAATCATGGGCACGTAGGTCTGGAACTAGTTTGAATTCTTTATATATAAATCCTTTTCATTTATTAAAAATTACAGAAAGAGTGGGAGAGACTGAGAGAGAGATCTAGTGCAAGGTTCTTGGTGCTGTTGGGTTCCAGAGGCTCTTAGATCTTTTATTCCTTTTCAGAATATTTTCAGAGTCAGAAATATGAAACAAGCCATGGCACTGATCGCTAGCTTGACATGTAAGCAAACCATGGGGGTAGGCTGTTGCATATTTTAAAAGCAAAGGGCTGAGTTGTTAATGTTATAACAATGTTGTCGTGCAGTGGATCTTCAATTCAAACAAGGGAAACTTTTGAGAAACAGCAACTGTCTTATGTGTGTGTGTGTGTGGGGGGGGGAGGTTGGAGGATTTCCTATGCCATTTGAGGGTCTGATAAAGTAAACACTCCTCTACATATTATGCTGTCCAAGCACCATCATATTTGACTTTATTGTCATTTCTCTTTTTGTCAAGTTGATGATTTAACGCTTTTATCAGAATTATTTTTATAGAGTTGACTAACAAGTGCAAGTCTCTCTCTCTCTCTCTCTCTCGTTGTAGCATTTATTTATTTATTTATTTATTTATTTATTTATTTGCTTGCTTGCTTGCTTGCTTGCTTGCTTGCCACCCATCTGACAGGGCTGCATCAGCCACTCTGGGTGGCTTTCAACAAATTGAACCACCAAGCACAGTAAAACATCAAACATTAAAAACTTTTCTATGCAGGACTGCCTTCAGGTGTCTTCTAAAAGTCAGATGCGTAGTTGTTTATTTCCTTGACATCTGCTGGGAGGCCGTTCCACAGGGAGGGCGCCACTACCGAGAAGGCCCTCGCCTGGTTCCCTGTAACCTCACTGCTCCTGTGTGATGATTTATTGTATATTTCCCCAACCTGGTGCCCTCTAGCTGCCACTGGACTACCACTTAGGGGGAGAACCACTGCCAATCTGTGTAGACAATGCTGAGCTAGATGGACAGGTGGTCTGGGTTGCTGTAAAGTGTGGGCCATGCCCAATGTGACTGGTGGTAGTTGTATTGCATTACATCCGGAGGGCAGCAGGTTGGTGCAGACTGGTTATTGTATTGCATTCAATGGGTCTTAAGAATAAGTTCATCTGATTTCAACTCAGCAGCCGATTAAACAGACATATTATGTACTTTGATAAATCGATGAAGCAGTTTCAAAGATCAAGGGATATTACATGAGGATTTTCTGCTTTGACTTCCTTTTCATTTCCCCTTCTTTTCATTTTCTTATCAAAAATGCTGTATAGGTTGCTTAGCTTAGTGACTAATAAAAGGGAACCACCCACCCACCCACCCACCCACACACACACACACGGCAGTCGCAAGCCCTGTCCTCCAGGCAATGGTACTGAACTATCACTGTGGCTTAACTTGCAAGACTTTGCTCACAGGATGTTCCCAAGAGCAGCTATAATATACTAATTCTCACTTTTCACACGCTTAAGGCCAAAGCACGAAACCCAGTTACTAAGGTATATGCCTATTGGACTTCCTTCCGAGTGCAACATCTGCAGGATCACTCTGTAACTAACTGCACACTATTCAGATGGTGGAAAGATGGATGCATCCCATTTATTTGGCATGCGTTTATTGGTGCTTTGGGGATTCTGTTTCCTGCAATTGTGAGGACAGCATCTGGACTGCAAGAGTGCAGTTTTCCTATAAACACCCTGTACAATAAGACCACAGGCTAACATATATTACTACCAATATACTCCTCCGCACCTGCCAATGTCCTGCAGTGCCATTGTATTCATATCCACTATGCAAGTTCATGTAAGTATCAAATTGCCATTTTAGTAGATCATCTCTTATGCATTCTAATCCACTTTCCTTTTGACTGAAATGTATTAAATGAGCTTCACTCAACACCGCTGTTCCACTTGAGCAACATACTTCTGCTTGTGCAGTGGAATTTCTCCTCCTTCTCTTCCCCCATGAAGCTCCCTCGTGCACCCTCAAATTCTGTTCCAGAGAGTTGGGAAACCCTCCAAAGCATATTTTAGGGGGTGCTGGGGGTGGATAAGGGACGCAGGTGGCGCTGTGGTCTAAACCACAGGGCTAGGACTTGCCGATCAGAAGGTTGGCGGCTTGAATCCCTGTGACGGGGTGAACTCCCATCGCTTAGTCCCTGCTCCTGCCAACCTAGCAGTTCGAAAGCACGTCAAAGTGCAAATAGATAAATAGGTACCGCTCTGGCGGGAAGGTAAACGGCGTTTCCATGTGCTGCTCTGGTTCGCCAGAAGCGGCTTAGTCATGCTGGCCACATGGCCTGGAAGCTGTACGCCAGCTTCCTTAGCCAATAAAGCGAGATGAGCGCCACAACCCCAGAGTCAGTCACGACTGGACCTAATGGTCAGGGGTCCCTTTACCTTTACCTAGGGGTGGATAAAGGGAAGGGAAAACCCCATAGTGTGAGCAGACTTCTGGTCACGCAGCGTCAGATGCAAACTTAGATGAAGTTGGTGTTCATTTAGAAGGGTGGGAAAGCTAAACCTGTAACCAAAAGCTTCTTGCCTTTCTACAAGTATAGAGGGTGTTATGATATAATTGAAACTGCATAGTAAATATCTCACATACCCCTTCTCAGGCAAAACAACATACATTCATATACACTTTTATTAAACCACCCAGAGTACCATCTTGACTCGAAGGTTCAGGAAACTAATTCTACATTATCTGATCAACTTTTACTATCAGCAGTTTGGGAGCAATGTATATACTTAAGGAGCTGTTCAGTAAGACAACTGAAATCCTCATAGAAAGGCACAAGTGGGATCTGAAACAAAATGTGGCAGCATGGAGTGTTCTCCATTCAGGATTCCAGCTACTCCATTCCATTCTCCCCATTGTCTGTCCTTCCTCAACAGGAACTTAGCATTTTGTTGCTCAGTCCTCATTAAACAATTGCAAGTGGGAGTACATTCCCTTAGTACATTCCCTTTTCTAACTAAAGGCTGATACCTTGTAGCTAAAACATATTGTTCCTTCTGGACTGTACCCTACCAAGTTTAACCATTCATGGGGCTCCTGGACCTGTGTGTGTGTGTGTGTGTGTGTGTGTGTGTGTGTGTGTGTAGCATCCTTCATTCTCTTGATTTACCAATGAGCACCAGTGCAATGTAGGTGCATGGCCTAAGCCAGGATGTATAGAATTTCCGGAGTAGGCTTGCAGCCTGTTTTGGATGCAGTTACATTCCTCATCAGAATTTAGGGGTGCCTTTCAATTCTAGATCTGGTGATGGCAATGCCAGTAGTGCCTTTCATCAGCTATGGCTGGTATGCCGGCTACGTTTTCTTAGATAGCCACAGTGATTCATGCTTTAGTCACCTTCAGGATGGATTATTTAACACACTGTCCACAGGGTTGCCTTTGACGAGTTCTCAGAAGCTACATCAGGTTCAGAATGCTGATGAGGATGAGCATGCAGTTCACACCTTGGCTGGAAGACTTGCCCCCTTCCTTGCAGGCCTTCTTCCACCAGGCCTGGGAAGGTGGGCCCTGGACTGACTCCAGCTACGAAAGCCGAGGCTGCTGAATAAAATCTTGGGCTGTGATATAGTTTGTGGAGGTTTGTTGGGAGGGCGTTGCTGCTACTGGTTTTTTTGTATCTTTAGTTCAGATCTTGTTGTGACTTGTGTGGAAATTGTTCAGCTTGGTTGTGTATTTTTAATGTTTTGTTTATGACTACTTTTGCTATGTTGCAGTTACGTATTGTTTTCATGTTGTGAGCCGCCTTGAGCATGGTTTGAATTGTGGGAAGGCAGCATTCAAATAAAATTATGTATGTATGTAACACAACTACAGTAGCTTCCAGTTAAGTTTCTAGCCCCACTTCAAAATGCTGTCGATGACCTTCGTAGCTGTAAGTGGTTGGCCCAGAATCTGTCTTCTCCTCTATGTATCTACCCAGACTTGCTGGGAAGGCCTGCTCAGAGTATCTCCACTGGGCATGGCCAGTGCAGGATTACTTGGGACAGAACTTTGCAACTCTGCAATTCCCTGCAGCAAGGCTGGCCCTCTCTAACCCCCTCTAGGGACTGTCCCCAAGTCACATGCTCACAGGTCCCGCTCCATCCCCTCCCCCAATGTCTCTGAACTGGCATAATGTCTTATTGCATGCACAGATCAAGAGACTCACATGGCTTATGTGTGTACAAACCTCTGATTTGTGGCTAGAAGGTATCTTACTGTGAAAGTAAGGTAAGGGTCACTTCTGTTGCTCCACCCACTTTTGCCTTCATCCCTGCCCACCACAAGCACGAGCCTAACTTAAATGGTATGCCTTTGTCCAGAGCATTTTAACAGGTATAAACCCACCACTAGTGCACTATTGTTGCATCAATGACAACAAAAACAGTCTGGAGAAGCCCCTTGTGAGACAAGTCAGGATTGGACTGTCAGAAGTGAATTGCATATACTTAGGGCAGGAGTCACAGTCCTGGGGCCTCCTGGCCTCTCTGTCCAATCCTTGACTCTCCCTAGTCTTCTTCCCTCTATGGCCTTGCTCTGTGCCCTTCTTGTTTTTGCCCGGTTGGAATGTGACATTGAACTATGACAATGCTTCTTGCTCGCTTGGATGAGGGATGGAGGGGTGTGCGTGTGACATAACCTACTGTTCAGGAATGTTGCCCATGAGGCAATGCTGTCCTCTGGGTGAAAAAGATGTCCCCTATCCAACCAGAAAAGACTTTTCATGTGTGGAACAACAGCCACCCAGATGCTACTAGCCCAGAGATGGAAGGAAGATACAGTTCCGACCAGAGAAGAATGGGAAACCAAGCCGGTGGACTATGCTGAAATGGCAGACTTGACTGGAAAACTCGGGAATCAAGAGAACAAAAACTTTATAAAAAGAATGGGAGAAATTTATAAGTTATCTAAGAGACTACTGTAAGCAGATAGAAACATTGGCAGGATTTTGTATCACTTGTAGTGTAACTATTATTGTAAAAACCAAATAAAATGTTTTCCAATTAAAAAAAAAAAGGCCCCTATCCCAGGGTTACAGAAAGATCACCTTGATTTAGTTCTAGGTTCTGTAGCAATGGACATTGCTACAATTTTCCATTGTTTTCCTGAATTAGCTAGCATAAATCAAAGCAGGCAAGACCCATTTATTTTGCTTTTAAAACTTGTTATTAATTATTATCATTTAATTCATTATTATTTATTGTCCTGCTTGTACTATCCTGCTATATTGAGTATGAAAAATGTAATGCAATTTTAAATCTCCAGTGCTGCAAATCATGGCCGGTTATAGTTGCATCATTAATAGCCCTTGAAAAATATCAAATCTCCTGGTGGGGGTCAAATTTGCACGACGGTTCTAAATTAGACTTTTTGCCCATGGATCTGCAATAGCACCAATCAACACTCTAGCCCACGTGCGATAGTCTGTGAAGTGAAGTGTCATGTGGATTTCATGGCTACCATGATCACTTTTTAATTGTTTTAATACTGATTCATTTTGTGCTGCTTCTCCCAAACAGCACTCTTAAAGCAGAACTGTTTGAAGCAAGAGGGGACATACCAAGTCCCCGTTTTGCACAGAAAAGGCACATATATTTATACCACAATTTACCAGAATCTACATACACTCTTACACCCCTCTCTATTCTTTATCCAGGCATTATCTTTCAAGGGCACATTTAAAGCCAGGCCAAAATACTCAAGGTAAAGGTAAAGGTACCCCTGCCCATGCGGGCCAGTCTTGCCAGACTCTAGGGTTGTGCGCTCATCTCACTCTATAGGCCGGGAGCCAGCGCTGTCCGCAGACACTTCCGGGTCACGTGGCCAGCATGACAAGCTGCATCTGGCGAGCCAGCGCAGCACACAGAACGTCGTTTACCTTCCCGCTGTTAAGCGGTTCCTATTTATCTACTTGCACCCAAAGGTGCTTTCGAACTGCTAGGTTGGCAGGCGCTGGGACCGAACGACGGGAGCGCACCCCGCCGCGGGGATTCGAACCACCGACCATGCGATCAGCAAGTCCTAGGTGCTGAGGTTTTACCCACAGCGCCACCCGCTCAAGAAGGGTACAAAGTAAGGGTGGTGACGGGGTGGCATGGGAAGAGGGGTGTGTGGCTGGGGAGTGGATGCTGAAGGGCCAGACAGAGAACATTTGACCTTTGGCCTCAGCTTTTATGAGCCAAGCTGAAATTCAGAAGAGAGCCGGACTCAGTTTGCAATGGCTAAGGGGGTTGCAGACTGGAGGGTAGGGACTCATTTCTGTCTCCACCATTTTCAAAATTCTTCTCTATCAACTGTATTAGATATCCTTCTTTGTTCTACTAGTGATGTTCATCTCAAAGCAAGATGAACCAAGAAACCAAACCTGAAAGGGAAAAAAATGCCACTGTACTCCTTTCCTCCCAGACAGCAGAGTCCATCAGCTCTCAGCCACCTTCTAAGTGGCAGAAGAAGATGGAAAGACAATAAATGCCCCAACCATTGATATGCATGCTCTCCCAGGCTCACTCTGTATATATTTCAAATAAACAGATACCGCAAAACCAAATCTCTGATATTCTTTCTTCCGAGTGACTTGGATTGTATCAGATTACATTGCCCTTGGTAGCCGATGAGTCAAGTGCCAAATGAGCCCAATATATTATTTATTTATCTATTTACTAGCCACACATAAAACATTTAGATATTCAAACTGATGTCTCCAACCATTACAGACTAAAGACTCTACTGTGCCAAGGAGGCAGGAACAAGCTTGGCTTCCTACAGTCTTTTCACACAGTCTTTTCAATCTCTAGAGGCAAGTTGGATGTCTGCATAATTTAAAACAGCCTCAGGACTACTTTGTACATTTGTAAAATTGATAGACCATATCTCTCTCTCCCTGCCTCCCTCCCTCCCTGACAGGGGATCTAAAGGCATCCATTCTCTTGCCCCTGGCCTATAAACTTCACAAGGATGGCACAGAGTCAATTATATGCTAGGCAAGAACTTTTTACTTGGTTCTTCCATGCGGTTCTGCAGTGATGCAATTGTGATGTTGTACAGGGGTAAAACTTTGCCCTAAATAATCAGTTTCAGATTCCCCACCAAGAGGTCCAGGTTAGTGGTGAAAAATCAATTTCAGAGTGATTTCGCTTAATAATTTCTGCCGGAGAAAATGAGCTGCTCACCACACAAAGAAAGCAGACTGTGTGTCTGCATGCGGAAACAGTAAAAAAATACAGTAAATCACAGGCTCCTAATTGAAGACTGGGAAAGTTGTAACTTTCATCATGGTTGCAGCCCTTGGCAAGTATCTACCAGCTTTTTGTGTAAGTAGTTTAATGGTGGAGCACATATTTTGCACACAAAAGTTTCAACATTCAGTCCTTGGCTTCTCCAGGTAGACCACAGCAAGACGTATGGAGAACTGCTATGAGTCTGCATAGAATAGGGTTGGAGAACCAGTTTAAGCCTAGAGATACTGTTTCACCAAACACAGAATTGGACCTGACTACTGCTTCTGCTGATTCAGAGCCAACGCATCTGAAGGTTGGTGGTTCAAAGCTCACTGAACCTGTAGCTGGTGCTTTGGAGTTTGCTAAACTTCAGCTAGGACCTTCACAGATACTGTCTCCTGAACACATCTCACCGAGTGCTCCCTGTGCTATCACATCTGCTCAACAGCACAGGGAAGTTGCCAGGTGGGAGGCCACAGAACGGTGAACAGGTGCTTGTATGCAGGTCAGGGAGTTGGCCCATTGAGAGTCACAGTCTTTAGCCCAAGGAGGTGGAACTTGGGAATGGAGGACTGCAGGAAGAGAGTCACCAATGGCCTTTGTTGGAGCAAGTGGCTCACTTGGAGCTATCCATGGTGCTGCAACCACCTGTCTTGTTTGCTCTGTGGTTACCTGGTGGAGATGCATCAGATCATTTGCGGCCCTACCGGTGTTGTTGGAGTCTTATCTTTAGTCGGCTCTAGCCAGCATGGAAAATAGTCAGGGAGGGGCACCGTGTTGGCTATGCCTGACCTGCCACCTGATCCAATAATCAATTGCAATGCTCCCATGAGCACCTGGTTTCCTTTTTGAAAAAGAAAGCAAAATAGAAATCTTTTTTAAAAAATTAAAACAAACAATCTGTTCATTCTAATGGAATGAGCAGTTCCATGCATTCATTTATTTGCAGGCTCACAGTTGTTCTCTTCCTGGAAGTGAATGAAAATCTTAAGCACCAGGAGTTGCCACTAGGGACTGTTTTCCTTCAAACTGCACCCACTTACCTCACAGCTCATGTCACATGTAGAAAACATGGCTGGAAAGAAACAAAGGGAGCTCCTTGTTGTTCCTTTGTAAGTGGGGTTCACTGGCATGCATGATCAGCACTGATGTCAAGCCCTATGGACAGCAAGTCCTACTAAAGAGTTCCTCACCAGGTGTTGAGAGAGTTAAAGATCCAGCCTACCAGCTACATCCAGTTCCTCACCCTTGTTATATGGGATTAGAACAGCAGAAATAAGCATTTTTATAAGGGGGGGGGGAATTGTTTTCAAACAATATTTTCCTTGCTGCTGTCTCCCACTGGAAATAAAACAGATTTGAGTTGCTATCCCAGAAGAGCAGTGCTGAGGAATGTTGTGTCATAGTGAAAAATTAAGCCCTTGATCCTGTTCTTTCCCAACAAAACTCTTTTATTGGAAGAAGCAAAAACATCACCCCAAAGATCCTTGTTTGCTGGAGACACCATCAATGAGACATTGCTATAGTCCTATTTCAGGATTGGGGGGGGGGGACTCATTGGAATACTCCGCAGTTGACATATATTGCTCTGATGATTTGGCATATATTTCTTGTGCTTTAAAATCAGGGGATAATTTGTGTAGTTTTCTTATGCTACTCCAGTTTGCACTTACACACATCTGTCTTCTAGTTCTTGACAGTTATTATACATTCTTGAAGCACAATAATAATAAAAGGCTTTGAAAACACTGATGATACATCCTGTGATTTAAATACTTTGGGGGAGGGGGTGGAATTGGCAAGGAAGTTCACCTGAATAAGTTTATCTGCTTTCCAACATTGGTTGAGTGTAAATGCAATATTTCCTAATCATAACCAGGCTATCAAGAATATCCCACTCTTCTCCCTAACTTCTTCCCATTTACATAGGCGCTTAGAGATAACCATGATTCAAATCGCATATGTATCAATGTTAATACTAACCACAGCGGAAACCAAACCATATTTTGTGACTATAGTTAACTGTAGGATTGCAAACAGCGTTAACATCGGTACAGACAGAACACTAACCATAGTTTGCTTCAAAGTTGAAAATGAGGGTAAATTACTATGTGAGATGGGGCGGGGCAGGGGAAGGAGCAGGGAGTAGTAAAAAAGTATGCATCATACTTCTTGCCGATATAGCCATGGTTAAGTATGGTGAAGTGGGATGCCTGCACTGGACCGCTCTAAGTTTTCTACTTGTTGCATATTTCATCTCTCAAAGAGCAAAGCATACCTGGTTCCAGGTACAACAAGCATCAATTCCGTATTGCACAAAGCTTTGGAAAATGGCTCCCTTGGATTTATATAGCCTCTTTCATGCCAACATTAAGCTCTTAATCCTTGACCTAAATGAGAAGATTTTTTTTCTCCTCCTCCTCCTCCTCCTCCTCCTCCCTATAAGCTTAATCCTCAGGCAAGCAGTAAATTCCAGCCATGAGTACCGTAAGAATATTTTTTCCACTACGGTTCTCATCAAAGGTGAAGAAATAACAGTACACAGTTTCTCCTTAGATTGTAGCAGCATCTGTGCATATTTGTAGGCCGCCTTTCCATAGTCAAGACAGCTTGCAACATGAAAACAATTACATAATTACAAATGTAACAAACATAATCATATGCAACAAAACATTAAAAAAGTACACAACCAAATCAAACTATTTCCACATAAATCGTAGTAAGATCTAAAATAAAGATACCTAAATAAATAATTAAATAAATAAATAACGGCAATGACCACCTCCCAAGAAAACCCTCTAACAATACCCCAAGCCAAGAGTCTTTTCAGTAACCTCGGCTGTTGCAGCTGGAATCAAGTCAGTCAGTCCTTCCCACCCAAGCCAGTTAAAAAAAAAGGCCTGCAAGGCAGGGAGCAGGTCTTCCAGGACTCATCAGTCAAGATCAGGCTGCATGTGAGTTGGAGGCCTCTTAACTGACTGTCTTTTTGCTGCAAACGCCTAGCCACTATAGCTAGTAGCAAGGAAGTTTGCAATTCGCCCCCAAAGGGAAGAAAGCATTTTGCTGCAGTGTTGATATACAGTGGTACCTCGGGTTACATACGCTTCAGGTTACAGACTCCGCAAACCCAGAAATAGTACCTTGGGTTAAGAACTTTGCTTCAGGATGAGAACAGAAATTGTGCGGCGGCAGCAGGAGGCCCCATTGGCTAAAGTGGTGCTTCAGTTTCAGGTTAAGAACGGACCTCCAGAACGAATTAAGTACTTAACCCGAGGTACCACTGTACTGTGCTTACTTCAGTTGCTTAGAACCTAATGCTTGCAAGGGCTTGCAGAATGCACAGACTGCTTCCTTAAAGGCCATTTAGCTTATTTATTTAGATTTTTAAGTATGCTGCCAAGAGTGCCCATCGAAGCTCTGTGTGCTCTAGCCACCTGTTTAAAATTTAAATGAAACAGCTCTCAATTGCTTTTAATTCATAACGGTGCAAAAGCAGAGCAGACAAATATAAAAGCCACACAAGTATTTTTCCACACTCGGGACCTCACAGGTCTCTGTTTTCTTTGAAATCTTATCATAACATGCTTTCCTTGTTGCAGAACTGTAGGCCTCTCATGCATGAACAGCGATGTCATAACTTCTCAGAGCATGGTTTTGGATCAAGGCCAGTGTCCCTGCTAGCAATAGAAAGAAAACCTTTCTCTCCCATCCATGTGTGCATACAAACTGCTTGCATGTTGGACAAATACCCCATCCACGCCATACATTTAAAGCACTGTAATGCCACTTTAAACAACCATGACTCACAGAATTCTGGGAGCTGTAGTTTTGGAAGGGTGCGGGGAGTTGTTAGGAGACCCCTGTTCCCTTTAGGTAAAGGTAAAAGGACCCCTGACCATTAGGTCCAGTCGTGGCCGGCTCTGGGGTTGCAGCGCTTATCTTGCTTTATTGGCCAAGGGAGCCGGCGTTCAGCTTCCGGGTCATGTGGCCAGCATGACTAAGCCGCTTCTGGCGAACCAGAGGAGCGCACAGAAACACCATTTACCTTCCCGCTGGAGTGATACCTATTTATCTACTTGCACTTTGACGTGCTTTCGAACTGCTAGGTTGGCAGGAGCCTGTTCCCTTTACAGAGCTACAATTCACAGAGTTCCCTGTGAAGAGGGATCAATTGTTAAACCACTCTGTAAATTGTAGCTCCAGGAGGCACAAAAGGCTCCACTAATAGCTCTCAGCACCCTTCACAAACAGCATTGAGCTGAACAACAAAAATAGTTTACCCTGTCTTTCTAATTATGTAGGCATTTCTAAAATGTCATCTGGCCCTCACATTCTTCGCCTGATTTATTTTTTTAAATGTGCTACGTTTGGTTTCCACATTTATTTCGGCAATCCAACCTTGCAGAGGCTGTCAATGGGATACGCCATCATATTTAGTTATCTGAATGAAGCACGGTCCAGTAAAAGTAAAAAGGTTTTTTAAAAAGCAGCTGTCACCCTTTCATGTTATGGAAGATTTCATTTCCTGGTGTGTCAGAAAAGCAATCAAGCTTGACAATACACCCGTGGCTCTTGCTGGTTTAAGTGCTTGAAGCACAATGGGGAAGGCAGGATAAATCCTGCCATTGGAGACGATGGAAGGAGGCTCAAATGGCAGCGCTTATCATTTTTATCAAAGGCTTGAAATAGCAGTAAAGGAAGCGCCAGTGCATCTTGCAACTAAGGATACATTTTCTCCAATCTGAAGACTTTTTAGTGGCCATCACCAAGCATCCAGTTTCGAGAGCGAGATCCTTGTGGTTGTTGCAACAATAGCTAAGTTCCTAAATAAACTAAAGTGTACCCAGAAAATGTTTGCTGCTATTCCCCCTCCCCAGGCTCATGCTTTGGAGCTGTGCCACGGATGCTTCAATAGTTGACAAAGACTGCTATCAATTCAGTCTCGTGATTCTGGGCAGCCAGATATCACAAAGCAAACAGAATGCTATTATGCTGTGATGAAGTCTAAGGGGTCTGGGAGTTTGAAGTGGAGTGGGATTTGGGGAAAGCTATGAAAGGACACCTTCTTTGCATGGAGAAGACCCCAGGTTCCATCTGCAGGTAGGGGATGGGAGAGAGCCCTGTCTGAAACCCTGGACAGCTGCTTCTAATACTTGTGCTTAGATGGACCAATGGCCTCGCTCAGTTCCAGGCATCTCCCTATGAAGTCCGTTTCATCAAAGTGGGCATTTCAAAATGAAAAACAAGTTCAGCACAGCCTTGGTTTATTTTCTTCCTCCGAAAAGGAATAGCAACCAGATCTCGCTGATCTGAAACCAAGAGAAGGAAAAGGAAAGCTCATCCCTACCACTGTCCGCTACTGCCTCTTAAGCTAATGGGGTGGGGGACACCAAGATGATGATGGGGAACCCAGAGGGCACCCCACTCAGGGTCCCCTCAAACCTGGTGCTGACTCTGCCTATGGTGACCTCTATGCTTAGAGAGGCTGCTGTTTTTATGTTATGATTATTCACTGTGTCTGCTGCTTCAACATACAGTATGATGATATGCTTCATTGTCTGCAAGAGTTAACTATTTGTATTCTGCACAGCCAACTATTTTATCCTTCTTTTAAGGAAATGTCAAAATAAAACTCCTCATACTTCAGTCTGCACAGTGCTTCTGTTTTAGTTATATTTGTGGTTCCCAGCATCTGTGCCATACATCATATGCATGATAGTTTACTGAACTACTTTCTGCCCACTAAACCTATCCTAATCATGTGGAATAGTTTGATTTTTTTTTAACTTCATTGTCCGATGAATCAGGCTAAGGCTGCAATGCTAAACACGCTGACATGTGTGTAAGCTCCAGGGAACACAGATGGATTTACTTCTACGTAAATGTGCATAGGATTGCACTGTTAAATATCTCTGTGGTTAAAGTTGTCTAACATGCAAATTAAAGACAACCTGACATTTGACACTCCCTGTGTCAAACACCAGCAATAAAACTCTTTCTATTTGTTCCTCCTTTTTTCCTCCTTTGTGTGTAAGCCAGAAAGAGCTTTTTCTTTCCCAGAGGTTCTCTCTTTTTCCAGGATTTGACTCTGAGACAGATCTGTTTACCTAATATTAAAAGCTGTCTAAATATTGGCAGCAAAGTCTCTTAATACTGGTTGTCAGAGCTCCTGGGATGGCTTAGAGTACTCATTTCCTCAGGAAACCAAGAAGTTTCCAGTCAGGCTTCAGTGAGGAAACTGAAAATGGGCTGTTGTTGTTGTTGTTGTTGTTGTTGTTCTAGAAAAAGAGGTGCTGGAACTCACAATGACAATGGCACCCACCTGAGAGGTGCCAGAACTAAGTTCCTGCTGAAAAAGGCCCTGAAGATTATTATTAAAATTTCTATACTGCCTTGCATCTGAGGCTCACGAGGCAGTTTCCAATATAAAAACACAAAAATACATAACATAGTAACAAACAAAAACAACACCCCTCACAGTTTAAAAAGGCCATGGATTGTTTAATTAGCCAAAGGCTTTGGAGAAGAAGAATTCTAAAGGAGAAGGAGCCTGGGTCAAGGAGCTAAAAGGGTGTAAATTAGGTTATGGATTGAGAGAGAGGAATCTGAAGGAAGGAGGGGTGGAAAATGAAGGTCTTCTTTTTGCTTCAACTTTTCCAGGTTTTTCCAAATGTTGGCCAGGTTTGAACCTGCTCAAGCTCATAAAAGGTAATGAGATGGTGGCCTGAGGTGTAATTGGTTGACTATTACGCAGTTTCTTGAAAACATTTCTCATTAACCGATATCGTTCTATAAGAATTGGACTTTCCAGTTCTTTAAATCAATCACTCCTTCTATGGCTCCTCACTTCCCTTTTGACACAACCTGATCGAGCACACTCAGAGAACGCTTTGTTGGTGCACTGAACACAGTTTTGAAAGGTATTGCTTCTCAGCTTGGTGCATGGTTGAAAGAGGAGTTTAAGAACTAAATTGCACGTTTTGGCACACTGCTAAAGCTCTTTACATCCTCCTCACAATTTCTTAAAAATACGTGACGATCTCTGGGATTTCATTCCGGTCAGCGTACACAATAGCAAAGGTAGAACAGGCTGTTTATCCACTGTATACAGCTTGTGCGGCAGCTGAACAGTGTTTCACAATAAAATATTTCTATCTCTCACACATACTGTACTGAGATGAAGTGGTTCATGTGCCTCTTAATCCTATGTTTACTTGTAAGTAAGTCCCATTGTATTCAGTGGGGCTTGAGCAGGGGTAAGTGTGTATAGGATTCCACCCTTAGTTTGTATTCTCATTGAACCACAGACCCTGCTGGGGGTGGGCCTATGGAGGCCGAGTCCAAAAACTTTTTCTAAGCGCTCTAAATGTGTGTTTCTGAGTGATAATGAATCCAGGGGAAATTCAATTGGTGTGGGTGGAAGGGTGGTTTTCGGGGTTACAGAGCCTCCAAGTCTCCCTATTTTCCAGGGACATCACTGATTTAGAGAAGCCAACCCAGTTTCTGATTTGATCCCCTTTTCTTTAGGATGTCCTTATTTTCCTTGGAGAAACGTTGGAGGCTATGGAGTTATCTGACCCCCAAGTCATCTAAAGGCAATCCTGTAAAGGGAAGGCTTTTTGTTTTTAATGTTTAATATTTAATTATGCTTTTCCATATGTTGGAAGCTGGCCAGAGTGCTGGGGCAACCCTAGAAGATGTGTGAGGTATCGATAGTAAAATCATCATTATGGAATGGGACGTCCCTGTTTTCATCAGAGAAATGTTGGTGGGTATATGTTACTGGGTGGGATGTCAATTTGGGGGATTTAATTAATTAATTTCAGACTACTTGATCTAGATACATTTTGGGAGGAGTAATGAATACCCAATTTTGCTCTGAATTGATGAATGTATATTGAGAACAACTTGGAAAATCCTCTAAATGTGGGAGGGATGGACCTCAGGCCCGAGTGCTAAATGCAGCCCTCAGAGTGCCTATCTGGCTCTCAGAAATCTCTCTAGCCCACCCCCCACTTCCAGCCACAACCCCTGTAGCCCTGTGTGTCAGTGTGTGTACAAACTAGCCTGGTGTACTGAGGTAAGAATCCACCCATTTTTGCTTCTGGCTCAGCCCAGCTCTGGCATGTTGCCACTGGAAGATTGTCCATAAACTAAAGTGGCCATGAAATGGAAGGAGATTCCCACTCCTGAGGTACATTCTGAAATGACCTTGGCAATGAAAACCAGACAGTTGCTTGAAAGTGAAGATTATGAAGGAAGGGAATGATGCTGAGAGTTGAGGGCAAGTACAAGAAGGGGGCACGGGTCGCGTGGGGACGTGGGTGGCCTGTGGGTTAAACCACAGAGCCTAGGACTCGCCGATCAGAAGGTCGGTGGTTCGAATCCCCGCGATGGGGTGAGCTCCCGTTGCTCGGTCCCTGCTCCTGCCCACTTAGCAGTTCGAAAGCACATCAAAAGTGCAAGTAGATAAATAGGTACCGCTCTGGCGGGAAGGTAAACGGCGTTTCTGTGCGCTGCTCTGGTTCGCCAGAAGCATCTTAGTCATGCTGGTCACATGACCCGAAGCTGTCCGCAGCTCCCTTGGCCAATAAAGTGAGATGAGCGCTGCAACCCCAGAGTCGGTCACGATTGGGCCTAATGGTCAGGGATCCCTTTACCTTTACCTTTACAAGAAGGGGACAGTACACCCAAAAAGAAAAAGTAAGAAAACGCCAGCTATATTGACATAGCTCTGGATGCTGAAAGCTGTGTTTTTCTAGTCTTAGAATAAGTTGTCCTTAATTAGGAGGAATTCTGACCTGTATATGCAATAAACAAAGGCCAACAAAAGTCCTTGCACAATTTATGTGTCCTACTAGTCTCTGCATTGTGAATAGGGCAGGTCTTCCTACCAAATTTGAAGGATGACTAGGTCATACAAAAATTGTCAATAGGCACACTGTGAGAAGCAAACATTTGAAAAAATCTGAGTAAACAGCCATTACTGATCTCTGTAACATGTGTGAGATGCTTGTTGCCATACCTACCCTTGCTTGCTTAATAGGTATGTCCCTGATAATAGGGCACTTGATCCAATACACTGGAAAGTAACCTTTGATCTTGTCTTCTAATTGCCATGGTTAATTTATCTGACCTTGGTTTGAATCCACAGATGTAGCTCCTCTGTGTTTGTAGGTTCTTTTAATACTCAAAAAGTATAGTTAATCAGAATTAAAGTTGTTTGAATTGTTTGTCTTGACATTTCCCAACACAAGACAGACACGACTATAAAAATATTTTCCGGTGTGCTTTTAAAGTCTTTCATACACAGCATTTCACTGTGCTGAAAGTTCAGATCCTCACACATCTTAAATTGTTGTCCGTGGCCGCAGCAGCTACAGAGGAGTCTATGTGTTGGTTTAAGTTTCTCCCAGTTTCTCATTTTCCCAATTTTATATCAAATCTCTAGACTTTACCTTAATTTTGAAAAAATAAAAAATGAATGCACCCTGGGATTGTACATAGGTATCTACATATTCAAAGTACATCTTCTTGCCATTACCTTTCCCAGTGGCCAATTAGTCCAGCATGAAGTTGGAGCTAGACTGCAGCAAGTTGGAAATAGCAACTATGAAAGCCAATATTCCCATTCTGAGCCTGGAAAAAGATAGAGCTGGCAACTGTGAGCTTTTCTTACTAGCTCTGACATTTGTGAAACACTTTATAATTTATAATGGGGCTTTATAATTGGGAAAATAAGAAGTAAATCTCACAATCTAGACAGAAACATTTATAGTTTACTCTCGATTTATGAACTGTATCTTGACATTAAAATAACAATGATGATGGGAGACAATATTCCTAGGGCTTCTATGTTGTCCTAATTTTGATCCCTGGAAGTTTATTAGGCACAGGATTACACTAATGTGGCCAAAGTTCTTCCCCATTATCGTAGCAGTAAAAGTGGTGTGATTAGCAAACCTGGAGGAAACCTGCTTTTTCCCAGCTTTTGAAGACAGTATGACATTCTCATGTCTGGATTAACAATGGCAGCAAGAGCCCCAATAAAGACCACCACAATTGTGTCTGTTTCTGTTTGCTCCTGTCTGATGGAGTGTTTCAAATTCCTCCCAGTGAAAGATCACCAAATCCATGTTTCCCCATAACTATGGAGAGAAAAAATAGTGTTATGCACATTGCTGGTAGCCTGCCCTGAAGTAAGACCTTAACGGGGCCTGTAGCTTTGCAGGAATCATGAATTAAGCTGGGGACATTTTCTGAATTTTAATCTCTGGGCAGATCCACACTAGGCATTTAAAGTACATCCAACACTCATTAAAAGTGCAGGCCTTTCCTCAAAGAATCAGGGGAACTGGAGTTTGTTAAGAGTACTGGGAATGGTAAATCTGTGAGGGGGAAACTACAGTTCCTTTTTTGTTTTTTTTTTTTATAAAAATTTTTATTAAGATTTTTTACAGATACATATTTAACAAACAAAATAGGTTTCATAACATCTTTTCATTCTATTGCGGACTCCCTCACGTCTCCCGCTTCCACTCTCATCATTAAAAACGAATTTTTCCAAGCAAATTATCATCTTGTTTATACTCTTAAGTGCAATGTTTAGGTTAAACTCAAATAAAAAATTATAATTTAATGGTAGACAGTTATTTCTGCTCTGGCTTCCTTGTTAGGATTCAACCAAATTACAATACTTTTGTAAATAAATCTTAAATTTCTTCCAGTCTTCTTCAACCCTCTCCTCTCCCAGGTCGCGGATTCTGCCAGTCATCTCAGCCAGTTGCATATAGTCCATCAGCTGCATCTGCCATTCTTCCAGTGTTGGTAGATCTTGTGTTTTCCAGCTCTTAGCAATAAGTATCCTTGCCGCCGTTGTAGCGTACATAAAAAATGTTCTATCCTTCTTTAACACGTTCTGGCCGACCATGCCCAGAAGGAAGGCCTCTGGTTTCTTGGTGAAGGTATACTTAAATACCTTTTTTAACTCATTATATATCATTTCCCAAAAGGCCTTCACTTTAGGGCAGGTCCACCAGAGGTGAAAGAATGTTCCTTCATTTTCCTTACATTTCCAACATTTGTTATCAGACGAATGGTATATTTTAGCCAATTTCACTGGGGTCATGTACCATCTATATATCATTTTCATTACATTTTCCTTCAGAGCATTACATGCTGTGAAGTTCAGCCCGGTAGTCCATAACCTTTCCCAGTCCTCAAACATAATGTTGTGCCCAATATCCTGGGCCCACTTTATCATAGCCGATTTAACCAATTCGTCTTGTGTGTTCCATTTCAGCAGCAAGTTATACATTTTTGAGAGTACCTTAGTCTTAGGTTCTAGCAGTTCTGTCTCCAGTTTCGATTTCTCCACCTGGAATCCTAACTTTTTATCAATCTTAAACACTTCCTTAATCTGAGCATAGTGTAACCAGTCTCGCACTTTATCTTTCATTTTCTCTAAACTCTGCAGTTTCCAATTGTCTCCATCCCTTTCTAGTATTTCCCAATATTTTGGCCAATTGGCCTCCATATTGGGTCTTTTTCGGGCCTTGGCCTCCAAAGGTGACAGCCACCTCGGTGTTTTGTTTTCTAATAAGTCTTTGTATCTTGTCCAGACATTAAATATTGCTTTTCTGACAATATGGTTCTTAAAGACCTTGTTGATCTTAACCTTGTCATACCATAAATATGCATGCCATCCAAATGCATTGTTAAAACCTTCCAAATCCAACACATCCGTGTCCTCCAGAAGTAGCCAGTCTTTTAGCCAGCAGAAAGCTGCGGCTTCATAGTACAACTTTAAGTCTGGCAGGGCAAAGCCCCCTCTTTCTTTTGCGTCCGTTAATATCTTAAACTTAATTCTGGGCTTTTTGCCCTGCCAGACAAATTTGGAGATATCTTTCTGCCACTTCCGGAAGCACTCCGTTTTATCTACAATCTGCAATGTCTGAAACAAAAATAACATTTTTGGCTACAGTTCCTTTTTTGAGGGGGAGGGAGTTATGTTCTTTAAATGTGTGTTGAAAGCACTTTAAAATGTATGTTGCAGGTCAGTCTGAGATTTTCACATAGACGCTCTTTTTGTCATTCCCTTCTATTCAAAACTTAATGTCCCCTCTTATTCTAAACTCCTCAGTTCAGCAAGAACTGGAAAAAATGCTTTTGCATTTATGGCATTTTTATAAAGCACTGGCAAATGCCAGGTTTGATGGTGTTTGTGTAAAGGGGCGCTACATTTGATTTCTTCTCTGAATCTAAAATTTACGAAAGACACCAGAATTAAAGCTTGTGAAAATAGTGTGTGTTTTTAGTCCCCCTCCTGCATGTGTTATATCAAGGGTGGGAGTGTGTTGACTCACTGTCCAAGCTGCTTTTAAACATCTGTATTTCAAACCAGAGGCAGTGTGGCTTATTTGTTCTCACTCAGATCTACCCAGCACAAAACAGTAAAGCTACGGCTCCTCCTCTTGAACGAGGTAATGGAAAAAATGATGTAGGAATTCTAGTGAACAAATATGTGCCCTACGACCTTAATCCCTTGGGGGGGGGGCGGGAATATCTACCACTCAGAGTCAGACAAAAATAGTAAAACCTTTACATTGCTGAAGGATAACTGCACTTAGTAGCTAATTAGCTAAATCCTGTTAATATCAGGGGATTGGATAGTTGATTTAGGAAATGAATATTTTTATTTTATTTTATACAAAAGAGCATTTATCCAGATGAGTACTAGGGCCAGGGAGCTGAATAGAGATATATTAGATCCGTACACCACCTTCAGCCAAATCCTGGATGCCAAACCAAACCAGACTGATTTGGGTCAACCCTGGATTCGGCTGAAATGAGTTGAGCCAGCCTCAGATTGCTCCAAGCTGGAACAGAGTGAGCCAGGGCTGAGGGCTGAGGGCTAGGGGCTGGGGGGTGGGTGGGTTGCAGCCATAGCTGTCAACCTTCCCTTTTTTGGCGGGAAATTCCCTTATTCCTGTGCCGTTTTCCACTGCTTTCTGCTGATATCCCAGATATTCCTGCTGTTAGATATCCCTAGACTGTCCCTGGGACAGGTGAGGCTGCTGATCCCTTATTTTCAAATCTGAAAGTTGACAGCTATGGCTGCAGCAACAAGGAGATTGGGAGGAGATGCAGACAGGCCTCTTCCTCCTCCCTAGGGCTTCCTGGTCGCATGTTTACTCAGGGTTTTAAACCCTCACATGTACAATAACTCAATAAAAATAAGTTTATGAAATCAGAATTCAGTTAAAATGCCTGCTGGAATAGTTTGCAGTTTGTTGCAGGTGCTGAGAGTTATTTAAAAAAATGGTAAAGGGACCCCTGACCATTAGGTCCAGTCGTGGCCGACTCTGGGGTTGCAGCGCTCATCTGGCTTTATTGGCTGAGGGAGCCAGTGTACAGCTTCCGGGTCATGTGGCGAGCATGACTAAGTCGCTTCTGGCGAACCAGAGCAGTGCACGGAAACGCCGTTTACCTTCCCGCTGGAGTGGTACCTATTTCCCTCAGACAATGACAGTTACCAGAGTGGTCTTTACAATCCAACTCTCTTCCCAGGGAGCTCTGGGAATTGTAGCTCTGTGAGGGGAAGAGATGTCTCCTAACAACTCTCAGCACCCTTAACAAACTACACTTCCCAGAAATCTTTGGGTGAAGCCACAACTGTTTAAAGTCAGGCATAGGCAAACTCGGCCCTCCAGATATTTTGGGACCACAGCTCCCATTACCCCTGGCTAACAGGACCAGTGGTCAGGGATAATGGGAGCTGTAGTCCCAAAACATCTGGAGGGCCGAGTTTGCCTATGCCTGCTTCAAAGTAGTACAAAATTGCTGTCAGTGTATAGTGATTTGGCTTTATGATGTTATGAGATAGTCAAATCATATTGACTACGTGGTATCATCTGTTCAGAGTGAGGGAAATGTTGGAGAAACTTTTAAAAAAATAAGTTTGAAAACTGAAAACTGAGATGTATTCAGAAGTCTCCTTGGAAAAAGAACATGCAGCGACAATTAAGTGGCCTATTTTTCATTTCTTTCCCCACAGGTAATAAAACTTTTCAATCTTACCTTTATAGTTTCTTTTAGCCATTAATGGAAACCTTTGAGAGGGACAATTAAAGTTCATCAATGCCCTTTCTATAGTAACTTTTTTCTGCTCAGGGGAACAAAGTGCAAGTTTATTTTCTATCTACCTTGTTAAAATGTAGCACGAAGGGCACTAGTATGAAGAGAATAGCAGAATTTAGCATAGCCACTGTTTTGCACTTGTCTCCAACTGGTGGAACTCAAGAGTGCTAGGAAAAAACAAAGTATGTTCCAGCTCTTTCAAAGTTATAGTTCATCCTGTCCAAAAAGTTCATTTTATAAAATGAACTAGTTCAGTCCAAGTTCATCAAAACAAACTTTTTAGTTCAGAAAAAGTTCATCCTCTGCAATTTTTTTCATAATGTTACAAGTTGCTGTGCTGAAGAATAGGGTCCAAAAGTAAACCAGAGGCCACACACAGGTAGCAAGCTGTTTGTCTGACAGACTGTTATCACTTAAAGCTTTCTTGATAATTGTATTTCCATACAAGGAAAACCTACTGTGTTTAATTTTTGCCTGTGACACAGCTGTTAAAGACACAAGGCATAATTCACTTTCTTCCTGTGCCTGTTGAAAATGGGAAACTCTTCAGCAGGGAAGATGCAGGAATCGCCTCACATTCCTTCCTTCTGACTGCTTACCCACAGTGACTAAATGGCCTTAGCAACAGCAATGACTCTGTATCTGCCTAAGAAGCCTTAGAACATTTGGCTATGTAATTTAATTTAAAGATGTCTTATTTATTTATTTATTTTCAAGAATGGAAAGCTAAGAGTGTGATGTGGGAAGAGAGAAGGAATGAACATGAAGCTGAACTAGAAATTATTGAATGGACTTAATTCACCTTTAGTTCACCCAACAATTATGGTAACTTCTTTCAGGTGCAGTTCAACAGAACTAGTTCATTTCAAGCACCGGTAGATCTTCCTGTAAATGTCAAATCTTGCAATGATAGGACTCATTCCTAAGTCATATTTCTATGCACATTCTCACCATTTGGTATCTCATTAGTAAGCTCTGACAAATATTCCGCTTTTCCACAAGGGGCATTTCATTTGCCCTTTTCCTCCTTAGAGAAATGTGTGTTTGCAGACAGCATAAAGCATTCATATGCAAATGATCTTTTTTGCAGGTGTATGAATACAGAATGGTTTGATGCCTCTCTTTCTGAAAATAGTCACATTGCCATATAATTGAAATGCAGGTCTCCTCCACAAAGTTGTTCTTTTGGTTTTTACAGACACCGAGTTACCACAACTGGGGTGTGTGGAGAGGAGGAACTGCCCCACAAAAACACACCGATCCACCAAATGGGCTGAAAAGGCCTCTAGTATATAAGAGCAATCTATGGCTGCAACCCTAACCATGTCTAGGGACCCCTGACCGTTAGGTCGAGTCATGGACGACTCTGGGGTTGCGGCGCTCATCTCACTTTATTGGCCGAGGGAGCCGGCATACAGCTTCCGGGTCATGAGGCCAGCATGACCAATCCGCTTCTGGTGAACCAGAGCAGCACATGGAAATGCCATTTACCTTCCCACAGGAGCGGTAGCTATTTATCTACTTGCACTTTGATGTGCTTTTGAACTGCTAGGTTGGCAGGAGCAGGGACCAAGCAATGGGAGCTCACCCCGTCACGGGGATTCAAACTGCTGACCTTCTGATCAGCAAACCCTAGGCTCTGTGGTTTACCCACAGCACCACCCGCGTCCCTTAACCATGTCTACTAACAAGTAAATCATTTTGAATTCATGGGGTTTACCCCAAGGTAAGTGGGGGGATGATTGCCGCCAAAGTATGTAGTAGGTACTGCCCCCCAAAAGGAGATTCTCCGAAATAAGGAGTGAGTGCAAAGAGTGGGTGGTGCTGTGGGTTAAACCACAGCCTAGGGCTTGCCGATCAGAAGGTCAGCAGTTTGAATCCCCACAAGGGTGAGCTCCCGTTGCTCGGTCCCTGCTCCTGCCAACCTAGCAGTTCGAAAGCACGTCAAAGTACAAGTAGATAAATAGGTACCGCTCCGGCGGGAAGGTAAACGGTGTTTCTGTGTGCTGCTCTGGTTCGCCAGAAGCAGCTTAGTCATGCTGGCCACACGACCTGGAAGCTGTACACCGGCTCCCTCAGCCAGTAAAGCGAGATGAGCACCGCAACCCCAGAGTCATCCGCAACTGGACCTAATGGTCAGGGGTCCCTTTACCTTTTACTGCCCAAGGAAAGGAGATTCTCTGAAATAAGGAGTGAGTGCAAAGAGGCACTTATAGAATCTAGAAAGAACCTAGAAAGAACATTGCAAGCTACCTTGCTCTGAGTCAGGCCATTGGTCCATCTCAGTATTGTCTACACCAGGCATGGCCAAACTTGGCCCTTCAGATGTTTTGGGGACTACAACTCCCATCATCCCTAGCTAACAGGACCAGTGGTCAGGGATGATGGGAATTGTAGTCCCCAAACATATGGAGGGCCAAGTTTGGCCATGCCTGGTCTACACTCATTAGTGGCATCTCTCCTCTTCAGGCAGGAGTCTTTCCCAGCTCTACCTGGAGATGCCGGAGATTCAACTTGGGACCTTCTGCATGCAAGGCAGATACTCTACCTCTAAGCTATAGCCCTCTACATGAAATAAACACAAACCAGGGACAAATCACATTTAACACTATGCTTGCCCAATCTGGGATGTGGATTTTTTCTCTCCAGAAAAGGAAGCTTGCCACCATCTTGAACTGTGTGCCCTCCCAACGTTCGTTGCCTGCCTGGTCCACTTTCGTTCTTTTCGATAGCCCTGTTCCTCTGGGTCAGCCTTTCTTTGAGATGGGAAAATATGAGCGTTTTGTTTCGGCGTTGCTCCCCTGCCCCATACTTTTGCTATTACACAATATATTTTACTTGTGTCAGAAGGAGCCCTATGCAAAACGAACTTTGGCTGGGCTAAAAATAACTCCTGACATTATCTCCCACAGTCAAAGGAACAACAGTTTCTGGCCTCTGTGTCGAATCACATTTTTTCCCCTGCTGTAGTTTATTCCTATCAGAAATGTCACTGCTTTTTAATAATGCAAGTCCTTAGGGTCAAGCTCCCTTTTACGTTGCAAATGAATGCGTTTGAAGGGACTCCGTAACGGATTGGCGCACCCTGCAATGGAAGGGAACCAAGCATAATTGAGAGGCTCAACGTGGATTTACAAAACTCCTAGGTCCTCTCTTGCTGTTGAGAAAGGTCAGTGGTACCATCAGGGCAGGACATTTGTGGCAAAACCAAGGGTTCCACTGAGCACAGGGAACAGGAGAGCCTCCCAAACACAGAAAGGCTAGCTCTTGTCTCATGCCCAGGCATTATTTATTGTACTACTTTTACGAGCTGCCATGTGAAATAATTCCTCTTGGTACCATACAAATAAAAAGAGAATAAAACCAACTATACTAAAGATAAAACCATTGCAAACTTAAGAGGCAACCGGGGGGGGGGGGAGGGGGCTGGAAACAAATACTAAAGGTAAAGGTAAAGGTACCCCTGCCCATACCTTGACAGACTCTGGGGTTGTGCGCCCATCTCACTTAAGAGGCCAGGGGCCAGCGCTGTCCGGAGACACTTCTGGGTCACGTGGCCAGCGTGACATCGCTGCTCTGGCGAGCCAGATCCGCACACAGAAACGCCGTTTACCTTCCCGCTGGTAAGCGGTCCCTATTTATCTACTTGCACCCGGAGGTGCTTTCGAACTGCTAGGTTGGCAGGCGCTGGGACCGAGCAGCGGGAGCGCACCCCGCCGCAGGGATTCGAACCGCCAACCTTTCGATCGGCAAGTCCTAGGCGCTGAGGCTTTAACCCACAGCGCCACCTGTGTCCCCTGGAAACAAATACTAAACCAGCACAATAAAATGCCACACACAATACCACAATGCCACACACATTCTGAATACCAATCGCTGGATCACCCAGGCGATCACCTCATGAGGAAGCTGGCCTGCCTCTTATGTTAACACTCGCTGGATCCAGGGGTAAGAGGGATCTCACATGCAGCCTACTTCCTCTCCTCGCCCAGCTCATAACAATATATTTCCAAAACGAAGCACACGAATGCTAACTTTGACACTAATCAGTAAATATTTACCAGCTGTCTTAATGTTTGGTTTGTGCAGAATTCCAGTACATCACCATGAGTCAAACAAACAAAACCAAATCTATTTTACAATTTGATACCTTTAAACAAAAGAGGTATTCTAAGGTCTGTGGGTGGGAACTGAGTCAGTGCATGAGAAAGCAGAAAGGCTGGTTGGGTTTGTAGATAGAAATTTAATAGACTTTCCTCATTTTAGTATTTACTCAGTCAAAGGTACAATCTTTCCATCACACGGTAACTCCCATTCTTCGGGCTACGGCTCACGGTTAATCTTTTTTTCTTTTTTCTTTTTCACTTATGAATGGAAAGATACTTGGTGAAAAAGATAGCTGTAGCACTTCCTTATCTAGGAATGAACTTCAGCGGAGTTTGTTTTGGATGTCAGCCACGTTGCTGGCTAAACAGCTTTCTTTATAAATCTGATCAGAATATGAAAGTTGAACTGCAAGATAAAAATGCCAGGTCTCAAAGTCAAAGAGCTTGTGCTTCAGCTCTGTGCAAATTCCACTGAAATGCATGGAGCCTGTGAAGGGTAGAGGATTGAACCCAAATGCATATAATCCGCCGTTAAATCATTTCAAGCCATTAACTCAAACAAGTCATTCGCTGCCCCCCCCCAACCGCTTTGCTCAGAGACTTACTTGGAATCCATCAGAAACTAACAGACTGGAAAGAGTATTAGCACAGTCCCAGTAGATGAATAATGCATTCTTTTTGACAGTTTTCCTGTTTGGCCTTCATAGTTACACTTTTCCTTCAAAGTTTCTGAGAGACTATTGAATAACTGCCTACTTAAGTTATGTTGGCTGACGAATTATTTCACTTTCGTTTGAACAATTAGGGGGCACTGCTTTTAATTCTCAAGGAGAATGATGAGTAAGACCTACAAATACCCAGCCTTGGCTATATCAGAGTCACAGCTACAATAATGACGCATGTTCTGGCCTGTGAAGAAAGAAGAACCCATCAACTTCCTTAGGCAGTTAGATGAGGATGGGCATTCATCTTATATGAATCCTTTTTAAGTAGATAGGTTCTGTATCAAGGATTGGAAACTTGTGGCCCTCCAGTTTTCATTGAACTCTCCCATTGACCCCAACCAGCATAGCCCATGACTTTGGCTCATAGCTCATAGGTACAGCATCCACTTTTCAAGCAGAAGGTCCCAGATTCATTGCCCAGCATATCCGGGTTGGAACGGAAACATCTCCTATCCAAAACCCTGGAGAGGCACTGCAGGTTGGCATAAACCATTGGGCTAGATGGACCAATGGATGGTCTGACTCAGTACAAAGCAGCTTCCTCTCTTCATATGTACCAGGGATGGTGGATGTCCACCAATATCTTCCCCATCCCTGTCCTGTATTTTTGTGCTCCGTATACAGATTTGAATGCTTTGTGAACCATATTCCCGAAATATAAAACCAGGGCTTAACTTGAACTGCAGCTCAAGTTCACCACACAGATTGGAACTGTAGCCTGTTTGTTTGTTTTGCGTTTTTTATACCAGGGTCTGTGATGTGATTATATTCTTCTGAGGATGTGTAAAGTGCCCTTTTCACATCACTGTGGAGACACACCCAGCCCTGCATAGGGAGAGAGGTTTTTTGGGGGGACAGATGACCTGATTTTCTGACAGACTTTAGCCTTGCATCTGTAATCTAATATTATGCACTGCTTATACTCGCCGATAACAGCAGTGGCAAAACTTAAATTACAGATGGGAATTTAGACTAATTCATTTTTTTTAAGACATCTAAAGCAATTGCTTCTTCCACACAGAAGTAGAGCTAGGGCTGGACCTAGAGACCATTGTCTGGGCCTCCAGAACCCAGAAAACCTCATGACAACCGCCAAATAACCAAGACAGCTATGTATGTACATGGTTACAAATGCCCATTTCATTATTTTTACTTTTAGAACACATTTTTCATTTCTCCAATGAAATATTGCTTATCCCCAAATAAATGCATTTAGCAGCAGGGCAGCAGAAACAAACCCCACCTTATTTTTGTAAGTTGCCATGCTGTTTCTATGATTTAAATAAGCTTAAAATGGAAAACTGCGCATGCTCAGAGCTTTCCCCTTTTTAATCAGGGTTGGGTTTGTTTCTTGCTCAAACACTGGGTAGAGAAGCCTTTTGGCCCAGTGGGCCAGATCTTTCTCCCCACCCCACCTCAACTACAACAGGTGTGCTGAATCATTCACCTGTCAGTCCTCTGGCATCAGGTGACTGCCAGTCAAAGATGGTCCATGGAAGCAGGGTAAGATAGTGCCTTCAAAGCACCACACAAGAATTGCCAGTGTTGCTAATAGGCAGGCTTGAACTTCCTGCCTATCATCTGATAGGTGCCGAGTTCAAGCCTGCTTTCTGCAGGAATCAGTTGCACACTTGAGTCCCCCAAGAGGGACTCACTCGTGTAGCTGAACCTGCCTGATGAGGAGACCTGGTAGGCCAAATCTGGATCACAGGTGAAAGGTTTCCAACCTGTACTCAGAAATCTAGGAGCAGTTGTAAAATGGGATGATGTGGGCGAGTGGGGAAAAGAAAAATATGGTTCACAATTAAAGTAATACACATGGATTTCTAAAGCTGCCCACCACCACCCTAAGACCATTAAGTCCAGGGTTTCTAATTACCTAGCTTCACTACTGCTTCCAAATGATAAGGCTGGTTCATTTAAGGCCAATTCATTGCTTTCTTCTCTCCAAGGAATGCTTTTAATAGCCTGAGCAAATTGAAATATGAATTATACGATTATAATTAGAACAGCCTATTCTTGATGAAAATTGATTTCCACGTATTAAGGTCCTGCTGAAATTCTACTTTGTCCCTGTGTCAAGTGTTTTCTAAATGTTCAAGATTCTTACAAAGAAGGATTTGAGTGGGGAAATTACTTTAGATGGGCTGGGTAAAAGCAAAACAAGTTTAGGGGCAAAGGAAGCTGCCCTGTACCAAATCAGATAACTGGTCCAGCTAGCTCAGGACTAGTCCTGAGAATTGACAAGTATGGGGAAACCTTGGCTCTCCAGGTGTTGTTGAACTGTTGTTGTTGTTTAGTCGTTTAGTCATGTCCGACTCTTTGTGACCCCATGGACCAGAGCACGCCAGGCACTCCTGTCTTCCACTGCCTCCCGCAGTTTGGTCAAACTCATGCTGGTAGCTTTGAGAACACTACCCAACCATCTCGTCCTCTGTGGTCCCCTTCTCCTTGTGTCCTCAATCTTTCCCAACATCAGGGTCTTTTCCAGGGAGTCTTCTCTTCTCATGAGGTGGCCAAAGTATTGGAGTCTCAGCTTCACGATCTGTCCTTCCAGTGAGCACTCAGGGCTGATTTCCTTAAGAATGGAAAGGTTTGATTTTCTTGCCTCGGTCCAGTATATCTGAAGGAGCATCTTCTCCCCCATCGTTCTGCCCAGACACTGAGGTCCAGCTCCGAGGGCCTTCTGGCGGTTCCCTCACTGCAAGAGGCCAAGTTACAGGGAACCAGGCAGAGGGCCTTCTCGGTAGTGGCGCCCGCCCTGTGGAACGCCCTCCCATCAGATGTCAAAGCGATAAACATCTACCTGACATTCAGAAGACATCTGAAGGCAGCCCTGTTCAGGGAAGTTTTTAATATGTGACATTTTAGTGTATTTTTCATCTTTGTTGGAAGCCGCCCAGAGTGGCTGGGGAAACCCAGCCAGATGGGCAGGGTACAAATAATAAATTATTATTATTATTATTATTATTATTATTATTATTATTATTGCAGTCCATGGGACTCTCAAGAGTCTCCTCCAGCACCATAATTCAAAAGCATCAATTCTTCAGCGATCAGCCTTCTTTATGGTCCAGCTCTCACTTCCATACATGGTTGCTGAACTACAGCTCCTAAAATCCTTGGCCATCGGCTATGTTTGCTGGGGCTGATGGGTTGTAGTTCAGCAACATCTGGAGGGGCGAAGGTTCTTCACACCTACTGTATCAGTGGCTCTTAAGGGTTTCGGGCAGGGATCTCTCCCAGATCTACCTGGAGACCCCAGAGCCTGAACCTGAGGCCTTTAGTATGCAAGGTATGTTCTCTACTACAACTGAGCCACATCCCTTCCCTAAATTCTATTCAGATCGATTGGATTTAAACTCCACGGCTGGGCACGAAAGCCCTACTGACTTCAATAGCATTTAGGCACACCTGTACACTTCTGGTTTGCTCTTAATTCACTTCAAATTTATGATGGTCAGACCCAGATGGAAGGGCTCTGCCACCCAAAGTGCCTTCTCTAATCATTTCAATGCAGGGAAATGGTCTGCACATATATTATTATTATTTATTTAATTTGCATGCCGCCCTATACCCATAGATCCCACGGCATAAAATTAAAATATGAAAAACACAAAATACACAATGGAAACAAAAACAAAGACAACCCAATAATCCCCCTCTTCCACAACACAAGGGCATTAGATGTCAATCAACCAAAGGCCTGGTTAAAGAGGAACATATTCACCTGGTGCCTAAAGGTGTTTAATGAAGACTCCAGCCAAGCCTCCCTGGGGAGAGCATTCCACATCCACCATGCATTTTTGGATAGGGTGAAAAGGTAATGAACGATTACTGGAGGAGGAGAGTAGAGCTGGGCACTCCCAACCTTTGCCCCTGAGCAGGCTGCATCTTCCACAACCTTATTATACGATGCAAAGATTTTTATATTTCTGTCAGAATGAATGCAGAAAATTATGTGCATGTCAAATGCCACTCACGGTGAAGTCAAGAGGATGTTGGCATTTCCCAGCAAAAGCATTGCCAGATGGTTGAGGGGGAGAAAGGAATCTAATCCATCTTCCATATCTACAGCGTGTTAATGTCATCTTGCGCTCACTCAGCTGTTACCCTCTCAAATCTTTTCCTGTTTGCCTTCTTCTCCTTCCAACAGTATGTCTTGGCCAGGAAGGACGGCAAGATTTCGTAAAAGTCAATTTGCATGTTTTGGCACCCTGGCATTTGCCTTCTGACGAGGGAGTGTTAACAAGAAAGCATTCTTAGGACTGAAGTGTATGGAAGTTAGAACACAAGATGGTAAGCAGAGCCCTGCTGGAACATCTAGTCCCGCATCCTCTTCTCTCAGTGGACAACCAGATGCCTGTGGGAAGCCTGGAAGAAGGACACAAGCACAACAGCAGAGGTGGAGCACAGCCGTTGTAGCTAGTAGCCATGAAATTGTCCAATCCTCTTTTAAACCATCCAAGTTTGTGGCCATCACGACATCTCATGGGAGCAAATTCTATAGTGAATTATGCACTGTAAAGAAGTACTTTCTTTTGTCATTGGAGGACCCTGGACCCCAGTATTTTGATAGAGAGGGAGAAGAAACTTATTCCTGTCCACTTTCTCCATAGCATGCGGTGTTAGTTTTAGACACCTCCATCAAGTCCCTCCTCACTCAACTTTTCTCTAAACTGAAAAGCCCCGAGTATGCAACACTTTCACCACAGGGGAATTGCTTAACCTCCTTGATCATTGTGGTCACCCCTTTCTGATCCTTTCCCACCTTCTCCATATCCAGCTATAATAAGCCTCGATTGAGGCCTTTTGTCAGAATGGAGTATTACTGAGAGGTTACAATATCATTTTAAACTTGGAGAGAGGTAGCTCAAGGACAGGCTTAGAGCAACTTGCAAGCTGTTGACCCTGAAAGCAGAGACATGATGCAAAAAGCACCAGGAGTTCTGCCTTCTTTCAATAGGGAGGTTCAAACTTTGCTCATTTCCAGATGTTGTGATTTTTTAAATATATTTTGGAACAGCAGAGGGATCTTTTGAGATCTACTTAGACTACAGTGGTACCTCAGGTTAAGAACTTAATTGGTTCCGGAGGTCTGTTCTTAACCTGAAACTGTTCTTAACCTGAGGTACCACTTTAGCTAATGGGGCCTCCTGCTGCCGCCGCACTGCCGCTGCACAATTTCTGTTCTCATCCTGAAGCAAAGTTCTTAACCCGAGGTACTATTTCTGGGTTAGTGGAGTCTGTAACCTGAAGCATCTGTAACTCAAGGTACCACTGTATTCACTGCAATTGCATTTTGAGAACAGGTCGAAGAAAGGTTTTAAAAAACCAAACAAGAGAGGGGAAGAAAGGCCAATCTATGAAGGAGCAACTGAATCATAGATTTGGAAGGGACCCTGAGGATCACTTAGTCCAAACCCCTGCAATGCAGGAAACCTGCCCACAGCAGTCTCGGGGGGGGGGGGGGCTCGAAGCATGTGGTAATGATGTCATCACATTGCTAAGTAGAGAGTGAATGAATACCAAATCCAATCAAATGAATTCTAGATGCAATCAGAGCCCACTTTGACTTTCAATGTGGCTTGTAAAAGGACAAAACCATATCAGATGCAATCTGAAAACAAGCAAAGCAATTCTGAGTGGAGTGCAATGGTCTAACGGAAAAAGCTCCATTCCACCAACAGAGCTGCACTTCTGCCCAGTCCTAACTACCCTCAACTGGTCATTGGCAAGGGTTAGGCTTGCTCTGCTTGTTCCCTTCCCAAAGCGCCCTATAAGAGAATGGTGATGTATATATTTTGAAGCACTGAGGCTCTTAAATTCCAGACAAGAGTCTTCAAAGATGGAATAAGGACAATTCACAGAGGTTGGGTAAGACAGAAGGATAAACAATAGCACTCCCAGACAGGAAATCCACTTATAGACCATTATGTATGCTTGATAGGATTCTACAGTGGCCAGAGATCTATTACTCATTGCACTAAAGGCCAATTCTCACAACCCCTTAGGCATACAGTCTGTTGCTTATTTTCTGTTGAGGCTGATGTTTCCTACCCACCAGTGTGGTGAAAAAGTTCTAGGAGCACTCTCTTCGTTGCAAATTCATCCGAACCCTTCCTGCTCCTCATTCCTCACTTCATTTGATATCCCTGCTAGTATTGATTACCGTATTTTTTGGTCTATAACACGCACCAGACCATAACACGCACGTAGTTTTTAGAGGAGGAAAATCCGTAGGCATGCCACCCGTAGGCATTCCCTCCATAACACGCATAGACATTTCCCCTTACTTTCTAGGAGGAAAAAAGTGAGTGTTATGGTGCAAAAAATATGGTAACTAGAGGAAGTGTAAGAACAAAAAAAAAATGATAAAATAAACTGCACAATAGATTTTGGCATTTCAAAAGGGCAACATGGCAATAGTTGATAGTCCAATGACTATTTTCATAGATATAGAGTTCAGATATGAATCATGCAGTTCTTTGACATTTAGCAGTTCTTTTTTTGTATGTGAAACATATTAACCTAACAGAGAGCCAGTGTGGAAGAGTGGCCAGAATGATGGACTAAAACATGGGGGACCAGGGTTCAATCCACTCTCAGCCTTGGGGAGTGAAGTCAAACCACTGTGTCAGATACCTCTCTGGAGGTCCTGGGCTGCCCAAATGTCAAGACCCTCCCCTCTTGGCTTCACTGATGTGCTTCAAAGGAATGCAGAGCAATATGCTGGGCACCAGCTTGGCTGCAGGAGTTGCCCAAAGGAGGCTTCCAAGGCACCATCCAGCCGTCTTAGGGACTCCACTCTGGATTTGTGTAGGGTTCGCTCCTTGGCCTTCTCTTCTCCCAAAGATATCTCACAAGACAGTGGAGGTTTAGGACCAGCATTTTCCTTCTCTTAGATGAACTATCTTCCCAGACTGATGAACCCCATCTGCCCATCATTTCCCTCTACAGCACAAGCAGAAACTGCCTTCTTGACTGCTGGATCCACCATTGGTCTTGTCCACTCAGTCCACCGGAGCCTGTATTCATATAGAACATTAGCTACCCTCACCTGGTTTAGCCAGCCAGTCAAAGCTCTTCCCAGGGTGTGGCTGTTGTCACATGCTGACAGCTTCTAGGAGCCACGGGTGAGAGCTGAGTGCAGGGTGGGGACCAAAGGTGGACAAACTACCCCAAGCAGAGCATGATGTGTGTCCCCCACCAGAGGTACTATCCCTCCTCTAACACACCATACATACCAATGTCATAAACACTAACAAATGAGTTTTATATTCTTAGCCGAGATAGTAGGCAATTGTCCAATCTCCACTTCTCTTTATACGCTTCATTTAAAAAGCTGCGTTTTGTGCATGACAGAAAATGAGGCATTAGAGGAGGCCAAGATGGATGGCTACCTGGCAATTTCCACTTGCCGCAAGCTGAAAACAGTTTTTAAGTGGCACCCTGTAACTCTCCACCACTTGTCAGGAAACTTTGACTGAAATTTCTGCCTTTAAGGGGGGAAAAAAACTTTCCAGATGTTTTGTCTTGCCTCTCTATCCAGTTTGTACAATTTTAGCCACTGTACATGGCAGTGGTGGTGGTGGTGGGGATTCTATTTCTGTCCCAGTGGGTTGGGAAAAAGAAACTTTGGCTTAAAAAGCACCCTAGTCATATTTTTAGTTATGGTGAGTTGCTAATCCTTGCTAGTTATAGCAGGGGTGGAGAACCTTCTAAACCCAAGGGCTGCATTCCCTTCTGGGCAGCTTTCCAAAGGGCCAAATGCCTGGAGTGGGTGGGGCCTGAGTGTGTGTGGAGCAACAAATGCAAATGTTACCTTTTTACTGTAGACTAAACACACACACACACACACACACACACACACACACACACAGCATCCAAGCAAGCAAAAAGCATGATCAGAATTCAAGGACATATTCCAGCCAGGCAGAAACACCTGTGGTGGGTGGAATGCAGGGCCAGTGAGAGGTGTGGCTAGAGAGAGGGGTGTGGCCTGGGAAGAGTATGAAGGCTTGGATGGCTACATTTAGAACCCACTTCTGAAGATTCCCACTCCTGAGTTATAGGAATGGGAGGCCTGTATAGGCCTCCACTGAGACTTTTACTCTGATCAGCCAAGTTATTCAAGTGAGTTCCACAAAAGAACAGTACCCAAAGAGCATGTGCCTTGCAGCCAGGTAGAACATAAATACAAATATTTGTAAACATTTGTTTGAAATGTTGGACACTTAAAATAATTCCTAATAATGAAATGCATAAAGCACATTCTTTGTTTACATTTTAAAAGCAATTCCAAAATACCGTAATTACTTTCAGCATTTTATTTTATAAAGCAAGGTAAGTATTTTTTTTGGGGGGGGGGGCATGCTATGTAAAGGTCATGGTAGCAAATCAATATCATGCTCCCAAATTGAAACTTTCAGGATTAGTGGTAGGAGGCAGATGTCAATGGCCCAGTTTTTGAGAAGGGCACACCATCTAACCAGCAACTGACCCAAAAGGCCAGCTACAGCCACCCAGGCATTGGTGACTGCAGCTAGTGCCTGCAATTTTAATTTGCATTTTAATTACCCCACAATGTTTCTGGGGCCTCTACAAAGCATTGCTCCTATGTCACGACTCCAGATATATTGTGGGGGAATTTAAATGGCGGGCACCAGCAGGAGTGTTTGCGAGCTAGACTGGCGTTATTCTTTAACTGTTGCTGTGTGTGCCTGCTTGCTACCTGTCAAGGTAAGTTGAGGAGAGAGGGTGCCATGGGGCACCAGCCCTGCTAAGAAGCAAGCCCCTTTGTACTTGCATAGGGCAGGAGTCTTTGAAAATGCCAAAAATATTGGATCCTGGAAATATTGGAATAAATAGGTTAATTGCGGTTTCAACTCCTATATGTTACTTCATCTTCTCTTGACCTAAATAGAGTGAAAATTACCATGACTACACACACAGCTGAAATCAGAAAGTGTGATCTCACAAAAACATGATCAAAAGCAGAATCTGTAGGGATTTGAAGAGAAAGGAAGGACTGCACTAAAAATGAACTAATTTTGTGGGTGGTATTGCAAATAAAGTTAAAGTAAAGGACGCCTGGATGGTTAAGTCCAGTCAAAGGCGACTATGGGGTGTGGCGCTCATCTTGCTTTTCAGGCCGAGGGAGCTGGCATTTGTCCACAGACAGCTTTCTGGGTCATGTGGCCAGCATGACTAAACCACTTCTGGCGCAACGGGACACCATGAAGAGTTCCAGAGCACAAGGAAACACTAACCTTTCTGCCACAGCGGTACCTATTTATTGACTTGCACTGGTGTGCTTTCAAACTGCTAGGTTGGCAGAAGCTGGGACAGAGTAAAGGGAGCTCACTTTGTTGCAGGGATTTGAACCACTGATCTTCCCATCAGCAATCCCAAGGGGCTCAGTGGGTTAGACCACAACGCCACCCATGTCCCCTTATTCCAAATACATAATGTCAATGATTGTTTATTTACACAGGTAAGGGGAATACTTTACTTTTTAAAGGAAGTGTTTCCACCTTTTCTGGCTCCCTTGACACTGTCAGCAGGCACTGAGAAGCATCTGGCTTAGAACAATTCGCCCACAAGGGCTAAACTACACATTACACACAGTCCGGCATAACTTTCTTCCAACATTTTTTTTTCTTAAATGAAAAGCCGGAGGAGGCAGCTAGAATCTTGATTGGTGGACCAAGAAGTGGAGCAACTGCTTAAATCTTTCCCTTGCTGCAATTCCTCATCCCCCTTGCTTTTCTGTCTGTGGAAGATACAGGACTTACTGGGGGAGCAGTATTTGAGGGGGGTGGGAATTTTCAGGGGAAAGGTTAATAATACCCTCTCTTCCTGAAATTTCTTTGCTGAAGATTCCAGCCTTCAGTACCCACTTTTCATTAAAGTTAAAAAACCAGTCGGGGGAAAATACATATGTTTTTAAATATAACATATAGTTTTGGTCATACTGGATGAATTATTCTGAACCACAGATGTGTCTCAGTCCATGTTGGCTCTCATACGTAAGTCAGATGAAAAACAGCTCTGAAACTTTTTTTTTTGTCAAATGTCACCAATCTTGGTCCACTGAGGTTCAAGAGGAGAAACTCTCCCCACATTTATTTTTGTGCAGCTCAGCTCTTTCTAAAAAGTTATCCAGCTCTTAATAAATCTAAACTCTTCCTCTCAACACCATCTGATTCCAAAGCCCTGCTTATTTTCTACTTCCAATTTGCTTGACACTACTCTTTTGCAAACTTTGGGTAATGTTAAGTAAGATATTTGTTTTATTCTTTAATAACCTGCTTTGAGATGGAGGATAGACTTCGTGGACTTAGGAGGTTGCATGCTAACCTGTTTGTAGCACAAAAAATGCTGTGTTTCTCAATCCAGAATAGTTTGTGCTCATCCTCAGCATGCCGCTTCCAGTCTAGGTTGATTTTAGATGCTGCTGTAGACAAGGTGGGTGTCTACTTGAAAAGCATTTGAAAACCTCCCTCTTGCTTAGATTATCTATGCCCTTTCCTCCCTGCACATGCCACAGCTGAATGAAGGAGGAACTTGTGATCTTGGTATATGCCCATCCACAACACCATTGGCCAGTTGTGGATATACCCACCTGCCCCTTTTCCAGGACTGCCTACATCTGTTTTCATTTGTTTTGACATGGACACACTCTGAGGTAAGGCAGAATCAAGATGCAACAAGCAGTTATTTTGGAATGAAACCAGTTTCTCAAGAAGCACCCATGGGGGGGGGGGAATGCAACGGATTTAGATTATGCGTGGATACTCAGTCTCCATTGATTCTGGAATTAAATGTCATATGTACACAGCCTTAAACTTTTCCTTTCCTCTCCGAGTCTCCTCAGTACATAGGGGAGCTCTCCCCTGATGCTGCCCAGAGCATCAGGGCATCCTTGCATCAGGGATCTCTTCCTTTTTAGCATGAGGAGCACCACTGTTTTTCAACAGGACCCTTCGCTTATCTAATCTCCTGTTATTCCTAGCTCACTTGTTCAGCATGGCACTTGAAAACAGCTCCATAAGACTCCTTGTTCCTGTGAGCATATGCTAGCACGGTATTCTCTTCTCCTTGAAGCACTGGCAATTTGCCAACTGCAGCTGTTCATTTGGAACAGTCTTTATTCCCCCCTCCCCCTGTTCTATAAGACTGTCTTGTTTTTCAATCTAATCTTGATTAACTAGGGCTTTGGGGGAGCTGGGGAGAAAAATAAAAAGATGGCTGCAAACCATAATTGATTAATTTTTTTGATAAAGGGCAGGTGGCCTTCGGTATCCTCTGTAGTTTGTGAAGAGGGCTGAGAATTGTTTGGAGACCCCCCTCATGGAGCTACAATTCCCAGCACCGTTAACAAACTACAGTTCCCAGGATTCCTCAAGTTGCGTTGTTTGACTTACACACAAAACCTCCTTTTGTAATTTCCATTTGAGAGATAGAGCAGGGGGAGATGACACTGCTTCCCTGGCTTGCCAACATGTCTCTCCTGTCACAGAAGGCGAGGGCTGCCAGTGACTACAGGCCATGATGGCTGGGCTCTGCCTCCAGTGCTTCTGAATACCAGTTGCTGAAAGCCACAGGAGGGCAAAGTGTTATTGTGAGTGAATCCTGCTTACTGGTTTCCTGCAGGCATCTGGTTGGCCACTGTGAGAACAGGATGCTGGAGACGATAGGCCATTGGCCGAGCTCTTCCTATGTTCTTATGTAACCAAGAGGAAGAGAGGTGAGGCAGTCAGAGGTTTGCATTTTACTCCTCCCCACCCCTGCTCTACTACCTCTGCCTCTGCTGGAGAAGTGGCATGGGCAGTGGCTCAGTGGCGCCATCTTCTAGCAAGAGCTCATGGAGCGCACAAGATCTAAGCAAGATCTAGCCAGAAGTCACAGATGTTGCCACGGCTTTGAGGGTGCTGCTGGGCAACCAGGGAGGCTGTGACAGCCATGGGGTGGTGAAAGGGCAGTGGCAGTGTGGGGTGGCACCTTCCCATTTCACCTCAGTGGCGGAACAGGACACACCACCCCTGGAGCCCAATGTTGTGCAACTCCCCTTCCTCAGAGATTTTTAAGCAGAGGTTGGATGGCCATCTGTCTTGGATGCTTTAGTTGAGATTCCTGCATTGCAGAGGCGTTGCCCTAGATGACCCTCCAGATCCCACCCAACTCTACGATTCTATGTTGTGAAGTTTGAGAACCTCTATATTGACCCCAATCGTAGCTGGCCGAGGAAAGCTGTAGCAGCAGCTTAAATCATTGCTCTGCAAAAAGGACAAACTTTGGCCAATATTGCTTAGCCAGGTTTCTGCAGTGTCGTTTCCGTTTGTTATCTACTTCCGGCTGTCAATGTCTCTGTCCTGCAAGTAGCAAAGTTATCTTTATCAGCAACATGTGTTAATCTAACCCTCCCCCTTCACACATGTTTGTGCTTTGAAGAAATGTCCCCCAAAAGGCTATGCCCCCACCATTGATGTACATCCAGAAATAAGTGGTGCAGTTTCACAGGGGTGCTCTGCTTCTAGATTTGCTGGTGGAAAAGTTAATTCTTCATAAAAATAAAAGTACTGTATTAACAGGCATCAAGTGAAATTTAAGCATCCTGGCTGGGAAACATTCCCAACTAGTGGATTTACGTGAGCTAGTGTGGTGCAATGGTTGGAATGGGAGACCAGGGTTCAAATCCCCCACTCAGCCATGAAACTCACTGGGTGACCTTGGGCCAGTCTCTGCCTCTCAGCCTAACCTACCTCACAGGGTTGTTGTGGGGATCAGAGGTGGTAGAGGAGAATCCCATATGATACAATGAGCTCCTGGGAGAAAGGGTGGGATATCAAAGCAATAAACAAATACATGTACACATGACTAAGGACTTCAGGGTGCTGATTCATTCCTTCATTTCAGGCTGGGAGAAATGAAACAGAATATTCTCCAGTAAGCCAATTTGCAGATCAGTTGATTATTGAGTTGGTTGTTTCAAGTGCAAGGTTGGAGACTTCTGTTCCCCGTGGTGGGTCTGCTATCGAGTCCCTACCTCAGCCTCCTCCTACCTTGCACCGAGTGCTCCAGGCTACAATTGCTTGGAACAGAGCGTTCCTGACCAGTTGACTGGATTGTCAAATGCTCTTGACAATGAAATAAAGAGACTGGAGATCAATTGGCTGGGGGGGGGGGGATCCCAGCCAGCGTTTCCAGCTGGTGAGCACCCCAGTTTGCCATTTCACATGGCAAGTCTTCTTTTGCACATCTAGTTCACATGAATGTAGAGCAGTGGCTGAAAAATGCTTCAGGTGGAGAAATGGTACAAAGAGAGTTTACCTGGCCTTTTGCAGGAGGCCTACCCCACTCCCTGAGAGACTGAACAGGTCATTAGAACTGAATTTATTCCTTAAAAAACATTCCATGTTTCTCTCTTCTAAATTAATCTGTATTCTTCTTTTGTGGCTTATCTGATTTTGGTTATTCCTACTGATTCTTCTGCTTCTAGATGAATTATATATGGCATGTGCCTTCACACATAGGTGTACAATGATGTGGTGCTTATGCTGTTGCAGTGTGCAAGGCGTGCTCATGATGGTTTCTCTGGTTTGCAAACATGCCTATGGGCACCCAAAGAATGGTGATCCCTGGGAAGACGAAGAAGAAGACAACAATGACAAAGAAGAAGACGCTACGATCCACTTCGCTGGAAACCTTGCTCACAGAACATACTGTTGGAGCACTTGCTGCAGTTTCCCTCAGGTCAGCACTCAGCAGACAGGCAAGTATACAGACATCTTCCTTTTCAGCAGAACAGTGCATGAAAACATGGCCGTCTCATGCCAAGACAAAACAGCTCACACAGGTTTCAGTTCACTCCCATACACACAGAGAGACAAGGAATACACAACAGCCCCACCCAGTAGGACTAAACTCCATTAGGAAAGTATTGGGGAAAACTGGACTATTCCATTACAGTTAAGGTTGAATGCATGGATGCAGTTTGGGGTCTCTTATTTTTTCCAATCTTTATGTCAGTTCTCCACATTGGTGGGGAAATCCTCATAAAAATTAATCAGCATCTTACTGCAAACTTCTCTGAATACACACATTTTTGTATGCAATTTCGCCTAATTTTTGTGAAACAATTCCCCCTAATGTAATATGTTATTTTCTCTAACATATGCATTTTATGCTCATGCCTTTTCGTATGCAACATCGCTTGGCTTGAGAACTGCATTTCAAAATTCGGAGATGTAAACATTTTGAAGAATGACCATGTTTCAATTTATGCAAGTGCATATTTGGTAGGCTGGCCTTAAATGTGAACTGAACTGAATATTTCCCATCCCAAATTACAGGGCCCTTCAAAGTACATTCAATATACCTGCTTGATTTAAAATAAACTTGATTATCTAGATATCTGTCTGCTGCTGTAGATGTCAATGGGACTTAACCTTGAGCTCGATTTATGCCTGTTTATTTATTAAGTTTATATACCCTTCATCCGAAGATCTCAGGGTGGTTCACAAGATAAAATATAGGAAAGAAGCACAAAATAAATAGGTAGAACAAAAACAAAAGAATAACCCCCAGCTGGATCTAGACACATCAAAGAAGCAATTCAGTTAAACGCGTTGTAAACAGGTAAGTTCTGTTGGCGAAAAACAGGACTCCACACCGCCATCTGCTGCCATAGGGTTATAACGCATATAAAGTGCTTTATCTTTACAAATGTAGCTGAGTTCCCCCCTCCCACAAACACATTTAAAAAGGCTGTAGAATATTAATCAGCCAAAGGCCTGGTTGAAGAGGAATGTTTTCACCTGGTGCCTAAGGATGTCTTATGAAGGCATGAGAGGAACCTTCCTGGGGAGGGCATTCCACAAATGAGGAGCCACTACAGAAAAGGCCCTTTCTTGTGTTGCCACCCTCTGGGAGGAGGAGTTGCACAAAGAAGGGCCTCAGATGAGGATCACAGAGGTGTGACCTGCTTTCAGAAGCAGGTAGCCTGACTCCAAAAGGTTTTGGGGGACTCAATCAACAGGGGTTGCATCTCTTTCTAGAGGAAAACTACTTGCATCACACAAAACAGCAACAATATCCCAAAATCTATTAGCAAGTGGACGGAAAGGGGCTTAACATTATCTAACTTCCTACAGAAATATTTTTTCCCCCTGATGTATTTCGGTGAATTTACCAGACAATTGCAGGAACATTCCCTTATGTATAATAACACAGACGACATTTTATTTTTGCTTTCTAAACACAGAGCAGCTCATCGAGCTTGCTCAACACAATTAATGAAATGACTTTCTGCAGGGCTTTATGTTTGAATTTTCAGTGACTCTCCAGAGTCAGAGCTATGTAAACCAGGGTTTTTGCAAAGGGCGACGGCCGCAAAACAAATGAACAAATATGGTGGGGAAAACACAGAGCAGCTTCCCCCCGATTAGGCTCTCACTGCATTGACACTTTTCCAAGCCGGGAGATTTAGTGCTGTGTGTCCATTATCTCTTAAATCCTTTTGACTGGATGTTATGAAATTCCAGTTCTGCTTATATTCATGTTGCAGCCAAACCTCTCCCGCTGCCTGGGCTTATCAGCTGCGCTTGAATTCAAAAACAGCAACAGCTGAACGGAAGGCATCAGATTAAGGCAAAAAAGTAACTTGGAACAACATGGCAGAAAAACATGCAGCCCAGTTCAGGACATTATAATTTAGAAGGACAGCTCAGTGGTGGCTTGAAAGGCAGCAGAAGACCAGGGACTGTGGAGAAAGAGCTATAGGAAAAGAACCAGAACATAAAATAGTTTGGGTGCACAAATTAATGTGTTTGTATATATGTTCAAGGGTGCAGAGTTCATAACAGGATGGATTTTCTTTTTTAAAGATCTTTTGTTGCTGTTCAGTGAACAGTTATAGTAGATTTGGGGATGGACGGTAGCTATGCAAAAGACCCATGATAGGACTGTCTTCAGATAAGGTTGGAACAGATTCCTGACTGAAATTCTGGAGAGCCACTACCAGTCACTAAGCAAAGCAGGACATAAGAACATGAGGATCGTAAGGGCCATTTCCTCCAGGCCCCTGGATACCCAAGCTCTCACATTTTTGTTGTTGTGGGTGCCTGGCCTCCGCCTCCAGCTACTGCCACCACCTGTGCTTCACAATATTTGAGCTGGCAATATAATGTGACTCACAATGTGTGTAAGAGCTAGGTGATACCTGGGTTTCAACATCGCGATAACTCATCAGCTAAACATCAAAATAACATGGCAGTTACCCAGCTAAACCTCACAATATCTCCAGCTAAACACTGAAATCTACCACCATGTCTGAAATAAGGATGGAACTGTACAGAGGCAAACAGGATACTGTCCTGGCAACTGCTACTACTTAAGGGTCTAAAACTGATAAATGACCATGCTATCAATCATCACACACTCAGTTTCATCATCAGGCAAAAGGACCACGGTGGCCACAATGAGAAGCAATGGCTGGCACGAGTGGAAGAGCCACCGCAGACAGCGTACGTGCCCTGCACCTAGGGGTGGGACCAGCCGCCGGCGGAACAAGGCGGGGCAGGATGCTCCATGGAGTCTCCAAGGAGTCTGCCTGCCTCCTCCTACTCAGCCACCCTACAGCTGAGGGGAAAGCAGCGGGCAGACCACTTGGGGCAGCGCAGAGCCTGCAGGTGCCCAAGCCATCGCGTCACTCCCAGGAGAGATGCGTGGCTCGGGCTCGCTGCAGTCCCTGCGGTGAGTGCCGCCCAGCATTTTGTCACCCCCCTCAGTGGTGACATCCGGGGCAAACCGCCCTCACTACACCCCCTTCCTCTGCCCCTGACCACAGATCAACCACTACCAACACAGCTTTGCATTATATCTCCTCAAACACATTTCCATGAAAGTGGTTCACACGTTGGCTTGAATGAAGAAGAAACACCGTGAATCAGCCTTGAGTGACATGGCGTGGCATGGCATGATGAACTAAAACACCGCAAGTGACCTGAATCTGAACAAACTCAGAGGCTCTCCCTAATGTGTTCAGTCGTAGGGTGTCCAAATTCCACTCTGCGAAACTGGGGACGTGCGGATTGTGGTGTTGTTTTAGACCCAGCCTGGTGGCATTCTTGAAGGAGCTGAACAAATTCCAAAACTCCAGTTTAGACAATGGGACCTGCCAGGGAGAAGATTAATATTTGCTTTGTTTGCCAGATCCTGTCTAGCATAGCTTTTCTTTATTCCCTTCCACAGTAAATAAACCTCCAGTCAGCTAAGCGAACGGCCTCTGTCAGCAACCCCCCACCCTCGTCAAATTAACAATAGTGTTACCTGGTCTTAAAATAGACGGGCAATAGTTCAAAGGGGAAAGGGTTGGGGGGGCGGGGATTTCTATAGTGATCACTCACCATCTTTCCCCAAGGGAAAGAGGCTATTAGTAGTGTCATGGTTTATAATCTCCAAGTGGAAGAAATGCAGACCGTAGCCCAAAATATACGTGGATACATAAATATTTGTTCCTCGGCATTTTACTTAAGTGGCTGCTATTATGATTAATAACCATCTGTGTCACAATGCAAATAAATCAGAAGAGAGTTAAGGACCCCTATGGAAACCACTTTTGCTCTGAAGTGAGCAGAATAGATTTTAAAAGTTTATAAATAAATAAATAAAAACAAAAGGGGGGGGGGGAGACAGTAGTCTTTATAAAACGACACCATCTCCAGTCTCTGCCACAACACAAAAGCCTTCCCAATAGATCTACATGAAATCTAGGCCACAATGTCCCACAAATACACACACTGCAGCAAACTCCCCACGGAATAGAAAGTGTTAGATTACTCATACTGTCACACTCTGGGTCATTTTCACACCATACATTTAAGGCACTAGGATACCACTTTCAACAGTCATGCTCCCCCCCCCCAAGACAATTATGGGAACTGTAATTTGTTAAGGGTGTCTGAGAGTTGTTGGGAGACCACAATTTCCCTCACAAATGTGCAATTCCCAGAGTTGTTGAATCACTCTGGGAATTGTATCTCTGTGAGGGGAATAGGCAAAGGTATCCACAGCTATACCAACTGAGTCTCCTGTCTCAGATTCTTCTCTCTCAGTGGTAGGGAATCTCCAGCCCATGAGTCAGTATTAGATGACTAGAGGGTTCAGGTCGGCTCACGAGGCCATTTCCCTCACACCATGCCCGGCTGCCCATCAGCTGATGCCACTGGATGTCATCACCTGATGGGTGAGAGGGCAGAGTTCAGTCCTGTTGAAGTCCCTTTCATCAGTGTGTTGCTTGTGGGAAACACATTGGTGAAACAGACCCCTGGATCTGCAGGATTGAGCCTTCTGCTCATCAGCTGGTGAACAGAGGGTACAATCCTTCTGGGTGCTGCATTGGCAGTCCGTTCCCTGCAGGGTTTAGTTGGGAGTGAACCTAGGATTGAAGACCATATGAACTGCTCCTAGGACTGTATTTATGCAGAGCTCTAACACCAAGCAATGACCATGTCTCCCAATATTAAATTTAAAAAGTATTTCCAGATAGTTTGCAACCAGCCTTGGATGTTTTTACTCTAAACCTAAGAGCACTTGCTTGTGTGTGAGGCCCAGCTGGTTTCAGGAGAACAGCTTCCAAATAAATGCATTTGGGGTCAAGCATGTTTATTGACAACTGCAGGGAGGATGAGGAAAATTCTAGGAAAGTTCCTTTAAAGACCAATATAGCTTCACTTCAAGTCATCTTGAATATTATGGTCAAAGCAAAGTGGTTTTTGAGAATCAGTGTGGTATATTTCTTAGAGTGTTGGATGGACATGGGAGACCAGGGTTCAAGTGTCTACTCCTACATTTTCTCTCAGCCTAATTTACTTAAGTTTAACCTGCCTTTTCTGGGATAAAATGAGGAGTGGGAGAACCATGTATGCCACCTTGAGCTCCGTGGGATACAAATGTAAGCATAAGCAAAAATGTTTTTAAAAGCAAAAAAACTGGCTAGGCCATAAGGACAGCCTGTGTTTTGTGTTACACAAAAATAAAATAAAAAATAAGCAAGAACTTGCTAGAAGAGCAGACTGTTGCTTTTTTAGATTAAATGCTACACCTTACTCATCTCTGTCAAAAGGATTTCTGTTTGGTTGCCTGAGAGAGGACAGGGAAATCCCTTAGCTGCCTGAAGAGCTGCTTATATCCATTTTTGGAAGTACTTGCCTCTCTTCTGTGGCGTTGCACACTACATAGAGTTACATTCCCAACTCGTAAATGCAAGGCAAAGCAAAGCTATTCCACATGCCTTGCTAATTTTAAACAGCTAGCTTGTTTGGCTGGGATTGTGGGGCTGTGTGTGAGGTTTTAATTTATTGGCCTTCTCTACTAATGGAATTTGTTCAAATGTCGCAGGCATGACAGTCAGACCCAGAGTTTAAAGTCTTACTATGGCAGCAGTGGGGAATCTTTAGCCCACATGATTAATCCCACCTTTGGCCTGTGAGGCCATTTTTCTACCTGTCACTCACCTGGTGTCAAGCAGGGGACAGGGAAAGCTGTGACTTGAGCCTGAGACTGCGTAGACACCATACATGACTTCCTAAGCAAAATTCGGGGATCTATAGTTTACCTCTAACAAAACTACAGCTCCCTGAATCTTTAGCAAACTATAGCCCCCAGATTGGGGGGGGGGAGTCATGAGATTTAAATGTACTTTAATCGAATCATGTGTACAGAACCTTATAGAGTGCACTCCTTATTGTTCCCGTGGAGCCCCAGTTTGCTTTTGCTTGTGTTTAAATTGGTGCCAAAAGTGAGCTCCACTGCTTTCAGGCAGGACTGGTGCTGCCTGACATTATACTGTACCAGGTAATTGACAGGTGAGCAAGACTGTCAATTACCTAGTAAAGGTTTGTTGAACTTAAAAGCTCCATTGAAACCAATGGGACAAATCAATTGTGCATTAAGTCCCATTGATTTAAATAGGAAATAATTGCAACTGAGAATGTGTACACACTGTACATTCAAAGCACATTCAGAGCACATTTCCCCGCTCCAAGAACACTGTTATTTACCCCTCACAGAGTTTAGATTTCCAGCAACCTTAAGCTACAGTTTCAAATTTGCTTTAAAGGTGTAAGGTGTGTGCAGTCTCAGTCTGGACCCAGCCCATTACGTCTGGGAAGCAGACTGCCCTTTCTGCTACTAGTCAATATTACCGGAATAAGGGAGAGCTCATTGGGAGAGCAGTGAACACATTTGCAGCGAAGTGATTGAACTGTATATCTCAAGGAGCCCAGGGTGTGTGTATGTGTGTGCCATAAGCAGTGCTATTTTTCTAGAAAATAGGTGCCGGAACTCACCATGAACGCTTCCTTGTTCTCTTGTAATGGCAATGGTGCCCACCTGAGAGGTGCTGGAACTGAGTTCTGGCTGGGGAAAAAGCCCTGGCTGTAAGTGTTCCACACTTGATCATAGTGGTGAATTTATGAATAATGTTATTACATGGAAGGAACATATTAAATGAATACAGTGGTACCTCGGTTTACGAACAGTCCTGTTTACGAGCTAATCGGTTTATGAACTCCACAAAACCGGTAGTGTCCCAGTTTGCGAACTTTACCTCAGTCTACAAACGGAAGCTAAACGGTGGAAGGCCTCATTAGGGAAAGCGTGCCTCAGTTTAAGAATGGATTTGCTTTAAGAACGGACTTCAGGAATGGATAAAGTTCGTAAATCGAGGTACCACGGTATTTTGCAGTGGGGATTAGCCACTGGTCCCAAAGAGATGAGGGAGCTCATATTTCCATAGTCCTAATACCCAGGGGCTTGTAGGGTATAGGTGAAATACTTGGGCTGATGGAAATTGTATTTCAAAGCATCTAGAGGGCACCAGGTTGGGAAAGACTGCAGTAGTCAAATGAGTGATGGGTATTAGGGGCACTGCACATGTCCTTTGAAGTCTTCCTGCCCACAGGACAGACCCATTTTCAGCTGCGGACTACACAACTCAATTTCAAACTCAATTTCCTTTCTAGTTTTTGCACCACTAAAATGTGTGAGGCTTTGTTTTTTAGTTTTCCAAGGCAAGCTGTGATTGCTTAGTAGCCTTTGATGACTGAGGTCCTACGGCTCAACGTTCGCGGCGCTTTGCTGATGAGGGTTTTAAAGGCTGCAAGCAGCAAAGAGGCAGGTCTCTTCATTGGAGTTTTTGGGTGTGAGCTCTGCAAATCCCCCGCCCCCTTTGATGTAGAACACAAATAGTTATGTTGTTTCCTCCGGTAATGGATTCCTTCCATCTTTTATAATATGAGCTTCCAGGCAGCTGCTCTCTTGCCATTTCTTTAGCCGGTAATATGGTATCATTTGTAAGTACTTAGTCTTTTTTCAGACACTGATTTTATATATATATATATATATATATGTGTGTGTGTGTGTGTGTGTGTGTGTGTGTCAAAAGGCGAGATGACGGCTATGACTAATTTACAGCCCTACACCTATGTTTCCACCCCACTCCACGGCCCTATTTTGTGTTCACTCATAGTTTCATTTGATCATACGAGCATCATGCCCAGAGTTTTGCTTTGCAGCAAATGTTTATAAATTAACTATAAATTGATGAATGGGAAGAATCGCTTTGTTACGTATTGCAGTTTATTTGTTCTCTTCTTTGATCAGGGAATTAGCTGTTCTCCAAAGGAACATTTTGTGCCCCATTCCCCCCCCCCCCCGGCCAACTAGGCTGTCCTCACACATAAAACTCAGAATTAAAGGTCGGAGTGTGACAGATAGTAGCTGCTTCCTCAAGGCATCGATGCGCAACCCTGTCTTCCCCGCTAAAAAATCCACCAGCAATCCAAGCAAACAAAACTCAAGAAGCCCAAGAGTAATCTTTATTCTGAGTCACAACCCTAAATATCCAGTGAAAACAGAAAGGAAACCAACAAAAACAGATTAAGACAAACATCACTAAGGAACCTGACATTTGTTTGGATACGTCTGCAAGGAATCTTGTGAGTAGAGATAGAAGAGTGATAATGAGAACTTTTACAATCAAGTTCTTCATGCTCTTTAATTTAGCCAATATGGATGACACAAACCTGTAGCTGAAGTGTCACCAGGTGTTCCATCTACTGTCTTAAGACCTTGCATGTTATTGACAGGAAATGACCCCCTTTCTCTCCAAGAACCTCAAGACATGATTCTTCTCCTTCTCCTTTAATTCCCACAACCACCCTGTGTGGTTGGTTAGGCTAAGAGACATTGACTGGTTCGAAGTCACCCAACGAGCTTTGTGGCCATGTGGGGATTTGAAACTTGATCTCCTAGTCTGACACGACTAACCACAACACCACACTGACCTCAGCCTATGTTCTTAACATCTTAGGCAAATCATAGAGGACAAATTGCGGATTGCATTGCCACTGAGTGAAGGGAGAGTATTAGATGCTAATGGACCATCTCCACCGCAGAACAGTGCGTGGTTTCTTCCTGGCTCTGGATGATTGCAAAATGTTCTCCCTCAGCACCCAACTTGGAATGGGTTCATCTCCAATTAATTAATTTTTGCCTGATTAAAACATGGAAGGAAATTAATTCATGTTTGTTTGGGCCAAGTCCAAACTGAGTCTTGTCATATCCTTGCCAGCAACCCATACTGACATCAGCCTTTCCTGCTACTCACCCTTTTCTCAAACTTAATTCAGCCACTTAAGCCTCCAGTGACAATGTTGGATCCAGGAGTACCCACAATTGATGGGTTTACTTCTTCTAAGGGAGTGCAACCTATCCAAAACAGGCCATCTCCTCACCTCTCAGATCCAAGAACTTGGAACATGTAACTCTCAGCTTCAACTTATTGGCCTTCATCCAGCCCATAACTTCTTTCAAGTGCCGCTAGTGCCTAAACCACCTCTCCTGATTCAGATGAAATGGACAGATAGAGCTGAGCATCTGCACATGGATGGTGACCTGGTTCGTATCTCCTGATGACAGTTCCCAGTGGCTTCAAATGGATGTTAAATAGCATGGGGGACAAGGTAGAACATTGCAGGATGCCACAGGACAACTGCCATGCTATCAAGATGCTGTCATAACTACTTTCTGGAAATTGGCTTTGAAGCAGGAGTGGAAAGACTGATATTCCCAACACTACCTCCTGGAGCTGCCCCAGAAGTATACCAGGGTCAACAACCGTAGTGCAGTGGGTCCAGACTTAGGAGAGTGGTGAATGCCAGTTACTATTTCTGGAGCAGTAGCCCTGTCTCTAGCATCCTAGAGCTAACCCAGTCACCATGAAGGACACCTTTTTAGTCATTGTATGCTTCAAAGTGAAGCATTTAGGAACACTGCAAACACACAGTATTTCATTTTCAGGAGAATGGTTCAGGTATGGTTGAATGCCATGGAACTTTATGGCAAACACAATCTACTGTAAGTCCCTCCGAAAGAAGATATGGAAGCACACCAAATCATTTGCCCATGTATGTGCATAGAAATTAGTAGGTCTAACAGAAAGGCAACACATGGAGATCTGCATTGATCATTGCAATGCATCTATTATTATTATTATTCTGTATTATTGTTGTATAATAGTAAAATTATTGCGCGATCTTAGAAGGTTGAATAACCTTAGAAGGGGCATGGCTGTGATGATCATGGAGGGATCTTGCACTTCTGAATTTGCCACTACACTACTGGTCAACATTATCAAAAGTCACCAAGAAATCAAGGAAAATGAGCCAGCTTGCACTCCCCCACATGTCCCATGACAAATGTCAACAACCAGGTGGGAAAGGTGCAGATCATCACCCCCCGCCGCATGTCTGAGCTAGACTACAGCCACCCACTCAAGCACCTTGCCTCCAAAGGGGATATTCACTGTAATAGGTGCAAAACATGAGTACAGGGACAGCCAATCATCTATTTAAGTATTAATCGTATATTTCTTACAAAATTCGTTGTAGAACAAGGCTATTGAGAATGGGAAAGGCAGCTATATGTCATACAATACACAGATTGCCTACAACCTGTCAGTAATCTGTGTCTTACACCATAATGAGGAAGCATAAAGTTATCTCTGTATTTCATACTTGGAAAAGGATGGCTAAGGGCTTATAAGAATTATCAGCATCTTTTTTTTTTTTTAAAAAAAAAGTAAATAAAAGCACTGCTTTACCTTTTTCTTTTAAAAAAATTATCTTTTAAAAATGGAAACTTTAGGCCCTCTGGGGATTCTTTTTGTAATGGAACATCATTTTTCCTTCAAGAACAATCCATTAGCGCACAAAGGACTGAGCTATAAATTCACCGGCCCTGTGGCCGTGATGATTCAGTCCTTCCATAGATGGCTTGAGCTCTCCATGTTACAGTCTTGCTTTCTGTGATACAAAATGATCTCCTTGATTTGCTTCTCTGCTATTCTACTGTCAGGCTGCCAGAGAAGGCCACGCTAAAGTTGGGCTGTGTACCCACGATACATTTTAATCTCATACAAAGAATCCTGGGAACTTCATTTTGCCCATCACAGGGCTGTCATGTGACACTGTTGGACCCTTATTTCAAGATAACAGCTCATGCAATTCTTTGGTTTATGCGACCCAAGTGTCATTCTGAGACACGTTCACTTTCAAAACAAGGAGATCAGTTCAAAGAACCACCGTATATTTTTAATCATCTGGATAATCTGGGTTATTCTTTCAAGTACACGAATCCAAAAACACTTTGGATAAATCTTCCAAGACAATCAGCTAAGGAGTGTGACTAAAATGTCCTGCAGCAGATAGAAATATCACAATTTCTATCACTACATAACAATGTAAATAGATATCAAAAACTCGGTAACAATATAATTAGATGCATGCTCATCTTTGGGTGATTAATGTTCTTTGATACTTATTGCCTATATAGATACAAGCAGTAAATAATTGCAAACTGCTCTTAATAATGGTTGGCTATGCATTTAATAGACCATGGTGATTATTTACTTGCTCTTCATATATAAAATGGCGTATGGACAACTGTTCTAATTGCAAGAATATGGCAGTCCAGTCACCACACATTAAGGCAAAGATTGGCATTGTTTTTCTTGATGACAAAAGACATGTCAGAAATACATATTGTGAGCTGAATGGCCACAGCTATGATAATTCACACAACTTGCATAGAAGGAAGATGTGTTAAACTGATTTGTTGCATTTTGTCTGATGGCTCTTAAGCTGTAAATGTGTGACACATTACCACGTGTGGTATTTCAAGAAATGTTACCAGCTCACCTTCCCAACCCACCTGGATTGAGACATGAGTCCACAAGGTTTTCAAGTGTTGAGAGCATCTTTATAGATTGACTTCTAAATTTGTTGCTCTGAAGGAACTGACATTTTCCATAATACCAAACCACAGACTAATTCCTGTTGCTTCCCTCTCAACTGCTTTCTAAGTGGTGTTTCATTGAGCAAAGGCCCCGCTAAAAGCCTGTTGGTGATTGCAACATGAGTTGTGAAGAATGTCAGTTAACAATTGCAAATGTATGTCCAACACATTAAAAAAATGATGTTTTGGAAATATTCCTGTCAGCTGATAAGATTGACATCTAATTTGCCCAGTTATTTATCAGGGCTGTTTATTTGTGGTTAAGATAATCACTGCTAAAGCTCAGTGCCGGTTTGCATCATACTTTCCCACAAAAGCTTCACTATTACGTACAGCCCCAAAAGATAGAGCAGTTGTTTCATCTTATTGATGTGGAGAATCAATTAAAGGTTCTCAATGTGCAGCAAATGTCAATTGTGCAAGTATTATGACATCAGAACCAGCATCTGTAACTATGGGAACCCTTCGGACAAGAACAATTATAGTGATAACTTATGACAGAAAACATTCTTTTTTGCTGATTTTTTTTAACTGGGGGAAATTAAAGGGTCACACTTTCCCCTTGTGCAAGCTAACTTCTGATTTTTGCCAGTCATACACCCATGGAAATCCCTTTTTGTACATGTGCATGCATGCTTGTGTGTGCTTGTGCAAATCATTGTGGTGATCAAGACATCAGTAGCATTGTCTGCATTCTTTGCAGCATTAGGACTTCTTCTGGGTTGGGAACATCACATTTAAAATTCAAGGATGTCAAATGCTCTATCTAGAGATAAACTTGACTTTAGTGAATCTCTCCTTAGAACTGATCAGACTGAAGATAGCACTCTGTGGTAATGTTACCTGATTGAATCTTCTGGAGAAAATGCATTTTTCCCTTTAGTGAGCTGCTTGCAAAACTGGAGCCGTTACATAAGTGACTCAATGGAGAGAGATATGCACATAGACAACAATTCTATTATTTGAGAGGTTTACCCTAAAGGAGTGTTTCCGAGTTGGGCCATGTGTTTCATTTGAAACTATGAAACAGTGAGCTAAAGACTGCCGTCTTAAATGCGACCTCTGCCAGAAAGTGCTAACAAAAAAGATTAAGAGACACATTGGAAATCCATTGCCTGATAGCTGTGAGTATACATTGTGTACACTGTGAGATAGACACTAGGTTAAACAGCATCAATTCCGCCCCCCCCCCCCATTCTGTATCCCTTTCTGTGAAAACTCCTCATACTTTTAATGGACTATATGTGGATGTACTATTTCTTCGTAACCGCTGTCACATTTTAACTTAATAGCTATTTGCACAATTAAGGTATTGTGTTGAATTGAGGCCATGTGCTTAGAATTCAGATTCAGGCTGCATACATACTAGAGGTTTAAAGCACACACACACACACTCCTCAAAGTATTCTGGGCACTGTAGTTTGTTAAGGGTTGCTGGGAATTGTAACTCTGTGAGGGGTAAACTACAATGCCCAGAATTCTTGGGAGGGGAAAATAGTGCTTCAGATGTGCTATCATGGTATAGTGTTTACACAGCCTCAGATATGCTCTGGACAGCCAAGCAATGAACAGTGGGGTAGTGTGGGTTGTCAGCACCCGGGGCAAGGCAAGTAATTTGCACCCCCTAACCTGTGGATTTGCACCCCCTAACCCGTGGATATGCGCCCCCTAACCCTAACCCCCAGATGTTGTGCCCGGTGCGGCCGGCCCCCCCTGCACCCCCCACGCTACGCCACTGGCAATGAACTCTTACCGCATACAACTGATAAATGCACAAAGCTGCTTTTCTTGGGAATACCTATTTGAAGATAGCAAAACCAGCTGCTATCTCATTTGGCTCTAGATCTCCATGAGATCATCAATGAGAGTGGCTTAAGTATGCAAATATTGTCATGTGGAATTGTGGTCAATTTAACATGTGTGAAAATGGAGTTGAATTACTCTAGGCTCTGGGCACAAACCATCAATATTAACTATTGGGCCAGGAATTGAGAACCTATGGCACTCTAGATGTTGTGGCCTACAGTCAGAGATGATGGGAATTGTAGTACATCGACACCTGGAGGGACACTCCTGCTTTATGTGAACACCATTGAAATACTTGGCATGTACAAAACTGCGTACCCATCACCATTTGCATATGGTTTTCATGAATATAGAGGATGGTGACTTACGCATTTTTTTCTTTAAAGAATCTGATTCTAAAAAGTGTAACAATCTTGGCTCAAAATACAAAACACATGCAACTTTGAGTTACTTGCTCCCATTGAACCTTTACATCTTCAACAGGGCTAGAAACATTATTTAAAAAGTAAAATAAAGTGGTAGGTTCTTGCAGTCAAACAACAGCTTGCAAGCCACATGGATGTTCCTTCTGCACCACATGCCATTTACTGCCCAACCAACTGTTAGGATATATAGTGTTTGAAAGGTGTGCGCTACCCCCAATCTCTGCCAAGATTCCAGGGGGTTCCAAGCACCCACCAGGGATTGTGTTTCCATTGGGAATCAAGACGTGGCATAGACTGTTGTGTCTAAAATATGGTTTATTCTACACATAATCACACCAGAAGCTTTCAATGGAGGGAGTGCAGAGTCTACTGCCTTCATATCTCCAAAGGGGCTCATTCCCCACAGCAGTGCAACACCAGATTCCAAAACATCTCCATGTCTCTGTCTCTGCCTGCCTTCAGGCAGCCAACCAAGATGGTTCTGACCTTCAGCCCCTGCACAATGTTCTGCCTATTTTCTGCTTCTCCTTCCCAGAAAACTCCTCGCCAAGCAATTCCTCCCCTTCCTCCAACTATTCCAAGACTCATTTTAAAAGATGACAATTTTCCTGTGTGACAGCACGCCCCCATTGCCCTGGCAACCTCCCTCTCGGTTACCTGTACGGTTGTCTTGCAGATGGATCAATGGCAGGGCCATCATTTCCCCCTGCCCGTCTGTCTGGCAGAAAAACAAACTCATTCTGTCAGTTCTCATTGAACCCAAAGATCTAGAGGACAAAACATGACACCCAGGGTATCTGGGGGAGCCCTGTTCCTCCACTAACTCCTAACAATACTTAAAGAAGAAATGCAGTTTCCTTTTGCTTTTGGAAAATGCATCAATTTGTATTTAAGGAAAGGCACTGGCTCCAAGCTGTGCTGAAGAGATTTACTCTTGACACCCAGTATCGCTTCTGAGTAAACTATAAATATTCACGGTGTGTACAAAATAATCAGTTCGACAGCCAACATGCGCCGTCACTTTTTTGAATGCGGCTACCATGAGTGACTCAGATGTATAAAAAGGAATAATGGGTTCCTAAGTTCCTTCTCTCACCACAATGCACAGCACTCACAAACTGGTTTATCAAAGATGGAGAAAAAGATAACCTGGGTTACATTGGTGGTTGCCCGCCCGTTACTTAGTTGCACTTGCATAGCGTACAGATCAAAACTTGTAGTATATACACACCTTTCAACACTTTGGGTGAAATCCAGTTGATGCCCTCGAGCGCAGACAGACTTTGGACCCAACATACTTTTGCTGGTACAGGACGGGGCAGGGCGGGGGAATCTTTTTCAGTACTATATTCCCTTTGGGGCAATGTTTTGAGGGCCACATGGCTGTGGTGGGCAGGGATGAAGGCAAAAAGTGATTATGCAAAAAGTGGGTGGCACTCCAGCTGTGACTCTTACAATGGTCTGTCTATATTCCAGCCACGCAGAAGTCAAATAATCCTACACACATCCCTCTCCCCATCCAGGCAAACAAGAGGCATCCTCACAGTTCAAGGACACATTCCAACCAGGCAAAAATCCTTGAGGAGAGTGCAGAGCAAGGCCAGGGAAGGGAGTATGACTTGTTGAGAAGGGGTGTGGCCTACTGAGAGACATAAGAGAAGCATGGAGGGCTATTTTTTAGCCAGGCCTGAAGTTCCCCATCCCTATGCTAATGGGCAATGGTAAGATGGGATTGTTGCTGTTTTGCCCTCCTCCCAAAACTGCCTCCAGAGAGCTGAGTGGTGAAGCAAAATCCCCTCCCCATCTCTTCCGTCAACAGAGGCATTCTCTGTGTCTCGTGAGGAACACTTGCCTGAAAGCAGAATCTGCATATGAAGTCCAGAGGTCACAGAATCCAGATGAGCACAGAGCCAAGGTTGAGAAGGCAAGCAGCAAGAGAAGGCCAGGAACCACAGCCATTGTTTCCAGCATCTGGCTGCTGCTGAGAGTTCTGTTTAAGAAGGCCAGAGACAGCTGGTTCTCATCAGGGCCAATTGGCTCTCATCAGTGGCTTTCTCATCTGTGAAGGCTGATCAGCTGCAGGTGGAGCCACTCTCCCTCCTCCCCCTTCAGGTTGCTATTCAGCAGGTGAAGCTAACTCCCAGCCCATGACACCCTGGATCAAAATCCCTTCTGTGCACCAATCAGATGACAGTATATATGTTACTGACACTTTTTCATCCTTTAGCTAGCTTAGTGAACTAATAAACCATTATTAGTGTTAGGTTAAAAGTTAGGCATTGATATAAAACACAGTAAACAGCATTCCATTTATACTAGATGCATTCCAGTTGAGACTAATGTGGTACCGTATTTTTCGCCCTATAGGATGCACTTTTTCCCCTCCAAAAATGAAGGGGAAATGTGTGTGAATCCTATGGGGCAAATGCAGGCTTTCACTGCGCACTGTGCACCGACCCCTCTCGCTCTCCAGGCTTCAGGAAGCTATCCTCAAGCCTGGCGCGCCCGGCAGGAGTTCCCGCGGGCACGCAAGGCTTGCAGGCAGCAGCCTGCAGCTCGAGGCTCGGGGCGCCCTCTGGAGGATGCCCCGTGCTTCACGCACGTGTCCACAAGCCTTGCGCGCCCGGGGGGGGGGAGTTCCCGTGGGCTTGCAAGGCTTGCAGCCCGGAGCATGGGGCGCCCTCCAGAGGATGCCCTGTGCTTCGGGCAGGTGTCTGCAAGCCTTGCGTGCCCGGGGGAACTCCCCCCGGGCTCGCAAGGCTTGCAGATAGCAGCCTGTTTTGGGGTCGGGGGAAGCTCAGGCTTCCCCCGCACCAGCCCCGCAGCTGGAGGGGGGGAACAATTTTTTTTATTCATTTCCCCCCCCAAAAATGAGGTGCGTCCTATGGGCCAGTGGCCCTATAGGGCGAAAAATACGGTATGTATGCCTCTTCTGAAATCATGTGGTTAGCTAACCTGCAAGATCCTCACTTGGCCCAGTCAGAATATCAGTCAATATGCACTAGCATTGTGTAGAGAAGTCTTGGATGCTGTCCGACTGAACGAAGAAAATTAAAAGGAGGAAATTCCTCCATCTATTGATTGCAGTTTATTTAGGAACTTAAGTTAATTTAGCAGATGGATTGTTTACACTTTCTTAATCAATTAATCTTTATGATCCTGTCTTTTCTCTTTATCTGCTCTATATGGGTGGTTTTTCTTTTTTATGGTTCACGGAGCAAATGGAACCTAGCATTTCGGAGGTGCCAAGATTAACTAGGAATGCTGATGATGTCAACGGACATTGTTAACTTCTGAAATGCTACTTATATTTAAGTTGGGGAGTTTATATAAAAGCAAATGGGATGTCTTTATCAAACCCAGAAGAGAAACCAGGTCTTCTGATTCTCGGGTTATGATTAAAATAACAAAACTTTTTATAAAACACACACAAACACACACACGTGCGTGTGCACAGACACACCACCCTAATCCACATAACTGATTTAATGTGATTTCAATGACAACATGTAGTTCTTTATTGTACGCTCTTCTTGATTTCTTTTCTCTTCTTTTCAATTTTTTTTGTTTTCTTATTTATACTAAATACAGGTGCACTTGGAAAATAACTTATATGGACAATTTGTTATTGGGCTTCTGTTTGGACCATAACACTGGGCAACACTGAGCATCGCCAGAGGCTATGCTATAATAATTTGTTTTGATTTTCACATCTCACTAGCTGAAATAAGAATGTGGGCCAAACTATGCATTGTCTGCCTTTAAGAGCAGAGTTGGTTTCACACACACACACACACACACACACTGCATTTACGGAGTGGGGGTTTATCAGGGCTGATATTGTAGCATGTGGAGGTACAGATTATTAACTAACCTTTTGCTTCCTGCTGTGCTTCTGATCTGGGCTGGGGGTTCCATACCTGGTGTGCAGTGGTTTGTATTTGTGTGAAATTTATTTCTGCAGCAGGGTCCCTTTCTCCAGCATCCTTGTGATAACCAACAGCATGAAAGCAGATGGGAGAGAGCTTCTCAGCCACTGTATTCTCCAAAGCTAAGCATTTAGGAGCACTGAAAACACAAGGTGCTTCAGTTTCAAGAGAACGGTGTGCAAATTCTGTTATGTACAATGGAGCTTCATGGAAAATGCAGCTTAAGTCGCTCTGGAAAAGGATATTGGAGCACACCAAGTCATTTGCCCATATACGTACACAGAAAATAGTAGCTCCACCTGAAAAGCAACACATGAATTGTAACAATGCATCTCTAACTATTATATTATTGTCCACACATGCCATTTGCATGAGCGATGGGGAAGCTTCCATTGAAACAAATGAGAGGTACCCACACCGCAAAATGTAGCGATGTGGGAACTGACATAGATCAGAAGCACAGTGAAGAGTAAAGAATTGAGTTCCCTACTAGACTCCCAGTACAGTTTGGGGGACCCACACTGCCAATCTGTTTAAAAACAAAATGCCTACATGTAAAAGCACAGCTATGTATAATTTGGCTTTTGGAGTCTTTAAAAGACATAGGCCTTGGGTATTGTTGTTTTTTTGAAACTTGGATGGATGCTGAATGTTCAGGCTGAAAGTACTCTATGTCCCCAGTCCATACTGAGAGGCGTAATTAAACTGCAAAAATTCAGAAAAGTGCACATTTTGGCTTTGTTGTGGTTCATGTATCCCTTTGAAAAGTGTAGATTAGGGAGGTTCATGTATAAATGTGAACTCCCAAGTAAGTGTGCATAGGGTCTTTCTACTCCACACAGAAAAACATACAGTGATGCTCTTGCATAGTAAGAGGCTTATGCAGAAAAATGTGCTGGTGGATTATGTCCTGCCTTAATGGAGTCCTAGAAGTCTTAAGACTGGAAGGCATGTAATCATAATCGAGCAGTTCGTACCCATGACACACAATTTCCTTTATACTCAAGTATTTCTGAAATGGCTAGAGTTAGAACTATTGAGTAATGACCAGAGCAGCAACGCTTCATATGGATGAGGTTCCACCCAGATGAATATCTTTCTTTGAGTTAAATCTGTTCCTGTAAACAGATGACTAGGAATCAGGGGCCTGCTTTGTGTTTCTTTGCATTTCTGAAATCTCTAAGGTGACCTTAAACTCACACAAAATTGAAAGGACAAGCTGTACTGGCAAAAGGGGATCTGTGTTTGTAGAACTGTGCTTCATCCAGAACTTCTAATGGTGGCTGAAAACACCAGTTAAAAATAATAAATTGAGTCAGTTGCTTCAGAAGCTAAGCACAGCTTAAATATCAAACACACAAAATCTCAGCGTAAATCCATCAATATAAATCCTTGGATGGTTTTTGCAAAAGCAAAATAAGCAGAACTCTTTGCACAAAATCATACCAAGAAAACTCTAACCAGAGTTGCCAGTAGTATGGGGTGAAAACTCAGTCAACTACGGGGGTGGTCAGGCAATTGAAGTTAGCCTCACCATATCTCAGACTTAAGTGGCTAGCTTGTATCCCGTGGAGATCAGACACTTCACTTTGTGATAGCTGGATTCACACATGGTTTTGACTCAAGACAAGAGTGGGAAACCTATGGCTCTCCAACTTCAACTCTCATCAGCCCCAGTCAGCATCATCAGTGGTTAGGGAGCTAGTAGTTGTAGTCCATCAGTCCACATTTAGCTCAGTTGATAGGGCATGAGACTTTAAATCTCAGGCTTGTGGGTTTGAGCCCCAAGGTGAGCAAAAGGTTCATGCATTGCAAGGGATTGCATTAGATGATTCTATGATTCCGTGTTTCTATGAACCTCTGGAGCACCACAGGTTGCAAACCTCTGATTTTAAGGAAAGGCAATAATAATAATAATAATAATAATAATAATAATAATAATAATAATAATAATAATAATTTATTTGTACCCCGCCCATCTGGCTAGGTTTCCCCAGCCACTCTGGGCGGCTTCCAACAAAGATTAAAAATACATTAAAATGTCACACATTAAAAACTCCCTAAATAGGGCTGCCTTTAGATGTCTTCTAAATGTCAGGTAGTTGTTTTTCTCTTTGACATCTGGTGGGAGGGCGTTTCACAGGGCGGGTGCCACTACCGAGAAGGCCCTCTGCCTGGTTCCCTGTTACTTTCCTTCTCACAGTGAGGGAACTGCCAGAAGGCCCTCGGCGCTGGACCTCAGTGTCCGGGCAGAACGATGGGGGTGGAGATGCTCCTTCAAGTACACTGGGCCGAGGCCATTTATGATAGGTCAACAAAAGATCACAACCTTTGCATGCCTGCAGATGGTCCTAGGTTCAATGGCAAGCATCTCCAGGTAGGCCTAGGAACAATCCATATGTGAAACTTGAATTGCTGCTGCCAGTCAGTGACAGATGAATCATTGACTAAGGCAGATTCATTTGTTTCACCAAGGCATCTTCTTCCTGTTTCTTTTCATGGGGGTCTCTGAGAGGTTGTTGAGAAGCTGGACCTAAATAAAGTTCAAGTGGACTCAGGTCAGCTTGGATTCCAAGGTGGGCAGGGACAATGTGTCCTTCCACACACCTGTACTCATTCTTCCTAAAGGGTGTCCTGAAGACCACAGGGCTCAGGGACTGAAGAGCACAACTACCGCTAGTCTTGACTATTGGCCATGCTGGCTGGGCCTGATGGGAAATGGAGTCCAATAACATCTGGACAAGGCCAGGGCCAAAAGGAAGTGATGACTTGAGATGACCACCCCCAGGGTATCCTAGAGCACATAACCCAATGCATGAACTCTGACAGCTGCCAGTTATCACTACGAGACCCTCCGTGGATGCTAAGCAGTGACCTTTTCTGTCTGGTACATGTCCTTCAAGCACAGGGTCCTCTTCACTGAGTCCATAATGCTCTGTTTCCATGAGCAGTGATTCAGCTGTGGAACACATATGGTACCCCCCCCCCGATAAAGCTACTCAGTTATTCCTATCTTATACAGAAGAAAATCAATGACCTCTTTTACACATAGAACTTGTGAAAATGTTGTTTTCACAGTTCAGTTTCTAACCACCACTACAGAAACCAAAGTGTTTTAGGTACTGGCTGGTTTGCTTTTTTAGCTGCACTTTGGTGAATTTCTCTGCTGGTACAGTGGGGTAGTTAAAGTTATCAAGGGTGGGGCAAGAGTATCAGAACCCAGTTCACAGCCTAACTGACCTCAAAGGGCTGTTGTGAGGATAAAGTAGGCTAATTCATTCATCCATTCTCAGGTTTATATCCCACAATTCCTCCAAGGAGCTCAGTGTGGCATACATGGTTGTCCTTCTCCCTATTTTATTCTCACATCAACCCTGTGAGGAAGGTAGGACTGAGAGACAGTGACTTGGCCCAATGTCGCCCAGCAAGTTTCAAGGCCAGGTAGGCATTTGAACTCTGGTCTCCGAAGTTGATAGTCCATCACTCGAGCCACTATGCCACATTGGCTCTCTGGGTTACCATGTACAATATCTGTGGTGGCATTAGCTCTAAATGTGACTACTGCCACCAATAATGATGATGGTTAATAGCCCTATTACAAATCTCACCTTAACTGCAAATTCTTGCAGGCTTGGCTTCCAGTCTACAATAATAATCCTGGCCTACTTCATTTCTCTTGCCCTGTAAGCAAGAAGGAAGCAGCTGAAATCCCTTCCCCCTTGCCCTAGAAAAATTACCCACAAAAGGGCAGACATTTTGATTCTGGTTTGCATCTATAAGTTGAAGGTAAAGGGTAAAAGGTAAAAGGACCCCTGACCATTAGGTCCAGTCATGGCCGACTCTGGGGTTGCAGCACTCATCTCGCTTTATTGGCTGAGGGAGCTGGTGTACAGTTTCCAGGTCATGAGGCCAGCATGACTAAGCTGCTTCTGGTGAACCAGAGCAGCGCACAGAAACGCCGTTTACCTTCCCACCAGAGCAGTACCTGTTTATCTACTTGCACTTTGACGCGCTTTCGAACTGCTAGGTTGGCAGGAGCAGGGACCGAGCAACGGGAGCTCACACCGTCACGGGGATTCGAACCACGACCTTCTAACTGGCAAGTCCTAGGCTCTGTGGTTTAACCCACAGCGCCACCCGCGTCCCATATCTATGTTAGGTCATGGTAAATTTCAACTTACCTTCATGCCAATGTCAATAGTTGTGGGTTGTTTTTTTTACCTCTTGCTGGACCTCTTCAGTTGCCCTTGGTGAACCACCACTGAACACCTGATGGGAAAAGATGGACTCGGAAAATCCATTAAAACGGGCGTGAGTAAAATGTTCACATCTCAGCTGCATTGTGACACCTTAGGGTAATGTGACACACTGGCCTTGCAGGGCATTTTAAAAAAGAAATAGTGTAACTGGAAACTTCTTTTGACTTTGAGAAGCTATTAAGCTTTTAGTGAATCACATATTGTAAAGAAGAAGCTGTAATGTGAAAAGTGCAGCTCTGGGAATTAAAATGTAAAGCAGGCCAATTCTCTAGGAAGAGACTGGTGGGGAAGCCTGCCAACTTTTCCTGGCAATGCGAGGTAACAGTTGCAGAAATCCTCTTTCAAGTCTAAACCATATCTAATTCCACCGTCACTACCGGTCTGGAGGTTCATTGACGGAACTTCCATTTTTTCTTTTCTGCCTGGGACCTTGTTAATTCTGTTCCATCCGTTGGTTAGCTGGAGATCTGCATTAGAAAACCTCTTCCAGGCACAAAAGGGGTATTGCATAAGTAAAGTTAACACCAAACACACATCTGTTCTTCTGTTTTGCACAAACTAGTGGTGTGCCTTAGTTGGACCTCCCAGCTTCCATCTTTTTCCCTTGTTGTGTTGTTTGATTTTAAGCAAGGAAGACTGTGAGGAAGATGGACAGCATTTTAGCTGGAGGTCAAGCAAGAGTTGTCCATTTTTATTTTCATTTTCCAACCAGGCAGGAAAGATATCTGGTTTTCTGTTTACGGCTGCAATCCAATACAAAGTTGCCTGGGAGTTGGCCCCATTGAACAGAATGAGGGAGACTTACTGCTCTGAATAAACACAAAATAGATTCTGCTTTAAATTAATCTTGGGGTGGAGGATGGAAGCTAGTTTAACATGCACGTATCTAATACGCAGAAAATTAATAAAGAGTATTTAAATAATGTGCATATTTAGTCACTTTGTATTTTGCTGAAAAACCACCATAGCTTGTGGTTTTGGGATGTACTTTAACATGATGTACCCCCATACATGTTGTGTAAACAGAAGCTGTATCACTTCCTAATAAATACTGCAATGCAGCTGCCTATCAGTTTCCAGTTCCTGTGCATGGTTTTGATGGAGGAAGGACATCTGCAGAGAAGCAACTTTTTTCAAGTGCATATCTTTCTTGCCCGATAAGGATAACTTGTGTTTCACTGCAGTCCATTGTTACATTTGTGTTGGTTTCTTTTCTGCTTCTCGTCTCAGGCTAAAGTATCCCCTGGTCTTCTTCCAAACACAGCAAAAATGTCAAGGAACATAATGACCTGGGTGGTCCATAATAAACTCCCCTTTTCAAGAGAAGACCTGGTAGCAGAGGGGTGGAAAAAATACTTTTGCTTCAGAGGACCATGCTTTGCATCTCATCTGCTGTATCATGCTTTTACAACAAAATTCTATGTATGTCTTTTGACATGTCTCTTTATTTTATTATGTATATAATCCCCCCCTAAACTGCTGGTTTTAATTATATTTTGGGGGGGGGTAAATGAACTATTATTTATTTATTGAAACAGAAATACAAGATAAAAAACACAAAATACACAATAAAAGCAAAAGCAAAAACAAACCAATAATCCCTGGAATATTTCTGCCTGGTGCCTAATGAACCTCCCTGGGGGAAGAAAGTTCTACAAACAGGGAGCCACTGCAAAAAGGGCCCATTCTTCTCATGGAGAAGGTCTGGACTTCTCATGGAGGCACGCGAAGAAGGGCCTCAGATGATGATCTCAGGGTCTGGGTAGGTTCATATGGACAGAGGTGTTCCTTGAGGAATTAGTTTTTAACATTTGGCTTTATGGGTATTTTTAAATTATTGTTTTATATAATGTCTTATACAAAACCTCTTGAAGGTTTATGATTAAGCGGTACACAATTTCTGTTAAATAAATAAACGTCTATTCAGAAGCGTACACAGAATTGCACCCTTAATTTCCTAGATTGCAATGCACCCACCAATCTGTGCATCTATTTACATCAGCTTCATCAGGAATCATTGGTGGTGTCAGATAAGAGTACGTAAATCTGTAGCTTTGTCTAATGACAGATTTTGGTTTATAGTTAATTCACAACTACAGTTTAGTGCTTTAACACTGGAGAGAAACACAGTGTGTCGTTATTTCAGGTGGATGCCACTGCAAAATAATTTTTTTGCTTTCTCCTGTTTAACATCTTTGAATAGAGGAAATATTTTAGCTGAACTAGTGTTTGAACTTCAGCATTTGTTTCCCATGTCAACCCACTCTCCACCCAGAAGTCCGCTTCAAATGTTTCAGTTGGACACATAGGATGAATTCAGGGAAGCAGCTGTGTCATAGAAGTAACATCTGGCCCATCGCTATTCTGGTTACAGCTGCAGTTTCCTGGCAGCAATTTGTGTGAGCGCAGCAATTGAACATGTACCAGCTGTAACTGGGGATGCAGCAGATCAGACAACACTTTCTCTCATGTTTTTCTTGTAAGCTGCTCTGGGAGCCCTTTTGGTTATGGGTATCAGTGCCTTAAACAGACATACTTAATCACTGGCCAACCTGCATAAATGAAGCGGGAAATATCTGAACCAATCCACAGAAAGAAATAAGAGTACTCCGTGAGTAAAAAATATAGGTATTCAGATGGGCATCCGCTCAGCTTGAAAAGCTGCTAACTCTGGTCCAGCTCCTCAGGAGGACCAGCTCTACCATTAGGTATCATGACATGGCTACCCACACAAAGCAGGGTTGGTGAGGGGTGTGGCTAAGGAGGAACTCTGTTCCAGGGAGAGTCTGAGGGCTGAATTGTTATGTACTGAAGTTCTCACCCTGGGCCAGCAGGAGGATACTGTAGATAGTTTTCACTCAGGTCCACGTATGCAAATAAGGGATTGAATGTGATGTTCAGTGATTGGATAGTTACAGAAAATGGTTACTGTTGCTTTCTAGTGGAGCTCTATATAAGCAGGCTGGCTGAACCCTTCAGTTCTGTTCTGTTCTGGCCTGTGAATAAAGAAGAGCTGTTTGAAGAATCGCTGTGTCGTCTGATATGTTCACCCACAACTTAACATGAATAAAGAGGCTTGTTGAGGCATTTGGTCTCCAGCCGGCATACCCACCAACACTTCTGCAATGACATCCTAAGGAAAAGCGGGACATTTCAGGATCAAATCAGAAATCGGGATAGCTTTTGTAAATCTGGAAGTGTTCCTGGAAAATAGGGGCACTTGGTGTGGGCCTGAGGCTCCCCTGCCATTTCTAGTTTGAGAACTCTACTTTCTTGCAGAACCTGAAGTGCTTTGACCAAAAGGTCACCTTTTATGTGCTGCAAAACACATTGTGTTCGTTCTTGCTGTTGGTTTACTGCTTGTGGCCTCACTTTTCCACCTGCCTCTCGCATGCAAGTGCCTATTTGCGGCTCGAACATCATCTGCTCCAGTTGTGTCCACAAGGATTCCCATCGCATCCATTTCTATTTACTCTGCTTTCCTTTTGCCTGCTGTACAAGGCTGCAATTGATTGATAATAATTAAGCTGTCAGGCACCTCCATGAGGGCCAGCCCGGAACGAAGGAGTGACAAATGGGGCTGTTTCCGTAGCCTGCCATTTTTCTTGGAGTTAATGGTGTGGCACAAGTGCTGTGCTCAACAGCCCCTAAATGAACTGATGGGCACAGCTGTTCCCAGTGACAGTTTTGTGACTTGAGGAGAAATTAAGGTTGTGAGGGAAGTTTAACAGCACCTATTTATGGCAATCCACTGCTAACTCTAGCATGCAACATAAAGCTGTGTGCTCAGGATTGATGCTTTTCTATATATATTCAAACAAATATTCAAACAAGAATCACAGTGCCCCATTTCATTTGCAAACAAGGTGAGATAAAACAGGATTCTCTGTGTTGCCAGTCTAGGAACAAACACACATAGACAGGCATCTACCTGCCCCAGCTTGGAAAAAAGAAAGATTATATTTGATTTCCTGTTACTAAGTCCAATACTTTATGTATTATATCCTGTTTTATTTTCACAGTCATTGACTTTGTTAGGCTTTTCTCTTATGCACTTGTTGAACCAGGCATTCTCATAAGAATTATACTGGGTATACTGTAAAATATTTTATATTTTTACTTCCTTTTCCAGTAGCAAGTATTAGTGCTTGTGTGTTTCTGTCCTGGTTGCAAAATCCCACAATATGTGTAAAGGGTCAATATAAATACATTTAGATGTGTGGATCACCTGTTGCAAGGATTTAAATAAGCTGATACGGCTTAGCAATTTGTGTGCGTGCAAGTGTATGCTTGTGCATGTGTGGATGGTGAAGCAAGGTCCAAGCAACCCAGTCTTACCATCATCCAGCGGTTGGCACAGCCTGTCCACAGTAGTGCCCTTGTAGAATTTAGCAGGGAGTAGGATGGAGACAAAACTGGAATTAACTGGCTCCATCTGTCATTGTCTCTGCCTCTCTAGATCTCCCAGACTTCCAGCCACCGCTTTGTGTGTCTTCACACATGCACATGCATACTTCAAAAATAGAGGAAATGTACAGAATTTCAGAGTGTAGCAACTTTGGCAAAAAAAATTAAAAAAGCTCAACTATGGCATCCCTACATTCTTTCTGCTTGCAATATTTGCCCCCCTGGATTGATTTTCTGTTTGGATTTTCATGGATCCTATACCCTAGACACCAGATTGATCTCTAGTAACATGCATCTAAGACCATAGGAGCTTGTTTCATGGAAATTTGACACTGGATTGGTAGTTGTGTTCTCTTAAACTAAAAGGCCCTGCAGTTAGGATAGCTCGTATAATGTGATAAGCTTTAACCAGAGGAATTTAGGTGGGACAATGTAGGATTCAGCAATGTGGGAGCTATCATTAATTTTAATATTGCATATTCTGAGTAGTGTTAAGTTTAAAAGTTAAGTTGCATATTCATATTCTACTGTGTTTCCTATGTAATCATTATGTGTATATACCTAGCTCCTCGAAATAATAATAGTTCTGCAATAGATTTCCCCTAGAGGTGAAATTTATTTATGTAGGGGGTGATGAATTTATCCCACCTGTTTTTTCCAAAGAGACTCAAGGTGGCTATCAATATTAAAAAGAAGACGCACGCAAACATAATCCCAATCCAATCCCAATATACCTGTATGTTATAGTGGTTCTTCCTGGGAGCAGAAGGGGTCCTTTTGTTCCAACAGCAGCTAGAGATCTTCAGGTTCTCTACATGTAGTGCATTGACAGAAGAGATGGCATTTTAAAATGGTACATTTTAATACTGGCCATTATCTGAAATGTACTTAGAAGCCCATTCCACGTGTTCAAAGACTGGAACAAAAGTACACTCCAAAAAGTGATGAATCAAATATTCTCTTCCTGTTCCTGCTTTCTCTTTTCATGGCAGGCTTTTATTCACATTAGATTCATTATGTGCAAGACTGAACCAACTCAATGCTGTGAGGAGAGAGCAACTGACTGAAATAACCATTACCTTGAGTTGGCTGAGCTTCTTTTCCTTTTCGCTATTAAAAAGGATCCTGCATGCATTTCTTCCATGGTTGCACAATGGCGTAGATGGACACACATTGTTACCAGGAAGAAGTTGCTGGAGGAATCCAATAAAAAATATTTTAATAGAGGATCGTTTTCATATGTTGGTGTTGATAAAGGGGTCCACACATGTATATGGAAAGGCTGTTCATAGAGGGCTGAATTCTGACCATCAGGTGACATTTCCAAACAAAGGTATGGGGGGAGGAGCAGCACAAAGGGAACTCTGGGAATTGCAGTTCTGTGAGGGGAATAAGGGTCTCCTAACAATGCTCAGCACACTTAAGAAACCACAGTTCCCAAGATGCTTTGTGAGAAGCCATGACTCTTTAAAGTGGTATGATACTGCTTTAAATGATACTGCTTTAAAAAACCTTCAACTTTCAACTTTTCAACCTTGTCAGAACTGACAATTGTCCAATTAAGTCCAACTGTGCATTTGGAGACTCACGTTTCTTTCTTTCTTTCTTTCTTTCTTTCTTTCTTTCTTTCTTTCTTTCTTTCTTTCTTTCTTTCTTTCTTTCTTTCTTTCTCTTCTGATAGTACGGTGATAGTACTACTGCTGCAATCTTTCTGAAGTCCACCTGGGACCCATTGAGTCCTAGCCCATAGGTCAAACATATGCTAGAGGGCAGGGAAGGAGGAAGGGGTGGGGGGACGGACTGCCCTGGGTGTCTTCGCTGGGGGGGTGACATTTGGCACGGCACCTGCCCACGTCTCCCAAGCCTACCCTGAGCTGTCAGGGGAAGGAGGGGGGGAGCTGCGCTGCTTTGCTGGCGGCATTCTCCCCTTCCCCCTTCGTTTTGACAGCTGGGGGAGGCTTGGGAGTTGCGGGTGGGCAGTGCGCCAAATGTCCACCCCCGGCTGCAGGGCACACGTGCCACTCTGTGCACCCAAGCAGCTGTCCCGTGCCTGGGAGGGCACTCTGCATGCCTCGCCCCCCTCGGGAGCACGCCCGCCCTGGGCAGCATGGGAATATGCTCCACCACTGCCTGCGAGTTGCAAGCCAGAAATTGGTCTCTGAGTTGCATTAAGAAAGACAAATCATTTGCTGAATGAGATGCAAGTATTTTTTGTGTGTGGCACAAAACAAACATTAAGCTGCACAGCTGCAAAGAAATGGAAACAGCTTTAGCAGAACCACCAGGGGCCCAGATCATTAAGCAATATTGCTGCCTCGCAGAATTCTAATTGAGCATTAGGAGATTGCAATAAAACCTAATGTCAAAGTGACACAGAATTAGAGAGATAATTAGGTATGGATATATGACTCTATTATATTTATTAAACTACACTAGATTTATGCTACTCAAGCCTGCATTGCTATGTGGTAAATTAATCATTAGCATCTATTACATATGAGAAATAATGTTATCATCATTTTTTAAATCTGTTTTCTCAACTGTCTCTCTTCTACCTACTTGTGGAAATATTTTCTAGGCGCTTATTTGTTCTTGCTCAATGTAAATCAAAATGTATCTGCAAAACCTGCAGACCTGATGATGTAATGCTGTAGCCTATTTAAGGTGCTATCACTGATTTTGTCCTAGATAGATACAGTTCCAGCACTAGTAAGACCAAAGGCATCCTTGCTGAGTCAAGAACTTCACTCTTGGGCTGCAATCTGGTACACTGTTAGGCGACTTGGATTTCATTGACTTTCATGGGATTTTAGCAGCCTAACTATGTGGAGGATTGCAGCCGCATTCTGATTCATATCAACGTCTCTTTTGATTAGTTTTAATGTTCAGGCTAATTTTATGCTTCAGTCCTTTGGCCCATAGGCTTCCCAATATTTCTGGTCAGGAGTCAGAAGCCTACTTCTTATAATTAAAGAATATTATAAGTGGCATAGCTGCTGCAGCCCCAAGGCTTCACCCTATGCTCCAGTACTCCCAATATAGCAATGCAGAAATCTCATAAAAATTCCAGGAAAACACAGATAAAAGCACCCTTGCCAACTCCTTGGTTTGGATAAACTGAACAAAGTCGGGTGTGTGTGGTGCTTCTAGATCTCATTAAGGGCTGTTCTACCTCTACCCATAATTTGAGCACTGAGGATGACAATCAACCAACATAAAACCAAATATTTCTGACTAAAATTTTAAGACCCATACTAATAGAGTGAAGGTCAGAAGCAGGCCTCATTTATGCTAGGCCACATATAGCTGCCAATGTGGAAGCTGGATTCTGGTTTCAAAAAACCAAGGTGCTTGGAACTGTAATTCTATATATTTATGTTGTGTTAGTCCAGGATGTTTTGTAACCTATTGTCTCAAGTGCAAAGTTTCATGGCAGGCTTCGACGTGCAGGCAAAGCAGATTCCCACACGCACTGCCATGATGGAGGAAGTGCCATTCTTCAGCTGGTCCATTAATCCAAGCTGCCAAAGCTTTTCTTTCAGAAAGGCGTTATCGCTGCTCAGGTCAGAAGAATGCGAAAGGCGTACAGTAGGTGCTGCCAAACATCGGTTGGTGACATACATGCACAAAGTGAGCTTTTGGGTTTCCAGAATGCTTCTCTGAATAAAAGAGCCTTTGCTAGATCAGGCCAAAGGTTTATCTCGCCCAACAGCCAGTTCCAAACAGGTGTCAACCTGACACCTCTGGGAAGCCCACAATCAAGAGATGGAGGCAACAGGTCTCTTCCAGACACTGATATTCAGAGACATGGAGCATCTGGCTAGGGGCCATTGACAGCTTGATCCTCAGTGAATTTGTCTAATCCTCTTTTAAATCTGTCCAAGTAGGTGGTGCTGAAGAGCAAAACTCAAAGCTCTGTCTCTCCTCAAACGTACCCTTAATCTTATACAGACTCGTTTCCTTTATGATCTCGTTAATGAGCTAACATGTAGGTAGTGGTGTAATTGCTGTTGTTTATCTACCAAATACGCAGAGGGGTGTTTCCTGCCACCTTGTCTCAAGGTTAGATTTAACTGAAACGTCTCAATGGTAAAGGTATACAATATTCAGGTGGTCATAGCAATTCTGAATGGATCATAGCATCTGAATGGGAGAAACCACACCCGCCTGTCATTCTGTGATAAATTATATCCCGATCTGTGCGCACACCCCACTAATGTAAATAAATAGAAGTTCTACCCAGGCAGCCCAAAGTTCTGTGCCAAGATATGCTGGATTGTATGCGCCGCATAAATTACGCAAATTGGGCAAATATTTCACCTGGGGAGGAGACAGCAATGTGCCGGGATGCTGGGAGCCCTGCCCCTTAACCACAGGCAACCTGAATCAGCCGCTGCTTGGGCTTCTGAGATTTGACACGGCATAGTGCAAACACTTTCGAGCACATCTTTGCACCCATAAGACCTAGAAATGTCTTTTGTTTCTTTTTTTAAAAGGGGCGGTTCTCAGGATGGTGAGTTTTGTGCTCACCTTCAAGTACTACACTCCTTTCGTGCTCCTGTGGAAGCTGGCATCCACACACAGAAAGATTATATCATTACGCTGTACAGTATCACTAGCAGAGAGAGAACAAACCTATCATACTTTCAATTTACTTGTTGAATGTTCCCAGTATATAGAAAGGTAGATTGTGTGGGGGAAAGAGCTCTAACCTGACCTTCTATCAATTGTGCTATTTTAGGTGTGCAGGGACGGTTTGTTTGTTTTTTGCTGACACCCTTTATTTAATCATTTGTGCTCTTGCAGGAGATTGCATGGTGTACCGCAAAGTTTGTACTGGAAGCCAGTCAAATTTGGGATCCCACCATTAGGACAAATGCAACCCAAATAGAAAATCTGAAGATGGCACAAAGGTGCATATGTATTCTCCAGTAACTTGTTCAGCTGTAACTGTCTTGCAAAAAGATATTGCAGGAAGTAGTGCTAATTTTCCTGCAGTTTTTTTCCACCCCAGCGGCGTGGGGGGAGACTAAAATTGGAGCCCCTCAGCACCTGAAGTCTGGTCACTTAGGAATGAATACCTGTGTGGTTTTCCAGGGAACTAATTAGGTCAGTTGCCATTTTGAGTCCACCTTCAGATGCCCCAGAGACTAGTGAAAGAGATTGTTCTTGTCTCGTTTTAGCTCTGAACCCCTTTGGGCTCCACCTTTCCACCCTCAGGTGCTGAAGCAACTTGAAATGTTAGCAATCATTTCCTTGGTTCTGAAGCTTAATAATTGGAAGGGGTCCTGTGGGGTGGGGGAAAGCAATTAATTCCCCATCATGTCACCAGATTAAACTCCTAGAGCTTCAGATCCCAGGATGTGGGTAAAGGCATATCACAGAACTGAATGCAACCACACAGGAATGGAGAAGAAGAAAGACAGAACTTGACAATTGGCTGGAACGGAGGCACAGGGCTGGATGGGGGACACTCCTGGGGAGCTTGAAGCATGGCTGTTCTCCCCCCCCCCCATTGCTCCTTTAACTGCATAGATTCCCGCTTGACATGATAAATGTATGAAAGAGATTAATGAGTAGAAATATTCAGTCATCAGCATGAAGGAGCAGAAGGGGTTGAGGGACTGCATTAGCCCAAGACATGAGTCAACTATAGTTGAGCATTATGTCTGAACAAGGTCATCATTTGAGTTGAATGTTTATATATAGCTGACAGATGAAGAACCAGAAGTCCTTTAGTTTCTTAACTTAATTTCCCCCTGTCTTTTAATCTCTCTCTCTCTTTCCCTTCTTTTCCTCTGTTTTTCTTTTATCTAGATTTATTTAGACCAGAAAATATATCTGATAATAATCTTTGTATCTCTTTATAAAATCTAATAAAAATTATTCCAAAACAGACTAGCTGCTTGGGACCTGTGGGATTGTGCATGTCTGCATCTAGCAGTGAGAGAGGGTGCTGGATCAGGAACCCTACACAAATCTGAACACACAATTCATTGCTATGGGAATTCCAACGCAAAACATCAAATGAGGCTGCTCCCAGTTACGTTTAATATCAGGAACAGCACACATTTCCATCCATATCAGATGGAAATATGGATCCACACAAGGAATGGGAATGCCTTTAGCTATACATGTGTGTTGTTGTGCATGACTGCTTGGATTGGGTCCCTTCTATATTTAGGTAGAATTATGTTTCTTGTCACCCTTCTGAGTTTTGAACAGCAGTCTTTCCTTTACCCTGTGTTTATATCTAGAGAATTTTAATACCCCTCTAGGATAAAATAGTCTTATAAATCATAAACATTATTGGAAAATGCACCGTAAAACCCAAATGTATATCTCAGTTTGATCGATGCTCAATAAACAATCTTTGTTAAAAATAGAATCCAGAAATACTGGTGGCAGCCTCTGGAGAAAAGAATGCCTGTTATGGTATAGAAACCTCCTATGGAACAGAATTAAAAATAGTACATATTTATCTTCCTCCTTTGGTCTAGGAAATCTTGGACACATTTCAGGAGAACTGATCCATGGCCAAAACTGTAAAGGAAAACAGAAACATCTGTTCGAGGAGAATGCTTTACTCAGCAACAATGCCACCTACTGTACTTAAGAATTATATCAGAAAGATGTGCAGGATTTTGGCTCAGGTATGCTGCATTCTCTAAGGCAATGCTTTCCTTTGTGTTTAATGGATACGAAGTAGATTCTGGTAAATTCAGATGCGAAGAGTTTCTTATTCTTCACAGTCTAGCACAGCTTGATACAAATCCCACCAATTCTACGGCATTCATCAATGATGTTATGCGAGATGATCTATGGGAAGAGTTTTCATTTGTCTTGGGCATACAGGTAATAAGGTACCTCAGCATCTTCCTCAACTGGAAGCCTCAGAATTCTTCAGTCTTGGGCATTAATCATTAGCTTTTCCTCCATCTCCAGGGAGGCAGAGCTGTTTCTCTGAACAAATGCTTCTGCTGTATATGTAACACTAAACTTGATTTTTGTGCCGGTTAGCGGTCTTTGTGGCATGATAGAATATGCTCGATCCTCTTGCAATCAATTCCTTCAGCCTCACAAGTTGGTACAGGCAGGGTTATTTGGACAAAGGAAACACAAAATGGGCATGAGCATAGTTTCTTTATCAAGCAGATTTATAGAGCTGAAAAATGACAGACTACCCAATTCATTGCAAGAGGGACAAGCCTCTTGATGATTCAACTGATTGCTTTAACAGATTAGCTGACAGGAAACAAGAATCCAGCTCAATCCTATGCATTTCTCTTCAGTGCACTCAGTGGGACTTTTCTCCCCAGGTGAGTGATTGCAGAACTGCAGCCTGAGAGGTCTTAGACAGCATGTTGCTGTTGTTGTTTAGTCGTTTAGCCGTGTCCGACTCCTCGTGACCCCATGGACCAGAGCACGCCAGGCACTCCTGTCTTCCACTGCCTCCCACATTTTGGTCAAACTCATGCTGGTAGCTTCGAGAACACTGTCCAACCATCTCATCCTCTGTTGTCCCCTTCTCCTTGTGCCCTCCATCTTTCCCAACATCAGGGTCTTTTCCAGGGAGTCTTCTCTTTTCATGAGGTGGCCAAAATATTGGAGCCTCAGCTTCAGGATCTGTCCTTCCAGTGAGCACTCAGGGCTGATTTCATTAAGAATGGAGAGGTTTGATCTTCTTGCAGTCCACGGGACTCTCAAGAGTCTCCTCCAGCACCATAATTTAAAAGCACCACTTCTTTGGTGATCAGCCTTCTTTATGGTCCAGCTCTCACTTCCATACATCACTACTGGGAAAACCATAGCTTTAACTATACGGATCTTGGTTGACATTTTAATAATAATAATAATAATAATAATAATAATAATAATAATAATAAAACAAATTGCAAACAAATAGAGCCATTTTTAAACAAAAACAATACACTTTATTAAAATGCTGCAAGAGCCATACACAAGCTCTATTTGGATTTTGTTTCTGCGCAGTTTCTGTATTTGTGCCTGGTGGCTGGGAGAATAATTTAATCAGATTTGTTCAGACACAAACCATCCCAGCAGTAAGCCCCCTGCTGGACAATGTGAAACGTCAAGGCAAGAATTTGCTGCTGGCTGAAAAGCCAAGAGGCTAAATTGCAGAGAGCTTTGGAGTCCTGTAATTAGGCATTCCGCCTGCCTGATCATTCTAATCTCTTCCGCTGGTGACATCCAAGATCCAGGAATAGCTAGAGTGGATGTTACCCTTGGAGAACAAGAAGCCATTCTTCTTTAATGTGGCGAGAAGGAATTTAGCTTAATGAGTACACAGTCTTGCACCAACTTGGGGAAAAGCAGCCTGTCATTATCACATTAAAAAGAGAACTTGTCTATTTGCAGGTTTAGACATATGTGTCCTTCATTTTACATTTCAAATTCCAAATGGCAGCTCTTGGGCTCATCTCTTAAGTCAGGCAATTGCAAGCATTCCCCTCCTTTTCAGCCAAGGGCTACATCCCTAGGCATGTCTTCTAGTATCTGTAACGTAGAAGAAGCCTCATGGTGCTGTTAATAGCCAAAGTCTGAAGGGGAAGAGTTTCCCCTTCCTGAAGAACAACTGTCAGTTCCAAGGAACTGCAAAATGAATAATTGCCATGGTCACTCTGAGCTGCAGCAGTCAAGAAGGGCAGGGCAAAAAGTCCTAAAGAAAATAGGGTGTTAATGTTTAACCTTTGTTTTGGCTGGCTTTACGCATACTTGATATTTAGATGGTTGCTAAAGTTCTTCAGCTACAATCTTTATAGAAATACAATATTGTTTGGGTGTGTGCACTGAATTCAGACAAGCCGTGAGTGGTGGAGCTGGATCTGTTCATGGAAGCACAAGTCAAAACAGGACTCCCTCAAGAATTTTCAAAACAAACAAAATGGCTGCAGACAAGTATTGAAATTTGTCAGGTTTCATACCCTCATAATGGGACGCGGGTGGTGCTGTGGGTAACCACAGAGCCTAAGACTTGCCAATCGAAAGGTCGGCGGTTCAAATCCCCACGACGGGGTGAGCTCCTGTTGCTCGGTCCCCTGCTCCTGCCAACCTAGCAGTTCGAAAGCACGTCAAAGTACAAGTAGATAAATAGGTACCGCTCTGGCAGGAAGGTAAACGGCGTTTCCGTGCACTGCTCTGGTTCGCCAGAAGCGGCTTAGTCATGCTGGCCACATGACCCGGAAGCTGTACGCCGGCTCCCTTGGCCAATAAAGTAAGCTGAGCGCCGCAACCCCAGAGTCGGCCACAATTGGACCTAATGGTCAGGGGTCCCTTTACCTTTATACCCTCATAAGTGGCATACTTGACTGAAAATTTCATCCAACTCTACCCCAATTTCATCCAATTACCCCAAATTTCATCCAACTCTACCCCAAAATAAAAATAATTATAATAATTATAGACATTTCATTCTTAAAAACCCCTCTGATGTTATGGGAGCCCAGCACTAACTAAAACTTCTGAAATTATTTACCTGTCATTCGGCAGGTTTTATCCATGGGTGGGTGGCGGGTGCTTCTAGGCATGCAATTTCATTCACTTCTGTCTAAAGGAAAATAATAGTCATTTATTGATTTCTTAGTAGTGAAAGAAGGGGAAGGAAGCAGACTTGGAAAGACCCACAGCTGAACTGGGCAGAGTGGAACACATGGGACCAAGGCTGGATCTAGACACATCAAAGAAGCGTTCCAGTCAAACACGTTGTAAACATTGTACAGTCAAACCTTGGTTCCTGCATGGCTCCGTTTTGGAACATTTTGGCTCCTGAACGCCAAAAACCTGGAAGTAAATGCTCCCGTTTTTTAACGTTTTTCAGAAGCCAAGGGTACGATGTGGGTTCGACTTGGGTGCAGGAAGCGCTTGCAACCAGTTGGAAGCCACGCCTCAGTTGTCAAACATATCGGAAGCCGAACGGGCTTCCGGAACGCATTACGTTCAACAACTGAGGTTTGACTGTATGAAAAATCAGGTTGGCAAAAAGGGAACTCCACAGCACCATCTGGTGTCACAGTGTAAGAATGCATAATCATTGCATATACAGTGGTACCTCGGGTTACACACGCTTCAGATTACAGACTCCACTAACCCAGAAATATTACCTCGGGTTAAGAACTATGCTTCAGGATGAGAACAGAAATTGTGCGGCAGCGGTGCAGCAGCAGCAGGAGGCCCCATTAGCTAAAGTGGTGCTTCAGGTTAAGAACAGTTTCAGGTTAAGAACAGACATCCAGAATGAATTAAGTACTTAACCCAAGGTACCACTGTACTTTTTCTTTGCCAATGTAGCTGAGTCCCAAGTTAGGCTCCCCCCCCCCCAAAGAGGTGTACTGGAGTTTAAACAGAATATTATGCTCAGCATACACCCGTAATATCTATATGCCTTTTACAATTGAATCTTTAAAAATGCAAAAGGTTTATGTACTTATTCCCTATTTATATTGGCATAGGATACAGACATATTTCAAGTGAGCAGGACAGAGTTTAGTCTTTCAGTTTCTATACTACAAACTTATTCGCCCTTTATCATAAGATCCCAAGATGGATTACAACAATACAGTCATAAAGTTATGAAACAAGTTCCAGTTATTAAAAGCAAATAAAACTGCTCCAACAAAGGCAGAATAGCAGAGATTCAAGAAAAATGGTTAATTCCACAAAATAAATTACCATAACTGCACAAGGCTAGTGTGAAGAGGTGCATGCTCACCATACAGTTGAAGTTGTTTCACAAAGATGCTGAATACACCTTTGTGGCGTTCCACAATTCAGACACTGCCAGAGAAAGCTGTCTCTGGGGCCACCATTCCTGCACTTCTGAAGTTGGTAGAACTTCCAAGTTGGTAGAACTTCCCTCTAAAGAGCTCAACACATGAGAACATCTCATGGGAGTGGAGGTGGTCCTTCAGATATTTGAAGGTCCAAGTTGTGTCACCTGTGTTCACCTTGAATTGGTAAGGACATAAACTGGCAACCACTGCAACTGTTTTAAAACATGGGGTTAAAGGAGCTCCAAAATGCAACCCTGGCCAATGCTCCCTCTTTTTCGTTTCTTTGCCCTTAATTGCCAGTGGAAGGTAGCTCTGTGATGACCCTGCTCTGTATAGATCTGAGACATGTGATCTGCTTGGTAAGTGACGACTGGAGAGAAGTTGCAGGAAGACCTACTTAAGCTTCTGAGAGACTAGAGTGCTCCTGAAACCTCTGGGAGGTGTGGAGAGACTGAATATTCATTTAAGGGCTCATTTCTCACTTCTCCCTGTATCAATGGCAACCCTGCCCCCAGTTGGAAAAATTGTGAAACCTGGCATAAGGGTGTGGCCGTAGCTGATTCCATTTCAAAACATGACCTCTAATTGATGGTGCCCCAGCCACCAACTACAATTTATGTTTCTAAGGCAGGGCCTGCCCAAGACATTTTGCTGCTTCAAATCACAGTATGTAATACTGAAGGACAGGCAAGTTATTTTAACTCCTGGGGCAGAAAAATCCCACAAGGGCCTTTCCTGGGAGTAAAAATACAACAATGATAAGTTAAGGAACTAACAGTATGCTGCTGTTTTATGAATATCCAAAATTTGTAGCCTGAAGCAGTCACCTCACTCTGCCTGATGGTAGGACTGGCCCTATTCTGTTTAAATTAGTTAATCAGTGGCAAAAAAAAGGCTTTATCAAACAATAGTGGAATTTGTTTGGGGACTTCCTTTTCCATTGTTTAGTGTGTAAATATTGCTAACAGCTATTGACTGGTTCCAGTGCACTGCCCTCCGGCCAGGTCTTCCTGAAACCCTGTGGGAGTAAAGGAATGAATAAGTGAATGAGCTGCAGGTTAATTAATGTTGCAGCCCAAACCATTAGCATATACTGTACCTCTGCTGACGTTAATGGACCAGTGTGGGATACACCCTAAATCCTGAAATTACTCCTAGTCCTGCAACTATATTTACACTGACCACTGTCACTGCCTTGGAAAGAAAATACTTAATTATTTCAGACACTGACAAACTCGTGTGTGTGTGTGTGTGTGTGTGTGTGTGTGTGTGTGTGTGTATTCAGTTAGGGATAACTCAATACCATTCTGCTTGGTTTACAAACCCATCCGGGTTGTGTAAGCACGCCCATCAAGAGCCCACAAAACACCTCAAGGTGTTTTGCCAGTAGTGGGCAGTCTGGTGGGATTATGGCACTCATCCACCCTCCATCCAGTCACATCACTGTTGCTTATCAGGAAGTAGAGGGGAAGCAATACAGCAGCAAGGTCAGCATAGTGAAAATGCACTGGCGGGAGCACCAGATTGGTTCTGCTGGTGTGTTTGCACCACACTGACCTCACTGCTGCCTCGTGCCTCCCCTTCTACCTCCTGGCAAGCAACAGTGATGTGATTGACAGGAGGTTAGGTAAGAACCACCACCCTACCCCCCATCTGCTAATGGATTTTGCAGCTGCTTGGTGAGCAGATTTGTAAACTCCTGACGGGCTTATGGGCAAAAAAAATGAGAGGCACAAATACAAGATGGGTGACACCTGGCTTGAGAGCAGTACATGTGAAAAGGATCTAGGAGTCTTGGTTGACCACAAACTTGACATGAGCCAACAGTGTGACGCGGCAGCTAAAAAAGCCAATGCAATTCTGGGCTGCATCAATAGGAGTATAGCATCTAGATCAAGGGAAGTAATAGTGCCACTGTATTCTGCTCTGGTCACACCTCACCTGGAGTACTGTGTCCAGTTCTTGGCACCACAGTTCAAGAAGGACACTGACAAACTGGAACGTGTCCAGAGGAGGGCAACCAAAATGGTCAAAGGCCTGGAAACGATGCCTTATGAGGAACAGCTAAGGGAGCTGGGCAGGTTTAGCCTGGAGAAGAGGAGGTTAAGGGGTGATATGATAGCCATGTTCAAATATATAAAAGGATGTCACATAGAGGAGGGAGAAAGGTTGTTTTCTGCTGCTCCAGAGAAGCGGACACGGAGCAGTGGATCCAAACTACAAGAAAGAAGATTCCACCTAAACATTAGGAAGAACTTCCTGACAGTAAGAGCTGTTCGACAGTAGAATTTGCTGCCAAGGAGTGTGGTGGAGTCTCCTTCTTTGGAGGTCTTTAAGCAGAGGCTTGACAACCATATGTCAGGAGTGCTCTGATGGTGTTTCCTGCTTGGCAGGGGGTTGGACTCGATGGCCCTTGTGGTCTCTTCCAACTCTATGATTCTATGATTTATGAGCCTTCAATCCCCATTCATTCACCAGTAAAAACAGTGAGTCTGCCCCGCTTCCCTGCTACCAAGGGATAACAATACTTGCTTTACAGAAGAGTAAAAAACCGTGAATAGAGGAGGGTTCCCTGAAGCTTGAAAGCAGCCATCAGGCTACCCAGTGGGCAGCAAACGATGCACATAAAAGTATTTTTTATCATTGGGGAATCATGGGCTGGGCGAGAAACTCCTTGCTTCCATGGTAGGAAATGAGACACAGCCTTGGAGCATCCTGCCTAGAAGAGGATGCAGTAAAGGAGGCTCAAGGGAGGTCTATTAGACTTACAGTTGCCCCAACACATGGGGGTCATTCCTTAGAGGAACTATGGATGAACCCAATCATCCTGATGTGCTCCGATGAGAAACTGCATGTATTCTTTACTGGAATTACTGAACATTTATAGGAGTTTGTCCCTGAATAAATAAAACTCCAAAAAGTCTGAAGGAACAGATCTTAGGTGGTTTATCTTGCAGGGCAAGATCAGTCATATCCCAGGCAAGACAAAACGTCTTGTGGCTCAGTTGCTTTGCTGGTTGCTCGTTCTCGCTGTGTTGTGTCTCCAAATGTTTTTAGACATTTCTATTGAGCGGCTCAAGGTGTGTGAAGGCCTAGCAAGGATGGAGGATGTCCACACTGGGCTAGGGGAAAAGGGAAGGTGGGCCAAGCTACACATGATTATAGCAATGAAGAAGCCTTTGTGCAAAGGCTGTTTCTGCAGCAGGCAATACTGGCACAAGCTGTGACTCACCGAGACAAAGCAGTTCACTCGTCATGTACCGAGGCCTGATGGGTGCCCCTGTTTTTACAAGGTTGGCCAGCCAGCCAAAAAAGGGAAAAAAGAAGTTCTTCAGCCCTAGTTGAGTCATCATACATGTTCTTTTGTCTACATTCAGCTTTGTAGGTCACAAGCTGTGCTAACCTGTCTGATGTGATCAGATATATGTTTGGCAATAGCTCAGACTGACATGTGGAAAAGCCAGAACTATATGCCGTATATTATACCAGCCCAGGCAATAGAGTAAGAAAACCAACAATAGAAAAAGCCACACGATGGCGCATTTCTATCACATTGCCTCTGCTCTCTCTCTCTCTGGGGTTTGCTATTAAGTGACATTTGTCAGATTTTATTAATGGGCTGGCTTCACTGAGCTATGATAAATGAGATGACTATAAATACCCCCAGAGTGTTCTGCACCCTGTGAAGTGTTGTGAAAATACCTGATGATTCTGGCAGTTCTTACTATGTTAAAAAATATTTCTCAGTTGCAATAAAGAAAACTTGATAAAGCATCGAAGGAAAGGGGGAAATGATGGCACTTTGCAACTAGGAAAATATATTTGGTTAAAAGCTTTTGTTCTTGCTGTGTTCAAGGCAGCCAGTCATAGCAATAAACTGGAAATTGGATTAATCATCTGGCATCTTGCAATGGTACCAAAATGTATGGGATGTAGCATTGTTGACATAACTTGCATGTTATAAAAGGGCCATTGATGGATGTGCATCAAACAAATTTATTGAAAAATTGAGATTTTTTGTTAATTATTGGAATGTAGCATTCCAAGACAATGCCCAACCTTATTTCTTGTTTCCACACATATGATTTGACGTTCTGCTTAAAATTCAATTATTAATTAATTTAATTATTAGATTTATATACCGCCCCTTCATCATAAGGTCTCAGAGCCATCCACAGAATAAAATACAAGATAAAAAGCACAAGTAAATAACAGTGAAACAACACACAACCCCCACAAATACATTTAAAAGTCTGTAGAATAATACTCAGACAAATGCCTGGTTGAAGAGGAATGTTTCTGCCTGGTGCAAAAATATTAACAATAAACAAGGACAGCTAATAAGTTACGTAACACTTCTTAAACGATAATGGATTTTTAAATACATGGATGCATGATATATTGAAATTACATATTTCAAAATACAGCAGCTTCATCAAATATTTCAGTGGCAGCTGCATGTGTGTAAGAGATACAGATACAAGCCTAAAATGTACCCAAGTCATTATTGGCATATTTTTGAAGCAAAACAAATGGGTAGAGGGGGACCACTGAAGAATTACTTTATGCAAGTCATAAGGATATAAGAAAACCTCTGCTGGATTTGACCAAAGGCCTATCAAGTGCAGGATTCTGTTTTTATCCTCCTTTTCCTTTTGTTATGTCACTCATATTTGTTCAAAAATCACACAAACACCCATTTTCTCATATATTTATTTCATCATGTGAATGATAGCTTTTCCAGCTCTACAACAGACCACTGTCAGGGTAACAGCAAATTAAATATTCAAATATAAAAGCTTTTCTCAAGCTTAATAAAGAATGAGCATGTTTTGAAATGAAGAGATTCTGCTTTGTAACATGGACTTGGGTATCCTGAGACAAGGAACACACATATTTAAGCATTTTCAGGAACCTTAGCCACAATTTCTTCCCATTATTGAATCTTTTATTATAACTGTACAAAGAACACACTTGAACCTACTGATAATTGCTCACACCCTGAATCACCCTTGAAAGATGGACAACTGAAAACTGAATTACTTCGCTTCTATCACTTGACTGCGCATTTGTTCCAAATAGTTTCTTCTGTTAACTCTCCCTTTTGTTGCACCCTAAAATTATCCATTGCACTTTTATGGGCTACTGGCTTTGCATGCTTGGATAGCCCTTTGCCTTTTTCTTCTGTATGATTCCAGTGTATCTTGAACTTAGAAATACTGAGTCAGAGTTTGCAACAGGAAATTTTCTACAAACAAACCAAACGTAGCATCTCTACTAACTGAGGACTCCAGCCAATCCCATGATTTATATAATGAATGCTGGAACCTCTGTGTGTGCCCAGACATAGTAGACTCTGAACATGAGAGTCCTGCATTGCAGGGGGTGGACTAGATGACACCTGGGGTTACCTTCCAACTCTATGATGAAAGATGAGGCTGTGTAGGTTTAGATTCACCTATGTCTGGTTTCAGGAAAGTCTGCTGAATTTCTTTTCAGCGGTACTTTCTCTTTCCAAAGAAGCAGTAGCCCTATGGAGAGCGGGTGAAGGATTAGATTTTGTCTCCTTCATATGGTAAAGGGTCCAGGACACTGCCTCTGTCAGGAGCTGCTGTTATAGATTTACAGTGGTACCTTGGGTTACAGACGCTTCAGGTTACAAATGCTTCAGGTTACAGACTCTGCTAACCCAGAAATAGTACCTCAGGTTAAGAACTTTGCTTCAGGATGAGAACAGAAATCGTGCTCCAGCGGTGCGGTGGCAGCGGGAGGCCCCATTAACTGAAGTGGTGCTTCAGGTTAAGAACAGTTTCAGGTTGAGAACGGACCTCCAGAACGAATTAAGTTCTTAACCCATGGTACCACTGTATTTTCAGCTAAGAAACTTATGGTGCATGCTTGTTTTGAAACTGAATAATGGTGGTGGTGTACTGGGGACCTGTGTTTCCCTTAGCCAGGGGGAGATATAACTTGCTCTCCCCCTGCCACCACCCTTGTCTGGCAAGGCATAAAAATACCCACACACAGCCAAGAGATTTTTTAAAAAAAACAACAACAGCTGCAGCAGCGGTGATTTTGCAGAAGGAAAGGGGTTAAGCAGTCTTCTTCCTGTTAATCCACCATTCCTGATTTCAGTCTCCCACAACTGCCTTTCATTAAAGAGAAAAGCCTTGGTAAGAAGAACCACAGAACATTTCCGAGCACAATTCAAAGTGTTGGTGTTGACCTTTAAAGCCCTAAATGGCCTCAGCCCAGTATACATGAAGGAGCATTCCCCTCCCATCACTCAGCTTGGACACTGAAGTACAGCTCTGAGGGCCTTCTGGCGGTTCCCCCCCTGTGAGAAGTGAGGTTACAGAGAACCAGGCAGAGGGCCTTCTCGGTGGTGGCGCCTGCCTTGTGCAATGCCCTCTCATCAGTTGTCAAGGAAATAAACAACCATCTGACTTTTAGAAGACATCTGAAGGCAGCCCTGTTTAGGGAAGTTTTTAAAGTTTGAAGTTATATTCTGTTTTTAGTGTTCTGTTGGGAGCCGCCCAGAGTGGCTGGGGAAACCCAGTCAGATGGACGGGGTACAAATAATAAAATCATCATCATTATTATTAGAACTGTCCATCACATGTATTATCAGCTGACATCTCCAAAAGCTGACATCCCAAGTGATACTTGATCACATTAATACGGTACTTTCATTAGTTCTGTAAAGTAATGCAAGAAGACCACTAGAGGGCCCTGTTATCATTTAGTAAGTCAAATTCAAATCAAATCAAAGCGCATTTCTCCACTGGCCATTCCGAAATTTATCTCAAGAAGCGTTGAGTTTCTTAATGCATTACTGAACACTTAAAATGTTGCACCATCATTAAGTCTTTGAAAAAGAGTTTGCACAGAATATCCTTTCCAAACTCCTGGGTATTCTACAGAGCCATGCGGTCCCAGACATATGAACATACTGTAGATTAGGGGTGAGGAACCAGCAGCCCACATGCTGGATCTAGATAATATGGTGTATTATTGTATTATCTAACTGATGGTAAAAGCCGATCTTCAAACAAAGAAGAACCACATGAGACTGTTTTCATGGGACTGCACCACTTCAGACAGCTGATGCGGCAGGGATCCCATGTTGAATGCTCCTCATGTAGAAAATATATGTATACTTCTGCATATAGAAATGTAACATGTCAGAGAGAAGATGAGGCTGGAGCACTTTTTTCTTTCCAGTGCTCTTTTCCATGTTCAGAGAGGTTTCGTTTGGTCTTTATGTGAAGAAGAATGCAAACATGGTGCCTCTCCATTGTGGCGTAAAGTGCTACATGCGCAGGGTAGCTAATGGCAGGTGGCACCTGCTGGACCTGGTGGAGATTCTAGGAGATCTCAGGCGTGTGGAGAAGTTGTTCTGGCTTTCTCCTCATCCTCTTTCCATGTGAAAATAATGTGCAGTTTGACAAACTGCTGGCAACCAGCTTCTCCGCAACTGCAGCACCCACCTGTTCTCGTTCTCTCCCTGTCCCTCTTCCTTTGCAAAAGAAAAAAGAAAAAGTGGACACTTAACAGTTTTATCACTACGTAGCACCTAAGCATCTTAACTTGGACCAGAAGGGGGCCCTGCTGCAACAATTTCTAATGTGAGTCCACACCACAACAATGGTACATTACTCAGAAGTAAGCCCCACTGAATTCCAAAGTGATAGCTCCCAGAGAAGCCTATATAGGACTGCATGCTGAATTAGTCTTCAAGGTACCACACAGGACTGTATAAAAAGGACCCTGTAAATTTCCAAACTTATGGGGAAAGATTATTCCCCTTCCCCAACTTATTCACTGTTACATCCCTCTCCCCCCCCCCCGAATGTAGAATAAGGAATAAGGTAGAGGGGTAATAATTAGCCTAGAACTTGCAAGACCAAAATTAAAATCAGCCATGAAACTCATCTGAGATTTCTATGGCAAAATTAGCATCCGGGGGGAATTCTGATAAAATCAGCAAAATGTCTGGGTTTTAACCAACAGAATATCACAACTTTTGGGACAACCCCCCCCCAAAAAAAAGCTCAACAAGTTTTGTGTCTGGATTTTTACTTCTTGAAAACTGGGAACCCTACATTGTATGGCCTTTGGCCAGACATTGTCTCTCAGTCTAGCCTACCTCACAGGGTTGTTGAGCAGATAACATGGGGGAAAGGAGACCTGTGAATGCCATATTGACCTTCTTACATGAAAGGTGGAATGGATCCAAATGTCATACTGACAAATAAGCAATAAAAATAAACAGTCTGCCCACTCCTGATTTTTGGAATTGTGAAGAAGCCCAACCTAAAAATCAAAGAAAAAAAGAATCTACGACACAACCAGTAGTATTTTTCTAGAAAAAGAGGTGCCAGAACTCATCATGAACATCTCACTTGCTCTCTTATAGTAATGACGCCCATCCAAGTGGTGCCTGAACACAGCTCTGGTGATTTCCGGCTGAAAAAAAAGCCCTGGGCACAACCAAAATAATCAGGCCTACAATGGACTTTACATGTAGGTCCTCAGCAAATTCAGCAGCTGTCTGCTGGGACAAGCTTGCCTGAGTGGGATAGGCACATAGAGCGTAATGCATGGTCCCGTGTGATGTATAGCTTCTGCACTCATCTGAACCACCCTCTGAGCCTTTCTACTTTTTGTAATAGCCTTTTAGGTTTGGCCGGGTGTTTCATAGTCATTCACCTTCACAACAACCCTGTAAAGTAGATCACAGTTTGTGGAACAGCAAAAATAGCAGTATCAGCACTTTCAAGACTAAAACTATATTGAAGGAGCTGGGTATGTTTAGCCTGGGGGGAAAGGAAACTGAGAGGAGATATGATAGCCATCTTCAAATATCTTAAGGGCTGTCACATGGAGGAGGGAACATGCTTGTTTTCTCCTGCTCTGGAGGGTAAGACTCGAACCACTGGCTTCAAGTTTCAAGAAAGGAGATTCTGACTAAACATTTGGGGGGAAACTTTCTGACAGTAAGGGCTGTTCAGCCGTGGAACAGACTCCCACAAGAGGTGGTGGACTCTTCTTCCTTGGAGGTTTTTAAAGAGGTTGGATGGCCATCTGTCATGGATGCTTTAGCTGAGATTCCTGCATTGCAGGGGTTTGGACTAAATGACCCGTTTGGTCCCTTCCAAGATTCTAAGATTCTATGATCCTATGACATAGTAAGATGTCTTGGGCATCTTATTCAGCAGACACATCATTCTTGCTTAGTAATCCATGACAGTTTATGCAATAATATATTCGCTAGCCTTTAAAGTGTTTTCGGACTATTGTTTCATTTCTGTCACAGCTAAAGTTGGCTACCCTTACCCATGGCTAGTTGGCACCTTGCTCCACAGTGCAGAATATATTAATGTATTAATATATTAATATATTAATATATTAATATATTAATAAGGTCATTCCACAACAGTAGCTTCAGCCTGAAATGCAAATTCTTCATGGCCAGTCAGCCACATGATACATGGAATCACTGTTGTTGTTTTTAACCAAGGTATCAAGAGGGGGGGGGGGACCAAAGAGCGACCGGCTCCAGAATCAAGATATGGCAATCCCTGCAGTGTTAAGGGAATCCAGCCAGAGAGCCGACAGTAGAGCAATTCCAGGCCAGGTTTTTCCAAAAAATCAGAAGCAGATGTTACCCTGCAGGCAAGGAGCAGATGACCAAATTAACTTATTTGCTTGCAGAACTATTCTTGCAGTTTAACGGAGGTTTAAAACAGGATCCAACAGTCCTAGAACTCTTTCGCAACTGCTGCAGTAGCATATCAACGAAAGGCAGGCAGTAAATTCACACCTAGGCCCTGAGACAGTTGAAGAGAGAGATTTCTCATGGGCCTGATGTGTGTTCCACGAAATGAAATGAAATGGTCCAGTCACCATCTCAGACCCTCCAATTGTCCCTACTTTCCAAGGACAGCCCCGGATTTACAGAAGTAGTCTCACTTTCTGATTTGATCCCAGAATGTCCTGCTTTTCCTTAGGACGTCCCTTTTTTCCTCAGAAAAATGTTGGAGGGTATGGAGTTATCTGACCCCCAAGTCATGCATAGGGAAGTTTTTTGGAAAATGTTCAAAGTTTTATTGTGTTTTTATATATGTTGGAAGCTGCCCAGAGTGGCAGGGGCAACCCAGTCAAATGGGCAGGGTATAAATATCATAATCATTATCATTAAATAGGACGTCCCTATTTTCATCAGGAAAATGTTGGAGGGTATGTCATCTTTTGTATGAAGAGTACATCTTACAATTACCACAGTATTCTTGTTCTGCACTCAGTCTCCCCACACTAAACTGACAAAAATTAGTACACTTTTTAATACAATAAATAACCCCTGGTCCCTTATATTTAGCCAGAACATTGCTCCATCTAGTTTAGTGTTGTCCACACTGACTCACAGGACTCAGCTAGACTGGTAAAGAAAAAGCAATTTATATGCACTGTATGTGTGATATAACATTGTGCCACCAGATGGTGGTCTGGGGTCCTGTTTTACTCTACCTGTTTTCCCTGTTTGAATTTACAACGCTTTAAACTGAAACGCTTCTTTGATGTGTCTAGATCCAGCCACAGTGACTTTCAAGGACTTTCTCCCAGTCCTACCTGGAGATACCAGGGCCTGAACATGGGACCTTCTGCTTCTGAGCTATAACAATCCATTATTATTTACCTCAAGCTCAGGCTAGTTCACTTTCCCGCCAAGTTTCTCCTTAGTGAATGACTTCCATCTCCCACCCCTTGTGCAGTTGCAAGCCAATAACACTACGTTGTTTTATTCTTAATCTATATTGTGCCAATCAGCTTCATACATTCGCAATACATATTGCGATTGGTTGTTCCCCATATGATGTCACTTGGAATGCTTTTCAGGTATTTTGTACTGTGTTTCAATTTTGCTTTAATGCTGCTTTTATTGTTAGCACTCCAGGGCTCTTGTAAGAACAAGGGTGGTGTAGAAATTCATCACCAGCAGCAGCATCCAGCAATGCAGTTTTAATTATCTTTGCCCCAAATGTGTCCAGCCATACCTGCTACATTTGTTTTGCCATTGCTGTGAAGATCAAGCCTGCTTGCTTGTACAATTCTCACCTTCTTAGAGACTGTGGATAAAAGGGTTAATGCATAAGCTAGACGGGCACATTTTTCACAGTGAATATATTGTGTTCTGCATCTCATAAACTGATTTTACGGTGGCAAATGATCCACACCTTTATTTTCCTTTGTGCTGATGCTCATCCCTGCAATTTTCACCCTCGCATCCTGTTCTATCCTGCTGTGTCCTGCCCCGCCCATGGGCTTCTCAGCAGCCAGTAATATGGGCAAGACATAGCAGTTGGGTTGCTTAGAAGGTCATTCAGTTCAGAAGGGTGTCCCTCTCTGGCTTCATTCATAGTGGCAGAACAACCCTATTATACAGGTTTACTCAGAGGTACATCCCTCTGTGTGTAGTGACACTAACTTCCAGGTAAATTTGCATAAGATTGTAGCCTTCATTCTGTTTAAGCAGAGCTTCAGTAAGGAACCCGATGAACTCTCTATTTGACAGTGTCATTCGGCTCATTACAATTAACTCTACATTTGCTGGATATCATCCTATGGGACTGAGCTGTGGATACAATTTATAATAGATCTGAACACCAGTATCAATCAATCAATCAATCAATCAACCAACCAACCAACCAACCAACATGCTTTTGCAGTTATCCCACGTGTTTGTTTCAAATTGACATTTGCTGCACTGATGTAAATGTTAAAAAGAGGAATCCATGTTTGTGTCCCTCCCAGTGCTTGGAAAATGTGTTAGTTCCACTTTACCTCCTTCAAAAAGGAATTAGCTCCAATTCAAGTTCACCCCTTTTAAAAAGGAATTAATTCCATTACAGCTCAATACACAATTTTTTTAAAAATGATTTTTATTGGTTTTTTACACATACAAAAGACAATACAAAACAAAGCACATACATCAATAACATACAACAAGAATTTGACTTCCTCATACCTTCCTTTCACCACATCCTTATTTTGCCATTTTTTTTAAGCAACCCTTCAGTCAATTTTTAATCAAGTCTCTTTTAAATTTACTTAAGATTTAGCATTTACAGCTGTAATTCTTTGTTTCTTACCCCTTGACATCTTATCAGTCCACAATTTTACAATAGTTTTTAAGATATATTTTAAATTTTCTCCAGTCCTCTTCCACTGTCTCTTTCCTCTGGTCACGGATTCTGCCGGTCATCTCTGCCAATCCCATATATTCCGTCACCTTCGTCTGCCATTCTTCCAGAGTAGGTAATTCTTGCATCTTCCAATACTTTGCCAACAGGATTCTTGCTGCTGTGGTTGCATACATAAAAAATGTCTTATCCCTCTTTGGTACCAATTGGCCGACCATGCCCAAGAGAAAAGCCTCCGGTTTCTTTACAAATGTCCACTTAAGGACTTTCTTGATTTCATTATAGATCATTTCCCAGTAGGCCTTAATCTTTGGGCAGGTCCACCAAAGATGATAAAATGTGCCTTCAGTCTCATTACATTTCCAACATTTATTATTGGGCAAATGGTAGATCTTTGCAAGCTTGACTGGGGTCATGTACCACCTATAGATCATTTTCATTATGTTCTCTTTCAAGGCACTACATGCCGTAAATTTAATGCCGGTGGTCCATAACTGTTCCCAGTCAGCAAACATAATATCATGACCGATATCCTGTGCCCATTTAATCATAGCTGATTTCACCATTTCATCCTGTGTGTTCCATTTCAGCAGCAAATTATACATTTTAGATAGATTCTTCGTATTGGGTTCTAGCAATTCTGTTTCTAACTTTGACCTCTCCTTCTGAAAGCCAAGTTTCCTGTCCTGCTTAAATGTCTCATTTATCTGACGATAATGTAACCAATCTCGAACTTTATGCTTTAGCTTCTCAAAACTTTGAAGCTTCAACTTTTCACCATCTTGTTCTAAAATTTCACAATATTTAGGCCAATTAGAGTCCATGTTAAGTTTTTTCACCGCCTTTGCTTCCATTGGTGACAACCACCTGGGGGTTTTGCTTTCCAATAGATCCTTGTATCTATTCCAAACATTATACAGTGCTTTCCTAACAATATGGTTTTTAAAGCTTTTATACACCTTTACCTTGTCATACCACAAATATGCATGCCAACCAAAACTATTGTCGTATCCTTCCAGATCCAAAATGTCTGTATCCTCCAGAAGTAGCCATTGCTTCAGCCAGCAAAATGCTGCTGATTCATAATAAAGTCTTAAGTCTGGCAGGACGAAGCCCCCTCTATCTTTCGCATCAGTTAAAATCTTAAATTTTATTCTGGGCTTTTTGCCCTGCCAGACAAATTTAGATATATCCTTCTGCCACTTCTTGAAGCAGTCCATCTTGTCCAGGATCTGCAACGTCTGAAACAAGAACAGCATTCTCGGCAATACATTCATCTTGATAACAGCAATTCGGCCTAACAAGGAAAGTCTCAGTCTGGACCATATATCTAGATCCTTCTTTACTTCTGACCAACATTTTTCATAATTCATTCATGTGGTCAACACTTTCTCCCAGCCTTCAGAATTTTACCAGCTGCTCTGCCAAAATATAAAATATTAGAAGACTAAGAAAGCATCAAAACATGCACACAGTGTAATTTCCCCTAAGAATTAAGCTTAAACAGCAGTATTTCTTTTCAGATAGTTAAAAATGGTAAATGCAGTGGTTACGATCAAACACAGTTACTGTATGCATGTTTATATACTGTATGACTGAATTAAAATTGAATTCAATTTAAAATCTAACTAAGTCTCACTGCAAAAGAAATTCGATTCATGTTTAGTTCACCTGGAAATTATTGGAACTATTTTCAGGTGCAATTCAGAAAATTCTTAATTTTGTGAATTTATCAGCTAATTCTAAAGACTGGTTCCTGCATTATGATGCTCATATAAAAGTTTTGATGTTCTGTTTCTGCATATGCAGAATCCTGAGTTGGTATTACATTCTAGCCCCAAGATGTTTCCTGCGGCTTAATAAGCCATACGATTGCCTCAGAGAAATAGTTTGCTTTCTTCTTTATTGATGTCTACATGTTTTTGTGCAGAAGCCAGTTTCTGTAAAGCAGGGAAATCCTAATTTTAAAACGGTGCTTTTGAAATAATGTTTATTTACACTAACTGAGCAGTTCAAACCAGTTGCTGTAAGATGAAGAAAGGATGAGAATGAAGCCTTTTCCTTTGGGTTCCAAACTCCTGCTGTACCTCATAGTAGCTGGAAACAAACTGTCTTCTCCTACTGAGAAATCGCATCAGATGCCAACTGTGAAGAAGAAATTATGCTAGTGTTCTGAAGTTTTTTCTAGAGCAGAGAAATTTATCGCTCCTAAGAACTGCTTGCTCACTCCTAGCTCGGCCATAAAACATCCAAGCCCCAAGTGCTGCAATCAACTATGTGTGCCAGAGAAAAGATGTTCAGGTCTAAAATAATAATTTAGTGCTAACAACGCCACTGATGAAGATCATCCCACTGAGATTTCTCTCTCGCTCTTTTTCTCCAGCAAAGCATTTGCTTTTCAAGGCCCTTGCTGAAGATTTCTTAGCAAACAGAAAGGGCTACTGTTTCCCTGCGCTGCTTGGTGACCGAGTAGCTTTGTTGTTGTAATGATATTACTGTAATTCTATTTGTGAATTGCTTCCAAGGAAGCCTCTTGAAGAGTTTTCACAACACAGTGAAAATGCATATAAAACAATTGCAGGTATAAAAAACATTAAATAAGTGCCCTTGAGGTTGCTGTTAGCCCTACAGTAGAAAAAAATGCCTGTTAACCACTGATAGTAATGACCAATAATAGCCATAATGACTATTACCCACTGTTAATCATATCCTCTGTGAATCCCGTCACTTTTTTTTTTGGTCCCTCATCTTAGCTGCTTAATGCAGATGGTGCTACTCCTGGGGTGGACTTCTGAAGTCCCAACTGACCCTCCCAAATCTTACAGCTCCACAAGCTCCACTACCTCCTGACAGAGTGTTACCCTTGGATCACTCACTCCATGTTCCTTCTGCCTCTTAGCAAGCCCTACTCTCCAGATTGGCACCACACCCAGTACTCAGCCCATTGGGCTTGGCAACCACTCCCCATCCCTGCTGTTCGTCACTCATCTTCCATGCCTGTTGCCTGTCTGTCACTAGCCTCCGTGTAACAGAAGATTCATCCTCCATCCTTCTTGATGTTCTTGAGCTGCCAGAGCATCTCTTCCAGGGCAGACCTAGGAAGATTCTCTTCCATCTTTGGCCACAGCAAAAGCAGATGTGCTGCTCCCCTACAAACAGCTGTCCTAGGGAGCCACTGAAAGCTTTCTAAGGGAATTGGCAGCTTTCAGCAAACTTTGGTGGACTGGATCATCAAATTTTCACTCCATGAAACACCAAGGTTTCAATGAAAGCTTTGAGCTTTCTGTATTCGTATATACGTCTTAGCCATAAACACAACTGGATTGTGGCTGTAAATAACAACAACAACAACAACAACAACAACAACAACAACAACAACAACAACTTATACCCCACCCAACTGGCCAGGCCTCCCCAGCCACTCTGGGTAAAATCCAACAGGATTTTTAAAAACACAATAGAAGATCAAACTTCAAAAAACTTCTCTAAACAGGGCTGCCTTCAGATGTCTTCTAAAGGTCAAATAGTTGTTTATTTCCTTGACACCTGGCGGGAGGGCATTCCACAGGGTGGGCGCTACTACCGAGAAGGCCCTGTGCCTGGTTCCCTGTAACCTCACTTATTGCAATGAGGGAACCGCCAGAAGGCCCTTGGAGCTGGACCTAAATTCCTTTAGGTGGATGTTTAAGCGGCATAAAAGACTGGATGAAGTATATGGGGAGAACAATTTGTTCTCCATGAGGAGAAATTGCTCATGGTGAACAATTCTTTCTGCGTTTCCTGAGTGTTCAAACGCCCTGGTGATGTAAGATGTCAGCTAGGCATAAATGAAATGAAAGCCAAACCACACTCTGATAGATGGGTGTGCCTGAAGAAGGATATCTTCTCTTACAGGCCAACTGTATCCTAAATTTGTGTCTAATGCCATACATGCTTATCATAACACGTTGATAAGCTGTTCTTTTCAGGTGAACTTTGCACTAAGTCATACGATTTGAATAGGAGTCATGTATTAAGAATTATGAGGTTAAGGGTGGGTGGGGGAACATAATGGAATAAAAATTAACCCAATTAATGTATGTCTGAATCTGTCAGCCTCAAACAAACAAAAAGATCACTGAGAGGGGTGATTCCCATAGAGGGGCCGAATTGCTGCTTTGAACTGTGATGGTCAGAGAAAGCATGATAGGATCTTATGCTGCAAATTCCAAGCTTTAAAGGTGTGAAGTTAGAGAGCTCACTTTGAGCATGCAAGTTGCCATCCTAGTTTGTTATGGTTGTTATATGTCTTGTTAGCGGCTTCTTACACAAAGGTCTCAAGGTGGGATATGAATGTAATAAAATAAAATGAAATAAAATGTAAAAGCCTGGGGGGAAAGGCACACTTTTGCTCGGGGCTAGAAAGATCTCAGTGAAGGTACCAGGCAGGTGTTGATGGGGAGAGCCTTCCACAAATAGGGAGCTACAATGGGGGGGGGGAGGCCCTCTTCCTCACCCTATGAGCCACCCACAAAGAAGGGACTTGGAGAACGTTTAATCAAAATCCACTACATAACATAAGCATTCCAGTGCCTCTTAATGTGCTTTATAGCCACACCTATACTGCTACTGCCAGTCTCATTTTGTACATGGAAGTCGATTCTGTCCAGGGAATTCCTCTTGTATGGAGCAGCTGTGAGAATCAGGTTGTTAAGCACCAGGAGCACTGATGTATGAGCTGCCAGGACCACCAGGGCTGCTCCTCACCTGCACCCCAGGCTCCCTTTGAGGAGCATCCCTTCGTCTACAGGAGCCACCTGCAACCTGGTGTCCCCATATGTTGCTGGACTACCACTCGCCATCATCCCCAGCCAGCATGGTGGGCGGAAGGCCGATTTCAAATGATGTGTCGAGTGCTGCGTTAGTTGAAAGAAGCATTTCCCTGGGCAAAATGTGTGAGGCTAGGTGAATGCCCACAGCTAGAAAGAGGAGCCGGGGAGCCAGAAGAGGCAAATGAGTGCTAAAGAGGGATGGCAGCGCGTGCACAAAAAGGGAAAAGAAATGAACCCGAATGGGAACGAAGAGAAGTAAGCTCTTTCAATTTATTTTTAACCATGTCCATTTATTTCTCCATCTACCCCAGTATTGTCTACACCAGCGGTCAGCAAAGTTTTTGTGGCTTGGGCCGGTTCACGGTCCCACAGACACCACAGTGGGCCGGAGTGCGTGCGCAAACACACGCACACATGCACAAATGCTATTTCTGGTGCTTCCTTCCAGTGCAGAGGAGGCACGTGCAGCTTCCCATTGGCTGCAGGAGCTTCCTGCAGCCAATGGGAAGCTGGCCAGCATTGCAGAAGGCGGTCCCCACGCTGCTTTAGTGCAGCACACTGGAGCCGACCAAGCAGGCAGCGAAGGTCCCTGAGTAGGCTGCGGGGGTCCATGGGCCGGTTAAATGACCCCCATGGGTCACTTGTGGCCCATGGGCCTTAGGATGCCAAGCCCTGGTCTACACTGACTGACAGCAAGTCTTTAGGCTCTCAGGGGCAGGTTGTTCCCAAGGTACATGATCCCTTTTTAAACTGCCAGGAATTGAGTAGCTAAATAACCATATTCTGGCATTAGTGCATTGAGCTGCCTCCTCCCCACCCACACTTCCCACCAGCAGGGAAATAATTAATGATGTCAGAACATAAGGTGATCATTATGCTAGAGGTTGCAGAGGGGCATGGGGAGATAGGCTTGCTGTTTCCAGCAGAAACCAAGGGTTATGTTATAACACGCCATTTCAGCCTCAATTTCCATCTTTAAAAAAATGTTCATAACGCCATCCCCACCCCCTTGCCCAATCAGTCAGTGGAGACAGGCATATAGTTGTACATTCTACAAGATGTAAATGCAAGAGCCAGAAAGAAAAAGCCAAGTGACAATTCATCTTTATGTGGCCCATCCGTATTCCACAATGAAGCTACACTGTAGGAAAGAAAGAGTGGGTCTTGTTTATGTGACCTTAGTTGCTCGAGCTCCCAGGAGTAGACACACTGTGGGTATGAGGACAGGGTTTATTTGCAATTTCTGAGTAGGAAGATTGTGTCCCAGGCATCTCTCATATAATATGGACTTGAAAAGGACCTTTTCTTTGTACAGTGTCATCATTTATTCACAGCTTTGCTGCGGGCATGTCGTGCTATTTTTATTTCTGCAACCATAATTCTAACTTCTAGCACGCTTAAAGATTTGGGAGGGTCGGCAGAGTGGAGAACTGGACGCTGGCGACTGCTGTGGCTCCAGTTTCTTTTTTGAGTATGATCCAGCCAAAGCGAAGGACATTTTGGTCTTAATTAGTCTGAAAGGCTGGCTGATCATGCCCAGCTTTTCCCATGCTGCAGTTCATTTCAGAACATTTCATCGGCACAGTATGCCAGGTCAACCCACTTTTCTATGATTAACAGTAACAGTGACAACAATGGATGTGCAATGTGTGTGTGAAGAACAAGTCCCTTCCCAGGTAGCAAACATAACACACCTATTGCTAAGGAAAGTGAGAAAACAATCTGCTGAGAGCATGCTTTGGATGTAGTGGGGAAAGTAGACACAGCTGCAGCAGCCCAAGTGGAAACAACTCAGGTGCTGCTGCCTGCATTCAGTTGGCTGTCCTTTCCACCATCAGGACGGGATGAGTGGCAGCAGTGGGCAGCTATCAAATCACTTCTTTAAAGTTCCCACAATTCATTGGATTCCAGCACCGCTGCCACAAACTGTCACTGCAATAAACCTTGCCTGGTAGGGCTGGGCGATATCTGGTTTTTGGGTGGCGCTGTGGTCTAAACCACTGAGCCTAGGGCTTGCCGATCGGAAGGTGGGCGGTTCAAATCCCCGCAACAGGGTGAGCTCCTATTGCTTGGTCCCTTCTCCTGCCAACCTAGCAGTTCGAAAGCACGTCAAAGTGCAAGTAGATAAATAGGTACCGCTCCGGTGGGAAGGTAAACAGTGTTTCCATGCATTGCTCTGGTTCGCTGGAAGCGGCTTAGTCATGCTGGCCACATGACCCGGAAAAACTGTCTGCAGACAAATGCCGGCTCCCTCAGCCAGTAAAGCAAGATGAGCACCGCAGCCCCAGAGTTGCCCATGACTGGACTTAACTGTCAGGGGTCCTTTACCTTTTAAACATCGCAATATACTGATATACCGCAATGTCTGAAATAAGGATGGAACTATGTGGATGCATTGGTTGGCTTCACGTTTTTCCCCGCATCGTGATTTTTGCATAGCACACATACACACAAACACACATCATGATTCGTGATCTATTGCCAGGTCAAAAACTATGAAACTGATACCATGATATGGACTTCGAAACGGTTTTGGATGATATATTGATATATCGCCCAGCCCTACTGTGAAGGGGATCCCCTTAGTGTATAGAGGATCCCAGAAGGGCATGGGGTGGGGGAGTGGTCTCCCAGACCTGGCACCAGCCTAAGGAAGACAGGTGAAAGAGAGGACAAGGCCCCTGCGTTGTTTAATAGTTCTGCCGACATGCCTTCTTCTACACAACTAGTAATGGTGCAGGAGCCCTTCATCCAGCCAGTGGTGGAGCAAGCCAATCAGGGGCTGGGGCGGCATGTGAGCACTGCACCTGGGGGTGGGGCCAGCTGCCCATGGGGGTGGGCGAGCTGGGGCAGGATGCTGAGGGGGAGGTGGTGGGCAGACCATTTGGGGCAGCGTGGAGCCTGCAGGCACCCAAGCCACCATGTCACTCCCAAGAGAGATGTGACTGCCGCTCGGCATTTTGTCACTCCCCCCAGTGGTGATACCCGGGACAACCCACTCCCACCACACACCCCTGCATCGTCCTTCCCTGCATCCAGCTGCTCTACCTGCTGAGGACAACAGGAAGTGTGAATGCCTTGTGCTTCCTGTTTCTGTGCTTCTCCAAAGTGAAACTTCCACTCTTCACCCACCCACCCCACCATAAAATATGCAAGCTCCTCATATTTAAAAAGCTGGTTTCTTTCTTTCTTTTTTATGCTGCTGTACCATCTTGTCGCTACATCACAAAGCAGGAGCCTGAACACACCACCTTTGTGTTTCTAAAGAGTAGCAGAACACCATGTTTTGTTTTAATCTGTGTCTCTTTGGCAATTCTCCAGAAGCAGGAGTGCTACCACCACGGCCTCCCACAGTGGGTCGCAGCACCCACTCCAAATATTCGGCGCTAAGGATTGTTGTCATTGTGCCTATAATTCCTAAATGAATCTCAGCCGAGCTCCACGTCTCAGCAGGCAAACAAGATGTGTTAAGGCCACCACTGTGTCTGCGTTGCGGGTGCCTGGTGATCATAATCATGAAAGGTTTACCCTGGCAAGGAAAGCATGTTGGGCTGGCTGCAACATAAAGAGAAAGGGAGGGGCATTTGGGACTTGGTTTTGCCGTGAGTTGGCCCACTTTGCCATTAAAAATATACAAAATGAAAAGCAGCAGATGTGAAGGGGGTGTTAGTTCAGGGATGGGGAACCTGTGGCTCTGCAGATGTTGCTGAACTCCAACTTTTATAAGCCTCAGCCAGCAAAGCTAGTAGTTGAGGCGATGGAAGTTGTTGTCCAACAGCATAGCTCAGTTGGTTAGAGCGTGGTGCTGATAACAGTAAGGTCACAGGTTTGATCCCCACATGGGACAGCTGCATATTCCTGCAAGGCAAGGGGTTGGACTAGATCAGTGCTTCTCAAACTTGGTTCTCCAGCTGCTTTTGGATTGCAACTCCCATAATGCCTTTCTAGCAAGACCAGTGGTCAGGGATGATGGGAACTGTAGTCCAAGAACAGCTGGAGACCCATGTTTGGGAAACACTGGGCTAGATGATCCTCAGGGTCCCTTTCCAACTATACAATTCTATGAACATCTGGAAGGCCAAAGGTTCCTTATCTCTGATGAAGTTCCTCCTCCTCTTAAGCTTCCATCTGCTCAGTGGCTCTGCCAGACTGTCTATCTATTGCCAGGATGAGTCACTAACAGAAGCTCAGCTGTGATGTGTTTAATAGACCATTGTGTAACAAGCATTGTCTGGAAAGTTTTAAATTGCTCAAGGGGTATTCTTTTTTTTCCCTTCCTCCCAGAGAGAATTGCAGTACTGTAGTCAGACAGAGACCTGAAAAGGGATTTGCAATTGCTCATCTTTCACACACATACACACTCTTCACTGCCCACCTAACAGAGCTACCCCTCTGGAAATCACTTATGGTTTCTGCCTCGTTTTTCAGCATGTAGAAAACATTGCTGTTCTTATGACCTTTGTCCTCATAGCAAATCTGTGAGAAAGGTTAGCATGGCAGTGACTTATGATTGATCAAAAGTTACCCAACGATTCACACAGTTGATATGTGCAGTAATAAATCAAGAAGGTGAATAGATTCTCCACCTACCACTCCCTCTTACATAGAATTCATCCAGAATTTGCATAAGATGGTGCCCTCAGTTTTACAAGCCTGTCTCTCGCTATCTCTCACCAGATCTAGACCTAGCTAAAAGCAACAGTAGTTATCAAGAACCAGTAAAGCTGCAGTCCTAAAAATACTTACTAGTCTAATCAAGCAGGCTAAGGGCTGTGCTGTAAGAGCCACTTACAAAAAACAGCCAAGAGTTGCTTCAAGCAGCACAATTTCCTGAGCTGAGGGCAATGGCACTCAAACAAAGGTTTAGAGCTAGCTGACAGCTAGTTCTTGCTGCAAGGCACACCATGTTCTTTTTGATATCCCGAAACTATATGCCCACCAGTTATGGACTTCATACTCTTTTTTTTAAAAAAAGGATTTCAAAGCTATATTAAGAGGCAACTCTATTTTTTTAAAGCAGAAATCCCATCAAAATATTACACCATCAACAAATACCTAGTAATTGCCATCATGATGCTTATTATGCTGGCACTTCAATGCAGTGGCGTAGCATGGGTTACCAGTGCCTGGGGCCACATGGAGCAGGGTAGGTGGGAAGGTGGGAAATGGACAGAGTAAGCATGCACATTCAGCTGCCAACCACATCACTCAGGAGATCGCAGCTGCAGAGGTAAAAAAATAAGAGTCATTCTGTTGTCTGGAGAGGTCACGTCCTGGTTTGCATGGAGAAGCCATTTTGAATGGAGTCCAGCGACGGAAGTGCGCAGCTGTATTGTTACAGCACCGTGTGTTGAAATTTTGCACCCCAAACAATTTCGTACCCGTGGCAACCGCCCCTGTATCAACCCACGCTACACCACTGCTTCAGTGAGAAAGCCCTCTTTGTAATATAGGAAATAGGTCTGATGCAAAAGGGGTGGACGCAGTGAGGTGCTGGGTACCATTATCAAGACCAGCATGGGGATTGCAGGGTTCTTGGTGGGTGGGGAGTGGCAACGCCGGCAGCAGAAGGCAAGGGTTATGGCTCAGTGAGACAGCATCTGCCTTGCATGCAGAGGATCCCAGCTTCAATCTTTGCCATCTGAATGGAAAACAGCAACATTCCAGCTGACGTTCAGGGTTGGTGGTCGTACAACAGCACACAGAGTATAACAAGAACTGAGAACTGAGAGATTGTGGGTACGGAAGGGGGGCTCATTTAATCTCACTGTAAACAAGTGGTACAGTGACAATAAAGTACAGTCATACCTCGGGTTGAATGTGCTTTGGGATGAGCGCGTTCGAATTGCGCTCTGCGGCAACCCAGAAGTAACAGAGCACGTTACTTCCGGGTTTCACTGCTTGCGCATGCGCAGACGTTCAAAATGACGTCATGTGCAGAAGCACCGAAACCTGAACCGCATACGCGCAGACACGGGTTACGTTTGCTTCTAGATGCGAACAGGGCTCCGGAACGGATCCCGTTCGCATCTAGAGGTTCGCATCTCGGTCTGATACCCAGTGGAGAGCCACTGCACTGTCAGTGCAGACAACGCTGAGCTACATGGGCTCATGGTCTAGCTCAGTATAAGGCAGCCTTTTGCATTCCTGAGGATTGTTGGGCAGCTGGGAGAGAAGGAAATTTGAGTTTGGGCAGAGCCGAAAGGAAACTGAAACAGGAAAGAGCTAAGGAGGTAAGAGACTTCCAAGGCACTGCACAGATGGGCAATGAGGGTGGGGTTATATGTTGCAGGGGATGGGACCAGGAATAGTAGGCTGGTCAAGAGGCAGCTTGACTCTGGGAAGAGGGACGAAAAGGAGACAGTGTGTTGAAAAGTAGGGACCAGGTCAAACAACGGATGACCCAAGGACATAGCAGAGCTGTGCCTGAAACTTCCCATCAACCATAGGAAGAGAAATCTGAAAGAGAAGGGAAACCGGAGGGTTGGGGCTATGGGTCAGGGAGGCATGTGAATATGAAATTCACAAGGGGCTGCAAAAGAGGGAACTTCAGTGGCTGCATCTCCCTTCATCACTGCAGCTTTATGAACCAGCAACCCTAAGGGGGCAGCAAGGGCCAAGCAATGTAGTGTGGGAAGGGGCTGAATATTGATTTGAACTAAGCAGACAGTTCCTTGGCTGCAGGCTTCTGGTGCCTTAATACATCAGCAGTGTAATGAATTCTACATATTAAACTGTCACATAATTACAATGTTGAGCACATCGCTGTCCCTCACCTTATACAGTGGTACCTCGAGTTAAGAACTTAATTCATTCTAGAGGTCCGTTCTTAACCTGAAACTGTTCTTAACCTGAAGCAAAGTTCTTAACCCGAGGTACTATTTCTGGGTTAGCAGAGTCTGTAACCTGAAGCATCTGTAACCTGAGGTACCACTGTGTGTGTGTGTGTGTATCTCACACACATGCACACACAGAGAGTGGGGCCTACATTTTCCTCAGCTCTGTCCCTCTGAGGATAAGCTTACAGATGTTCAGTTAATAGCCTCTATTTCTCCCCTGTTTCCCCCCTCCCTGCCTCTCTCTTGAGAATTTCTGACTCTTTCCTACCATTGTGGAGGAGTGTGTTTGCTCAACTAGGGATACAAACAATGATCACTGGTTCCAAAGAAATTATTAGCTATTATTCTTAGAAACAAGATCTCTATAAATCACAAGGCATGGCTAATAAAAAAACCTACCCGCGATAAGGCTCCCTGTCACAGCTCTGGCATAACAGCCTTAATCTTTTTGCTGAGTGGCTCATCCCCACCCCCCCACCTCGTAAACACACAGCCATAAACCATTTTCTCTGCTGCACTTTAAAATGCCACGGTCGGGCAGCTCATTCCAGGGGGGGACCTGGCTACAGACAGGCCTTCTATTTACAGACAGCTTTGTCACTGCTGACTAAATAGCTGAGTTTCCTAGCCAATGTTTTGCAAATTAAGGCCATTGCATTCTTTAGGCTACTGGCCTGGGGTAGGGAAGTTCGGTTTCAGGGATCAGATGTGGCCCTCAGAGCACCTGAATCTGGCCCTCGAGCTTTTCCCAGGCAACACCTCTTCTTTCCAGGCCCCACCCCTGACTGGTTCTGCTGTGCAGCCTCCTTAAGAATTTTTGCCTAGCTGGAATGTGTCCTTGAATTCTGATAATGCTTCTTGCTTGCCTTGGTGGAGGAAAGAGGGGTGAGTGTGTGTGTAGAAACCAGCCTACTGCATAAAAGTTAAAGTAATTTTCTTTTACTCCACCAGCCTTTTGCCTCTGGCCCCACCCACCGAAACATGGCCCTTGCCCAGAGCAAATGTGGCCCTTAGTCTGGAGAACCTTTCCCACCCCTGGCACATCTCTTTTGGCATCTAGACCCAGGCTATTGTTCGGAGACACACCCACCCCAATTCTCCTCACAGTTAAAGTTCTCAGAGTGGTTTAACAGTCAATCCCTCTTCCCAGGGAATCCTGGGAATTGTAGGTCTGTGAGGAGAATAGGGGCCTCTGAACAATTCTTAACCCCCTCAACAAACTACAGTTCCCAGGATTCTTTGTGGGGAGCCGTGGCTTTTTGAAGTGGTATGACACTGCTTTAAATGTATGGTGCAGATGGGGGCCTAAAAGGAAAAATAGAAACATTTTGTAAATATGAGCACCCTTGCATTGAGGGTTGTTTCAGATTCACTCACTCACTGGAGTATCAAATTTGTTGAAGTATTTCCACAGCATACAGTAAGCAGTTCTTTGGTACACACAGGGCTTTTTCCCCAGCCAGAACTCACTGGAACCGAGTTTTGACACCTCTCAGGGCTGCGCCATTACCATTATAAGAGAACCAGAGAGGTGTTCATGGAGAGTTCCGGCAGCTCTTTTTCGGTACTCATATACTGCAATGTCATCCAATTACTAGAAAGAATATATGAAAGATTATCCCGCTGCATTTTTATCCCGTGTTTTCTCCAAAGAGCTCAGAGCAACACAGACCCAGTGCTTCAACCCTCACAACAACCCTGTGAGATAAGTTAGGCTGAGCAAAGATCAGTCAAGGAGCTTCATGACTGAGCTTAAGAAATGAACGCCAGTCTCCCCAGCCTATCATTTTAAGTGCTACACGACAATGACTCCCTTTGGGCTGTTGTATGTTACAATGATAACTGGCAACATAAACTTGAAAACACATACGTGGAGCCTCCTTCACAGTCTTTAACAAGTGATAGATTGCCAATGAGGGGTTTGCACTATTGACCAGAATGCTTGAGGAAGGCAAGTTGCATTTATTCATTTTAAGACTAAGTATTTCCTGGTCCCCTCACGGAGGTTGCCATGTTATGCTGAAAATTATCTTGAGTTAAGGGTTTGCTTTTTAAAGAGAAGAAGAAAGGGCAACGTGGTTCAATGTTTGCAGCGCACAACATAAACCTAGCTAGCTGCCTGTAAAAGGCTAGGCACGTCCTTAAATGTTAGCTGGGGAAAAGACCTTGTCGGTCTGTTTGCTGGGCAAAAGAACAATCAGAGCTACAGTTTGCACTGCTGTCCTAACCAGATCCTCTGACTCGCTTCATTGTAAATCCTTCATCACCAAGGCCTCTTGAAACGGGTGTTTATTTTTGAAAATTGGTCGCTGTTCTTTTACAAGAAATTGAAGCTGGCTTATGAAGTCACGCCAGGGCCTTCGTCGTCCAGAGAAAAGAAGGTGTTAAATGGATTTTGGTTTTAACAGAGGGCAGCTATATATAGGTGGCTCCAGCCAGCACTGCTAGTACTGCACTGCAGCTGGTGTTGACACGGACAGCAAACCTGGGGAAGGGAAGAAACGCTACATTATCCCTTGGGTGGAGAAGAGGCAACAGGGCACAGAGACAGAGAGATGCCCATAGTAGCCAGAGTCATAGGAATATAGAAAGCTGCCTTATAATGTGTGAGACCATCAGTTTAACTAGATCAATACTGTACTGTCTACTCTGACTGAAGCACCTTGCCAGGTTTTCAGACAGGAGACCTGCCTGGAGATGTCGGACCTTGAATCTAGGACCTTCTGCATGCAAAGGACATGTGTGACAGAGGCAGGGGGGACAGAGGCTGACCCAGGAGAAGGGGCCAGTGATTTATGTGGTTTTGAGCCACCTGCGAGGCAGGAGCCAGGGCAGCAGGGAGGGGAAGGGTCTGAGCAGTCTGAGATGGAGGAGGAGGCACAGGACATGTCAGAACCAGAGGAAGAGGCCTTTCAGGTGAGGGAAGGGCCAGTCACATCCCCACTGTCTCCTAGAACCAGGAGGGACTTGAAGTCGGAATTGCAGCAGTGTCCTCTGTGCAGAAGAAATTTCAGGTTGCGTGTCTGCACTCTGTTAGACAAGGGTACTTAAGCCCAGGTGTGTAAGGACCCATGGGAAACCCTGGTCCCTGGTTCTGTGAGGAAAGGGATAGATGTTGAAGGCCAAACTGCTAGAAGTGACTTTAATTGTGTGGTTCCCTGTTGATGTTCATGGGATGCAAAACAGCAGTCATAGTGGGGGGATGGAATCGGGAAGGGTAGTTTCATTCTCTCTCATCAGGAGAAGAATCTTCTCTCTGAACATGCTAGGGGTATGGAACAGATTCGGTTCTGTTCCCATGCAAATCTACCTAATTTGCACTTCCCCAAATGACATGCAAACCAAAGCACAGCCGTCCTTTGGCATTCGCACTTCTGCGAATTTTGTATATGCAGTTTTCCAACCTGAAAACGTGTGCAAAAATGTTAGAAATATATTAGGCAAAAATCACTTGTCCAAATGTGTCTATTCAGAGAAACACAGACTAAAATGGTAACGAATTTTCCCGAGGCCTTTAAAAGACGTAATTCACAAACTGGTGCAGAAATGTGCCAAATGGAACTTAAGACTGGAGAAAGGAGAAATTGCAATTAATGCATTTGTCCATTCCTGTTTGTATTGCAAGGGAAGTGTCTGTGTCTGCAGGGGTTTGTGGGTATTATCACCTGTGCATTCTGCGTGAGAGGTCACTTTTAACAAAGCAATTGCCACCATCTGTAATTTCTGTGTTTCATTTCCTCTTGACCTGGTGGTTTACAACCATCTCCCAAGCATGAAAATACATAGAGAAGGGTATAAATGTTCATTGCTGGGAGGTGGTTGCAAACCATCAGGTCAGTACGAAATGAAATGCAGGAAGTACAGACAGTGATAATTACAGGAGTTGCACATAATGTTCGTTCAGCAGCTGTCAGCTTGGTAGCATATATGTTTTGCAACTGTCAGCCCATTGACCTCTTGCGATGCTGTTTTAGAAATCTACTAAACCCTTTTTTATTTCAGCAAGACTATGCAGACACATTCCTCCTCTGGAAATTGTAACAAAAATATGCACACTAATTGCATTCACATGTGTGGAGGCTGACCCACTAGGGCAGAGGGGGCACTGTCACACCAATATAACTCTGCCCTTAGCCACTCCCCACATCTGTCTTCAAACGTACAACCAGCCTAGGGGAGTGGCATTGGCTGTCAGCTTCTGTCTCAGTTTCTGTGTCGCCCTTGTAGAATTCAGCAGGGAGGTGGATGGGGACAAAACCAGAATTAGTTGCCTCTGCCTGTCATTGGCCTCCTTGCCCTGCCCTACAAGTCCCAATGGATACCAGCAATCACTGATTCTGGAGACCCACAACTGAAAACAACTGTTCAAATTGGGCTACTTTGGAATATTCCTATGTAGTACCTGTAGAAAGATGGGCGGCACTCGGGTCTAAATACATTAATACTCAAGATACTATTGAAACAATAACATCAGTTCCAACGATATGGCACCACATGTCCCCAAAATATAAATTTGACCGTTTCTCCCACGACAAAATGATTTTGCGGGGAAGCCCGTCTTAAAAAATCAGGAAATAAATGGTCGTATGGAAGAGCTGGGTGAATTTAGGTATATTAACGTTAGACCAGCTGATAAACGAAGAGGATGAATTGTATACATATTTCGTCTTAAGAGACAAATACAGATTACCTACAAATGCTCAATGGTGATATCTCCAGATAAAACACTTGCTAACCACCATCTATGTACCAGCAGCTTTTACAGCCTCAGAGATCCCAGAGATATTGAAGCAGTTGATTAATTCTTACGTAGCAAAAAAACTGGCCATCATATCTAACTGTTGGAGATGCAATAGGGACAATGCTTCTCTAAAACACATGTTTTTTCATTTTCCAGTATTGAAAGATTTTTGGTAGAAGGTAACTGAAACTATCAACAGAACTGTATGGAATAATCTTACAGTGCAAAATATCCTTTTGACTTATATACCTAGCACATGGAACCTTACAAAAGGACAATATGAGTGGACTCTTCATGCCCTTACCACAGCAAAAAGACTGATATTGATGAATTGGAAAAATAAAAATGCGGCTCCCTTCTACAATTGGATTGAAGACTTATATTAACTCGCAAGATATGAGCAACTTGCATATAAACACAGACTTGCCATGGACAAATTCAATGATATTTTGAATCCATTCTTACAAATACTGTAATGGGTTAAGATCTGGTGAATTACAGTAACAACTTTGTAAAGTATACAGTTTTGGTTTTCTTCCCTTCCCCCCTTTACTTTGCCTTCTGCACTGGTGCTGTTTCTTGTTTTCTCTTTCTCTCTTTTATTTACGTCTCACCACGTTTAGTGCACATATAATTATGTATTTCAATAAAGATGTATTTTTTAAAAAACAAACATTCCAGCCCTGGGAACATCACACGCACACAAGCAAAAGGTATTATTTTCAAGGAGACCTTTCAAACTAGTGAATGGCACTTGGGAAAGGGCACAGAGCAGGCAAACCTGGCCCTCCAGATGTTTTGGGACTACAACTCCCATCATCCCTGACCACTGGTCCTGTTAGCTAGGGATGATGGCAGTTGTAGTCCAAAAACATCTGGAGGGCTGAGTTTGCCTATGCCTGGCACAGAGCAAGGTCTGGGTGTGGCCCAGAATAAATCCTAAGGGCCAGACAGATAGGCTTGGAGGGCCACATTTCCCCTCTAGGCCTGAGATTTGCCATCCCTGACCTAGGTAGCTTGTTCCACATGTTCATTTATGTCCTCCCGCCCCCCGCCACAAAGAACGAATGTTTGGTTGTGACTTTATATGGAAAAACTTTCAGAGGTCAAAACAACCTCAGCGTCCAAGGCTTCATAATTCTGAAGTTTACCTCTAGAGGACATTCATATCTCAGAAACACATATTCTAGAAATCATTTATAAAATATGTCATAGCCAAGAACAGTGCTGACAAAAATAATCTTTTCAGAGGAGGAAAAATGACATTGATTTTTTTAATATTAAAAAAAAACAACCACCACTGTCAGCCACAGCTGTAAAATCTAGATGAGCTGCAGGGGCTTCTTCCCCCCTCCCCAATATATGATCTTTAATAGCTTATACTTTCCTATCTGGATCCTTATCTTTTATGGAAAAGTTAATATGACCAAGTTGCCGAATAAGATTGTGGGGGATGGGCACCGTTCTATGCTAGAATCCATAAAGACAATAGACAGTAGCTGAAGAGGGAAGCCTCAGAAGAAATCACATCCGTATCCAAAGGATAAGGAATTAATACAATAGCTCTGCGCTGGCTAATGACTCACTGGATCACAATGGGAAAAGGTAATTGCTGTAAAAGATGGGCTGCCTTGCCAGTGACCTAAGGAAAGGACATTCAGCAGAGTACAGGCTGTACACGGATAAGTACAGAAACGTGAAGCAAAAAATGATCAAGGTAGACCTGCCAATTTCTCTCCCTTTTGGCACTCTGCTACTAATTGATCCTCTTGCCTGCTGCCTTTGAATATTATCCACCTGGGGGAAGTTATTTGTGCAGATGAGCTGGCAGATCTCGCCTGAGAAGGCAGAGAGAGAGAGAGAGAGAAGCAGGAAGGACTCTGGGCATAGGCTCAAAATGGCATAGCATTTGCATACGCAATGGAATTAAGATGGTGGGTGGGCGGGCTCTCACCAGAACTGTGTCCAACCACTCTAACAAACCAAAGTGTGTGCATGTGAGATACATATGTGTGTGGCTCACGCTGTGACAGTGCCCCTAGAAAGAGAGGTCCTGGCAGGAATTCGGCTACAGTGGTTTCCTGTTAAAGGTGCAGGCACATACATTACACATAGGACGTGCCCAGACTTTTAATACCTGTGTTTCCAGAGCGGGCCTTTAATCTAATCTGAAACTGTCAGAACCAGAAAATGTCACACTTTGCAGCAGTTTCCATGCACTGTGCCCTGCATGGATACCTCAGTATCCCTTGACTCCTTTGATTGATCTGCCATTTGAACCACTCCATACATTATATTGTAAGCTGCCCTGTGATCTTTGGACAAAGGGTGGTATAGAAATTTAACTAATAATAAAAATATTTTAAGCACATAGCTCCCCCCCCCCGAATTTTGGGAACTGTAGTTTACCCCTCAGAAAGTTACATTTCCCAGTACCCTTGATAAGCTACACTTCCCAGAATTCTTTGGGGATGCCAGATCCTTTAAATCAGGCTTCCTCAAACTCAGCCTCCAGATGTTGTGATATTACAATTCCCATCATTCCTAACCACTGGTCCTGCTAGCTCAAAATCTTGGGAGTTGTAGGCCAAAAACATCTGGAGGGCCATGGTTGAGGAAGACTGCTTTAAATGTATGGAGCAGATATGATATCAGGCCTGGTAACTATTCATAAAGAATGTCATGCACCAGGAGACTGGGTGGGGGGCAGGATGAAGGAAAGGTTGTGGCAATGGACAAGGTCACAAAAATCTAAGTAGGTGTAGCTGAAATAATTACATATTCTTCCCCCTTTACCTCTGTCTTTTTTCCCCACCCTCTTCTTCTGTTTCTCCCTTTGCCTACATTTAGGTCGCCACTAAAATGCCACGTACACAGATTGCACTATATAAATGAAAAAGAATGATAAATAATAATGCTTGAGTTCAAGCGGCACAAATTACGGGAAGGGGGGGTAGAAGAGGTCTTAAAATATGTGGCATGCTTTATGGGTGACCCTGTAATTGTACTAAATTGGCATAAGAGCCATCATAGTGTAGCAGTCAGAATTCTGGATTAGAACCCAGGAGACCAGCGTTCAAATCCCTACTCAGCCATCAAGCTCACCGGCTAATCTTGGGCTAACCTACCTCACAGGTTTGCTGTGAGGTAAAAAAAATCTCCTTGGAGGAAACGTGGGATGGAAATGCAAATTTTAAAAGAAATAAATAAAATGACAAAGCTCTTACAAAAACAATCAGATGTGACTTCATCTAGTCAACGAAGGAAGAGAATGGTGGACCTCACTCAGCTTAATAACACTGTAATCAACACATTAAATAGCCAAACCATTCGTTTGGAAAGTTCTCTATAGAACAATGGTGCAATACAAACTCTGATCTAGGTACGTCACTTGAAACTATGGCTCTTTTCCCTCCCTTGGGAAACAGGACGTAGCTATGAGTCAGCTGTCTGATTGCTGTGAATATATTTTCTGATACAATGGTACAAAAGCAGGGGGAAGGAATGTTTCTAAACCCGAGGGCCACATTCACATCCAGGACACCTTCTGGGGGCCACATACCAGAAGTGGACAGATGCAAAGGCAAAAGTGGACAAAACAATGGATTCAAATGTCACCTTGATGTAGCAAGCTAGTTTGTACACATGCACCATAGCTCAGAGCCAGAGTATCTGCTTTGCATGCAGGAAGTGGCAGGTTCAATCACCACCACCTCCAGACATGGAGTTCTGAAACTCTGGAGTGCCACTCCCAGATAGTGCCAACAAAACTGAGCTAGATGGCCTAGGTAGCTTCCTACATTCCTACCTTCCGCATGCATGATACAGTGTCCACTCCTCAACAACAGTTGGCAGATTTCAGTTTGGAGATAGAGAGGAAGGGACAAAGACAGCTCAGAGCTGGCAGAAGGAAAAGCACCTTGAGGTGGAGAGGGGTTGAAGATCGGCTGCTTGGCAAGAAGGCCCATTGCTCCTGCCAGCTTGTACTTTGCAAAGGATACATAGCAACAATGCCTTGCATCTCCAGCACTTTCCCACTGGAAGAAGTGCTGCCCTTGCAACTCCTTCTGGCCTGTGGAGGGAACAGGGGAGCACGCAACCATCTTCTGCATGAAATGCAAAGTCACAGTGTGACTCATCCTCAGGGTGTGTGTTGAGAGAGCATGGAGGCCTTACCCTTTGCCCAGCTACAACAGCTGCTGAGGTGTGTCTTGCCACCGCCATGGCACACCTGATGATGTGAGCTTGTAGGTGTGCTGAACCCACCCTTCAGCCTGAACCTGTTGAGGCAGCAGTATTCTGAATCATTGATCGTTCATTTGCAAGGTCACGGGGCTTAAAGACCGACGCATGTGCACTTGGAAGGGAATCCTATTGAGTTCTAAGGGACTTGATCGCAAGCCAGTGTGCAGAATGTGGCTGTCTTAAAGCTGCTTCCAGACAGGCAGCTCCCAACACTACAGAATTATTGCTCAATCTTCTCTACAAAAAGGGTTGCCATGGACTTTCCACACTCCATGAAGCACTTGTTGTTTGCATGCATCCCATTGTGTTCCATCTACACTGCTGCTTTCAATGATCTTTCAGTGAGCGTGACCCATACTTTAAAGAATGCAGCAGCTAGGTTTATTGGGTAGTGTGCCTGGCCACAGACAAGATTTGATACTGTGCAAAGTTTAAGGTTGCAGTATTAACCTCTAAGGCCCTAAACACTTGGAGAACATGCTCCCCCCCCCCCACAGGCCTGCCAGAAAACTAATATCATCTGCAAGAGGCCCGCCTGGTTATGTCACAGTTTGAAGCAATTCAAACACACATGAAACAGGAAGAGGGCCTTCTGTGTCGTGGCCCCCCCACTCTCTGGGACAATCTCACCATAGAAACAAAGCCGTGCAATTTTAGCAAACGCTGAAAACACCTGTTTACTATGACCTTGGTTGGCAACCAATGCCAGTCATTATACAGTGTTGCGTTTTTTGTTTTGTGCCTTTTTCTTCTGTATTTTAACATTTTAAATGTATTTGTTTTGTGTTTTGCAAAACAAAATATAGTTGCACATCGCCTGCATAACATAATGTAAATATATATAAATATAAAATAAACATTTTAATTAATAAATAAACTGTTAAAAAAACACCAAAGTTTGCTCCGATTCAGCTTTAAAAAGCGGGTTTTTGCCGGGGAAACTCTGGGCCAAAAAACAACTGTGTTCAGACATGGGGCACATGGACCTCCACCTGGAAAGAGTGAGGCAAAAGGTAAGTATAAATAAGCTCTTAATGACAGTGTGATCAAACTTTACATATATTTAATTCATGTGATTTCAAGCATAGATGGTTGTAGGCTGGCTGGCTGGTTGAAAACCCACAAGTTAAATGCAAACAAGGGGAAACTCAGCACAAAAAGAACTTTTAAGCTCTTACCTTGCTTGCCAAGCAACACTCTTGTTATGTACTGAAGTTTCTCACCCTGGGCCAGCAGGGGGATACTGTAGATAGTTATGCAAGTGAAGGATCAAAAGTGACGTTCAGTGATTGGATAGTTTGTATGCAAATGAAGGATCGAAAAGTGACGTTCAGTGATTGGATAGTTTTAGAAAATGGCAACAGTTACATTGTTCTGGAGCTCTATATAAGCAGGCTGACTGAGCCCCTCAGTCAGTTCTGTTCCAGCTTACAAATAAAGAGCTGCTTTGAAGGAATCGCTGTGTCGTCTGCTATGTCTACCCACAACTTAACAACTCTCTTGGAGTGCCAGTTCTTGAAGGCCAAGGATGCTTCTGCAAGATCATATGGAGCCTGAGTCCTGCGAGTATTTGCGAGGGCATCCCAGAACTGGTGGACTGAGAGGGCCTTGCCCCTCAAGCAAGGCAGAGAGCTTAAAAGCTCTTTTTATGCCAGCACTGCTTCAGTTTCCCAGGATGAAAAGAGCTTTTAAGCTCTCTGCCTTGCTAGGGGGAAAGGCTCACTTAGCGAGTCAGCTCTGGAAGGTGAGGGCTGCTTAAGCACTGTGGTTTAAATATAAGCATTTTTGCATATACACGGAGCCCTCAGAACCAAACCTCCATGTAAGATGCAATCATATTGTAACTGTCTATTTTCCTTGCCTTGTTTCTCAACTCTGTCGAAGAAGAGACTTGCAACAACCGAATTTCTGAGCACCCGCTTGGTTTTTACTGCTGTGAGAACTGGGGTACAAAAATATGCTTATATTCTGGAATCAAAATGCACAGAACAAAACCAATATCAGCCATAGTTCGGCATCCATTATGCATGTGCAGGTTATGAGAATAATATGTGAAGAAGAGATGCTAATTACCTTTGGCCTGCCAGGTCATCGTATTTTCCCAAGGTGTCCCTTCAGGCTGAGAAGCTTCCTCAGTTCAGAATATTTCAGTACAGTGGTACCTTGGGTTACAGACACTTCAGGTTACAGACGCTTCAGGTTATAGACTCCGCTAACCCAGGAATATTACCTCAGGTTAAGAACTTTGCTTCAGGATGAGAACAGAAATCGTGCAGCAGTGGTGCAGCGGCAGCAGGAGGCCCCATTAGCTAAAGTGGTGCTTCAGGTTAAGAACAGTTTCAGGTTAAGAACGGACCTCCAGAACGAATTAAGTTCTTAACCCGAAGTACCACTGTAATAATTTGGTAGGTACAAGCTACAATCCTAAAAGCTACAATCCCAAAAACACTTACTTGGGAGTAAGCCTAACTGAACTCAATGAGAGTGACCTATAAGTAGACCTGCGTAATGTTATGCTGCTCAAGATTTTTGCACCACCCCCTCCCTGGGTTTCTAACAGAAGGGAGATTTCTATGATTGCCCTTTGGTGGCTCCTGGGTTTTTAATTAAGCTCCATAAGTTAAGCAGCGTCCCAAAATGAATGCAGCGTTGGCATTTTCTTTTCTAGCCCGCTGGAACTAAATTAACGAATTAGCCTCAGGAACACGAGGTTTACATTACAGCACTCTAAAAGGATGAATTCCCGAGGCAATGGTCTTACTTCCGAGGGAAGCCCTGCGAACAATGGGCAGGGCAAATTGTTTTCCAGAGAGGCCAGTAATTTCCCAACAGCTGTAGAAAATGGAAATACATAAAGAAGACTCCGGGGAGTAGCTGTTACATTAAGCAGCCCTCGCTCAGGCTGTGAAAGGCTGTCCAGCAACAGCATCTCCTAATGACTGTGCTAGGAACAATTCAAGAGGTACAAGCTGCTCACCGTGGCTTGCATGGTATAATAAAAGTAATTGCAGAATGAGTTTCTCAATCTTTAGATGCAAGCTTTAGGTCAGTCGTGCAACATGAAATTAAGTAAGTGAATAGTTATGGGTGCTCTTAGTTACAAAAAATGCAACATATTTTATTTCTTTTTATTTAATGTTGATTTAAAGCATTCCTCACTGGGTTAAATGTCAGGGAGGTGTACAACACATATAGATTTAAAATTCCAATACAACTGCCCCACCCTTCAATAAAACAATAACATTAACTACGTTAGCAAACAAGCAGATACAAATTTCAAGGAAGGTGGCAGAATTTTGCCAATTGAAATGCCTGGGTAACTTAAAGCATATTCACCTGGCACTGTAAGGGCTATTATGTAGATGTGAGGTCTTGGGTTTCTGTGGGTGGTCAAAAAGAAAACAGCTGCCCCCTAGAGGAGCCACAATCCTGTAATTCCTAGTTTCAATTTAAAAATGAAAACAAAACCAGAGAAGTCTCTAGACCTTGTAAAACCTGCAATACAAGGCAAAATCTGCAGGCACTCTCCTCATTTATTTTGTGAGAGATGTAGCGTTTTTATCAGAATATCAGAGTTTTTAGCCAACAGATATTTAGAAAAGTAGAAACTTAGAAAATTGGACAGTGAAGGTTAGAGTGACACACCCATTGTCTAGAGGTTTTTTTTCTGGTCACGTTTTAAGTCAAAACTCCAAAACAGTACCACATTCTGCAGTTTCATGTAGATGTTAAACAACATGGAGGACAGAACTGACCCCTGCAGGGCCTCATACTAAAGGAAGGAGCAATACTCCCCAAGAGCCACTTTCTGGAGCCAGCCTAGTAGGAGCAGAACGGCTGCAAAGTGGTGACCCCAATAGTCAACTCAGAAAGCCACTCTAGAGCAATACCATGGGGTCATGGGGACTGAAAATGGCTGAGAGATGAAGAAGGACCAATAGAGTCCTACTTTGTGGCTGTCCTGACACAGGTCATCATACAGGGTGACCAAAGTAGTTTATCTACCCAAGCCAGGCCTGATTGAAATGCATCTAGAAAACCTGTCTCCTCCAAGAGTACCTGACTCATTGTGGTCTAATGGGGAGGTCTAGCTGGCCTATTTAAGCCCAGGTGCCAAAGATCCCCCACTGTTGCATTAGACTAGAACTGCCAATTGGGCCATAAAACTCACCCTGGCCAAAGCGATGTCTTAACCTAACCTACAGGATGGTTTTGAAGAGAAAACATTTGTGAGTTGGACAGCCTGTTTATGTTGCTCTCAGCCACAGGGTAAAAAGGTAGATGAGGGGGAGGAAGATACAGTGGAACCTTGGTTCTCAAATGGCTTAGTTGACGAACAAATCAGCTCCCGAACGCAAAAAACCTGGAAGTAAGTGTTCCGGTTTTCGAAAGTTTTTTGGAAGCCGAATGTCCAATGGGGATGTTGGCTATTGTTTCTGGGGCGCCTGCACCAATCAGAAGCCGTGCCTTGGTTTTTGAATGTTTTGGAAGTTGAACGGATTACGTTCGTGAGCCAAGGTACCACTGTACTATAATTAGCAGGTGGGAACATTTCTAGATAGCATTAAAGATTCAGCAACTAAAGCATCCCAATTCATTTTACATTTTTACAACTCAACGTGTGAATTCCAAACAGTTAGTAAAATACAGCCCTGAATTCTCAAACAAATGTAATGGATTCTGGAAACAACCACGGTGAAAAGATCTTCCAGGCATGAGTCAATGGAAACCCATTACAAGGATTTCCAGTTTTGCTAATCATTTGGTGACTAACACTGCTCTGCAAATTCAAGATGACCTCCTAATTCCAGGAAACCTGGGTGGCTCCCCAGAAATAGAACATATATGGAAAAAAGGGAGAGAAAACACTAATTTATTATTTACTTATTAAATTGATACACCACCCACCCTCCCCAAGAAGCCCAGGGCGGCAAACAGACAAACAATTTACAAACAAAAACAGTCTAAAACAAAGATCAAAGTTCAATGACAATTAAAAACATCTAAAAGCAGTGACAGCTGAAAACATTCCAAAAGCAATTGCAATGAACAACATCCATCCATCCAATGATCTCAAGGTGGCTGGGAACAGTATTAGGGAGCAATCCTGTAGCAAGATCTGCCAGGATGAGTGGGGTTAGGATCCAATGGATCTCCTGCTGAGCTTAGAGGTTCACAGCACAGCTATGCTGGCTTAACTCCCTCATCCTCTGCTCAACTGGAGATATGCTGTTCTATCTCCCACATCCTGGTTCAACAGAGCCCCAGCTGGTTGAGCCAAGCCCAGTGGCTCGTAAAATGGCACAAACCCTGAAAATGAGACATTGAGGGGGAAGAACCGGGGGGGGGGGGGGAGGGAGAGGCAGACTTAGACTGTATCCTAACCCCATTCAGCTCGCTCTTGTGACCTGGCACCTGGCAAACAGGGTAATGTACTGTAACTCAAACTCTTATTTTAAAGGCTTGCTTTCCCTCTGTCAGACTTTGGCCGAGTGAGCCAGCAGCAGCCCTGCTCCTGAACATTTGGGTGTTTGGATGTGGTCTATTTTACACTGACTTAACTTACACTAGGCTTGCCTTATACATGTTTCTTTTGTGTAGGATTGTTCCTTTAGTCTGGAAGATATTACAGACCCTTAGCCAGATGGGAAACACGCCCTGATCCGCACTACATTTCCAGCGCAGAGACAAATGTCTTTATTAAACAGTTAAAATACTTGGGCAATGAATGTGCTTAACCAATGCATATCCCGTTTTCTCATCCTCATTGCAAGGTCAGTGCAAAATGCCAATGTTTGCAGAATGGGTGGGTATATGTGCGGATAATTCCGTTATCAGCCAGCAATTGTTCCAAACAAGCAGGCCTTTCTGAAACTCAGTAATCCTATTATATGCTGGTTACATATAATTGACGCTCCTGAAGTATGTGCCTGCAGAAGACGGCATATAACTGTGCCTTGTTGAACCGGTTTGCAGGCCAATGTGACAGCTTCAACATTTGCCATGACTACAGTTGAGCCCTGCTCAGTAAGTACAGCAGACCAATGACTGTCATTAAAGCTGACTTTCTGATCTATAGAGGTAATGCATCTTCCATCATAAAAGCAGGTGTTCTACATACCTGGTGTTCCTGTCCTAAAATCCATGTACATTGGGAAAGGATAATAGATAAGATTTAGGCGACAATCCTAAACCAAATTTTCTAAGAGTCCCATTGAATTCAATGCGACATACTTCTGAGTAGACATGGTTTTCAGTCATGAAATCAGTGTGACTTAAGTTTGTTATCACTCTTTGAAGTCCTATTGTCTCGCCGAACGACACCTACTTTGTCTCTGTCTTCACCCAAAAGAAAAGCAGTGCCCAACCTGGTGATAACAGAATAAACAATGCAAGGAGGGAGCTGCAGCCCAGGATGTCCAATGCGCCCCTCAGCCCCCCCTTTACTATGTTGATCCTGCCCAAGGCAATGTCTGCCACAAGGGAAGAACTACCACAGTTTGACTCCCGCCAACCCAACCTACTTCTGTAGCCAGTCCAGAAGGTCTGAACAGAGATCTTCCAGGCAAATGGCATTGCCACTTTCTGACAGGTGAGTTCTATCTGAACGAACCAAATCCACATGCTCAAACCTGATTGGGGGTGAATTATCACACGTTTCAGTTCCACAGTCTTTCCTTCTGGAATCTTAGGATGTTGTATCCAAGAGTTATCTCATTCCATTATTGCAACAGCCCTGTGAAGTAAATTAAATAAAACGAGTTAAGCAGAGAATGAGCTCAGATCTCTTTGGTCCTAATCCAACACTGTGTAGTGGTTAGAGTACTAGACGGGGATCTGGGAGACCAGGGTTCAAATCCTTGCTTGGCCATGAAACTCAAATCGGCTCCTGAACAATTGAAACCCAGAAGTGAGTGTTTCAGTTTTCAAACAATTTTTGGAAGCCGAATGTCCAGCGCAGCTTCCATGGCTTCTGATTGGCTGCAGGATGCTCCTGCAGCCAATCAGAAGCCGTGCCTTGGTTTTCAAATGGTTCCAGGAGTCAAACGGACTCCCGGAACGCATTCTGTTTGAGAACCAAGGTACAACTGTATCAGAAATGCATGATATTAGGAAAAATTGCATGCACATAGGAATATAGCAGGCACAATTCCATACACAAATATGCAGATTGGGGTGGAAATGTACACAAAATGTGTACAAATTCTCAGGCAGGCTTTATGATTGTGATTATTTATTAACGTTTGCAGGCTTCTGCAGAAATGGGGCACATAGAATTTAAGACTAGGGGAAAAATGTGTTACTGAGAGAAACCAAAGTTGACAGATCCAACCACCTGATCTGCTTTCTCGCCTTCACTTTCTGTCACCTCTGCTTCTCTTTTTTAGAAAAGGTATTGTACAGGGTGGAGATAATGGTAGGAAATACATATAATTTGGTTCCTCTGCTAAGTCAATTGAAATAGACCTTCCTTATCTTTTCCAGTCTTCCTTCTGAGTCAGTGCAGTGGGGCTAATTCCCAGGTATAGGAGTGTATTGTGCATAAACCTTTGCTCCATATTCGGCAATGGAGCTTGGCTAACTTTTTTTTTTTGTTCAGCTCAGCAAACTGCACTCTGACAAAAAAAGTGCTTACTCACTTCCTCTCTGCTCTTCCACAGACAGTTCTCAGAGCAGATACTACTGCTCAAAGACTTGGGTGAGGCGATTTTTTAAAAAAAACAAACTGTGCGAGGCAGGATTTTTCACATTCTTTCCTTCTTCTGCATGCTTAAATTTGGAAAGAGGCAGATCTTGATAAACATAAAATATGCCACATGCTAGGAGTGACCTGGAAATATAATTTGTGAAAAATGCAAGGCATGAGCAATCTCCTTGGAACTCACAGAAGGGGGGGGAGGGAACCTAACTTGGCTGGATACTAGAATTATTCATCAAACACAATGTTTGAACTGTGCTAAGCTTTCAGCAGGAAATACACAAAGTCTTGTTATCTTCAAGTGAAATAAAAGAACTTGCTAGCAATAAGCTCATCTTGCTTAAATCTTTTTTTTCCCAGGGTAAAAATACTTTTCGTACATGATTTCTATCTGCTGCTGAAAGTGAGCAAGACAACTTGAAGAGAACCGTGTGTATGTGTTCAAGAAAAGGAAATGGAAGCACTCAAGCCCCATTTTCACTTTCAAAGCAATGTCATCTCATGTTAAACCAGTGGTTCCCAAAGGCTATGGCATGCCACACTCGTGTGGCAAGAAAGGATGGCAAGTGTGACGGAAAGATTCAAGTACAATCAAAGAAACGTTTAATCGTTTCAGTGTAATATAGTATGTTGTTGTTGGTATCTGCCTGTATTGAGAGAGAATGGAGTGCACCTCCAGGGGTGAAGTCAAATGACTGCATTATTAGCACCAAAGTGACCTTTCTGGGGTACAAGCCGAAGCAGCGTGAATGGAGAGCCTGGGCTGCCCAGAAATCAAGATGCCCATCTTGGCATCACTGAAATGCTCCAAAGGAAAGCAGAGCAATGTTTGGTACCAGCTTGGCTGCAGGAATTGCCAGAAGATGACATACAAGGCCAGGAGTGGAGCAGGCCTCTCAGGCACCTGGGGCGGCATGCCCAGGGGTGGGGCGAACTGCCCATAGGGGTGGGATGTGGTCCCATAGGGGCGGGGCACGTGGCACACATAGAGGCCTCACGCAGCGGGGCCTCAGCCACCCTACAGTTGGGGGGAGGCACGAGCGGACAGTGTGGAGCCTGTGGGCGCAGAGATGTGTTGCTCATGCATGCTGCAGGCCCCACAGTGACGAGTGCTGCCCACCATTTTGTCACCCCCCGTCAGGGTGACACCCAGGGCAGACCGCACCCCCACACTTCCCCTTGTACCCCCCTGTACAAGGCACCATCAAACCATTTTAGGGACTCCACTCTGGATTTGTGTGGGGTTTACTCCTCAGTTTTTTCTTCTCAGGAAATGTTTTTTTACTCAAGAAATGAAAGTAAGATTGTTCTCCACTTACATTTGTATTGTAAAATTGATGTTGCGTCTTTTTTAAACTTTTTTTTTATAAAAAAACCACATAAGGTACACTTGATTGGGTTTTTTAAAATATAGTTTTATTGATTTCCTATATACTGTATAACAATTACAAAAAAGAGAAAAAGATACAAAGTAAAATCCCAATTCGCCCACTCCCCTTTCCAGGACAGATCAATCTAGTTAAGTCTGCCAAAGTCCAATCTGTGATTTCGTTATTTGCCATTCTTCAGAGTTATCAGTAAAGTATTTTATAGAAGGATGGCATGTTTCAACAAAATTGTCTACATCACTTGTATAATTCTATGCATGTAATCTCTTTGTTAATTTTTCTGATACAGCAAAAGACCATACATTGTTTCCAGTGAGAAATCCACAGATGTTCCAATTTTGTGCCACTACTAGAAGAAAAACATTTAGTTCTTTATAACAAAGGTCAGGTGCCCCTTCTTTAAAAATAGTTAACAATCCCAAACTTGGGGTACATTCCACATGCTGACCCATAATATAGCTTATTTCTATAAACACCTTCTGCCAGAAGGGCTTTATACGTTCTCACATCCACCACATGTGAAATGTTGAGGTACACTTGATGGTTATACAAACACAAGACGGTCCATGCATTATCCCAGCAGCAGAAGCCCAGTGCAGGTGTCCAGCCACACTGTCAGCTGCTGGTGCGAAGGATCACCCATTGGGTGTGAGCTGGCAGGAACCATGCCAGAGAAGCCATTCATTACTGATCAGGAAAGAGGGAGTGCTTCTGGGATAGGTCTTTTGGCCATTTGGCAGTGTGAGCCACCCACCTCAGGCTGCTGATCTGGAGTGTCATAAAAGGGCAGCAAAAATATTGTTGGTTCATTATATTACTATAGTATTGCTGCTGCTTACGGGATTTTCTGCCTCAGGCACCAGAATGACTTCACCTAACTTTGGGTGCTATACTATGTGCCTTGACTGGGGCGGTGGATTTCTTTGGTCAGCCAGCAAGAATGTATTGGGCTGGCCAATTGCCTAATCATCTGGTGACCAATGGAAACCCAGACACTTCCTCCTTTGCCTCCTGCAATCCATGTATAAACTCTACCCTTGTGACTAGATTATATTTGTTAAGGCATAACTGGTTAGCAGGTTATGAAATTGCCTGGCTTCTGAGTAGGACATACCAAAGCCGGCCAATTGTGTTTTATACTGCACACTTGTGGAGTGAACGAAATATGAAGTGTGGACATGGAGGGAGCTGCTTAAACTAACACACTCCAGTGCACAGGCAGACTCCTCCATCCAGTGTCAGGCTATCAGCAGCAACAAGGAGCTTCTCCTGTTTCTTCTGCTGCTCTGGGAGGCCACCCCGCATCCCTGAATGCCAGGCAGGGTGATCAGCATTCCTCCTTCTGATTGCTTAGCAACAGTGATTAAGCATCCTTATCAAGAGTCGCTTCTCTGTATCTGCCTTAGAATGCTGCCTCCATGTTTCGCTTTGTTCGTTTGATGTCTGATTGTCCAGCTGACCTGCTTTTTAAAAATACGAAAGCTCAGAGTCTAGGCTCCCTGTTGGCTCATACTTCCTGTCAGCTTCTTTGGTCATGGTCTTCACCACTACAGGGAGAGGTATTGCATTTCTATTTAAATTACCAACATTATTTCTAAATTTGCACGGATACATAGAAATTAGCACATCCAAAAAGTTATGCAAATCGGTGACTTCCTTTTTTGGTGATGCTTTTTTTTTTTTGGCAGTGCTGTTACAGGCACAGGACAAAGGTCATAAAAAAGGTTGGTGTCTCTTTGTAAAATACATGATTTGTTTATTTACTGTATTTTTAAAACCCAGCATGTATCTCTATGACCACTGAGCTGCTAAGTTCAAGCATACTTAAGATCTGAGATTCTAACGATGGACTGTAAAACTTTTCAGGCAGATTTCAAACTTCCACTATTCATTTTCAGAAATGTAAGCAATGGTGTGTTGTATATTTTACGAGTACTCTATTAATCAGTGCAGAATGCTGCCTGTGTCTCATCCAAATGCTGGTCTTTATATGCTATATGGTGATGTAAGTATCCTTTTTTAAAACAACAACAACAGCACCTTTTTGAGGTCAGCAGAGGAAAATTAGCAAAACACAGACATGTGTAACTTAAAATGTTCCAGGCTTCAGGAGAGAGGTAGCTGAAATTATTATGCAGCTGTTGCATTAATTGGGCAACGGATGTGGGGCTGGAATGAGCACATTCCTCTTGAGCATTTAGTGCAGCAGTGGGGTACCTGTGGTCCTCCAGCTGTTGTTGGCCTCCAACTCCCATCAGCCCCAGCAAATATAGACAATGGTTAGGGATTATGGCTCCATCATCTCCAGCAACACCTGAAAGATCACAGGTTTCCTATCACACTTAGTGCCTCAAGCCCTCTTGCTAGCCTCTTACTAGGTAAGCAAAGGATATTTTTGCTCTCTGTTACAAAAGAGGGTGATGTGTGGGGAGGAACAGGGGGAGATTTCAGCACAGATGCTATGTTGGTTTTGTTTTAAATACTGAAGGTACATATTCCTACGTACTGGTTATGTACCTTTCCACACTGCAGAATAAAGCAAACATTGCTGGCTGTTTTGGAAGCCAGCAGTTTGTGAACAGGGACAAGGTAATATCTGAGCCATAAATGGAAATATTTATGGCATCTCATGAGGTGATGTCCATAAATGAAGAAGACTTTTCTAGGACAGAGTGCATAAGAGTGTGGTGTTTGGAAATTGTGACATGCTTGATGCTGTTGCAATTGCTGACGGCATCGCTGGGAGAGTGTTCTTGGCTAGGTGACAATAATATGATGAAGATGGAATGGTGGCTAAGAAATTAAATCTCTAAAGATTTAAACTGGTTTCACAGGAATTCCCTCTCCCCAAGAAATCTTGGAAGCCATAGCTCTGTGAGGGCAGCTGGGTGGGTGGCTACAGATATTTTGGATTCTATCTCCTGTTAGAATCAGCCAGTATGGCCAATGACCAGGTCTGATGAGAACTGTAGTCTAATAGTATCAGGAGTTCCCCACACGACAGTCGAACAAGTATAAAAGCGATATAACTATTTCAGGACCATAGAACACCAGTCCTGAAAGACCTACATTGGCTCCCAGTACGTTTCCAAGCACAATTCAAAATGTTGGTCTGACCTTTAAAGCCCTAACTGGCTCTTGGCCCTGCATACCTGAAGGAGCATCTCCAACCCCATCGTTCAGCCCAGACACTGAGGTCCAGCGCTGAGGGCCTTCTGGCTGTTCCCTTGCTGCAAGAAGGGAAGTTACAGGGAACCAGGCACAGAGACTTCTTAGTGGTAGCACCCTTCCTGTGGAATGCCCTCCTGTCATATGCCAAGGAGTTAAGTAACAATACAACCTTCAGAAGACGGAAGGCAGCCCTGTATGGGGAAGTTTTTTGGAAAAAAATGTTTTATTATGTTTATATAAGCGTTGGAGGCAACCCAGAGTAGCTGGGGCAACCCAGTTAGATGGGTGGGGTACAAATAATAAAATATTATTATTATATTATTGTTGTTGTTATTATTCTTGGTACAGTTCGACGAGAAGCACCGTTTGCCACCACCAGGTGGTGTTGAACTACAACTCCCATTGGGGGGCTAGAACCTCACCCAAAGTTTTCCAGCCGCATCAGCCAGTTTCCCTACCCCCCGTGCCTTCACCTTGTCTGGATTAAGATCCAGCTTCTTTGCCCTCATCCATCCCAAAAGTGCCTCAAGGCATCTGGAGGGAACAGCTGGGAAATGGATCAAAATGTCAGAATGGCCACATGTGAATATCAGGTGCACAGCAGGCAGAGGATGTCCGAGGTGCTTTGCAAAACACACGTTTCATAATAACACCTGAATAGCCTCTGGTTACAAAGAGGCACGTGCATATGTGGTCACTTTCTGACCACATCGCTTTATTTTTTTGCATCCTGTCAGGAAGGGATTGATGATAGAGACACAGCTGCTTAAATGCAGAAGCTTCAATCCCTGGGATCTCCAGGCAAGGCTGGGAGACACCCCTGTTGGAAATCCTGGAAGAGAGGCTGCCAGTCAGTGCAGACAGTGCTAAGCTAGGTGGACCTATGATCTGACTTGGTATAAGGCAGCCTCCTTTATTCCTGTTAAATGACCGTAGTGCACTTGAGTGACAGACTATCAAGCGTGTTTCAAGAATCTCATTTTTTTCAAGGGTTCTTCATCAGCTCTTCCAGCTGCTTCATTTATTCCATTTCAATCTGTCAACACTAGATCCATTTTTTTATATTTTAAAAAAATCTATATGTGAATGTGGGAGGGAACAGAACCAGAAGCTGGCGTTTTCTTTATTGTTGCTAGAGCAGCAGGTTTCTACCTTGGAAAATACAAATTGCTATTTATACTGTATGCCGGTTTCTCTCTGTTGGCAGTGAGATTTGTATATCAGCACTGCCAATATACAAATTAAGGCATGAGTGATTCTTCCTCCTCTGCACGTATTATCTGGATCCTGGGCAAAGGGAACGTGACAACCAAATTTGGGTTGTGTCTTCACAGAACAGCACATGCTAACCAAACTTTAAGACATGTTTTAAGCTCTGGGCCCAAAATGCCAGATCATACCCCAAAGTATTGTGTGATTTCCTAATTCAAAAACACTAAGCTCATTTTATGATTTGAGCCTTATAACGCTGACAGCTTTTATGCTATTCGGTGCATGCTGCCGCAGTGATATTGCTGTGTGCTGCGTTTTTAAATGGATATTTGAGTCACGGAAAATCAAACATGGCTATGTAAGTTTAGTTGTGTTTATTTTAGCTTCACAGCTCAAGGCAGTGCCGAACTGGACCCTGGCTATCCAGAAGTGTTTATTGAGCTTCACAAGCCCATTTTCTATTTACAAAAATGTCTTCGGAATGAAATGAGAGTCCAGACTGCCCTGGCTACAAGTGATAAACATATACACACAAAAGGGTATGAATAAGGGGGCGGGGAGCTGAAACTGCTTGGCATTTTGATGCAGTAATATGGCTACTTGTAGATCTGATCAATGAAATGGCTTGAGAAATTAGATGCTGGCTCTGTTGAGATACCCACTGTCGAAACCGATTCAGCAGAACGGTGCCTTTTCTGGGATGTCCCTGTCCCAATGGGATTCACCTTTGAGTGGATATGGGATATTCTGATAATCTGTTCCCCCCCTCCAATCCTATATTTTAAAAGCAATCAGGCAGGGGTCATTCCCAAGCATACAGAATTAAAGATACAGTGATTAATGACCCTGGGCCAGTCACTGCCTCTCAGCCTAACCTACCTCAAAGGGTTGTTGTTAGGATTAAATCAAGATGGGGAGAACCATGTACACCACGTTGAGCTCCTGGGAGAAAAAGGTGAGATATAAATGCAATAGAAATATACAGCACTTTTTTTCCCAGCAGGAACTGGCCAGAACTCAGTTACAGCAACTCTCAGGTGGGCACCATTGCCATTGTAAGAGAACAAGGGAGGTGTTCATGTTGGGTTCCAGCACCTCTTTTTCTAGAAAAATAGCACTGGAGATTAATAATATAATATAATATAATATAATATAATATAATATAATATAATATAATATAATATAATATAATATAATATATAATATAATATAATATAATATAATATAATATAATATAATATAATATAATATAATATAATATAAATAACTTAATCCATTCTGGGAGTCCGTTTGACTCCCGAAACCATTCAAAAACCAAGGTGCGGCTTCTGATTGGCTGCAGGAGCTTTCTGTGCTCCCAAGCCGCATCAGATGTTCAGCTTCCAAAAAACGTTCACAAACCGGAACACTTACTTCTGGATTTGTGGCGTTTGGGAGCCAATTTGTTTGGGAGTCAAAACATTCAAGCACCAAAGTACAGCACTGTATAATATAGGCAGTCATAATGATGATATGGAACTTCCAGGTTAAGAAAGAGTAGTGTTCTGAATAGCCATTGCTGAGGAACATCAAGAGAAGACTGTTGGGTTCATGCTTGTACAAGGTATGTGCACCTAGATGTAAGAGATTCAGTTTCAAATGGTGACAAGGACCTGATGTCCCGACACAGCAGTTCAAGCTACTGGTACCAGGTATGGGGACAGTGGGTAGATGGCAAAGGATAACAAGCATCATGTGGACCATTCTGTGGGGGCAGCAGCTGCCCTGCTGATATCCAGTTCCCTGACTTTCATTGTAAGCAGATTGCATGTTTGAATCTGAGATCCAAACTGGCTTGGTGGTGATCTCACCCAAAGTTTTGCACACGGCCTTGAGATGAGTACTTCTCCGCAAACTATGCCCAGGACATGAAAACGAGATGCTCTTTGTGGAGGCTTTTTGCACAGTATGGAACTGCGAAGTCTGCAGCACTAGAACAGGCCAGATGTGCCTCAGTACTACTAAAATAATGGGACTTGAGCACACCCGACTCTCTGTGAGCTGCGCTGGTGTTATTTGGAGGAACTGCGGTGGAAGAGATATTTTAGGTTTGCAACTGCAGCCAAGTTAGCATTGCTGATGCCATTCTTAGCCAATTTCCACATAACTCTGAAGTGTAAATGAGCCATGCAGGAGTTAAACGGTGCCAAAGACAGAGGCACTTCCTATGGCAATACAAAGCTGTTTTAGTAATCTCATGGCAACAGCTGCTTTAAAAAAACAACAACTGTGACATGAAACTTCCATTCTAATATTAGATAGGATGGAGCTGAGAGCTCCCTTGATCCACTCTAATTACTTGATATCAAGACAAAAGGGGATTAGCACTTATTAAAATTGATAGGCTGTGCTTCACACTGCTGGTGCCATCCTGTCTCAGCCACCCCCCAATGAGCCCTGGAAGGCTGCGGTCTTGCATCTTCCTTAAAATCAGGAGCCAGGAAACAAACCTAACTGCCAGTAATAACAACATGAGACGAGCCCTGTTGGATCAGGACCATCTAGTCAGGCATCCAGTGCTCACAGTGGCCAACTGGATACCTGTGAGAAGCCCACAAGCAGCAGCCGAGTGCAGCAGTGTTTCCCCCACTCCTCTTCATCAGCAGCTGGCATTCAGAAGCTGACTGACTGCCTCTGAATAAGGCCTAGAACAGAGGGATGGAAGTGGATCTGGCTACTGGTCTAAGCCCTGATCTTTTCCATCCTCCTAAGGCCAAGTGGGCGGGGTCACCTACCTGCCAATCACCTGATATCAGGTGACCACTTCAAAGGGTGCAAGCTCCCAAGAAAGTGCTCTGTGTGCACTTCAGCCTTCATGAAGTCTTCAACCAGGAGTGGAGAACCTGTGACCCTCCAAATACTGTGGGGCTTCAGCTCCCATCAGAGGCGCCATCTTGTGCTAAGACTGAGGGGAGGGGTGGCGCGAAGCATGTGTGTGATGTCATGCACCCAGTGCTTGTCACGTGTGTGTGATGCTGTGTAAACACGACATTGCATTATCAGGAGGAGGCCCAGTGTGGAGCAGATTCCTCTCTCACACTCAGGAGAAGCCAGCCACTGAACTCAGCCTCTGCTCAGCCTTCTCCGTTTCCTCAACATCGAGGGGGTCTGGCCCCCTGCCAGCAGATACTGAGGGGGTCAAAGACACCTTTGCCTGGATCCCATCATCCCTGCCCTGCCCAGTGCCCATGCTGACTGGGGCTGATGGGATTTGGAGTCCAACAACATGCGGAAGGCCAAAGGTTCCCCACTTTGGGCTCAGAGTAACCAGTCATTCCCAAGCTGTGTACTGGAGAAAAAAAGAATCTGAGTTGTGAATGAGTTGCTGCTCCTGTACCATAAGTAGCAAGATCAACGTTCCTCTGAAACCCTGATCACAACTCCTTCCAGTTAGTCTCTTAAAAAGGCAGCAGATTTTGCCATGTCTCTGCACTGGAAAGGATGGAATGATTCCACCACACTTGATACAAAGAGGTGCTTTTATGGCTCTGCTCTTTTATCCAGCATGCTTTAGTTTGGCTGCTGTTATTTGTTTTGTGATTAACGTGTTTACAGGGTGTTTTGACGATACCAAGCCACCTTGGGCGCAATTTGCAGGAAGGGGGCAGATGAGCTTTAAAAACAAATAAAGGAAAGAAATGTGTCATAATGACCTGGCCTCAGAGAAGGTCACAGTTGCCTGCTCTCAAAAACCCTCTTGAGGCTTTGGCCATAAAACACAGAGTGGGGGGGGGGCGGGGGCAGGCAGTTGCAAGACCTGCCCCAAACCTTCCCACAAATGCATGCATCATGTGTAAGACCAAAGAGGATTTCCAAGCACATTCTATGGAGCAAGCACATTCTATGGCAGTGTTTTTCAACCACTGTTCCGCGGCACATTAGTGTGCCGCGAAATGTTGCCTGGTGTGCCGTGGGAAAAATTGAAAAATTCGAAAGATTTAAAAATAAAGTATTTTATAATTTTTCATATTTCTGTTTACTTACTATTTCATAATAAAGTAATTATAAAATACTTTCTTTGTGTTTATTTGATTCCTATTCAAGAGAATTACTTTATATATGGTCAATATAGGCACAGAGTTAATTTTTTTAACATTTTCTAATGGTGGTGTGCCTCGTGATTTTTTTCATGAAACAACTGTGCCTTTGCCCAAAAAAGGTTGAAAAACACTGTTCTATGGAACATGCTTAGAAATCATCCACAGACCTTGGGCTATACATGCCAAAGTGTGAAGAGGAACCTGCAAACCTGAGGATGTGGAGGGGGCAATGGTTTGCATTTGGGCCTCTGCCCCACTCTTCTTGCCAGTGCCTCCAACTGGAGGCAAAACCAGCATTCTGCTTCAATCAGAAGCCCCTCCAAGTTTCCAGCTGTCGCTGTAAATCTCATTGGCTGGCGGCACATATTTTCTCTTATGTTGGGATCTATTTTAAGATCACCTAGTATCCATGACAGGTTCACACTTCACTTTGTTAGGGCCAAGCCAGACATTACATGGCAGATGCAGGTAAGAGTTCCCTGGCTTTTTTTTTTTAATGGAAAGCAGCCTCAGGACACTGTCAACTTAAGTGGAGGGACAGCAGGTTGGGAAGACTGTGCCTTCACTCTTCCTGGCTGCGTTTCCATCCCAGGGATGGAAATATGAGTAAGGAGGGCAATTTTAAGTAGAGAAGTGGCTGGAATGAAAGGAGTGAAGCAGTCCCCTCACCCCAGTTGCCCTGGCTTCCAGTTGCTGAAGGATCAGAACTCAGAGTTGGAAGGGACCATGAGGGTCATTAATCCAACCCCCTTCAGTGCAGGAATCTTTTCCCCAACACGGGGCTCAAACCCCTAACCCTGAAATTAAGAGGCCACAGCTCTATCGACTGAGCTATCCAGGCTCTAAAGCTTTTAATGCTTAAATCAGTGTGAGACATATGCAAAATGCTAGTACAGAAAGTACAGAAGGCGAAACCTGCTTCATCTGGTCACACCTCCAGTGGCATCTCTGGGCCCTAGTAACAAAGGAGATGTATCTGTCTCCTGAGAGGTGGACAGGGCAGGTGCAACATCCCCCTCTGGAGAGGTAGGGCTAGGCCCACTACCTGACAGGTGGGCAGTCACTATGTGTGTGTCAGAAATGGGCTCCAACAGCTCTGGAGAGGGAGGTGGGGCTTGTGACTATCCCCGCGGTGATTGGTTGAGTGAGAAAGCTGGTTGTGACAACTCACCACCACCACTTGGTCCTTCCCTAAGATCCTTAGTATCAGGTTTCTCAATGTCCTTGGCAAGCCACCCAACTTCATAATCCTGACTCAGCCAGCTCATGATACCTGTGTCTCTTAACTCAACAGGGTAGCATCTTGTGACTGCTTTTTTTACTTTAAAATAATACTACAAATAATACTAGGAGATTAATACTAGATTAATTGCCTATGGTGTTGGAGGAGACTCTTGAGAGTCCCATGGACTGCAAGAAGATCAAATCTATCCATTCTGAAGGAAATCAGCCCTGAGTGCTCACTGGAAGGACAGATCCTGAAGCTGAGGCTCCAATACTTTGGCCACCTCATGAGAAGAGAAGACTCCCTGGAAAAGGCCTTGATGTTGGGAAAGATGGAGGGCACAAGTCGGACACGACTAAACAAACACAATTGCCATGCAATTTCTAGCTTGGCCCTTTCTCTAAAGGGAAGGTGGAGCCAACCAGCTGAAAATCAATGCTGACAGTAAAATCTATTTCCTGGATTACTGGGGAAAGCTCAGGTGGAGAGAGCGCTGTCATGTTCTGGTTCTGCTTTCGGGTTTTCCATGGGCATCTGGACTAGACATCCCCTTGGTTTGATCCAGCAAGGCACTTCTTATGTTCTTTTTTTAATGTTTATTAAATTTTCTAATTTACATTATATTCATATTATATTTAATATTCATTTAAACAACCTTAAATCAAGGACTTCCGTTCTTCTCTTTCTGTGCTTCATTTTGCATACCATACATCCCTGCATATTTTACATGAACTAAACTATTCAGTAATCCATTGTTACACCCATCAAAGCTTATTTACACTGTTGAATTAATCTTAATGCTACCAGCGTTTTTAAATGAACACAATTTTCACCCACAATTTTCAGTAAACATTTTCCAGTCTTCTTTAAAAGTACATTCTTCTTGTTCTCTTATTCTATATGTTAAATCTGCAACCTGTGCGTATTCCATCAGTTTAAGTTGTCATTCTTCTTTGATTGGGACCTTGCTCATTTTGCATTTTTGGGCTAACAAAACACGGGCTGCTGTAGTAGCATACATAGGTTTTTTTTGACACCTGGGAATTTCCCTCTGAATTATCCCTAACAAAAAGGACTCTGGTTTTGGGGGTTTTTTTGAAAGGTACTTTTAAACATTTTTTTCAATTCATTATAGATCATTTCCCAAAACTCTTTTACCCTTTTACATGTCCACCACATATGATAAAACGTACCTCATTACATCTTCAGCACTTATCTGATTCGGACTTATACACTTCTTATGTTCTCATACCCTACAACATTTCTTGAAAATATGGATGCCCAGTGCTATTTTTCCAGGAAAAGGTGCTGGAACTCACAGGGAACGCCTCCCTCGTTCTCTTGGAATGCAATGTTGCCCACCTAAGAGTGCCAAAACTGAGTTCCAGCGAGTTCCAACTGAAAAAAAAGCTCTGGGGAGAACCTATTCCATAGGTTTCAGCATTTTTCTGATGAAAACAGGGACATGCTAAGTTAAAGCGGGACCATCTGGGATCAAATCAGAAACTGGAATGGCTTCTGTAAATTGGGGGCTGTCGCTGGAAATAGGGAAACTTGGAGGGTCCGCATTCTTATTTGTGGTGGTGCCCAGGAGTCTCCAACGAGGAAAATGGGCAGCCACTATCTGGTCACGCCCACAATTACAAAGGTGGCGGTAGGCAAAATCTTTTCAGTTCCATGGGAATGTTGTCGTCATGGAGCGCAAAGCAAAGCAAGTGTGTCTGGAGCCAATTGCAGGTGACCTCCCCTCCACCCCAGAAATCAGTCTGTTCTAAAGCCCAAGTAGTAATCTCTACCAGCCCCAGGTTTCCATCTCCTACTTGTCAACATGACCTTTAATCCTTTCATCTTCTTATATGTGACAATGAATCAGGCAATAGAACAAACTGTAGCTCTGAATACAGTCTTTCAAACACATAAAATAAAATAAAAATCTAGTAAGATCAGGCTTTGGGCTCTATTTTTGTTTTGTTTTTTAAGACTCATTATTATAAATTGATAATATCTCATAGAAGGCAGCTTTAATATTACATGAAAGGAGGGAGCAGAACCACAGGGAGACAGGAAACCCATGAGACAGGCACACAAAGAAGATGGCCGAGTCTGACCACACTCTCCAAAGGAACAATGGGCTTCATTTTTGGTGTCTGAGAAGCAGGCTGAAACTATGCACGCTGTGGCTTTGCTGAATAATAATAATAATAATAAATCTTCCTTTTGAAAAGCGAACAATAAGCTGCTGGATGGACTCCTTGAACAAACGTTAGTGTTGCTAGTGCTCTGATTTATTAACTTTATTTTTAGACCTGTGGAATGCAGTTGTCTCTTACTCTCTAGGTAGGGAGGGAGAGAGAGAAAAAACAAACAAATCACGAGGAGCAAAAGACAGCCCAGTGAGCAACCCCCTTAGGGCTATTTTGCACTTTGCATCTGCCAGTGTACCCTGGATTGTGAGTCCTGCAAGTGACATCCATCCCATAATATGAGTGGGTTAAACAAAAGGCTTGTTACTTTACCAAACCATACACCGCAGCACCCTGACAATAACTTTGCACTCCTTCTCCAATATAAACACACATGGCTTTTGTGGAAACACTGTTCCTTAAATGAAATACCCGACTCTTACTCATCTTGGTATTGGTAACTAGAAGTAGCCTGCTATACCACAAGCTTCTAGGAATCCAGGGCCTTCACAGATTCTGCATTAAGACGATAAATAGCTGGATGTTTTGAAAGCACAACCTATGGAACAGCCTTGGCTCAGTGACGCAACATCAACTTTTGCATGCAAAAAGTTTCCAGGTTCAATCCCTGGCATTTCCAGGTAGGGCTGGGGTAGACCCCAGCCTGAAATCCTGGAAAGCCACATCTGTGGGACAGGGTAGACCCTGTCAGGAGTTCAGCCTACACTCGAGTAGGACCCTGGCAGAGACACATGTCCGACTGGCATGTTCTCTCCCTCCTGGTCGATCAGGAGCTTCAAAAGCTTTCTTCAGCCCGAACATCACAGCGACCAATGCCAACCGACACCGGCACACTTAAGGATCCACAGAGTTTGCGCAACTTGCGTAACAGACCTCAGCAACTCAGCATTTTGGCTAATCTACTTTATTTACATATAAACACACATGAAGCACTGCAATATGGCTCCCTCTCTCTCTAGCATCAGACAGCAAAGAGGGAAAAAACAAAGAACAATAGTCCCACTTCACAGAACACAGTAACACAAACATCCTGCCTTTGTCACTTCCCACTCTGTGGAGTCAAAACACATCCCGTCATGTGATAGCCAAAAATCCCATGACTGCAATCATGGAGCAGGAATTCTAACAGACCCTACTGAGCTAGAAGGACCAATGGTCTAACTGCATATGGCAATTGCCTATGTCTGAGTGGCCAAATAGAGGCAAAAAGGAGCAAGGCTTCAATGGTTCTGTAAAACATTCAGCTCATGAAATTTGTCATATAAAGCGCACTTGCTGAAACACATTCCAAGCTCTTAAAAGAGCAGAAGCCTGTCCTCTTTTATACAGGACTATCCTAACACAAGCTGTGATGGGGTTTTGCTGAATGCCTATAAAACAGCATGACCATGCTGAAAATGCAGCATGAACCCTCCTACACTAGTGGCCAAAATAACCAGAAAAAGGAAGCACAACTTGCTTAGGATGACATGAAGCAGCTTTCCTTCATTTGAACGTTGCCAATGAGCATGAGTGTTCAGAGAGCCAATCGGGTCCTATGAGCCATCAAACCTTGGAAACACACTTTTTCCAAAAGGTTTCCACAATTTTGGCCACTAGTGTATGTTCTTCCATTCCTATAACTGCTGCCCCCAACTATAGCTTTGCTGTTGAAATACTTTATTGTCACTAGTACAACTTGTATACAGTGAGAATACACTGTATTATCCCAAGAGCGCCATCACCCCTTCTGCCCATGCCAGGCTTTAAAATCCTATACAGTGGTACCTCAGGTTAAGTACTTAATTCGTTCTGGAGGTCCATTCTTAACCTGAAATTGTTCTTAACCTGAAGCACCACTTTAGCTAATGGGGCCTCCTGCTGCTGACGCGCCGCTGGAGCACGATATCTGTTCTTATCCTGAAGCAAAGTTCTTAACCTGAAGCACTATTTCTGGGTTAGCGGAGTCTGTAACCTGAAGCGTATGTAACCCAAGGTACCGCTGTAGTTTATAGCAGGAGTTGCCAAAGTGCTGCCCACTGACACAATGGTACTTTTGAGGTCTTTCCCTGGCACCCACAGTGGAGCACTGCTGTGTCGACTAGACAACAGCAAATAGCCTGGCAGCTTGCAGAGACCTCATACTGCCCACCAATTGCAGGGGCCAATGCGGCACACCCCCTTTTCTCCTTTTTCATCGGAGGAGGATTCTGGGACCGGAACACACATGGCTCCAGGTAGTGAACAATGCTAATTTCCAAACTTGTACCGTAAGGTTGCTGGCTCAAACACCAGAGTCCTTGTCACGTCATCCCTGGAGTGGCGGGAGAGAGAAAGAGAGCACCCACATGCAGACTAGGTGCCTGCCCATTCTACCTCAAAACAGCAGCACTGTGACAAATTCTGCCCTCATTGTGAGCTAGAGGGAGAAAGCACACAGCCCAGGCAGGCACCTGCTCCCACAGTGCTATTTGCACAACGTAGGTCCTTTCTAGGTGTTTGATGAACAGCAGCAAAACTCTGCACAGTAACCCCTGAACCATCAGCAATATTGCAGTGCTGATATTTCAGATGAGGTTTGGAGACGAGTCATGTTTCAGCTTTTAAGCCAGAACTGGAAGCCAGCTGAGGCAGGAAGCAAGCAAACAAGCAAACACACACACACACACACACACACACACACACACACATGCTAGGCCAGTGGAGGAGAGTGGGGGGGGGGAGTAATTGACCCTTCTGCCTAATAACTCTTCAGATTTCAGCATGAACACACTCTCAGCTACTCAGAATGCCTTGTGTCGGTACACAAGCCTCAGACAAGTCGGAGCAGCAGGTTGGGCCAGGCGGCCTGTAATTCCTCTGCTTGACAGAGTCTGTTTCACTCGGCAGCCATGGAGACGACCAGCTTGGTGTTGGTGATTCAGCTGCTATAGCCAACTGTCACAGCTGACTCTGTTGACTTTGCAGTTAACTGGGACTTTCCAGCCATAATAGGCTTGTTTGCTGCATTAATGCCTCATTAAAAGTTATAACTATCTTTAAATGCCCCCTCCGAAAGCAGGTACTCGGTGAAATTCAGTCAGTGGACTATTTAATTGTTCACAATAGCAGCAAATTGCCAGGAGCTAAATCACATTAATGATGATAATAATAACTTTCATTTATTGCATTATATCCCACCTTTTTCTCCAAGGAGCTCATGGTGTACACCAGACATCCCCAAACTCAGCCATCCAGCTGTTTTGGGACTACAGTTCCCATCATCCCTGACCACTGGTCCTGTTAGCTAGGGATGATGGGAGTTGTAGTCCCAAAACAGCTGGAGGACCAAGTTTGGGAATGCCTGATGTATATGGTCCTTCACTTCCTCATATAACCCCCACAACAAGGTAGGTTGGACTGAGAGGCAGTGAGTGTGTGACCCAAGGTCACCCTTTGAGCTTTGTGGCCAAGTGGTCTCCCAGGTCACAGTCTGACACCCTAACCACTGAAAAAGAATAATATTGAAGATCTGATTGGCTTACACAACTATTTTTTCAGAATCAAACAACCCTCTAGATTTGGGGGGGGGGGAGTACAGATTTGCAGTTTTTAAACTTTCTGAGCTGGGACAAGCTTTTGAAAGGAGAAATGAAACAATCCAAGAGTCCTGGGATACACTCAATATGCAATCCTATGCATGTTTCCTCAGAAGGATGTCCCATAGTGTACAGTACAGATTACTCACAGCTAAGCATGCATAGGGTTGCAGCCCTATAGATTTTCTCAGAAAACAGGACACGGCCTATATGTTCACCCATCCACACCACAGAATCGAAAAGGTTTAGCTTTTGTTTACTGTTAGAAGTTTCACTTCAAGCTTGTCCTTGCCCTTGTGTCCATTCCAGATAAACTGAAAGAAAAACAAAAATAGGGACCAGAAATCTGCCTTTAGTTTTACTGCATTTTCCCTACATAGAGCTGCAGATGTGAGCTGATGTCATAGGAATATTTAGACATTACAAAACACATTTGGATTACTGAACGAACATATGACAGCGAATTAGAATAATTATATATTTTGTGCTGAGGAAAGAAATTTGGGGAGGCTATCCAGTTACTAATTTGAATTTCGGTGTGTTCTGATTACATATTGTTTTATTCATTAAAATGAGTTCTCATCAATTGGGGGTGCTGGAATTTGATAGCATAATGAGGGCTCGGTCAAATGCTTTTTCCAGTTGACCTGCTGAAATCCATTTTTGGGATCTACATATTTGCCCAGCCTTTCTTAACCAGTCAGTATTTTACTGGACTGAGAAATAAAACAATGCTCTGACAGGTAACCTCTTTTGAGGTGAGGGAAAAAAACAAGAACACTAAGGCATGCCAGGTTCCACATTCCGTGAACAGATTCTGTCAGAGTCAACTGGTTAGGTAAGGGTGTGTGTGTGTGTGTGTGTAGATATAGATATATACACACATATATACTGTATACTTGAGTCCAAAAAAGAAAACACAAATATGTATAGAAATCAAGAACTAATAAACTATAAACAAAAGTTCTGCATCTGGTAAGGAGCGGTAGGCAACAATTAGAGGATACCTGGATACAACAGTTTGATTGCATAAAGCCATAGAGGTATTCTGGGTAGTAAAAAAAATTAAATTCTAGGGAGATAGACCAAAGGGAGGTCATCTGGTACAACCAGGCTGGGTAAGAAAAGAAAACCAAGGCCACCAAGTATGAGCAAATCTACCTGATTTTATCATATTTCTACTGAGTCTTCTTTGTTGGTTCAGTAGTGTTGAGTTCCATATTTTACTCCACCAGCCTTCCAGAGTGTGAGGGGAGCTGTGCCTCCAACAATCAGTGATTTCCATTTTAGCTACTGCCCAGAGGAATAACATAAGCTCCTTGTAATATAATACATTAGGGCAGCTGGGTGATACCTGTAGGCAGTCACCAGAAGCAGGCCTGGCAGGCTACAGAAATTATCCTGTTCATTTGGGTGCACAGCTACTGTACATACTTGCTGGCCCCTTGTCACTTATCCTCTCCTGGAGAATCAGTGTGGTGGCATGGTTAGAGCACAGGGCGAGGCCCTGGGAGACCAGGCTTCGAATCCCCACTTGGCCACTGGGGTGGCCTTGCACCAGCCAATAACTAGCAACAGCGTACAAAACTCTTAATCTCATTGTGGGTTCAAGCCCCACAATGGGTAAAAGATTCCTGCATTGCAGGGGATTGGACTCAATGACCCTTGTGGTCCCTTCCAGCTCTATAGTTCTAAGATCCTATGATTCTCAGCCTAACCTATCTCACAGGGCTGTTACAAGGATGAAATGGAGAGGAGGAGTCCCTTGCATGTTGCCATCAGCTTCTTGGAGGAAGGGTTTTTTCAAATGGAGACCACTATAAATGGTGAGACTTGGACAGAGAAAAGTGTCCAAGACACCATCTCCTGTTCTTACGCACAAGGCTTTTCTCATTGCTACTTGAACATGCTCCCTTGCCCAGTAGCATGACATATACAAAGCTGACAGGCATGGACAGAAAGTTACTGCAGCACCCCAGACGGATGCTCCTTTCTCCTCTTCAGGTTTATCTACCCTCACCCACACAATGTGCTTTTACCCCTGTTGGGGAAGTTCAATCTGGCTAAGAAACTGAGAGGATGCACTTATATAAATATGCTTGTAGTGTACTAAGGGGACACAGCCTCTGTACATAATTTCTAGACTGAGTATATAAAGAACACAGTACTTAATTAAATAAAAAAGTCACTATTATCTGCTCCCTTTCCCAATACAGTGGTACCTCAGGTTACAGACACTTAAGGTTACAGACTCCGCTAACCCAGAAATAGTACCTCGAGTTAAGAACTTTGCTTCAGGATGAGAACAGAAATCACACGGCGGTAGCGGCGGCAGGAGGCCCCATTAGCTAAAATGGTACCTCAGGTTAAGAACAGTTTCAGGTTAAGAACAGACCTCCAGAACGAATTAAGTTCTTAACCCAAGGTACCACTGTATGATCGTTGCTTTGGCAAAGCAAAGTTTGCTCATAGTGAACTCTTGGTTTTCCTTTCTGTCATTTGTTGCTCTGAGCAATTGCTGCTGCTCCGTGCCAAGCCATTGTCTGTGATATTGAAGTAGCAAATGATTTCCATAACTAAATGTACCCTATGGAATGGCGTCACCTTGTGATGTTTCAATTCCATTGACTTCAGTCAGCTTTATGGCTTAAAACTGTAAGCAGTCTAATCGTGTGCAGTGTTGTAGCATGTATATTTCATGGATAGTTTATTACCCACTTGTGTGGCTATTTAGGCATGATATATCTTGGGTCTTTTCTTTTTTTTAAAGAGCTGTTGGCAATCAAATAGGGGTTTTACAGGGAACTGAAATTTTCAAGGAAGAATATTGTTTAGAGCAGGGGATTATTCAGGAAGTGTCTGAAAAGGGAGAGATGCGGGGAGCAGTAGGCAGACAGGGAGGAGGACATTGTTCCTGAGGTTGTTTTCCCCATATTACTGGAATGGCAAGATATCTTTGGAATACACAGGATATAGCCTGAGTGGGAAGCAGAGAACACTGTGCTTGTTTTTGCAGAAAGAAACTTGTTCCGGAGAACTTCATAAGGAGAGAAATTGTTGGCTTGTTGTGAAAGATTTTTGGACTAGGGGGAGGTTGAGGTTTTGTTTATTTTTTATTATTGGTTAATGAATGGTTCTGATGATTGCTTTCCTAACAGTAAGGTAAAGGGATCCTGACCATTAGGTCCAGTCGTGATTGACTCTGGGGTTGCGGTGCTCATCTCGCTTTACTGGCCAAGGGAGCTGGTGTACAGCTTCTGGGTCATGTGGCCAGCATGACTAAGCCGTTTCTGGCAAACAAGAGCAGTGCATGGAAAAGCCATTTACCTTCCCACCGGAGTGGTACCTATTTATCTACTTGCATTTTGACGTGCTAGGTTGCATTTTGACGTGCTATGTTTGAACTGCTAGGTTGGCAGGAGCAGGGACCGAGCAATGGGAGCTCACCCCGTCACGGAGATTCAAACCGCTGACCTTCTGATCGGCAAGTCCTAGGCTCTGTGGTCAACCCACAGCACCACCCTCATCCCTTCCTAACAGTAAGGCCAGACTATTTTTGTGATAAGGAAGGACACAGAACCTAAACCCACACGAGAAACTTGGTTTAGTGAAAAGGTCTCAGCAGCTCACCTGAAGCTTAAGGGAGAGATGGAGTCAACTGAACCGCTTCTAGGGAGGGAGTCCCACAACTTGGGCCTCTCGCATGAACAGACCTCGGCTCTTGCTTCTTCACCTGAAGGGCAATGAACTCCGCCACCTGAGGCAAGAGCGATGTTGACCAGAGAGAGGATATTTTTGGTTGTAGCACCACATCTGTGGAATGCCCTCTGCAGAAAAGATCTTCTGGCACCAACTCTGCTGCTCTTTAGGCCCCAACAACTTTATTATGCCCAAATTTTCTGTGTGTTTCATAACAGACTTTAGCTTTACAGCATAGCTGTGGAGGATTCTATTGGTTTTGTGGTTTGTCTATTGTTGTTTTTTAGTTGTACGTTTTATACAGCCTAGAAATAAATAGCTCTCTCTCTCTCTCTCTCTCTCTCTCTCTCTCTCTCTCTCTCTCTCTCTCTCTCACACACACACACACACACACACACAAACCAAGTCAGCATTCCATACAAAACAATGTGCATCCTCTCTACTATGGATTTCTTCCCCACCCAGCCCCATAAAAATCCCCTCCTTCTATAATGGTTTTTTTTAAAGAACCAGCAGTTCAATTAAGACCAGCAGTCTTTTATCAGCAAGGAGAACACAGTCAACACCAGGGGTCAGCACACTTTTTCAGCTGTGGGCTGGTCCACTGTCCCTCAGACCTTTTGGGGGGCCAGACTATATTTTTTTGGGGGGGGGAAATGAACGAATTCCTATGCCCCACAAATAACCCAGAGATGCATTTTAAATTAAAGCACATATTCTACTCATGTAAAAACACCAGGCAGGCCCCACAAATAACCCAGAGATGCATTTCAAATAAAAGGACACATTCTACTCATGTAAAAACACGCTGATTCCTGGACTGTCTGCGGGCTGAATTGAGAAGGCGATTGGGCGAGGGGAGGGGAGCTCGTTTTTGAACTACCAGGACCAACAGATTGTTTTCCTGGTGCAGGGAAGGAGCGGGTCAGAAATGCTATTAAGAGGAAACACAATGAAAAAATAGGATGATAAGATGTCCCTTTCCAAGGTGGAGAAGACCAATCTGCCAGTGCTTTATCTTTGACAGGCCAGCTCTGCTAAGATAAATTGGAAAGCAACACAGAACGGTACAACCAGCTGCATGAAATGGGAATACAAATGGTTATTTTGGTAAACAGGAAGGTTTGGAGACACCAGGTTTTTTCTTCTCTTTTTTAATGCTGAACATAGTCTCCACATTGGAGAGTTAAAACACCACACCCTCTGCATTTCAGCACAGTGCTAACCAAATTCCTCCCCCTCAGACCACTTGAAAACTGCTGAGGGTCTTGGTGGACCACATAATGATTTTTCTGCCTGTCGTATCAATTGTAGTGCGCCACGCTAGATGCTGCATGATTTATTAATTCATATGCTTATTGCTTCTTTTGTTTCTCTTATCGTAACTTGAATTCTGTAGAGTTCAAATTACAATATGGAATAATAAAAGCGATAAAAATACAATTGCCAATCAGTGTGGATATTTAGTGCAGACACAACATGAACTGCCTAAAGTGAAGCTCACAGTCCACAGACCTCTCCGTTCAGAAGTGCTGTTAATGTGGTGGTGCTGATCTTCAAGCTGATTAAATTTAAAGTTACATTTAAAAGGGGCCCCACTGTACTGAAAGAAGCAGTTCGGCAACATTACTGAATAGAAGTAGAAGCTCACTGTTCAAAGCTCAATCTCTTTACATTCAGCCTCTGCTTTCCTCACACTTGAGCTCTCAGTTCCTCCCTTCACAGCTAAGCTCGCTTCTCAAGGCACAGCAAGCACAAGGCAGTGATGGGTCCATGAAAATAGTTTACATTTGGCCTCTTCTTTATCAATTAGGCTTGACTGAGACAAGTACTTCTTCACAAAGCATATAGTTAAACCCAGTGCTTTGTTTCTTAAAAAAAATGTTTAGGAGTACTCTTATTTTGACTCAAGAAAACCACCATTTTATAGTTCAAATTGGGAAAAATACAGTAAATGGACAAAAGTACAAAGATTCACAAAATGTTTAGGGGTATGCATCCCCCTGCGCCCCCCCAGGAAAAACCCCACACTGGTATCGTATGGAATTCGTCACCACAGGGACATAGTGCAGCAATGACGACCGCCTCACAGAGCGCTTTTGGCAAACTATTCTGGAGGGAACTAAAACATAATGAGGGCCATGTTCACACTATACATTTACAGCACTGTAATGCCACTCTGAACAGCCATGGCCTCCCTTAAAGAATTCTGGGAGCTGTAGTTAATTTTTGGGCCTCATGCGTTGTTAAGAGACCTTTATTCCCCTTCCTGAGCTGTAATTCCTGGAGCAGTTTCACAGTCAACCTCTCTTCACAAGGGACTCTGGGAATTGTGGCTTTGGGAGGGGGAATAGTAACTGCAAGGCATTCTTGACCAGGTCAAAAAATGTAGCACCTTAAGGACTGACCAATGTATTATGGCATGCGTCTTTACGGGTTAGAATTGAAACACAGATAAAGGTATAATGAATAACGACACCTTCCAAGAAACACGGACTCCTTTTATTTCTCTTAATGAACAAAATCAAGGCCTTCTTATACCAACCGGTCAACATTCTCAGTGGAGGGGTTACGTTAAATAATATGTTTGAATGTGGAATGTGTAAGTGTATGTTTAGAGACGATGGATAAAACAAACACCATTAGATGTGCTGCTGGATAAGTGTTTAATGGCTATTGTAGTTGTTTAAAAGCCAAGAAAATAATTGTTAAAAAAACAAATAAATGTATGCCTAAAAGTATGTACAAAACTGGACGTGTGCATGTATATGTACACATACACACAGACAAGTTCTGAAATGTACCTATTCTGCACCCACTGAAACCCCCCAAGAAGACATATGCAGTTTGAAGTGAAGTAATGCAAGCCTTCCACAGTTCTGTAATAAGGGCTTGTCAATAATGATCAATGAAGGGCGCTTGGCCATTGTTTTTGGAATTACCCAGGGGAGAGCAGACCAAGGCAGATGTTTGCGCCTGAATGGTGGCTTTGTTGCTGACACACAGCAATGAAAGGTAGAAGACGAGGCAAGCTATCGATTTATTTGGCCATCTCCCACTGTTTCTCTGTAAGCTGTGCTGCATGCAAGAGAACAGAAGGAGGAGGGTGTTTTAAAATAAGTCACGTATCCTATAATAACAACCCTTCAATTTGCTTCGCCATCCTTTTCTTCTCCTTTAGAAAAAAACAACAACACTACGCCATGAGGGACTACTTCTGGAGATTGAGCCATAAAGCAAGCTGAAAATAAAGACGAGTTTATGGATAATCACGTTCTTCCCCAACGGTCTATTGTCTTTTCAGGGTAACTCTCTGTGGAACTAGTTCTAAAGTCAATACCTCAAAGGGGCCTCAGGGCACAAACGGCATGGATTATACACTAAGGCTGCGCACTGGGCAAGGTTTCAGACATTGATGTAGGCCTCAGTTATCATTGCCAGATGGTGCTTTCTGCTGCCCCCTTCCTCCACCAGCCATAAGGCTGCCTAGGATTTAGCTGTGCCACGGCTGCCATTGCCCCTGGGCCACTACCATTTAAAGCATAATATGTGTTGTAAAGTGAGCCAGAGAAGGAGAGATAATGCTGTTGAGGCAAGAGGAGGGGAAGCAGAGATGGAAAACCTCAGGGGTCTTGAGTGTTTCAGGGCAATGTTGGAGGGTATAGTTTCGGGCAGGAGACAATTGCCACACGACACACATTAGCAGAACCTTCCTCTTTACGTCATTCAGTATAAGAGAATCGTATTGAGGAAGTTGAGCCTGCAGTCAGGAGAATAACTGAGGTATGGTCACAGCTATGGTGAAATAACTATCCACAAAATGAAAATTCTTATAACAAGGCTGCTTCCGAGTCCATCCTATGGATCCAAAAGCTGTGCCAAAAAGCGAGTACAAAGCTGTCTAAACGGTGCTCATTAAAGATGGGGGAAGGAAACAAATTGTCCGCCTCATTGCTGTCATGAAAATATAGTCAATCTGATACATTTTAATCAGATCCTTTTCAATTCTCAGCGCTGGGGGGAAAGTGTTTTGCAAAGTAATTCGAGCCAAGTTTTTCCCCTCTCTCTTCCTTTCAAGAGACCACATTAGCACAGATCCAGCTAACTTTGCAGCTCCCCTTTGTCTTGCACTACATCCAATACGGATTGGTGGCATATACCTCCCACTGGTGGGAAATCTTAAATGCGGCCTCATTTCTCAGTCTGCTGAAAAGTTGGCCGCATAACAGTGCAAATCTTTGGCAGAAATGGGCTTATTGTTCTCTGCAACAGCTAACACCCTAGTTTTCAAGGGACCGAAAGCATTGAAACTGAGACTGGCTAGTGCCCCATCTCATCTCTCAGGTCATCTTGGAAATGCATCATCTGAGAAACTTCAGAAATGCCTGGTTAAGCAAATAAAAGCGTCAACAGCAGCTGCCGAGCCATCCTTGTGACCTCTGGTAGTTCGTGCTGGCTGTTGCCGACACATCACAGGACAGTGGAAGTGCTGAGTAAAAATGGAAAGCCATGCTTAAAATTCCTACTTTGCTGTGAAGCATGATGGAGCATTATCTAGGGAAATAAGGAAGCAGAAAAAGAGGGATTATCTGGCCAGCTCCATTATTAGAAAGCATCAGATCATAAGAACCAAATAAGTGAATTATGGGCAAGGGAAGCAGGAGAGTTGAAAAACAAAGAAGGGGGGAGCAGAGAAAGAGAACCCATCTCTCTGCTTTTGATCACATATTATTTTTCAGAGACTCCAAACTGAAACACATTTCTTTTTCTTTTTTAAAAGGACATAAAAAAAAAATGCATTTTAGGCATGTCTTTTCTATTGTTCCTTTTCGGAAAAAGAGCGCTCAGAAAGGTTTAATCCTGGATTCCTATTGCAAAAGTTTAACAGTGCGTCTAATCCTATGCATGAAGTTTTTAATGCTTTTTTAAAAAGTGATAAACACAAATACAATATTTAATTAGAGACTGCATTTGGAATTCCAGTTTCCCCAGAAGCTCTGTCCATTGCACAGATCCACTTGCAAGGTAATGAGGCTGCTGTCTTGTCAAGTCAGCAAGGAAAGAAGGAAGGAAAGAAAGAGGGGGAATTTTGTTTATGTAATGCTTAGCTCTGACCAGAGTGCCCTAGACCAAAGCCTTCTTTCGTCTTCCACACCCATTTATTTGAATACAGTTGAAATCTCTTTCCCCCCTTATTCCATCAGTTCAGATTCTGTTAGCATATGCTCCAAAAACCAAATCCGACCTTGGGAAGTCAGGGATTGAACCTGGGACCTTCTGTATGCCGAGCATGTGCTCTGCCCCTGAGCTACATTGAGCCAAGCTCTGCACCAGGCATGATGTTGAACTCCCACTCTCTTTGTTTATCAGCTCTTGGGATTGCACAGGTGACTCTTGCAGGAGTTAGCAAGTGGCATGCTTTTCCTTTGTGAACTGGAAAGTCCACCAGGGGAGGCTCACTGGGACTGATCCTCCTTGGAGGCAGCCCCCCCTCAATGCCACCTCTACAGCGTCCCCTTGGAGAAGAGGAGAAGTTGCTGGTTTCCTCCTGTTATGTACTGAGTCGAATAGGATCCAAACTGCAGCAGTCTGATTGGCCCTAGAACAATAGGCTCCAAAAGGCAGCAGTCTGATTGGTCCTAGAACAATAGGCTCCAAAAGGCAGCAGCCTGATTGGTCCTAGAACAATGTAGCAGTATGATTGGTTAGCAGGAACCACCCAATCATGCTCCAGATAGAAGTGAATCCACAACCTGATTGGCTTACAGTAGAATTCCGGAATTAGCCAATCATGTGCAGCCCATTGTGTAAATAATGTATATAAAGCAGATACTCTGAGGGGACATTCATTCATTCCTCCTCACCACTATGAGCTGAATAAAGAGCATGAAATCACTTTGCGACTCTGAGTATATTTCACCTCCCATCTTTGTTCCCAGTGTAAATCTTTATTCCCCCTCTTGTACCTGATGTAGATTTTCATTCCCCCCTTCTTTCCTGGGGTGGGTGGGTGTGTACAGCATTTTGTGGTTTGCTTCAGGTGCCAAAATGTCTTGGGCCAGCCCTCTACCCAGCACTAGGTTCGTGCTACTAAATTAGAAATATAATGTTTATGTAGCATGCCTCCACCTTTTCCTGAGATGAATGCTAATAGCAGGGCTAAGTCTCTATTTCTCTGCCTATGCAGGACTGCTTCAAGCATATGACATAGATTTATCTGTTAAAATCATAAAGGCTAACTCAAAAGAACCAGAATCACAAAAGTTTCCAGCTTCCTGGGAATCTGAAAGCAAACATCAGTCCTTCATAATTTTTGCATGTTCTTTGTTTATTTAGGGGAGTGTTGTTTTTTAGCAGACTGCAATTTTGCATCAGGTAGATTAAAGATATTGTAGCTGGCCATTCTTTCTCAACACCTTTCTTTGAATGTTAAGCATTCCTGTCTGTGGACAGTTAAGAGTCACTACAGAGAGAAACTCAGCCTACCATAAAAGTTCAACGAAAGAGATATGAGTTAGGAGTACATTCCTTGAGCAGGAAATGACCTATTGGCCAAGAATGCATTTCACATTTGCCAGCTCATCTCACATTAGTCTCTTTGGTCTATATTTCTCTGGACCATGACAACATACAGTAGCTGGAATAAGAAACCACAGGACCCATTTCTTGGATATAATAAGAAAAATGCTAATGATATCCCCATGAAGTGTAGACATGGAAAAATAAATTGAAATGCAGTGTGTTCCCATTGTATGAGCAGACAATCATAATCCACTGTTCAGTACTAATCCGCAGACCTAATTAACTGAAGTATATAATAATTTTCTGCACTGGAGGAAATGGATAAATATTTAAACAAGGGTGAATCAGATTTACAGCCATAGTTGTTCTTATCAAGCGCCAAGCTACCACGTAAGTCATATCAAATCCTTTCCTGAATGTGGAGTCTTGGGTGGAGACAGAGTTAAGAAACATCAAGTGACTATTGTGAACAATATTTAATTCAGTTTTAGCCCTGGCTTTTCGGTGCTGCACTCAAGGACCCTGCTTTTTAACCTTCCATGACATTTTTCAGTAAATGCCCTGCTGAAACTCTAGAAAGAATTGAGGTGCTGAGATCCCCAGAAACAAGAAGGCATACTTTCATCAGGATGTTGCCAAAATTGTTTTAGGACACAGAAGTTCTTCTGGGAAATGAGATGTTTCCTACCAGCCATATGCACATCTATGACACATTCCAGATTCCGAGGGTGTTTTCCGGCTGGAACACAACCACATAATCCCAAGGGTTTCAGGGCTGCTTCAGAGTACTCAGCTACACATAAGAAAACAAGTATCCATGATATTTTGAAGCTGCATATGCGTTGCCTTCCTGCCTCATCATTTACATATATAAACACATGGCAATAAGATTGCTTAGGCGTATTACAGAATATGAATCATTCCTTTAATTATTTGAAAAGTTTTGAAGAACATGCTAGTTCTCCTTCTGGAAGTGAGAGTTCTGCTATATCAAGTTTCATGTTTCTCTGGGATTACCTAGGAAGGTAAGTGTTTCTTCCTACTGCAGCTCATAATAGAGGGCTGCTGTTGGGTATCCATATTTGGGATAAATTTGGAGAGTGTGCGGCTGAGTCATATAATCCTAACAGTGTACCAAGGAAGAAACTGATCTCCTTGCTTCTTTAGCTTCATTGACCCATCGAAAGCAGAGCATCCTCATCCCTAAACTTCTGTATAATAAGGCAGTAGCTCATTCTGGTCTTCCTGGTCTTTTCTCCTTGCACACTGGGTCTTGTGTGCTTTGCTGCTCTTCAATAAGCCAGCCTTTCCCTTTTCCTGTGCATGCCCTCGCTTATTTTCCTTTCCTTCTCTGAATCCAGTATCTCTTAAGGCAGAGAGAGTGAGAAACATAGTTCTAATATACATTTTCAAGGTAAATAAGTTTCTGAGATAGGGCAAATTAAGCAGATGATGAGTAACAGGGCGAGGGCAATTAACATATGCATGAGGTGTGCAGTGAAGCAGGAAGCAAAACCAATTGCTTCCATTGTACGCAAGACACAGGGTTAATTAGCAACTGATACATGGGTCTAGAGTTGCCCACTGCGATTGTAAGTGGGTGTTTTAAAATATAATTACCACCATTTTGTGCAAGTTGGCAGTGTATTCATTGTGCAGTGCTGCTCAGGCACACCTGGCTTGTGATCCAATCCCTAGCAGCTCTGAGAGAATCAACTGCGGCTGAAAATACACACAGTGTAAAAACCAAATAAGCAATTCATATTATTTCAGGAGAGGGAGGTCACTTCCAGAAAACCTCTTAACTGAGCATTCATCCTGACTTGCTTTGCACAAAATTTGTAGAGAGGTTATACAGTGCCTGCTACTTGTAGGGCATTTATTCCAACTGGTTTGCCGGGAAATTATATGACATTGTTATCCCACACTTCCCAGTGCATTTTCATATCACATTCCTTACCGTTAAAAATTATTGGTTCGTAATGAGGGTTGCTTCTGTTCATTATACAGTGGTACCTCAGGTTACATATGCTTCAGGTTACAGACACTTCAGGTTACAGACTGACTCCGCTAACCCAGAAATAGTACCTCGGGTTAAGAACTTTGCTTCAGGATGAGAATAGAAATCGTGCTCCGGCGGCACGGCGGCAGCAGGAGGCCCCATTAGCTAAAGTGGTGCTTCAGGTTAAGAACAGTTTCAGGTTAAGAACGGACCTCCGGAATGAATTAAGTACGTAACCCGAGGTACCACTGTACTATTTAAAAATTAATCCCCACCCACCCCCACAGAATTTCTAAAGAATATTCGTGACTAGATACTTTTCTCATCCTCTTTGTTTGGGTCTTAGATAGAATATAGCTTCTGTAAACCCAAGAGCATTTTATTTAAAACAAACTTCTCTACTCCCAACAGCAACCAATAAAAACTTTTAAAAACAAAACAAAACACAAAATACCATTTTGAACCCTAATTCTCTTAAAATTGGCTTGGACTTGTCCCACTGAAAGCAACAGTCCGTTTGACTTCACCATTAACTTGTTCCACTGGTTTCACATTAGATTTTTCCCCCATGTACAGTATATTGTCAGTTTCAGTTAAAGTAATGGGGGGGGGGTGGACTTTAGCCCTTTTAACATCCCATCTAGCAAGCATGCCAACCCTCTTGTAGCCTATCTAGATGCCTTTACAAATAAACACCTTCCCCACCACCACCTCAAGGGCAAGAGAGATGTGCATTTATACACGTAGCAGTCATCCCACAGCCCTAGGGCTGGAGTTGTAAAAGACTTACTCCTTGCCGCTGCTGCTGTTTTAATCTCTCATAAAGATGGAAGGCACAGCGGCACCCCTAACAGATTATCTCAATGCCAGAATTTACGCAAAGAAACATGCTTTAAAGTTTGCTACCCTCCAGGCTGCGAAGGGTGTTAAAAGATCAGAATCAGTACTTTCAGTGGGCCAGAGGTTAACCAGAGCAGCAACAGCTGCAAAGTTGGCTGCATGTGGCCGCATCTTTCCCTACGAGGAAAATGGCAGCCGTCTGCAGCACGTGTGGCTTCCAAGCGAAGGCCAAGCACTCGAATCATCGAATTGTAGAGTTGGAAGGGGCCACAGGGGTCATCTAGTCTAGCCCCCTGCAATGCAGAAATATTTCTCCCAATGTGGGGCTCGAACCCACAGCCCTGGAATTAAGAGTCATGCTCTGCTGACTGAGCTATTTTAGTATGCCTCTGAATACCAGTTGCTGGGAATCACAGGTGGAGAGACCCTACCTGCCCAGAGACTGTCTCACCAGAGTGGTGCATGCTCTGGTTATCTCCCGCTTGGATTACTGCAATGCACTCTACGTGGGACTCCTTTTGAAGGCAACTCGGAAACTACAACTAACCCAAAAAGTGGCAGCTAGACTGGCAGTGGTCATCAAAACCATATAACACCGGTCCTAACGGATCTTCACTGGCTCCCAGTATGTTTCCGAGCACTGACCTTTAAAGCCCTAAACGGCCTCAGCCCAGTATACCTGAAGAAGCGTCTCCGCCTCCATCGTTCAGCCCAGACACTGAGGTCCTCCTCCATAGGCGCCGACTCCATGGGGCTTGAGGGGGCCCGAGCCCCCTCAAAAATTCGTTTGGGGGGGCTCTGCCCCCCCAATAATCTCCGGCGCCCCTCCAGCAGAGCGCCATCGCCGCCCCTCCCCCAGCCCAAAATGCACAGGGAGGGGCGGGCTGCATGCCTCCTGCCCTCCCTCCCGAGCAAAAGCTCCACCCAATTTCCTTTGGAGCTGATTAATAGGCGCAGCACGCTCTCCCCTATTCGCTCACGAGGAGGCGGCGCCACTTTATTTGCATATTCATGAGCTTATTTATTATTCATGAGCTTTCCCGGGCCCCCCCAATATTTTTTATAAGTCCGCGTCCCTGTCCTCCTCCGAGGGTCTTCTGGTGGTTCACACACTGCAAGAAGTAAAGTTACAGCGAAACAGGCAGAGGGCCTTCTCGGCAGTAGCGCCCACCGTATGGAATGCCCTCCCATCAGATGTCAAGGAAATAAACAACTACCTGGCTTTTAGAAGACATCAGGGAAGTTTTTAATGTTTGACATTTTATTTATATATATATATATATATATATATATTGCTGGAAGCCGCCCAGAGTGGCTGGGGAAACCTAAGCTGATAGGTGGGGTATTATTATTATTATTATTATTATTATTATTATTATTAGCAGCAGCACTAATGGTGCTGCCTGAGGGCTTTCCTCAGGCATCCGGTTGGCCACTGTGAGAAGCAGATGCTGGAGTAGATAGGCCTTTGATTTGATCCAGCAAGGCACTTCTTTCATTCTTAAGCAAGCCATTGAGTCAAAACTACACATCTAAATCTCCATGATGTGTGAACTGACCCGTTTCCCAAGTTCAATCAACACAAGCTACCGATCCCTCCGAAACACATGAGAACCTGGCCGAAATGCAGCAGCGGCATCATTACAAATGATACACCTGAAGCAGGCATGCTGAAATCATGAATTTTTATTACCCGGGGGTTTTGCCACGTCAAGCCAGGATTTCCCTATGAAAACAAAAGGTGGCTTCTCCCCTTTGAGAACTAAGTTGTGCAAATTGAACGACAGCTGTAGGTAGTTAAGGGTCAATGGACACGTCCTCCTTTTGCTTCAGCAAAATGCAGCTGCTACAAGGAAGGCTTGCTGCTCTTAAAGGAAGAGCTTTGCTGAGTCTTGGCTTCCCTGTATCACAAAAACTGGTTGAGCAAGCAGGCGAGTTTTCTTTGGAGCCAACGCAGTGGTTAGGGCAGGTGCTGCCCATTGCGTGGCGAGTTCCTGCCCCCACCAGGGTAAATAAAGACACGAGACACGTGATTTAAGGTTAATTGGGCGAATTAGGCCACAACTTTATTGAATTCAGGAATGAGAGGCATTGGCATAGGCATTGGTCCTAATGACTATCCGGCTCCAGCCCGATTGCTGGAGACACGGGGAAGGGTTAACCTTATATCGGGGGAGTCTCCTGCCGAGGCACGTCGAGTAGGAGCTCCCCCGGCTCACCGCTCTGGGGCGTGCCTTTTGCCCACACCTCCATAGGCTTCGGACAGGGCCACGCCCCCGGAGTCATTTAACGGACCACCCTTCGCTCGCTGGGGGGAGGTGATGGCGTTCCTCCCCCCCCACATCGTCTTAACCCCTTCTTACCAATGCCTACCGCCAATGCCGAGAAGTTGTGACGAGTTGCTACGCGGTAGGCGAAAAACCAAAGGCCAGAAATTGCCAATTGGGAAAAATTCCTACCATGCCCCTTGCGGTGACAGACCGAAGTCCATGGCAATTCCGAAGCCCCCGCTCACGTGGGGTGGGCGTGAAGCCCGCAACCCCACCTCCTGGGGCAGGCCCGGAAGTGGCTTTGCTGGAATACAACTCCCAGGATCCCTCATCACTGGCCATGCTGCTTAGGACTGATGGGGGGGGGGAGTCCAGCAGCTTCTGGAGGCTCCCAAGTCCCTCCACACTTTGGTCAGTAGGACAAGGGAGACATAGGTTCAAATCTCCAGTTGCACCCTGGTCTCTCAGCCATCCTCATGGACTGCTGCAGTGCCAAGAGAGGGAGATAACTATGGACACTCCTTGGAGGAATGTCAGGATACAAAAAATTGTAAAATAAAATAATGTGAAACCGTTGTTGGGTGAAGCCTGGGGGAATGGATACAACTGGTGCTAGCCTAAAAGTGGGAAGTATTTTTCAGGGGAGCAGGGACAAAGTGGAACATTGAAGGGGGACAGGGAAATTAGGGAGGATAGTACCTGTTCATTTTGTCTCATATTTCAGGCTCTACATGTTAGAAACTTGTTCTTTCTTCTATGTGAAAGTTGAGAATATGGGGATTATGGTTCATTGGGGAGGGGTGGGTGCAGATGCCTGTGATGGGAAGTGTAGAAAACAAGTTCAGCCCAGTCTCTCTCTTTAAAGTGATCAGAATTACTCACAATGTATATACACACACACCTATTTTGCATTTTTTAAATATATGAACCTGGCTCAAATAATCTGAATATAAAGATGTATCAAGAAATGCACATAAATTTGAAGAGTGGTATAGAAATAATTCTGCCAAAGATTTTCTTCTTCAGGCATGCCCTTTGAATATATGTTAATTATTAGCCCCCAAATCTTATCATCTAGCTACTATATCAGTCCCTTGGTGAGGCACGCTGCCAATAACCATTAAAGCACATGGGGAGGATTTTATTGTGTGTTGTCCAGTCCTAGCTCTCAAATTACCGATCCGGTGTTCCAAGAGAAAGACTGAAAGGTGGGCCTCCTTCCTCTGTCTGAAACATATTTAGAAAATAAAATGCCTCTTTTCTCATATGAATTTCTGTTTTACCTGAACATATGTAACACTAACACATACTTCACACCACTCATTTTTGTTCTTTCGCAGCAGGATAGGGGGAAATTAGTAGGGGTCCTGCTGGCTGTTCTTTCCAACATGGCTTTCATACACTGTGGTCTAACAATCCAGTTTTCCTTTTTTAAAGAAACCCAAAAGGGACACAAATATTGTGCCAAAACAGTGATCGCATAGCCAAACCCTTTCTGTGAGCTGTAACGGAAGGGATAATTTCTCATTTCCACAGGCCGAACAGCGTCCCTTAAATTATCATTATGTTGGAAGAGAAACAAGACCCTGTCTCTGCTTCGATAGTCGCTTCACCTACCTGTACCTTCAAGAAATTGTGTGATTTTTACAGTCAGGCCATGGAGGGATCAGATAGGGACACAGAAAGATGGAAAAGAGACAGTATGGAAGCCTTGTACCATTCCTACCCCTATTTCGTTTTGATCTGTGGAACCCATGAAATGCAAAATTCAAGTATAGAATCATTGGTTGTACTAATCACCATCGTAAACAGTACAGACTCTGCCTTGAGAAGCATAAAGCAAAACATTTACAATAAAATCACATGATAAAAAAATAATTAAGGGGACAGGTTTGCACAATACAGAACGTCTTAAAGAGCAATCTTGGCCATTCACGAGGACATGGGGGAAATGTAATGTGCCAAGCGCAGACAACAGATGTCATCAGTAATATTTCCTGCAGTGAAGCCAATCCATTTTTCCAGATTCAGAGGCCACAGGAATTGTTGGCAGTTCACATATTAGATTTTTGTGTGCTCCAAGGTCACTCCCATGGGGAAGGGGAATAGAAAAAGTATTGAGAGAAGTGGCTACGCGTTTTAGTTCACTTCCAAGCAACCTAAGGTCTATTTACATGAACACCGTGTCAAGTTTCATAAACCTTTCTGGAATTATTAACAACCCAGTAATGTAAAGTTTCTCTGGAAGTCTTTAAAGCACTTGAAGACTTCAGAAACCAACCTGTTTCCAACCTTCTTCTTTAAAAGAAAATTAACTTCAGTTTGTCAGCTGGGAAAGTTTACTCAGCTGAGCAAATATTTCTGCAGCCTGTTTGTGCACCTCTGGACTTCCAAGCTTCTGCAAGATGGCATTTAACTTAATTTGACCAGGATATCTTCATATTCAGGCTGATCTTACACTATGAGTTTGGGGTGTGGTAGGCTATAGGCCTGAGTGATGCAAGCTAGAAGTTGGATGCAAAAGTATTGGGCTGGAAAGGCAGAGAGAGAGAAAGAGAGGGGCCTAATTTCTGCTGGGATCCAAGGCTGTGCCTATGGGAGAAGTCAGACCTTTTTGGGGTGTTAATGCTTTGAGCCCCTCTATCCTAGGCTCAGGTTGTATATATGTGTAAACAAACCATATATCATAAAGACCCCACAGTCATTCACTCATTCTTAAAGGAAACACAAACCCTGGACCCTTCGGATCTTACACAGCTTTGAGACTGAGGGGGTGTACAACACCTACATGGCCCCACAGTCAGGTGGATGGGGAAGAAGTACATTTTGCACCATTTGCCAAAATGGAACACAGTGTCTATAGCATTTATAAGCCACAATAGAATTGAGTCTTTTTTACCATTCCATTCAGTCTTAAAAATTGACTCCCCTCCCCCCGCCCCTGGAACGCTATTTGCAGAGGCCAGGCTGCTTGCTCAAGAAGCATTCCCTGCCAGCAAAAGAACAGGCGGTTCAGAAAACTTTATTCTGTACACACCAGAGCTGGATTCCAAAAACGCAGACGTCAGTTAATATGCATCAATGAAAGAGATACCTCTTTCATATCCGAATGCAACTTTGCACGTGAGCCACAAGTGGTTCTAGAACCCATGGATTCTTCCTTCTGAGGTTTTAAATATGTTTGGCAGCCTTCAAACCAATATTTCCCCAAAGCTATACACCACGTGGGCACAGAGTCGTAACTAGGTCATCTTGTGCCCCTGGCAGAACTGTCCAGATTGCGCCCTCTAGCCACGGACAAATTAGCCCTTCTTTCCACCTCTCCTCCAACCCACTCACCCATTCAATTTCTCATGCACTTTACCTCACACATATCAAATAAAGACCCTCTATTAAAAACCTTTCATTATGAGGCAGTAATCAATATTTTTATTTATAGACATATTTTTAGCCGATTTTGCGGGGTGGGCCCCCTTGCCTGTGCCCCTGGCAGGGGCCTTCCTCACCCCCCCCCCACCCAGCTACAGCCCTGTGTGGGCAAGGACATTAAGTTACTGACACATTGCAATGCTACACATGTCTATTCAGAAGTAAGCCTTCCGAGTAAGTAAGTGGGGTTTACTTACTTCCTGGTAAGGCTGCAAACAGCTATCCCCAATGCGTCACCTACTCCAAGGGCAAGCAATTCCATTGTTTGCAAATGACCAGATCATTCAATTGCTCCTGAAAGAGACAGAAGAATTACTCACAGTCAAAGGAGGTTTGCCTTTCACAGAGATGCAGCAGCCACAGGTTGTGGGCTTGCCTCCTTCCAGTCAAGGAGACTCTCAGAACGGGGACTTGGTGCAGAACCATCTGTAAAGCAGACCTTTTAGGTGCAAGAATGAAGTGATGAGGAATGTGTTACACAGGAGGAAATAGAAGTGTGAACTGGTTATCAGAAGTTTCTGAAAGCCAAATGTATGATGTGCTTACCATGCCTACCTCTGCAGCAATACACCCTTTTCTGTGCATTTCCAGTGTTTGCACAGAGCACTGTCCCTGAGTGAAGCCAAAAAACAGCAATGACTAAATATAGACTGCATAGATGGATGCATGCCTATATCATGTGGAAGACACAGATGTCAAACTACAACAAGACATCTCTACAGATAAAATTACATGTAGGGAAACCACAATCCAGAGAGGAGCCTCAGGCACATAAAAATTTAAAGGGACCAGATGTCCTAGCTCAGGGATGGGGAACCTGCAGGTGCTGGTGGACCACAACTCCCCTCACAGCCCTGATCACTTGGCTCATGAAAGGTACGACTACATAGAATCATAGAGTTGGAAGGGACCCTGAGGATCATCTGTTGTTGTTGTTGTTTAGTCATTTAGTTGCGTCCGACTCTTCGTGACCCCATGGACCAGAGCACGCCAGGCACTCCTGTCTTCCACTGCCTCCCGCAGTTTGGTCAAACTCATGCTGGTAGCTTCGACAATACTGTCCAACCATCTCGTCTTCTGTCGTCCCCTTCTCCTTGTGCCTTCCATCTTTCTCAACATCAGGGTCTTTTCTCATGAGGTGGCCAAAGTACTGGAGTCTCAGCTTCATGATCTGTCCTTCCAGTGAGCACTCAGGGCTGATTTCCTTAAGAATGGATCCATGGGTCTCTCAAGAGTCTCCTCCAGCACCATAATTCAAAAGCATCAATTCTTTGGTGATCAGCCTTCTTTATGGTCCAGCTCTCACTTCCATACATCACTACTGGGGAAACCATGGCTTTAACTATACGGACCTTTGTTGGCAAGGATCATCTAGTCAATTATTAACCACTCTCAATTCCACCCTGATAACTGCCACCTGCCTGGATTTTAACTAACTTGTCTGAATTAATTTTAAGATGTTGTTTAATTGATTGATGTCTGTTTTTATGCTTATTGTGTTGTTTTTATGATGTTAGCTGCGGGATACAGACAAAATTATTATTATTATTATTATTATTAGTCCAACCCCCTGCAATGCAGGAATACGCAGCTGTCCCATATGGGAATTGAACCTGCAACCCTTGTGTTTTCAGCACCACGCTCTAACCAACTGAGCTATCCAGGCCCTCATCTGGAAGGCTTCAGGTGCTCCACCACCCTGGTCTAGCTCTTTACTTGGGACGGCCAAAGCTATGATGAGAAGGGAAGCTTGGCAAGATTCCACATGCAAAAGCTGGCAAAGGAGGCCACGGCCTGTTGTTTTGAATAAAAGCCACCCAGGGATGATGCGTTGCTTATTTTTCCGAAGTTTAATAGACGCAAAAGTGAGTCCATTTTTAACTTAAGACTACACCGGTTCCATTCTATTGCATTTCCCTTGCAGAAGTGTACATAATAGGAGTAAACAGTTTTGTGGTGTTAAAATCAAAAACAAGAGTGTGTGAGAGAGATCTTGTTACATAGAAGCAGCAGAAGCAGCAGTGTGTGTGTGTTTTTGTGTTTGTGCGCGTGTAGGGGAAGGGGGAGAGGAACAGGGGAATTATCAAGAGTAGCTAACATTTCATAGGTAATAAATACATTCCGAGGTGTTGCATTTCATTTCCCCCCAAGTCCACTGAAACAGCACTCGCCAAGGTTGCTTCTCTCGCGTTAAGTAGCTTTGTGACTTTTGGTCAGACTAGCCCGTGGAGGGCTTTTTACTAAGCAGTCCAGGTGCTTGTTATAACTTTCACAGATTATGAGCTGTGGGCCAGTCCAAAAACTCATCCTGCTGCCACGAGCACGGAAACCTTAAGATTCTCCCAGGGAAGTGTGTGTCAGGATGTTTACAGACTTTGTGAAACTCTAGGACAGCTGTGGTCTTATCTTCTGTTACCTTGAAGAAAGTGAAAAAGGGAGAGGTTACTGAAAGTGGCACTGCGCACTCAAACCAGAATTGTCACCAGAAATGTACACGCAGCCACCGGTCCAAATATAGCGTGGGACTTCACAGTCTAAATTGGTCGCAGCAAACTTGAGAGAAGGCACAGGGACTCTACAAGCTGCTCAGTCTAAAGGAAGAACCATAGCTAAACGAAAAAACCACACACTACAGTGGGTTGTGGGTGGGACGTGGGTGGCGCTGTGGGTTAAACCACAGAGCCTAGGACTTGCCAATCAGAAGGTTGGCGGTTCGAATCCCCGCGACGGGGTGAGCTCCCGTTGCTCGGTCCCAGCTCCTGCCAACCTAGCAGTTCAAAAGCACGTCAAAGTGCAAGTAGATAAATAGGTACCACTAAGGCGGGAAGGAAAACGGCGTTTCCGTGCGCTGCTCTGGTTCGCCAGATGCGGCTTAGTCATGCTGGCCACATGACCCGGAAGCTGTACGCCGACTCACTGGCCAATAAAGCGAGATAAGCGCCGCAACCCCAGATTCGGTCACGACTGGACCTAATTGTTAGAGGTCCCTTTACCTTTACAGATTTTTTTTTTATTTAAAAAAGAATAATAACAATCTGACTAATCAAATCTGCTCACGCACATCTTGCTAAACCATGTTTTGGTGCTGGGGAGCTTGCAACTCTTCAGATACTGCTGGAACCCCCAGCTCCCATCAGCACCAGCTAGCATGGTCAGTGATGATGGGATTTGTAGTCCAGCAATATCTGAAGAGCCACAGGTGCCTCTTCCCTGGTTTAGTGTGACACATGTGCATGTATTACTTCAGATTTTGTTATACATCTGCAAACATGCTTGAAGATCCATCTGTCAATCCAGCCCTATGACAGACACGACTTTGGCCCTTAGCATTCCCTGTCCCATGATGCAGTCCCTCAAAAACTCTCCCCTCCCTCTCTGCTTACACTGGTAAGTTGACACATATTTCTTCCAGTCATTCATTTTTATACCGGGGTAGGCAATCTGGTGCCATTCAAATGTTACTGGACCACAATTTCCAACAGTCCCGATGGCCAAGCGGTCTGAGGTGGAAGGGAACTGCAGACACAACAATATCTGGAGGAGGCCGGATCGTCTATCTCCCATTTGAAGATTTGTTTTATTGAGCAATGCTGAGCATGTTTTGCAGCACATCACATCACAAATAAGGCTGCAATCACATACCTACTTACCTAGGAGAAACCCCTATTGATTTCAACGGGACTTTTTTTGAGTAGACCAATACCGAATTGTGCTGTTTGTTAGGAACAGAACAAAATGCACATAACATACTTTATAATATATTAAATACTTTGGAATTTTAAAGCATAACCAGCTTGAGAAACAGGGAGGGAGAGCTGACAAGATCCATTTCCGGAAAGAATTTACACTGCAGAGTAATAGAGATTTCTTATTTTTCGAGAATTTCACAAAAAGGAAGCAGTAGCAGCACACGCATCGAAGTAAATTACGGTAATCCTCACATGCAATATCAGCTTGTGTTGACAACTGAAAAGAAGCCTTCAAAACACTTAGGATGAAGTTACCTTAATAGTGGAATAATTCTTGCCAGACACACCTGCTGCTTTAGAAATGGAATTAAATTTGTCAAAATGTTAAAAAAATTAAAAACATTTCTGTCTACCCAAGCATTTGATGGCTGAGAGATACTGTTCCTGGCAACCTTGAAATCGTTAGTATGTGATTGTTTTACATGATTTTAATTGTTTTTAGATGCTCTTATTTTATTTTTTATTGTATTGTTTAATCACTGCTGTGTTTGCCACCCTGAACTCTTTTGGGAGGAAGTGGGAGGGGGGAATAGAAATTAAAAAATTAAAATAATCACAACAATGTACTCCTTTTAGAACCAGTGGCCACTGAATTTTCATTTTGCCTTTCGTTGTTCCTGAGGTTGTCCAGTGTCCAACCACAAAACATCTGTATCTCTTAAGAGCTGATTTTAGGGATGTTTGGATCTGTTTGAACATTTTGTCTTAAATGATTTTAACCCACCCTGAGACTGAATGATGAATAAATGATGATAAATATACTCGTGATTATGTAACTTTCCCCAGCTTTTCAACATCTACAGAAGTTTAATAAATAACTCTACATTTTTTGATGCCTTAAGTAAAGAGGTCTCTTCCTGAAACAAGTGCCTCTTTCATATATCCACAGAGATGGATCGAGTCCAAATATTACAATCAAAAGCTAAAGACCATTGTTTTTGACAACAAAAGAACAATTTTGGGTGACCATATTCTTGGAGACAAGCCCTGCGGCTGCAAGATACACCAGATAACACCACTTCTAAAAAGAAAAAGAAATCTAGCCCCAGAGTTCATGATTCATTTCAGTTTATAATAAAAAAAAACCAAGAAAAGAATAATTACATTACTAAATCAGGGACTGGCAGAAGGTAGCTTTGCAGTAGGTGAGCTAACTCCCAGTTGTTAAAGCAACAACAAAAAGGATCCCACCCTCTAAATTAGACTGCTGAAACAAGGAAATCTTAGGAGAAAAACAGGAGTGGGTTTTCTGTGTCAAAGGACTGCAAGTTCCATTCTGGTGCCAAAAACAAGTTTCCTGGGCTGAACTCAGAGGAATCCTATTCCTTGATTCCAAGTGCTGAGCTGCTCTGGTTAGTGGACCTTGGGTTTGTAGTGGAACAACCACCATCAAGAACGAAGCAGATCCAACAAACTTGGAGCAGATCAACTGCACTTGCATCGTAGATCACACAAAATACTTATTTAGTTCTGGACCAAATGCATAAAGAAAAACTGTGGCCACACAGAACATCACATGAGACTCTCCAAGGCTAGCTGTGTTTAGCAATACCTAGGCTTCAGAGCTTGGTTTTCTAAACCGTTTCCCAGAGAACCCTATGGCTTCTTGGAAACTTATCAGGTTCCTCAATGAGAAGGACCAGTGATAGCAGAGAAACGTCTTTGGCTGACAACTTGCTTACTTTTACCAATCTTTTCCTGCAATGCACTACAGCAGAGCTAGACTGCTAGATGCACTCTAGTTCACACTCTCCATGCTCTTTAAGCTGCCCAGCATGCTCCAGTTCAAACTACAAGGGCACAAAAAGGAACACCTTGCTCACTCATGGGCTCCTTGAATGTTTTTAAGCAGAGGCTGGACGGCCATCTCTTATGGATGCTGCAGCTGAGATTCCTGCACGGAGGGGTTTGGACTAGATGAGGAGAGACCGGTGGCACTGTGGTATAAACCACTGAACCTCTTGGACTTGCCGATCAGAAGGTCGGCAGTTCAAATCCCCGCAATGGGGTGAGCTCCCGTTGCTCTGTCCCAGCTCCTGCCAACCTAGCAGTTCAAGAGCACGCCAGTGCAAGTAGAAAGATAGGTACCACTGTGGTAGGAAGGTAAACTGCATTTCTGTGTGCTCTGGTTTCCATCATGGTGTTACATTGTGCCAGAAGTGGTTTTGTCATGCTGGCCACATGACCCGGAAAGCTGTCTGTGGACAAACGCCGGCTCCCCCAGCCTGAAAGTGAGATGAGCGCCGCAACCCCATAGTCGCCTTTGACTGGACTTAACCGTCCAGGGGTCTTTTACCTTTACTAGATGACCCATTGTCAAGGGACATTGACAGTATCTCTCTTTAACAATTCCCATTAATTTTGTCTCTTAATGAACTTCAGCATGGGCATTTGTAACCCCCCAACTACCCACCCAATAAAGCCAACATCACTTATTTATCTCCTTCAAAGAAACCAGCTTTTTTGTCTTGACAACTTTCACTCATCTCACTTGTATAAAATTTCTCATTATCCCAAAAGCTAGACAGGAGTAGCACTGCTTTAAAAAAAAGAGAAAAGAAAAGACAACCCAAACTAAGAACATTTCTGAGAGTGCAATCCTATAATACCTACTTAGAGGTAGGCCTCACTGAGTTCAATTGGACTTGCCCCCATGTAAGCTAGTATAGGGTTCTATCCTCAGAAATATGGGAACAGGACAAAAGCTCCACCAGCACAGAGGCCGTTGTATGTTGGTGTCATATTGGCGACGCTACAGAGCACCAAAAGGGAAGGAGGGGGGAAATCATAGGGCTATAATAAAAGAAAGCTTGCACTTCTCCCAAGCATCTTATTCAATGACTGCAGATCTGTGACCAAGATTGCAAAAACCAAACTCCAAATCAGTCGACCATAAATTTTGTTTGGCCACCTGCTAAAACACTAATTGGCCTTTCTTCGTTATGCAGCCCTGCATTCTTATTAGCCGCTGCATTCTTATTAGCCTCTGACAGCTACACATTACATTTAGCGGCTGCTTAACAGCAGGGCTCCACACTACCAGAGTGCAGCTGGTCATCATAGATTATCTATTTCTAGGTCAGATAACTGCAGTTATTACCCCGACTTCCCACTAAGCATTTTCTTTCCAGTCTTATCGCGTGAAAACCAGTTTGAAAAGACTGCATCTGATCCCCCACAACAATAGCCCTCTACAGGGGGTAAAATGATAAAAAAACCAAATTACATTAGCACTTTTATTTCAGCACTATTACTGCCTGCAGTTAGAGAAAATCCCTTAGAATTAAGATATGCGGTCAGAGGCCCAGCCTTCACTAAGAAGAGAAGCCCTTCAATTTACATGAAGTGATCTCCTCTGGAACTTCCTCAATTTCCTTGCATTCATCCAGCAGAGTTGTTCATTCCCCCCTTTCAAACAGACACTTATTTTTTCCATCCAACTCTCGGTCATCTTCAGTAGCCCTGGAAACAATTTCCGAGGGAATGGTCTTTGCCCGAATTGACTGGTTTGGCTGAATGAAACAGCTGACCAGCAAAGTTTTATGGATATGCGATAACTCAAACTAGAGAACAAAAGGAGGAGATGATTTTTCTGGATGGGGTGGAGGTTAGGGGGAGGCACAGCGGATGATGAAGTTGGGGTCTTTGGTTGCATTCAATGATTGAAAGAGAGAAAGCTGCTAGAGAGGTGGTTATCTTCTTCAGACAAAGCCCAAATACCAAAGCATAACAGATTAACTGCTGTTCAGAAGCTGAAGCTCCTACAAAGTGAAACCATCCCATCTAAAGCAGGTTCCACAGCAATGCTTCCCCTTCTCCACTTCCTTCAGGAGCTGCTGTGGTTGTGGATAGATTTGATTTTCTTTTTAAATAAATAAAAAAATCAATGGTGACTTTCACCTGGAAGCTAGTGGAAGAAAGCTCACTGAGCAAAGTGGGAGTTACATCAGAGTCAACCTGCGCAGATTCAGGCTGCTTACAGGATGACTTCAGCAGGGATGTGTGAGAATGAAGCAAACAACCATGCGGATGGGACAATTGCACCCTGCCCACATACTTGCATCACCCCCACAATATTTCTCCCCATAGGGTGGGGATGAGAATCGTGTTAGAAACTGAGATATGGAAGCTAGGAGCGAAATGGCACCTTAAACCTAGGTTATGGGCACCACAACCAAGTCCCTTTTTTATAACAAGAATACAAAGCTGAAAATGAATGAACTGCAGCTAACATCCCATGTTCATTTTTCACATGGTCTAGTCCTCATCTGAAGACTGTAAAAAACACATGCACCCCCCTCTGCCTTACCCCTCCTAATATTCTTATGAGGGTCCCTTCTCTAGTCTTCAGAGAGTGGCTGGAAGTAGGGAGGCAGAAAAGGCTCCTCTTTTCCTTCCAGCAGTGGCAGTTTTAATCTGAAATCTTAGGCGCAGTATTGTGCCCAGAGCTCAGAAACTGCTCGCATTAATGAAATTCCCTGTCGCAAAACGCACCTAGAACAATGGGAGTTTCGAACTCTGGGTGGGAAGCCAGGAGGTGGGGTTAAGTACCCCTTCTCCTACCTTATATTTATTTTCCCCAACCTGGAGTTTGTCATTCTGCTGAAACGTTACAATCCCCAGTTGTTATTATTCCTACCTTGAGAAACCTGGTCTAATTCGGCTAGACACAGAAGGGGAAGGGGGAACTTTAACATGTACCTCAAATAAATTGGATTGCTTTGGGCAGAGAAATCCTTGCTGGACCACAGAGCCATATTCTTTATGCAGAGTAAGCTATGAACAAAACTAGCCGACAGGATGAACCAGCTGATATCTGCCTGTTGCCTGGCAGCTAATGCACCAAGAAGCTGCAAAAGAGGGTCTGTGTATTAGGTGGAAGGGGAAGCAAGAGAGAAGTGCAGAGACCCACATGGCTCAAGAGCAATGACTATGGCTTAGAAATCAGTTTCCAGATGCCACAAGTGGGGGGGGGGGAACCATAAATAGGCACAATCCGCAATTACTGCAGCAAAGCTCCAGCCATTTTGCATGTTAGGTTAGATAGGCTGGTGGCAGGGGAATCCTCAAGTGTACTCAGTGCTCACAGTGAATGTGCCGACCCAAACGTATAATTTAATTACCAATATCCATTTTAAGAAGTTGCTGGTTTTACCTTTGCCTTTAAATGGATTGCAACAGTCCATATAAGTGGTGTATGAATAAAATTGAAAATATTTGTACACCACTCAGATTTTTTGATTTTTTTAATCGAGCAGACTACATTTTCCCTAAATTTATTCACTAAGTTTATTTCTGAAAAAAAGTGTTTTGGAAGATATGCTGAAAGAATGCGAAAAAAGAGAGAGGCTAAGAAGCTTCTCCAACAGGATGCATAATATATAAAAATCTCTTTTTGACACAATTTTATAGAAATATTTCATAGCAGCCGTTTAATGCTGGCCATTTAGCAAACATACAATGTGAGAGAATAAGGACACATACACCATCCTTTTTTAAAAAAACAGGTAATGTAGACTTGCAGAGCCTAATGACTGAAGTGAGAAATGATGAAAACAACAATATAGCATTCCCTGTAGCCCCTTGGTTAAGTATGTTTGGGGCCAGAATATAAAATAGGTTAAGAAAAAAAGGCATGAAAACCAAGCCCAAATTCTGCATTAATAATAAACCAAGCCCAAATTCTGCATTAATAATAATGTACACCCTGATAGGAATTTAGTTTGCAGAGATCTGCTTAGGTGGTTTGGAACAATTTATTCTGAACTCACAACCTGAATTCTGGCAACAATGGACAGCTGCTGAAGAGAAATAACAAGCCATGGCAGCAGGATGAATACAAAGGTAGAGAGCAGCAAGAGACCCACTGGGGGGGGGGGAAATAAGGGCATAGAAGTCCCTTCCAAAATGGCAGCTTGGTTTCCCAGAATCTGTTTTCATTACCAGGGTCAAGCCCTGTAGCATGTGAAGAAACGATGAAGAGGAATGCACTGAGCATGTGCCAACTCCCTGTCATTCTCCATGGAACTGACACCACTGGCTCTCACGTTTTAAGGCTTTATAAACAGGGTTTCCAGGATAGCTGGTCTTATTTCTAAGCAGGCCTGGTCTCCAACACCTCGTGTGAGAAATCAAGCACCGTGCAGGTCCTGCCAGCACATTCCAAATGTTGCATCTTTTAAACAAAGTTGGAGCTAACAGACAGCAGATTACACCCAAGATCGCCCGCATTTCTCAAACTGCAAGAAACAGAGACAATGTCATGCAATACTGATGGCCTATGAACATCCGGTATTCAGGTTTTCCCTACCTGGATTTCAAAAAAGGAGGGAAGTAACAAGCTCTGACAAGCTAAAGGATTAGCAATCCTTACTACAGCAAAGAATATAACAGAGGGCAGGAATGAGACAGGCAGGCAAGTGTTACATGGAGGCATGAGCTGGGTGGGGGAGCACAATTAGTGTGCCCCCCCCCAAGTGTGTGAGCAAAATTTCATCAAGTTTTGAGGAAAAAGGTACCCAACAAAAAAATAGTTTACTGATAATGGTGATGATGCCACAGAAATACAGGGTATCTAGATGGTACTTTCCATAACTTCATTCCCAGTTGTCACTGTTTAAAAAAGACCCCAAACAAAACACTCCAGGCCACACAGAGGAATTCCCTAAATTATATCTTCTATCATACACATCTCATCAATGCAAAGCAATTTGTAGGGAGTGCTTTTGTGTGTTCAGGTTCTGCTTGCAGGCTTCCTGTCAGCATCTCATTGGCCAGTGTGAAAACAAGGCACTGCACTACAGAGGCCTCTGGCTGATCCAGGAAGTTTTTCTCAAGTTCTTATTTGTCATGAGGAACAACAAGACCCATACAAGACCAATTTACAGTTGTCTTTCAATAAGGGTATTTGGCAAGCTCTCTAATAAATGCTGACTTAATCCCCCCTGCCACTGAAAAAGCTCCAAACTTTCTAATTTCAAAAGATGGAAAAGATACTCTGGGGTGACTTGGTAGTGACCAGGACTAAGGCCTTAATATACCCAAACTTTTATATCACAGTGCAAGATACCCCAAAAATGCACACTTTTAATAGTGTACTATGCAGCCCCTTTGATTAATTCCCACTGAAGCGGTCCGTCCCTCTCACTTTTAAAAACTCTGAAAAACAAACTCCAATCACACAGGTGCTTAAATCAGCTTGTGTAATGCACGTGCCGTCTCCCAAATGCACTTACCTGCAACTGAAGCCAAAATTATGTTTCAAACTGCGTTAAGAGGTCTCTTATTTCTGGGGTCAGGTGTTCCACTGCCTTGGCAGCTTCTGTTATAGCTTTCCGATACATCCCTTTCTTCTTACGATTAAATCGCAGTTTGAAATATTCAGAGAAAGGGGAGAGTTTTGAGAGAGACAAGAAAGATGTCGTTGGAGAACCAAACCATGAAACCTTTGCTTCTTGCCAGGAAGGGTCTCCATTCTCCTTCTGGCTGACGTTTATGTCAAGCACACGGGCCGGCCACCAGGGGAAGCCATGGATTTTGCCCCAAACGATATCCCCAACCGAAATAGTCCTTCCATCTTCAGTGATACACTTTGCGACACTTTGCGTGTGCAGTCTTACTGTTAATGGGGGCACAATCTTTCGCTCATCTTTCGAGGACGAAGAGACGGACGCATCGTCGCCAGGTAAAAAGTCACACATGTCTGGCGATGTTACTTCCGAGCTAGAAGATTTGGATTCATCTAGGCTGTCATTGCTACACACTGATAAGCTAGAAGAATCCGCTTTCCTCTTACGGTAATTCATAAGGAACGCCAAGTTATCGTGTCCATCTTTACCTTGGGGAAACCTTTTGAAGTCGTCGTCTTCACAGGAGCTCCCTGAAGACATCTCGGCTAAACTTCTATCTGCAGACTCATCGGTATATACAGAAGCAGCACGAGACTCTCTGTGACTGGGAAGGACATTCATCTGGTCGATAAGTTCCGCTTTGTAAATTGAAACGTTGTCCCCTTCGTTGATCCGATGGGGTTTCAGCCTGATCTTGGGAGGCGGAACATCTGCACTGGAATGCACAGGCCTGGTTAACTTTAACTTTGGAATGGAAGCAAGCTGATTGCCTGCAGACTTATCCACAAAACATTTGGTTTCCCGATCCTCTTCCGAGTCTCTGGTCTCCTCTTGGTCCTCCCCTCTGCTCTGAGGACAAAACAGCTTCCCTGAGCCATGAACCCGGGAGGGGATTTTCACCACCTCCCCTTTACCTTGTGGGGTGCTGTAAGATATTTTTATAACCGGAGTCCGGTGCATCAACTCCCTGGGGAACTTGTCCTCCTCCCGTTTTTCTCTTTTGCCCCTTTTCTCTCCGTAGTCGGACTCACTGTGCCTCTTTTGCTCTTTGTCCTCAATGCTCAGCTTCCTCCTGGTTTTTGTGTTCTGCCTGGCCTTGTTCCCCTCCTCTGGGCTCAGGGTGTTCTTGCACTTCTCACAGAGCACTCGCCTAGGTCTCAGCCTAATGGTGCTCATGATGAGCCGGCCAGGGTCTCTGTTGCGGGACAAGCGTCGCTTTGTCCTTTTTATAGTCCTTGGAGGGGGCTGAGGCACCCACTGATTATATGAGCGCCTTAGCCATAACGGAGGGGGGAAGGGGGCTCCCTCAAAATAGGGAGGGTAAGGAAGAACATTGCCTGACGGTGGTGGAGGCAAGAGGGGGGGAACTTGTTCCTCGCCGTTGACTTTGGTAGGCTTTTCGTCCAAAGGCCGCTGCCCAGTCTCCAGCTGTATGGGCTGCCTGTCTTCAGACGTCCCGTTAGTGCAAGTTTTATCTAGAGGCTCATCTGTCTTTGGTAACGAAGCTGGTGGAACACAAAACAACCCAGACCTAGAGCAACGTGGGTAGGGAACAAAATAAAAGGTGGGGGAGGGGGGGAGAGAGAAACACAAGATCAGAATCAATTTAACCATCCCTAAAAATTACAAAGAGAACAGTTTGGAAATATTTCTACACAGCAGAATTTGAAAGCATCCTTCTTATCTCACAACTCTGAAAAATATCACCTACCGCTTTAGAAAGGTAGTTTTGCTCTTTGTATGGAGTGCCCAAGCAAAGCTATGTGCTAAAGATTCCTCTTGTGTGGCCAGTGTTAGAAACTCAGGTATATAAGCTAGGGGCCAAATGGTTCCTAGGTTATAGTTGCCTAGTTACCATTTTGGAGCCCGGCAGCTCTAAAGTCTTATTTTTCAAATGATGGACCAACTGTGACATCTGGCTAGTTCAGATGACAAGCTTGAGCTAGGTTAAGAGCTTTGAGAACTTAAAGAAAAGTCACTTTATCCAAGGACAGTCTACATATATGTTAGCCAGTTCCTACCTCTTTTTTCTTAATGGTGACACGGACCATACATAACATTAAGAATATTCTTCACAACTGTGAGCAGGGCGGTGGGGTGGGGTAAGTGAAGACAAGCTATAATAGTTAACTATCATATTTTTCACTGATCCTGCTCAGCCTGAACAGAAAAAGCATTTTGGTTCCTGAAATTCACTCTTGATTGTGCAGATAAAATATAACTGATAGAATTCTACAGGATGGGGTATTAGCGTGTGAAAACAGTCAAGATCCAATTATCCCCAGGAATGCACCTCCAGATGGTGGAAATGTCAGGGAACATCCTAGCACCTAGGCATCTTCACTTGGTTGCAAGTGGACAATAGTTAGGTGCAAAATGCGCCTGGCTAATTTTGAACACCATGTGTCGCACACTAAAAAGTTCCAATGAAAAGCAAGCACAACGCAGGAAGGGTGAATTGCGCATAGCCATCAAGTTCTCAAGATAGACACTTATGCTGTGGGCCTTCCCCCCCCCCAAAAAAAACACCCTTAGCGTTGCTTGGGAACTCTCAAGGAAAAGCGGTCCTCTTCACACAGCAGTCATTATGGTGCCAGGTGACAAAGCTACTACTTGTTAGAATTCCTGCTCCATGATTGCAGACATGGGATTGTTGTTTATCACATAACGGTATATGTTTTGACTTCACAGAGTGGGAAGTGACGGAGACAGGACGTTTGTGTTACTGTGTTCCGTGAAGTGGGACTATCGTCCTTTGTTCTTTTTCTCTTTGCTGTCTGATGCTAGAGAGAGAGGGAGCCATGTTGCAGTGCTCCGTGTGTGTTTATATGTAAATAAAGTAGATTAGCCAAAATGCTGAGTTGCTGAGGTCTGTCACGCAAGGTGCGCAAACTCTGCGGATCCCTAAGTGTGCCGGTGTCTGTTGGCATCGGTCGCTGTGATGTTCGGGCTGAAGAAAGCTTTTGAAGCTCCCGAACGATCGACCAGGAGGGAGAGAACATGCCAGTTGGGCATGTGTCTCTGCCAGGGACCTACTCAAGTGTAGCGACAAACTGCATATGAAGAATTCCAACCTGTGGTGAAGCATGCTCACACATACAAAACAATGTGGAGAAAGAAGCAAGAGTGAAGAGTGAAGATTGTTGGGGTTACATATATAGGTACAAAAAAACAGACCCATTAAGACAAAGGCTTATAAACTGAAGACAGCAAGGACTGTGACATCTTATTTATTGGGGCATTCATTTGATGATGGGCTTCTGCACCAGACTCAAGACTCATTACTCATTATGCAAGCAATTAACCAGTTGTTCTTCTAGGTGCCCCAGCATTTCTGAGTAACTGGTTCCCAAGGAACATACTGGCTCTTTTCCTGTTACTCAGCTCCCATGAGGAATCCTGAAGTTTGTAAATTATATTGCACCTGAAAGAAATGAACTAGCTGTTCTCAGGCCACGTAAGGGTGGAGCAGAAAGTTTTCTAGTGAACTCTCTGGCTCAAAAGGCGACAGGTAGATTGGGATGTTAGAGGAGGATTGGGGAGAAGACACGGAAATTGAACCTCTTTTCTATGGCCTGTTTGTTGTTGCTGCTGCTAGGACCACAGACCTGGTGTGATTTGCTGCCCTCACCAGTCTTGAGGGCAGTAAGCTCTGACTTCTGAAGCCAAATCAGAGCAAAGGCATTATATAGGCCAACCTCATTGGCTATGTGGCACCATCACAAAGTCAAATCTGAGTGACGGCGGTGTTCTCTTCACATTATTTCAGCATCATGGGAGCAGCAAGGGAGTCATAAGTACCATCCTAAGAGGAATGGGTGTTCTCTCTTTGCAATTTATGAATACAAAGGGGAAGAAGTAAGGGCAACAGTCATTTCAGTTCATGCTCTACATTCCGGATACCCAGCCTTTTAAAATGCAGTTCCTGTTTATATCATATCATTAATGAGTAAACTGAGGACGGACAAACATGGGTCCATTTCATTAGAATGAAAAACATACCTTTGTCTATTTGATGTCGCTCACCTACCCCACATTTAGACTAGATTAGCCCACAGGAAATAAACCCAGACTGTTGAAAATAAGGCTTATAAAATAAACCTTTTTTTGGTATAATCTTCTTTCAAGTAAAGCCCTTAATAGCAAGCAAGAGCTTGAAGCAACCGAGACTGCTGAATATTTGTTTAGAAGCAGGCTTTTGATGAAGGTCAGAAAAATGCTTAGAGACGAAAAATTTACCGTATTTTAAAGCAGCCGGTCAGTTATCTCATCCGCTTGAGGAGAAGGCAGGTTTTAAAGGCATCAAGGAGGATTAGGGTAAAAGTGTTTAATGTTCAGTAGGTTGGTGGGAACTGTTGCCTGCAACTTGGATCTGAAGACCAAGTAAACTCCTCTTTCACCTCTCCTCTGTCCCCCTTAAACCCACCCAAAGCCTCTCTGAATGGTCAAGAGTCCTTCCTGAACAGCACAGTGCCATGGTAGGGAGCAGGGGGCTTTGGGGTATGTGTGTCAAATTGCCCATAAGGAAACTCTTGTCATCCCCAAAGCTGAAATGGCATGGATGTTAACAGCCACTACAATGATAAGTTAAAGGAGTTAAAGAAACAATATACTGAAAGTTAGGATTTTCAACAGCCTGGTGCAAACCCATATACAGTCGTACCTTGGAAGTCAAACGCCTTGCAAGTCAAACATCTTGGCTCCCAAACACTGCAAATCTAGAAGTGAGTGTTCCGGTTTGCAAACGTTCTTTGGAACCCAAACGTCTGATGCAGCTTACGCGGCTTCCAATTGGCTGCAGGAGCTTCCTATGGCCAGTCGGAAGCCGTGCCTTGGTTTCCGAACGTTTTGGAAGTCAAACAGACTTCCAGAACAGATTCGACTTCTGAGGTACCACTGTACTCTATAATCTGTGCATGGCATGGATCTGAATATAACTTCTACTTTTGCCCTGAAGTTAAAAAATGAAACAAATATATATATATAATTATTCTGCCCATTAACCACCAAATTATTAATATACATAGGCCTACAAATGAGATTTAAGCAGCCAGAATGTGTGGCATTTCCAATTGCGCTAAACCCATTCATTTTCTCATTTGGCAACTCGTCTTGCTCTAAAAGTTCCCTCTTTGAAGGCCTTTCCTGTTCATGTTAAATGTCAAAGGTTTAGGTGCAAAGGTAGGAGGGCAGGTGGGATATTGTAAATATGGCCAAAGTACAATGTTCTTTAGTTGGGGATGTGGCCTAAATGTAACCAACTGACTAATTTTCTTTTAGAGATAGTGCGTCACCATCTAACCTTTTACTCAGAAGCTCCTCAACCAAACACCATGTACCATCTTCCTTCATGTTCCACCTTTGTCTCAAGTTGCTTCCAAAATGACCGCCACTCTGGTTGTAATAAGTTAAAGGAATCATTGACTTACTGCAATTTCTTCAGCCACCCAATAACTAACAATCTCTGAGCCATGCACAGTGCAACAGAAGGACAAAATACAAAAACACTATTCTAAAAAAACAGCACAGAACAAAGAGAAAACTAAACTCATGCTTTCATAATGCAACTGCAGTTCAGTTGTATATACCAAGTTCTCAGTGCTCTGCATAGTGGAAGAGGGCAGGATCATGTCAACCACGCAATCTACCTCTATTCCAGAGAGTAAACAGAGCTTAGACAGTAAATCCACAAGGATATTCAGGAATCCCATCAGAAGCCATTAGCCTCCAAGGGCAGATCACCTTCACAGGTCCTTTGTCCTTGCAGAGGGGAGAGGCCATCATGTGCCTAAATTTATACAGGAAATTATCTGACCGGGATCCAAAATGCTCAAGTCAGGAGGTGGCCTGTTTGAAATTAATTTCACTACACTATGTCTGGTGGAACTGCCCAAGGGTTCAAACCTACTGGCAGCAGCTCTCTTAGAGCCAAAGCCAACAAACACAGAGAGACAAGCCCCCAACTCCCAAACAGTGCAAAACATTGTTCAATTTAATACAAAGCAATCTCAAAACAAATAGGGAGGTGAAGAGAATTAGGATCGTAATGGCTGTCCCTGCTCCTGGCTTCAGTTCATTCTCCCAATTGTCTACACATGCATGCATGTGTACAGCACTTGTACAGGCATGGCTCTCTCCGAATGACCTAGAACCCTAAGAAATTGCAGATTACTGATCACATGGAAATCTGTACATGTTGCAGATGCTTAGGCTATGTACACATAATCAAATGAATTCGTGGAACAAGGTTGAGATGGCATTTCCTGATCCAATCCTTTATTGTTCTTTTAATTCACTCAGCCACTCCTCCCGAATTCCAGTTTAACTGGAAAAGCTCTAAGCTTAAATCCCAGAATTAAAGAGCATGCTGTTTTCACTTGCTTCTACTTAATTGATCAGTCAATTAATTGGGGGGGGCTTAATCCACGAAAAAGGTACATGGTTGCACGTAATCTTGAAGGGAAGCATTTTTATTTCTCACTCACAAAGGAGGGACTCAAAGATTTATTCTTTTCCTTACACTTACACACCACCTTTCCCCCAGAATTTCAGGGAAGCATACATTGTTCTCCACCCATTTTATCCCCATGTCAACTCTGTGAAGTAGGTCAGTATGAGCAGTGATGAACTAGCCAAGATCATCCAGGTTGCTAGACAACATAATAAGGATTTGAACCCAGGTCTGCCCAGTCCTAGCCAGACACTCAGCATGTGTACATCATTAAAAAAAAAAGCATTCCTCTTGTTTCAGAAATCATGTTTCTACTCATTTTTGATGAATCTATATTTCAGAGAGCTATCGAAATGTCTTTGGTCCAGTTGCAGGCCTAAATCAAGTATTTACCATTCTCATTTATATTTCTACAATCAATCCATATACAGTGGTACCTCGGGTTACATACGCTTCAGGTTACAGACTCCACAAACCCAGAAATAGTACCTCAGGTTAAGAACTTTGCTTCAGGATGAGAACAGAAATTGCGTGGCGGAGGCACGGCAGCAGCAGGAGGCCCCATTAGCTAAAGTGGTGTTTCAGGTTAAGAACAGTTTCAGGTTAAGAACAGACCTCCAGAACGAATTAAGTACTTAACCCGAGGTACCACTGTATACAGAAAGTATATATATGTTACAGCAAAGAACTCCCGAGCTGTTGCAATAGCAGCAGGACACCAGAAAAGAGGCCAGCACGACATTTGGCTGACTGAAGTCTAGTGCAGGGGAGACTGAAGTAATATTGGCAGCCAGCTTTTGAAGACTCAGCTCTCTTGCGTGGGAGACTGCACCAACCACTTTGTACTCAGGTCTGCAATTTAGGGGTCAAATCCAGGCAGCAATAGCACTCCAGAGTGCCGTTTCTGTGCCTGGGGAAAAGATTTGCATGCAACATGGGTCACAGGTCTCCATAAAAGTGCCACCTGGAAATTAGTCTACTAAGATACATTGTATGGCCTCAAGTGCAAGGTCATTTAAAAAAAACCAAAAACCCACAAAAAACCCTAATGCTGGCACTTGGGTTCTTTTTGAATCAATGATACCTAGCTTCCACAAACTCCCCAGGGATGCAAAGCTGCTTTTGCAAAATTTCTAGTCAACCTTGATGGGCACAAAGAAAAGTACGCAAGCAACGCAGAATCGTCTTTTTGAAAGTTATCAAGCCATATTTGCCATCTAAAACTGCAGTCTAGTGCCTTGGCTATTTCAGATAATCTTTTACTTCTGATTAGCAGGGTGCCATTCAATTCACGAGCTCAAATGCTTACAGAGATGCAAGCAAGCAGCTCCATTCATTTCAATGGAAGGGCAGGATCTGTGCATCTGTTCCTTGGTATTTATAAGCTGCTTCCATCCACTGAATGAAAAGGTTTTCCAGATAGGATCATATTAGTGCCCTTGGACAAGGAACAAGTAGACCAACTTCGCCCAAAAGGTTCACTGAACCTATGGAATAATTCTACTTCATAAAGATCTTAACTTTCATCTTCCAAAATATTTTTTTAAAAAATTATCACTTTTCGAATCTTCACTGCAGCACAAAGCACAACCTGAAACATAACTTCAGTCTCTTCTTTCCCATATATTTAGCATGTTCCTTGTCAAATCTTTCACTGGTCCCTTATTGAGGGGGAAAATATTTCCTTTGCAAAGCTTTCATTTGTCAAAATAAAAACTGAAGCCAGAATTGAGCAAATCTGATTTCTACAGTAGAGAATGTGTGTTTTCTTGGTTCAGAATCGCATTTATTATTCCCCCCCCCCCAGTGTCGCCATCTCTGGCTTTGCATTTGGGACAGCAAGTAAATATTCAGAGACAGCAATTGTACTCCTTACAGCACTGGTCTACTTCTGAAAGTGTCAGTGGTATAAAAGAGAACAATACCCTCAATTGTTCCTCAGTATGCCCTGGGAGGGGGAGAGAAGAATACTTCAGCCGGAACTATTTTAATCCCAAGAGGATATTATTGCCCCGATCTTAACAGAGATTTTTGAATTAAAGTGCTTTGCAGAGAGGCTTTCACTGCTGCCTTCAAGAAAGTTGTCATTAACACACGTAACCAAAACGATATCTCCTTGCTGTTGAGAAGGCATCTCCTAAAAACTTCTGGGTAAACATAGAGCTGCCATCTCCAAAGCCAAGCCTCCTTTCCCATCAAATATAAAGATGTTCAACATCTACGATTCCTTCTCTATGCTCAGAGGAGCCAGTTACCAGAATGGGCATGCTATATTAAAGCCAGGACAGGCCACACACATCCGTAAAATCTTATTTGTGTGTGACTGAGTACTGACTGCCCAAACCCCAAGCACTCAAGCTTTACAAAGACCAATTCGCACAATCCAAATTGGAAGTAGGATGAGACAGTCTTCCAGAGCGCCTGATGTCCTCCAGCTGTTTTACGCCACAGTTACCATCAGCCCCTAGCAGCGTGAACAGAGGTCAGGGATCATGGGAGTTGCAGGTCAACAACATGGGGAGAGCCTGGGTTATATGGGGTAAAGGGATAGGGCACTCACCTCACACACATTCCCAGCATGGAGACAAACACACTCAATCAGTGGCAGCTAGACTGGTGACTGGGAGTGGCCGCTGAGACAATATAACACCAGTCCTGAAAGACCTACATTGGCTCCCAGTATGTTTTCGAGCACAATTCAAAGTGTTGGTGCTGACCTTTAAAGCCCTAAACAATCTCGGCCCAGTATACCTGAAGGAGCGTCTCCACATCCATCGTTCAGCCCAGACACTGAGGTCCAGCCCCGAGGGCATTCTGGCGGTTCCCTCCCTGTGAGGTTACAGGGAACCAGGCAGAGGGCCTTTTTGGTAGTGGCGCCTGCCCTGTAGAACGCCCTCCCCTCAGATGTCAAGGAAATAAACAACTATCTGACTTTTAGAAGACATCTGAAGGCAACCCTGTTTAGGGAAGTTTTTCATGTTCGATGTTATATCGTGTATCTATTATTCTGTTGGGAGCTGCCCAGAGTGGCTGGGAAAACCCAGCCAGATGGGTGTGGTATAAATTATAAATTTTTATTATAATAATTATAATCAGAACCTCCTACTTCAAAAAAGAAATTAATAAGTAGCATGCTCACTGGCTTGATATTTCACTTCATTAGACAGATTGTTCTAATGAACCTTTCGGCAGGGAAGTATTTTATTTTATTTTAAAGGAAAATTAAGACCAAAATATCTGAAGGGCAATCACATGGAAGATGGAGCAAGCTTGCTTTCTGCTGCTCTGGTGACTAAAATTACAAAAAAGAGATTCTGAATAAACATGAGGAAGAACTTTCCAGAAGACATCTGAAGGCAGCCCTGTTTAGGGAAGTTTAAAATGTTTGATATTTTATTGCTTTTTTATTCTGTTGGGAGCCACCCAGAGTGGCTGGGGAAACCCAGTCAGATGGGCGGGGTATAAATAATAAATTTATCATCATCATCATCATCATTTCTGATGTTAAGAGGTGTTTCAACAGCAGAGTGGACTCCCTCGCAAGGCGGTGGGCTTTCCTTCACTGGAGGTTTTTAAACAGATGTTGGGTGGGCATCTATCAGGGATTCTTTATCTAGGATTCCTGCATTGTAAGGGGTTGGTCATTGGGGTCCCTTTCCAACTCCACAATTCTATTAGAAGAACACAAATCAAGAAGGAGAACACCAGGGCGTTCAGATACATTATACAAAATACTGGATGCTACGGATAGAGGCCAATTTCCATCAAAGCCACAACCATGCGTTATCAGTTGTGCCTTGGTATATATGCGCAAAACGCATGCAGTTTAGTTTATGCAAAATTCATGAAGGTGTGCCCATTCTATGCAGCCAAGAAATACCTTAGTCAGCTGAGGCCCAGCATCAAAACAACATTTTCCATTAGGCCCTTAGAGCTGAACAAATACGCCCTGGTATTTAACATGCCTCCAGATGCCTGATCCTAATGCGGAGGCAGAGCTGTGCTGGGCTGAGCATCAGAATCCCAGGACAAGCCATGCTCAGTCCTCTTCCACTGACAGTGGAATCAGTGTCTGGAGTAAGTCAGAGAGCATCATCTGTGACGGTGGCTGGGCAAGTGTGGGTGGGTAGATGTGTTTAAGGAGCAGAATAAGGGTGGGAGAATGTAGGTTAAAAATAGACATGTAAAATGAGACATTTAGCTCATTGCAATTTTAAGTTTCCACTCGAACCTAGCTTTTTTGTTATAAAAACAAACAAACATGAAAAGCGGTTTGCCATCACAACGAGGACACTATTTTTCCAATTCTGTATCGTGTTTACCTAGAAGATAGCGATATTGGGAAACAAAGCCAATTAATTTACACACAAGAAAGAGAGAAACCGTATAAATAATTTACATGGTATCTGAAGAAGTGTGCATGCACGCGAAAGCTTATACCAAGAACAAACTTAGTGTCTAAGGTGCTACTGGACAATGTTTGTAATTTTTAAAATACATATAAATAATGTAACCTCTGAAGACACGATTAGATAAAAAGTGAAACTTAGTTGCCTTTTATCAGGCAAACGCCACAAAATGAGCGTCAACCTGGGAGACAACGATACAAAAAGATCTGTGGTGAAACATTCATTTCAGTGCGAATGTGACCCCAAGTTACTCCACAGCGCTCCTCAAGGCTGGAACCTACAAAATTTGCCACACTGGCACTATGAATTTGAGATACTTTTCCAGCTCTGTTTCAGAGTCCTTTATTTAGCACATTTTACAGAGCCTTGAATTAACATCCTCAATTTTTCTCATCAGAGTATACACGCCATATATTGAAGTCTAGGGGCACAGAGTATATAGGGTTTCCAGTTATGTGTTATCCTATACATTTTCAGGGGAGAGTTGTCTGGTGGAAGAAGAGGCCTTAGCCTTTACATCAACTGCCGATTCTCCCTCGCAAAGGCGGTTTTAATTTGTTCAGTCCTTAAGTTGGACTATGTAACAGGTGGTAAATTGGGGGGGGGGCGCGACAAGCACCACCAAACACAGATGTATCTCACAAAAGAACTGGTGAGCAAAGTTAAGTATCTTTCTCATAAATTCTCCTCTACAAATGCCCCCCCCCAATATCTGAGAGACCGCAGAGACTTTATCTTGTGATGGAGTCAATATTATTCTTCCAAACGTTCGCTGCCAAGGGGTGGCATAGGGCAAAGGCAAATCCCTGCAGAGCTAAATAGCTACAGGAAAGACTTGAACAAGGGCACATCTGAACTCCTACCTGCCAGATGACTAAGCCTGTTAAATAACTAAGCCCAGACTTTCCAAAGGGCACTTCCCTCTGCTCCATGAATGACTAACACAAGCATGGGCACTGCTAAGCATGGCAATTCAATAAGCAGCTGTTAACTACCTCTTTAAAATAGCAGGCTTTCACTTTCCTAACACCTGCTCCCTTCTTCTTGGCCTGGCCTCCATTTTGCATTTTGTTCGGTGAACTTAATGTCAAAATAAAGATGTTCCAGAGACCAAGCTGGCTTGGAACAAGACACCCTTTAACTGGGAAAGAATTCCATGCTCAGATTCATTCTCCTCATTGTAGCAAGTGCTCCAGACTGGTCCCTGGAAATTCAAAACAGTTGGGCCTTGGCTCTTCTCTCTTTCTTTCTCCCAACCATCCATTCTTAGGACTAACAGAGATGGATGAAACCTTGCATGCCCTTAATACTGATCTTCTCCCAACACAGTTCTTCAATGATGGAAGTATCTGCTGAAACAGCACAGAAGGCTACATATTGGAAATACCCAGTTGCCTTTCTAGGCCAATATGCTCACACCCTGGAGATCACCAAAGCGAGCAGAACATGTTGGGTTTGGGGCACATCAGTCCCTGTGTTAATATGCACACTTGCAATGCTTGCATTACAGAGATGTTATACTGGGTTTATGTTAAAAAGAGCTAGATTTTGGCATTTAAGAGAAGAGCAGCTTGCCAGAGGAACCAGTTACTCAGAGGGCTGGTGAGTTCTCCCCATCACTCAAGGCCTTCAAGCAGAGGCTGAACGGACAGAGGGGCTGGATCCTGAATTTCTTGCACTGAACATGGGGAGCTGGAGCAGGAGGCCTCCAACTCTAGGAGGGAGCCTTCTAACAACTGGTAGATTCATATGCACAGCATCTATACTTGTGTGCCGTATAAACCTATTTACCACATTTGCATCCTTAAATACAGCCTGGAAGGAGCAATGAGATTTATTTCATCTTTGCAACAACTTCATTGGAGCAGAGGTGAGTGAGTTAGGAAGATGTACCTTCATCAGCTTTTAAACAGCTCCATTCAACTCTTGAGTACCTGCTCCCAAGAATCCCTTTCAACTGGCAGAAGTTTTCTCCTACTATAGTATGTTATCCATGTCTCATCTGTCCTGTTGCTGCCCTCCTCCCCATTCTCACTTGGTTCTCTGCAACCAAAGTTGCTACATTTCACAAAACACTGATAGTGCCCCAATAAAGCTACAGTCTTATGCAAACTGACTTGGGCAGTACGTCCTACAGAACCCAGTAATACTTCCTTACAAGAAAAGGCACACAGGATCAGTCTGCAAGTTTATTCACAATACTTACTTGCTGAGATGCAAAATGAAGTAAACAAACTGGATAGATGGATAGATCGATCGATCAATAGATAGATACAGTCGTACCTTGGTGGTTGAACGCCTTGGTACTCATCCATTTTGGTTCTTGAACGCCGCAAACCCGGAAGTGAGGGTTCCGGTTTGCGAACGTTCTTTGGAAGCCTTGGTTTCCGAATGTTTTGGAAGTCGAATGGACTTCCGGAACGAATTCTGTTCAACTTCCCAGGTACCACTGTAGATGGCAGGAGGGATGGGGAGGCAGAAGTATTTACAATCTGTGGTTTCATAGAGATGGAGAGCAACAAAAAATTGTAACTTAGTAGTTGGTCAAAAAATTGCAAAACCTTTTTTTTAAAAAAAAATAAATAAACAAACAATTGGGAACCAGAAAAAAGCCCTCCCTGTTATCATATTATTCCTGCCCAAAGCAAATACTTGTCAAAACAAGGCTAAAGAAAGGGACCTACTTTTATCCAAAATTTAACCCCATAGGCAGAATATTTACTGTTGCAGGTGGGTGAAGGGCAAGCAGCTGGGTGTACTGTAAAACGGGCTCAACATGCCTCTTTGTGGACAACCAATGTTCAAGCGACTGCAAATCCATTCAACAGCTTGCCAAGGGATGCGTCCCCAGCTTTCTGTTGAGCAGGACAGAGAGCAGCACACAGATATCCTCCACAGAGATTCCATTTGCTGTTCTGCTTGGAGAATATAAGAAACGCCAGGAGTCTCATCCACACAGGAGAAACCTCTCCTTTCTTACCTTCCTCAGCAGCACAAATGAGAGACACCCCCCCCCCTTGTTCTCTCTATGTGCCAAGAGAGGGACGGGGGGGGGGGCGGGGACCTCAGAACAATAACAAAGTGGTAAGCCAACCCCGTCATTTGTGGATACTTAGCTGCAATATAAACACAGTTTCATTTCTTTAAAAAAATCACTGTAAAACATACAGGCATTCAGATACTGAATCTAACAATGTAGGAAAACAGCAAAAGGACATGCAGATTTGTCTGCCACAATAAATCAGGAAGTCAAATGGTTGAGCTGGAAGTCCAGCTGCTTTCTGAGGTCCACTCCCCTCCCCCTTTCGATTTCAACCTCTTGATAAGTGCAAATTAGAAACTCCAGCGCACATCAGTCATTTGAAAAGAGAAGCCGCTCTTCTCTTTCCCAACCCTCATGATGCAGCATTCAGGTTATAACTTCTCTGTGCAGAGACGAGGGCTTCCTTCCCTCTCCCAGATCTGTTCTTTATAGTCATATTTGTGCATCATTCCTTGGGCTTTTGATTCTTCTAGTATCTTGTTACATCTTTTACACAGCTTTGGCTATTCTTACCGTTTCCAATCGCATTGATTTCCACATGCAGTTCTTTTCCTTCGTCTCCCACCTATCCTTTTTGCTCTCTAACCTAGCAAGATACTGCAGCTTTTACTTATTTTTGGGTTCTTTCCCTTCCTCAGCCATTCCGCAACCCTATGCACATTTACTTGGGAATAATGCCTACTGAACTCCATGGGGCTTACTTCTGAACGGACATGGGTAGGAGGACTGCACTGTCAATATCTTACGTTCTTCTCCAGGATGCCCCTTCAAAGAAATCTTTCAGGTAACAACTTTAAAGCTCTTGGTTTGACCAGGGAGTGTATGAAAAGGGCAATTATGTTAAACCGGTCAAATAAATCAACCTGCAACAGATGGCAAGGCAATTCTGGAAGCATTTTAGATAGCTGGAAAGAAGTATATCAAAGTGAATATGAAGTATCTTAGTCCTATTGAAAAGAAAGAGTAGAAAGAGGTTAAACAAACCAGGAGGAGGAGAAGGAAGAGGGTGGGGGATGGGGCCAGGAACTGTGCTCCAAATGGATAGGCACCAAGCTTTTGAACTGCCTGGGAGGTTTGGAAAAGAAAACAATAGATAAGCTATTTAAGCCTTGCATTAAAAAGCAACCCAAAAGGGCTGCTTTACATTGCCTTTACCCAGGAAAGTCTGCTAGGGGAAAACTCTCATCCAGCCAAGGCAAGAAAATTACAGAGACCCCTCGATCCTGCCCTGTTATTTGGGAGAAAACATTTATTTATATCGAATAAGCTCAAGTGAGCAAGCAGATGCAACACGGAGGAGTTAAAAAGACTGAAAAGATTATAACAAAGGCACCTGGCTTGAGAAGTGTGGCAAGTCAGACAGTAGTACACTGCACCAGGTACATACACCGATAGCCAGGCTTTGATTTATTTCCATTTCATATACATATAAGTATATGAAGCCCATAAAATATGGGTTGAATGTAGCCTTTAGCACAAGAGTAGGGAATGTTGGGATGTGGGTGGCGCTGTGGGTTAAACCACAGAGCCTAGGGCTTGCCAATTGGAAGGTCGGTGGTTTGAATCCCCGCGACAGGGTGAGCTCCTGTTGCTTGGTCCCTGCTCCTGCCCACCTAACAGTTAGTTCAAAAGCAAGCAGTGCAAGTAGATAAATAGGTACTGCTCTGGCAGGAAGGTAAATGGCGTTTCCATGCACTGCTCTGGTTTGCCAGAAGCGGCTTAGTCATGCTGGCCACATGACCAGGAAGCTGTACGCCGGCTCCCTTGGCCAATAAAGCGAGATGAGCGCCGAAACCCCAGAGTTGTCCATGACTGGCCCTAACAGTCAGGGGTCTCTTTACCTTTTTAGGGAATGTTATTCAATCTGAGGGCCAAATTCTGTGCAGGAGGGGCACATGCCACTGGTGTGTAGGGCCAAAGGCAGGGCATGAACATGAATACAGTGGTACCTCTAGTTATGAACTTAATTAGTTCCGGAGGTCGTTTCTTAACTTGAAACTGTTCTTAACTAGAGGTGTGCTTTCACTAATGGGGCCTCTTGCTGCCGCTGCGCCACCTGCACACGATTTCCGTTCCCATCCTGGGGCAAAGTTCTCATCTTGAGGTAACTCTTCCAGGTTAGCGGAGTTTGTAACTTGAAGCGTTTATAACCTGGCGTTTGTAACTCGAGGTACTACTATATTAGCTTTGTACATTAAGCTGGTTTCTACAAACACTCGAACATCCGTCTCTGTCCTCCACCCAGCCAAGCAAGTAGCATGATCACAGCACAAGGACACATCCCAGCTGGGCAAGAACACTCATGGAGGGTGCAAAGCAGAGTGAGTTAAGGGGTGTGGCCTGGGAAAAGTCCCATGAGCCAGAAGAAGGGCTGGAGGGCAACCAAGAGCCCACAGGCCCCAGGTACAGGGGATGCAATGCTATCAAACTATTCAGCCTTAATTCTGCACCAAGTTCAACAGCAAGCTTAAACTGAGTGGGTTACAGTAGTGTGCTTTGTGCTTAATTTTTTTTTAAAAAAAAGGGAGGTGGTGTAGCTTGAAATAATGCAACAGCCAGGAGAGAAAAAGAGTGAATCTCAGAAACCAACATTCAAGGGGCTGGAACTGCCTATATAGAGGAGGAGGCAGAATGGCAGAGAAGCAACACAATGTACAAACACGAAAACTGCTCATTTGGTTGTCTGGTGGAAACTCAAGGGGCTTTGGTGAGAGAGCCCCTGCCTTCCAATGTGTTCCAACAGGGATTGCACGCAAAAAAAAAATCCCAGTGCACTGTGGCCCATGTTAATTTGCTTCAGAGTCTCAGGTGCCAGGAAGAAATCAATACAGCTGCAGCAATGGCTGGACACATAATGCAAGCATTTCTGTGGCTAGTTTGACAATATCAGAAGCAGTAACTTAGCTACCTGGACAACGAGAAAGGTGGGGGAGGGGGGAGAAGAGCCACAGAAACCCACCATTAGACTGAATATAGTGTCTACCGATGAAGCAAATTTTACATTGTTTGGTCACGGAGTGCATGTTTACATGCTGAAAATAATGAAAAATATTCACTGCGGGGGTGGGGTGGAATGCCCATGAAGCCGTATGTTAAAATCACATGCCATTTCTATTAATGGCTGCTGGCATATCTAATTATGAGATAGCGCCTGCAGGATAATTGTCAAAGGCTAATGGCTGCACACTGCCTGAGGGTGGGGGAACAGCGAAGCTGTCACCAAGATCAAGTCCTTATTACAGAAAATGGATTTGGGGCCTCCAGAAGTGGCAGGTGTTTATTTACAATTTCTCATCAGAAAACGGAATGGCCCATATTTGAGGAGTGCCTTGTGATCACTGCTGTAGAGACTCTCGATTTGCAGTTTGGGGTAGTGGGTGTATTCCAAAGAAGTTTTGGCTATTTTAGGACAAAAGAATGTGTGCACAAGGGAGAGAGAATCAGTGCCATTTCAGGTTATTTAGAAAGGAGTGTTTCAATAACATGGTTAAGCTCAATTTTCTATCATCGGTTGCTTTTCCAGCTTTGGTTTGGTCAAGACAAGGCTCCTTTATTAGAGGACCTTATATGTGCACTTTAACAAACCATTAGGAGCTTTATTTATTATGCACATGAAATTCTTTCATTTTGATAATCCTGCAAAGCAGGCAATTTTATACATACTACATGTGGATAACATTATTCTCTACTACAAACACAAAGCACCAACCTTTGTTCATTTGCAGGGATTTCACCAAACATAATAAACCCTAGATTGGGAAGTGGGGGGAGGGGAGGGCTTTGCTGCTCCCCTTTATATTATGTACCTATGAGGTTTCCTTCCCACACACACACACTCTCCAATGTCGGTACTTTTGCTAAATTCAGAAAGAAAGAAAAATGACAAGCTGAGGCTGTTTCAACTCAAGATAAAGGCTTTCTGAAGTGTGCAATATTTTTGAACAAAGAAGTCTGTAATTATGGCAACATGTGACATCATGAGGTTATCATGTTGCTGCACCAGCAGCCACCCATAGGCAGCACAAAGTGGGGCTTTATCGGGGGGGGGGGGAAGGAGGAAAAAACTTTTAGCAAAGTTGCAACATTTGGAGGCAACCCCCCCTCCCTCCAACATAGGAAACACAGAAGTTTGCTGGTTTGAAAGGTGAAAGCAATGCTTCTCCTCTACATGATGCACATTTTCAAAAAGAACATGCACCCACAGAAATTATAGTTCACTGCAGAAACCTTCTCAGAGGACCCGAAGGCCTTTGGCACCAATCTGAAAACTGGCTTTCAGAGAGGAGAAAATATTTCTTCCACGAGGAATTTCGAACAGAAAATGAAACCAGAACCTGCTGCTCAGAAGGGGCAAGAAAAGCCAGCCTCTCCACCCCACCCCACCCCCTCTCTGCACTTTCCTCCCCTCCCCCACTGCAACGTGCCATGCAACTTTAACTCTTTAATCAGATTATGGCCTAATCCCTCCTCCTGCCCAGCTGCTCTGCCCTCGCCCTGCAGCAGGCCCCGGCGGGGAAGGCAAAGTTCTCCGTTGCAATCCCCGCTCCCCTCCCCCGCGTTTTTTGGAAGTTTTGCGCGTGCAGTGGCGGTGGCGAGGGGGGAGGAAATGGAAGAATAAAGCAATTCGCGTGCCTACTTTTTAGTGCAATCCAGGAGGATCCCCGTGAAGCGCCTCTCCCCGCAGCTCAAGGTGACCACCAGGGTGTCGTTGACCATTTGCTCCACCAGCACGGGTAGCCAGGAGCCGACCTGCAGCTCCTTCGCGTCGGCCTCCTCCATGCTTTTGCGGAGGAACTCGGCGGCGGCGGCGGCGGCAGCCTCGGGTTGCAACTGGAGTGCGGCTGCGGGATCCCAGGCGGCCTTGCTCGGGCCAGCTCCCCTCCCCCCCAACCCCGCCGGCCTCTGAAGCTGCTGCTGGCGCTGCTACAGTGGCCGCTGCGATGACCTCATGGCTCCAGGCTCCCCCTCAGCAGGGAGGATTAGTAGGTGCGCTGACGTCACAATGCTTCCCTCCCGGGAACGTTCCACGACGGAATCCTGAAACAATTGGCTACATTAAGGTGCTGATTATAGAACAAGGGGGTGCTTTTGTGTCCCGCCCCCTCTGCCTCCCCACCCCACTTCAAACGGGGTGACCCCTTGAAAGGAGGGCTGCCCTCTGCCCCCACACTTGTGCTCAGAAGCACCACGCGCAAGACCGGTAACGTGGAGGGTCAAGTGACCGTCCAGAGCTAAAACAGCTCCCGTCTCTATACTGCAACGTTTTCAAACGAGCGAGCAGGAAAAGCAGATTAACCTCCATGCATTCCCCACCCCCACCCCAACAGATAACAGTGGCTGAAAACATTAGATTTCCTCCCCCAAGCTAGATATTTACCTGGAGTGGGTGATACTACAACACACGCCTCTCTGTGTCCAGTAGGTTTCTGATCAAGCTCACAGTTAAAGTGAATTGTTTCTTATTTCCCTTTAGATACCTGAGTTAAGCAAAGGCAACCTTTTTTTGGTTTGCAGACCAGACAAAGGTTCTTGCTACTTCAACACCTGGGGGCCGTGTGTTCGAGTTGCCTTTAAAGTTGATAAATACATAACACCACTTTCGCCCTTTCAAAGCTGGGAAGTAGCCAGGCATGCTCAGAAATGAGTCACATTGAGTTCAGTGGGGCCGAATCCTAACCCTGTCCACTCAGAGGTATGTCCTATTGAATTGCAAGGGGCTGATTCCCAGGTAAGTGAGGTGTCGAGAATACAGCCCTTACCATTTACTCCAGGTGAAACTGTACATTTCAGTGGTGCTTTGGGCAAAATGTCCTGGGACAAAGGACTTGTGTAACCAAATCCCCAAACTTTCCGCCTACATGGACAGAAACATTTCCCACTAGCACAATTCAAAGTCCTCGGATTTGTTGGCTTAAAACAGATGGTAGAAAAAGCTGTGAGTTTGCATTTGGTGGGCAGGCCAGCCTCTGAGCTCCTTTCCCCCCCTTTTTATAGAGTTTGAGGGTGGACGGAGTGTGATGACAAGAGGTCATCTTCTCCAAGTTACATGGGAAATTTCCAATGCCAGCTGCAATGCAAGATATTTCATATGAAGTATGAGCTGTTCCCAAAAGGCACAAAGTCATCCCAAAACAGGATGCATGACTTTAGCTCAACCCGCCTGCGTTTGGAAATACAGATTTATGACCAGCTTTCTTCTTTGCGACACAGATTCCACATAGCTCTGTCTTATTAGCAGTGTACATTTACTCAGAAGTAAGGTGCTGCTTGCTTTCAGCCAAGCATCCTTAACCCTATATGTACTCACCTGTGAATAAACACAACTGAATACAGTGGGGTTGACTTCTGAGTAAACATGCACAGGGTTACAATTACAATAATTTTTTTTTCCAGTGGTGCAATCCTATGCATGCTTACTCAGAAGCAAGTCTCAGGGTGCTTAGCAGACTTACTCCTTCTTTGGTGTTAAGGACAGCAGCCCCAAACCAGGTTACAGTCCACACACTACTTTGTCTAGGCTCAACAGATGGCACTCTGAATGGGCAGTGTAGCTACAAAATCCTAACTTGCAAGGTTGCTACATGCAGCCAGTATTATGCATATTCACTCAAAAGTAAGCCCCACTAATAGGATTTACTCCCTAGTAGTAAGTGTGCATACAATCATAGGCTTTGAATTGCTAATTTAAAAGGGAGGGTAATTTAGCATTCTAATGCATCTGTGAATCTGCCTGGCACCCTGATCCACATAGGTAAGTACCGGTAAGCAACACAAATTTATGTGGGCAGGGAGGGGGATTAGACTTCCAAGAATAACATGTTAATCAAGACCAGGGAACTTATGTGTCCACCCGCCTCCCATCATTTTGTCAAATAAAATGCTTTTAAAAAACATGCTCCGTAAGAAAACCAGGATCATGATTCAGCAGCAGTCTTGCTTTTGGTCACAATCAGTGGAACAAAAATAGAATGGGCAAAAGACCAGGCCGCTCTCAGGGCCTGCTTTGGCAAAAACAACAAGGAAGTTAAAAAAGAAAAGGAAAAAAAGGAAGGTTGATAAGTAAACACAGCGATTTGAACAAAAAGGGTTAAAGCTACTACAGTACTGGGTGTCTGTACTGTACTTGTGGGATTGGGGGAAGGGTTGGGGAAGAGATCCAAAGATTTCTTGGAATTGAAGGCCTCTGCCTGGTGTTGTGTAGAATTGCTTTCTGAGGCCTGTACCCAAAGGGAAACAAAAAGAGGGCAACTGCCTTAGAGAGGGGGGCAAGGCCACCAGCTCCTCCTGCTCCTGCCACTCTTGCAATGGATCTTTTTAGACAGAAATCTCCAATGCTGTCAAAAAAAAATCTGTTTACTAGCACAACCTTTAACACAGTTTATCACATGAATAACACACCTAGATGGGCTGCAAGCTGTATTGAAAAGCAGCCATTCTACCCCAACATATAGTGTTCTATCCTTTGGAAACGAAGGGGGGGGGGTGTTTAAGCCCATTCAAAGGAAGTAATTAGGAAAGCAATGAGGCCAAGACAACAACAACAACAACAGCCTTTAAAGCAAATTTCACTTCCTTGGCAGTGCAATCCTCTACATGCCTACTCAGAAGTAAGCCCTATTGAGCTCAGTGGGACATACTCTCAGGATTAAGTGGGTTGCAACTCTTAAGCATGCGTCCCGTCCCCCCCTTCAAAGTACAAAGTGTTTGGCATATTTGGAGACAGAGTAAAGAGAATGTATGGCAAAGACCACCATTTTGATAAAATAAAAATGGGTGGATTTCTTAGTCAACCCTCCTAATTTATTTATTTTTTTAAATTGTATTTGAGTTGCATAATTTTGCTTTTGGCTCCAGGTATTCAAGCGTACTGAAAACAAATGTGATTTAGAAATACAGTGTGGTGGTTATTTGAAACATTCGCTAGAGGCTTCTCCTCCACCCCACCCCCTCCCCCAAAGCCCTCTTGTCCAGAAACTGTTTCTGAAGCAGGGCCAGGCAAATTCTGCACAAGTCAGGAGAAACCTTACATCCGCCTGGCCACATTTCAAGCCTCGTAATTAACCTGACAGCAGATCTATCTATTCAGGGTGCGATCCTAGAGCCACACTTACCTGAGAGCAAGTTCCATTGAACTCAAAGGCCTCAGTTGCTGAGCAGACATGTATAGCAGCACTGCAGTCTCAATGGACTTTCTCTCTGCAAAATTATGCTCCTGGGCTTCTCGCAACCGCCCCCCCCCCGCCGCTGCTTCAAATGATCTTAGCCCAGACTGCAAGCAGGAGCATCGAGGATATTTATGGCCACGCTTTAATCATTTTCTTTTTCGGTGGGAAAATGATTTTGCTTTATTCGAAGTTATCCCACCGTCTTCTGCAGCCTGGATCGGATTTTATTTGTTGTCGTTGTCGTTATTATTATTATTAAAAACGGCTACAAAAACGTTAAAAAGGCAAGATGGGCGCAGGGGTGGGGGGAAGAGGCTCCCAAGCAAGTCTGAATTAAACCTTTTCAAACGAGACTAATCGGAATGCCCGGAAATAACGAGGAGGAGAAAGTCTGCGGCTCTCACATTACCTGAGCGATCACTGTCTCTCTTCAGCCCCTTTAACCGTGACAATGTTTGACAATTCAGCGAAGTTACTATGCGCGGCGTTTCGTTTCCACCACGCTCCCCCTAGCGGCTGCTTACTGGCATTGCCTCGGTGGCCGCTTGGAGAGAGGCGGCACCGCCCCCTCCTCGCTTGACAGGCGGCTTCTGAGGAAGAGGATTTTCTGACCCGAGATTGTGCTCATACATGTTAAAAATTCACCTGTGCAATTCTTAGACCTCTAAATCAGGAGCCAATGCTTCTTCCGGTATGGTTTATGTTCCTGCGTTGCAGGGGGTTGGACTAGATGACCCCTGGGTGACTCCCAGCTCTAAAAATTCTGTTTTCCTATGCGCACTGGGCTGTTCTTAATGTGGGTCCCTCTTCTGTGGGGGGGAAAAAGCTTACTGCGCTGGTGCGCCGTATCCCTCTCCGGGTGCAAGGCTCTTCACAATCTGGATAACCTCTGAATGGGGCATATTAAAACACAGCTAAACCTTAACTCTGCCTTCGCCAACGCGGTGGCCTCCAGATCTAGGGCTGATGAGTGTTGTAGTCGGAAACATCTGGAGGGCGCCACGTTGGCGAAGGCTGCCTTAGGTATGCAGGGCAGGCACGCCCCCTTCTCTTCTGCCTGCTCCTGAACACATTCCTAGCAGAGGATTTGCAAAAGCACCGCCCGCCCACTCCAAAACCCTCCAACAATAGAAGTAAAAGAAAACGGCCAAGCTACTTACTGCAGGGGTTGGGCAGACTTTAGGCTTGCGGGATCTTCTTTTTTCCCTGTTACCACTGAAACTCTGGAGATCCACCCACGGGAGCCAGGTGCAAAATGCTCAGGCAGCGGACAAACGCTTGGAACTACGCTTGCACATGCTCAGAGCAGGACTTTCTGATCAATACCAGCAACCAAGATCACAAATCCTTTAAATTAATGCAGAAACTCACTCTTGGTTTCTCTCTCCACCCCCACCCCAGTCTTCTTCTTCTTCTTCTTTTAGTTTAAGGGTAGGGAAAGCTTTTTAGACAATTGGAAGCCGATTGCTTAATCCATTTGCAAATCACCCAGAGATCTTCTGCCCACCTCCAGCTATTGAATAGCAAATGATAAATGCTTGTTAGGGGGGGGGGGGACGGGACGCCCACCTGCAGAAACTAGTGAACAGCTAAACTAGTAAATAGTGGCTTAGTGATAAACTTTGAAATGCAGGGGCGCATCCTGACAGCACTTGCCACGCAAGGAATGTCACTCACACACACAAACAAAACACACCAAAAGGCAGCCTGTAGCATAATACCCAGTTTATTAGGGTCAGCTCTCCTATTCACAGGGATGCGGGTGGCGCTGTGGGTTAAACCACTGAGCCTAGGGCTTGCCGATCAGAAGGTCGTTGGTTCGAATCCCCGCAATGGGGTGAGCTCCTGTTGCTCAGTCCCTGCTCCTGCCAACCTAGCAGTTCGAAAGCATGTCAAAGTGCAAGTAGATCAATAGGTACTGCTCTGGTGGGAAGGTAAACGGCGTTTCCGTGCACTGCTCTGGTTTGCCAGAAGCGGCTTAGTCATGCTGGCCACATGACCCGGAAGCTGAACGCCGGCTCCCTTGGCCAGTAAAGTGAGATGAGCGCTGCAACGACTCGACCTAATGGTCAGGGGTCCCTTTACCTTTACCCTATGCACAGTTTCCTGGGGAGTCTGCTCCATTGAACACAGTACTGCAGGGCTTTTTTCCTGAGCTTGTAAAATGTGTTGACATCCCTTTGCCATACGCAAAGCATCTTCTATTAGTTGTCTTGTTTCTGAGAATCAGGGAATTGTAGAGTCGGAAGGGCCCACCAGAGTCATCTAGTCTGAGCCCCTGCAATGTGGAGCTCGAACTCACAGCCCTGACATCTACTGGGTGAGCTAGATTCTCCCCACCCCCTCCCAGTAAGATCAAACCTTGCTACTGCTGAATTTCTGTCCTCACCTTCCTTATTTTGGTTTTTATAATGCTGTTTCAGAGATTTTATTATACGGTTTGATTGCTTCCATGCTATATTTTTTTAAAAATAACCACTGCATGTACCAGGAGACACACACGCAGCAAAGGAAAATATCACAAAACCAAGGCAATCTACAGTTTACATGCTTTCTCAAAGTGGAAATGCTGTCTTGTTTAGGGAAAATGTGTTAGCCTTTCCCCTAATTGCCCAGTATGCATGTAGCCACTATGCTATCATGTAGCCTTGTGGGAGTGACGAAGCTTTCTCATTCCAGGGATTCCAAGCTTCTGGGAGCCAGATACCAGATTTTTTTTTTTTTGCGGCTGGAGCCAGAGACAAAAGCGGGTGGATCAACAGATGTGACTACAGTGGGCACACAAAAGCCAGATGTTTCTACATGCATGCATCTCTCCATCCTCCAACCTGGCAGGTGTGATCACAGCTCATGTCCCAGCAAGGCAAATGTAAGGAGGATGCTGAGTAGGTAAGCAGGGCCTGGGGAGAGTCCCCAAGGGCCAGGCAGAGAAGCTGGGGGGGGGCACATTTCCACACCCCTGTCACATTGCAGTTACTTTACTTGGAAAGTGGAAAGGGACAAGCACGGATTTTCCAAAACTCTTGGTCACACAGTGGATAAAGGCAAAGGACCACAAGGAGTGACGGTCATTGGTGGCTATTTGGTCATTGTGGTCTCCTGTGTGTTTTGAGATGCAGTTCCCTGTCTCAAAGCCAACAGAATGTCATTGTGCCTAGGAAGCTGGGTAAAGAAGGAAACAGCGGTTAATATCCTGTTCCAGCTGAATCTGGTAACACCCACAAGGGCATGTTGTGTGTACACAAAATACATATTCCATTTGTGTAGGAAGGTGCTCTTTTAAATGCTGTTTCCATCTCTGCTCCACTTCCTGGTTGCAACTGATTTTTATCCCTTTTTGAGAGGGGCAGCTGCATCTCCAAATGCCTCTTGGCTTAATAGTCTTATGTCAAACAGACATAGTCACAGCGTCTGAAGTGACAGAGCAAACTGATCCTTGACACTGTTGTAAGTGAAGCAGCAGAGATCTTTCCATGTGTAAATTAAGGGTTAATTCTATTAGGGTTAAAGTCAACTAACCAAGAGGGGTGGAGGTGCTGTTTAGCAACCAGGCAGAGTGGCATGATGTGTGCTGGGGTAGCTTGGCTGTGGCGTTCTGAGGGAGTTTTCCTCTGTATGTTTGCTTTAATGTCTCCCTGCTATATACAAGGCCTGAAGTAGGAAAGACATAATCTCTCCGTTCCTTTCTCCTCCAGTTATACACTGCTTTGTTTAAAGCTTGCTCAGTGTGGTGTTATCAGGTCTTTTCTCTCCCTGGATTCCATCTGTAGATGTGGCTTTGCTAACGGACACCAACCAAAGGAGTGGCAATACCTGGGAAATTTGAAAGACCCGATCTTCCGGAATCTTCTTCCACACCCTCCTCCCCAGTGGATTTATCTGAATGGGAATTGAGCAAGATCGCAGCTGTGCTCTTGCTCAATGACTGCATTTCATGTAAACGCAACAGGGTTTGGATACAGAAAGTTCTTGGTGGATTGTGCCCCCTGCAGTCACCAGACCCTTCCTTTGAGGAGAAGCTCCATTGCTCACTCTGACCAGGCTGCTCCGTCGCACTTTCTCTTCTGTTGCTGCAGTGGAATCACATTCCTTGCGAGTCTGTCCATGTTGCTGCATAGATATTTGGCAGGTGCTGCACAGCACACGGTAATAACTTTCCCTGCGGTTGCTGTGCAGCCACAGCCATCAACATTGCTCCTTAGCAGCAGAAAACAAGGCAACTTGCTTGGAGGGCAGCACATTTCACACGGACTAGCTCCAACAATGTCTAAACACTGTTCCTAAGCTACCACAAAGGGGACTTTGCGAATGTAGCATAAGCTTGTGTTCCTCTGAAATCTATTCTCACGCTTGGCTTCCCTCCTTGGATTAAACCCAGAGAACACTTAAGAACAAGATTCCCGCTGCAGATTCTCATTTTATGGATGATTTATATCACAGGCAACTGAGGAGGTTAGGATGGGGAAACCTGTGGCCACACCAGATGTCAGTGGACTAGATATCCCACCTATTATGCATTCAGTGGTCTGTGTTTGCCTGAGCTTGAGTCTGGACTAAGGATTCTGAGCTCCTGTGTTCTGATTTGATACATGATGTCCAATCATAGAACATTTCAGAATTGGCGCCTCTGCCATTGGACCTTGAACTCTGAGTTGTGATTCGCAGCTTGGAAGTTTAGACAGCCAATCACTTTGGGAGTGGGAGTGGCCCAGGCTTTCAGGAGTGTATATAAGCAGTTGCTTTGCCCCTGTTTCCCAGTTATGTTGTTCAATAAAGGTTCTTGCTGTTATCGCTGTGTCTTGCCTCGTGGGAGCCCACCTACAATTCACCACCAGGGCTATTTTTCTAGAAAAAGAGGTGTCAGACCTCACCTTGTTCTCTTATAATGGCAATGGCACTCACTCAAGAGGTGCCAGAACTGAGTTCCAGTGATCCCACCGTGTATTTTTATGTGAACTGCCCTGTGATCCTCAGATGAAAGGCAGTATATAAATTTAATTCATAAATAATAATAATAAAACAAACCATTCCTGGGCATGCTGGCAGGAGCTGATGGAAATTGAACAACTTCTGGAGTTCAACAACATGTTCCCCATCCCTGTATAAAGTGACTTCCAGCATGTTCCCAAGCATGTTTACATAGAAGGAAGCCCCGCAGGCCTCTATGGGGCCTGCTCCTTAGTTCATGTCCTTAGCAGGACCAGTCCAACCCTCAGACAGAGGAAAGCCATTTCAAGCACCAGGTGTGGCGATCAGGGACTCGAGTACAGAGATAGTGCTGTGCCCCTCAAAGCTAGCCTACTGACCTCAGGTGTGGTCAGTTCAGACTTCTGGCCAGGATGATCTAGGTCTCCCCTGGCAGCTTACTAGGGGAGAGATTGTGTTTGTGAAAGAGGCAGGGGTCCCATTCACTTTTGCCTGCAGTCCTGCTCATGGCTGGCTTCAGCCCTGACCACGGCCAGCATGTGCCCCCGCCCACCAACAGATTACACGCAAGGAAATGCAGCCTTTGAGAGAAACAAAAATGTTGCCCACACTTGGAATAGATAGCACTAAACTGAAGTGTACAGATAGCCTGGTCTGGTATAAGGCAGCTTCCCGAGCAGGTATGGGGCATTAGAATTCCCAAGAAGATGGCCAATGCAATGCAACTAGCACCCTAGGGACAAGTGCATCAACATTCCAAGCCACAAGAGACCTCAAAAGAAAAGAAAAGAAAAGATTCATTCATTTCACTTGTACGACACTTTCCCACGCACAAAGAAATTATGCACGAAACGGCTTACAACAAAGAAACAGGGTGCATTTCAAACAAGTACTACCAAAGCAATTTCATAATAATGTACAGTCAAACCACAGTTTCCGAACGGCTTGGTTCTGGAACGTTTCGGCTCCCAAACGCTAAAAACCCAGAAGTAAATGCTCTGGTTTTCGAACGTTTTTCAGAAGCTGAACGTCCAACATGGCTTCCGCTTGTGTGCAGGAAGCTCTTGCAGCCAATCAGAAGCTGCGCCTCGGTTGTTGAATATTTTGGAAGCCAAAAGGGCTTCCGGAAGGGATTACATTTGACAGCCAAGGTTTGACTGTAGCAACTATTTCATTAACATAGCAAAGCAATAACCACTATAATAGCATACCCCAAAACCCACATTCCAATACTATAAATATGACAAGATTACTTAGACAATGCACAGCATCCAATAGTAAAAGTAACAAGGGAGCTTCACAGTTTCACCACACTCCTAGAAACAACCCCCCACCCCGCAATGGTGTTTCTCTCAGTCCCTCTCCAGCCATAGGTCCTTATCAGGCTTCCAAGGGCAAGAGGTGAGAGAGCTGGAAACACCCCTCCCATGATGTTACTCCCTCCAAGTGAGCTTCCCTGTCACACACTCATGTACAGAAATACTAAACTGCTTGTGAGCTGTGCTTACAGGGGTCCACTTACCTGCAAGGGATGTGTGTACATTTGTGTATGACTGTCTCATGTATCTACTGAATGCTGGCAAGAATGAGTAATGAGTAATACAGTTCCTACGCCCATCTCCATGCCTAGTGTTGTTACTTTAATGAAAACAATGTGCCTGCTGTATATTTTGATAAACTAGACCAGCTTTTAGCTGGTTTTAAACTGATCTGAAAGCTCATACTTTCAGAGGAGTCTTTTTTTCACCTACCAAGGAAAACTGAAATCTACAATGAGCTTTTTTTCTAAAGGCTAAACTTATTTTTTCATAATCTGGGCTGAGTCTCTCCCACTAGCTTGATCTATATGATGCAAAACTATAATTATTTGCAATAATTATACTATAATAATAATTATTTTTTTACTCCTTCTCCAAAACTGAAGTTTAATATAGCTTGCTGTGGCCCCCTGTTGACTGTTTTACAAACAAATAAAGGTGGCATTTAAAACCCATGGTTAATAACATCCTACAATGATATGAAAACAGGTTTTTTTCCATTGGCAAAACTTCAATCTGTTATACCTAGCTCTTGCACATCATGCAAATGCAGGAGGCTTGCCTGACCCCATTTCAGCAGAAGCAGCAGAAGTGTAAGCCACACACAGAGAGACCTATGCCCTAGATTGAAATGAATGGGGAACCTACACATCAAAGACCTCCTGTGCACCACAGAGCACATGGGAGTCTGTATCAGTGAGCATTTAGACATTAGGTGCATCTGGTGTCTAAATGCTCACTGATCCAGACTCCCACATGCTCTGTGATGCACAGGAGGTCTTTGATGTACAGGTTCCCCATTCATTTCATGTTTTAGGATTAAGGTGTTAGCAGTGTGCTTGCTGCCATTCTACCTTGATGAGTGATAGAGATATTTAAATATATCAAAACATGTCTATATTACAGCCTCTAGATTTGCATAGTCACCTGGCAGCATCCCTCCCGCCTCTTAGTTAGCCCAACCCTGGAGATGTTTTTATTTTCTGGGAAACGCCCAGTGGGTTGGTTCCAAAAGGGCTGTTCTTTCTCATCCTCCCCTCGCCCCATCTTCCACGAAGTATCTCCAGAAGATCAAGGATACCCCAACCAGCCTGGGCTCCGTCAAGGGGATTGAAGTGGGAGGGGGGCAGAGGAATCACTTTAAATGAATGTATTTATTTAGGTATTTCCATAACACATGGAACTGTGGTCACAGGGCTGCATACAACTTCTTAAAACACATCAGTGCATATTCCTAAAACCAATTTGAAGGGCAATGCGAAGTTAAACACTGCATAAACTAACATAACACATGAAATTAACACAAAACAGCAAAAGGTACAATACTAAACTAAGCTCAGACAGATTGCACCTCTTCACCTCCCAAAGATTGGTAAAAGAGGTATGTTTTCACCATCTTCTTAAAAAAGTATAATGTTGGGAGTGCCACTTCTGCAAAGTGTCTCTGGCCAATTTTTGGCAATCTGTCCCCAAACAGTCACTTCCTTGTCACGGCTCATCCTGTTGTTCAGGAAGATCCCCCGACCCTCTGGAGATGTTTTGGATGTGCAGGGAAAAGAAAAGTCTGCCCTCGCCGCCAGGCTGACCTTTGGATCCAGCACAATATTCTCTAATCATGTGCACACAGATATTCAAGGCAAGCTATGAGCTAAGCAATGTATTTATATGATACATCATGATAAAACATGGGCGGGTACTGACTCAATTCAAAATGGATGCTCCCACAGGGGAAAAAAGCCAAAGTATAGTTGAAGGTTTTAGTAGCTGAGTAGGAGGGTTGGTTAATATTTAGCCTCCGGAAAACTGCCTTTGTCACTCCCGAAGGCAAGGGAATGTTGGAATGCAGCTGCAATGTCTAACCATTTCTGCATTACATCACTGTTCAGTCCAATGCTGTAGAAATCAATTCTTTTTAAGGACAAAGGAAAATAAGCAAATGATTAGAAATTGATCCCAGAACAGAGAAACCAAAGGAAACACTGAGACATGCAGAGTTAATCATGTGGCAAATTTAGGTTGCCCATAGCTGACACCAGCAAATGTACCTGCATTTTATTTTTAAGATGTGGTTTTATACACATGCACGTTTGGGAAATGTATCTAAACTTAGGCCGCTCACTAAAACCAACAGCTGTTTGAGCACGTTGCAGTTAATCGATGATTGCAATTAGAATCAACTACATCAATTAATTTGCAATGAATGAGCCGCAACAAACAGTACAGTCAATGGCTCTCTAAAACCACCACCAGATTTGTACAGTTGCAAGAAAAGGCACTTGTGGATACTTTGGTGCTCTCCTGATAAATTGTGAGCTGAGCAGTTGACCTCTTTGTAACTTTGTTATTCATATGTTGCAGTTCCTTGACGAGGTCAGTAGTGCTGTAGGCCTCTTGTACCCCTCTGCCCTCATATTTTACTGAGGCAATGACCCTGTTCCTGGGCTGTACAATATCTGAGAAATGTTCCCTAGGAGAAAACATTTATCTACACAGAAACGTACCAGGTCAGGGTTAGAACCGTTTTCTGTGCACAAGGCCTTTTTGTACGGAGGACCGCTCAATGAAGTCACCCCTGCTGGCTGCCTGAAGTTCTGTAGCTCTGACACCTTAGTGAAAAGTAGCCCTCAGTACGTGGAAGGTATCTTAAGCCACATCTGCACTATTAGAGCACTATTACACCATCTTAAGGGTCATGGCTTCCCCCAAAGAATCCTGGGGGCTGTAGTTTGTTAAGGGTGCTGAGGGTTGCTAGGAGATCACTGTTCCCTTCACAGAGCTACAATTCCCAGAGTTCCCTAAACAATTCTAGGAATTGTAGCTTAGGAAGCAAGGAGTTAAGACTCAATGGCCTATGCAGCAGTTGATGGTAGGTGGCCTATGATGGACAGAAAAAAGAGAAGGGGCATTCATAGCTGGGACACTTTGCCCTGGGCGATTGTTCTAGCTGGAACCCTACGATGAGACCCTCTCTGTCAGCCTTCCCCAACATTGCATCATAGAATTGTAGAGTTGGAAGGGATCCAATGGGTCATCTAATCCAACCCCCTGCAAGTTGGTGACCTCCAAATGTTTGGAACTACAACTCTCACCATCCCTGACTATTGGCCATGTTGCACTGGAGTCTAGGAAGGTTTGGAGAGGAGAAGGCTGCTCTGTGCTGACCAATGAGTTACTGCTAATGTGTTCTGCAGGCAGAAAACCAGAACTGACCCATGACCCAACCTTCCAGTATGATTTAAAGCACATTAAATGTCTCAGGACCGCAATACCTCAAGGACCTCCTCTTCCTATATGAACCTACCTGGACTCTGTGATCATCTCCTGAAGCCCTTCTTCGTGTGCCTCCTTGAGCGGTCGGGAGGGTGGCAACACAAGAACGGGCCTTCTCTGCAGTGGCTCTCCCCAGGGAAGTTACCATGGCACCTTCACTATACAACTTTAGGCGCCAGGCAAAAACATTCCTTTTTAACCAGGACTTTGCTGACTTGATCTACATCCTATACCCTTTTTAAAATGCTGGCTCTTTTTGTTTTATTGGGTTGTGTTTTTTGTTTTTGTTTTGATTTTATGTATTTGCTATTTTATGTGAACCGCCCTGGAACCTTCAGGTATAGGGCGGTATAGAAATTAAATAAATTCATAATAATAGTAATAATAATAATTCAGACTTGGATATGCCTTGTGAAGTTTCCAGAACCAGCCACATGCCTTCTTCTGGATGTAATTATCAAAGCTCCCCTCTCTGCCGACTTGTTTTAGGTGCTCACCTCCAACCACATCCAAAATGCTGAACTGGGCAGGCTTAGACATGCAATACACAAACCCATCCAGGAAGCCAAGATGATGTTATGCAGTTTCCCAATCCCAATAGATGGGAGATCAGGAACAATTCTACACTGGGGGGACGAACGCATGGGAGCTTTTTAGCCTGAGGACTGCATTGCCTCAGAAGCAGCATTCTGGGGCTACATGCCAGTGGCGAGCAGAGCCAGAGACTAAGAGAGAGTTGGCCAGAGCAAAAGTGGCAACTCCTACCTTAGTACATTTCAGTCATGCCATGAGGTTTCTACACATACATCTCTTAATACAGGCAACCGAGAGGCACTGTTACAAAGTTCAAAGATGCATTCCAGCTAGGCAATAGCACAAGGTGAGGAGCAGGGCTGGAGACAGGTGAGAGGGGAGGAGACAGGGAGAGAGGCTTGGCCTAGGGTTGCCACATGTCCAGAAAATGTCCAGAATACTGCAACGGCAAGCGGTCTCTGGGCGAAAATTGGCTAAATGTCCAGGGAAATCTGATTTTCCATAGAAATAGCTCAAAAAAGTCCAATTTCTTTGCGATTTTTCTCAACAAATTTGCCCCCCCCCCACTCAACCCTAGGTTCTCCATCCCTACTTTTCCAAGCACCTTTGCTGTTCAGGTACATCGGTCTATTCTGTCAGTGCTGGGTTAACAAGCCAAATTATGCTGCGCCACCAAAACGTTTCTGTAGCTGGGATTCCCTGCTCAACAGCAATATATTTAGCTGGAGTTGTGGATCCAAAGTGACCCTTGTCATCTCAGAGGTAACTCTTGCTCATTCTTTAGCACTGGGAATGTGGCTCTCCTAGTGACATAAAGGTAAAGGGACCCCTGACCATTACGTCGAGTCGTGACCGACTCTGGGATTGCAGCACTCATCTTGCTTTATTGGCCAAGGGAGCCGGTGTACAGCTTCCGGGTCATGTGGCCAGCATGACTAAGCCGCTTCTGGCAAAGCAGAGCAGCGCACGGAAACACCGTTTACCTTCCCGCCAGAGCAGTACCTATTTATCTACTTGCACTTTGACGTGCTTTCGAACTGCTAGGGTGGCAGGAGCAGGGCCCGAGCAACAGGAGCTCACCCCGTCGTGGGGATTCGAAACGCCAGCCTTCTGATCGGAAAGTCCTAGGCTCTGTGGTTTAACCCACAGTGTCACCTGCGTGGTGTCAGAAGTGGGATGGCCATCTACAATTAAAGAGGTCTTTTTTCCGTGACATTAGGAGGAGGGACAGCACAACTCTGGTTGTTTTAACTGTATCATTCCCAAAGAGTCAGCAGATAGAATCTATGTCCAGAGGGCAAGGGACCCGAAAAACTAAAAGACATTACCCACCCACCCCCAAGTTTTATCACCAGGCTCTGTTGTTGCAGTAAACATTTTGTGATTCCTGTTCTTCCTTCCAAAGATTTATCACTTGGCATTTCCATTCCCTGTTCACCCCATCCCTCATTTTCTAGCAAGCTAATGCTCCCCCTTTGCTGCATGAAAATGCATATCTCCCAACTGTTTTGAAAAGCTAAAAATTTCTCTCCAGCTACAAGGCCAGCACCATCCCTCCTGTTCGTTTCGTGGCTATAAAACTACAGCTTCAGATGGATTTAGAAATAGGGATGGAACACCAGCTATTTGTGGAATCCGGAGGGGGAATAACAGCTGGTACAGCCACACCCTGAGATGAAGCATTTATCTGATCTGTTTAAATCTCAGATCCTTCCTTCTACCCAAGTCTTTGCTACTGGGGCCTCTCTACAGGTATATTGGGCTGCATGTTCTTGACACAGCAGTGGATTTATTCTTCTTTATTAGTTGTGCTGCGATGCCTCCCCAATGCTACCACACTATTGGTGTCTAGGAGGGCTACAGAGAAAGGAAAGTGTGTGTTTGCTAGTGGTGGGGAAAATAAACTAGAACATTTTGGTATAAAAAGTCATGGGATTTGAGCAAGAAGCTATAAGATATATATTGATTGAAAAAGAAGCAAACAAGCAAAAACAACAACAAACCACACACACCTTTGCAGGTGCCAATGGCATTAAAAGCAGGATTGTGTGTGACTGCCCTGATAGCATCAAGAGCACATCGGGTCATGAATGTGCAACAAAAAGGATGTCTTGTTCCTCGAATCTTCATGAAAAATGCCCTTATTTCAAAAGGTATTTCAAATAGGGTATATCTAGGAAGGCTGGCGAAGGTTCCCTGCTAAAGTGATATTTGATCTTCATCTCAGTCTAAGTGTGAAACATTGCATCGGGTTAATACTTGCGTAAGCAAGATGATTTATTTTCGAGCCTTAGCTCCTCAAGTTCCTCCTGTAGTTTCTAATCGTCCACAACCACAAAGACCTTGAAAAAATATTGCTGACACCAAAACTCAGGGGGAAAGGATCTGACTCTTCCCAAGGACATAGAAACCAAAATTGCATGTTGATCCGTAGTGAAAAAACTCTTGAAATAAAACATGATGGCTTTAATGATGAGTTACAAAACTGATCTGCCTAAGGAGGCACAGAAGAGCGGCCAGGTAAGTCACTTGCTGCTCTTTAAAACCTCCAGGAGGTTGAATGCCAATCTGATAACCTTCCACTCTCTACAGCTGGAAATATGTTTATTAAGGATATTATCAATCACTGGGTTTTTTTAAACTCTTCATTTAGAAGGTGTGAACTTTTTCTTTAATTAGAGAGGCCCACTACATTAGAATTGTAGGATATCCTGCAATTCTGCTCCACTGGATCTTAAAAGAGATTGAGAATTACGACAAATATCTACGAGGCTCATCTCGGAAGCAGGGTTCCAGGAAGGTAATATTAACAATAATCGGCATTAAAACCATGCAGTAACGGAAGGCACTTCGAAACCTTGTAGGCCCATATTGAAACGGGGAGGGTGATGAGTGTGAAAGATTCCAATTTTTACGTTCCAAAGCAAAACAAACAAGAACAAAGGAGAAAAGGACAAATTTGAAAGCCTGGTTAAAAGCAGATCAACTGCAAAGCAAACTGGTGTAGGTGGCTGCTGCATGACAAATTCTCTTTAATATAATTTAAAATGTCGTGTTAGAAAAGATATTTGGAGGCTTGTTGATAGGCAGTGGATTCTCTGGTGGTTGCGCTTCTCCTGTAAAGGCAGTGAAACGATATTCCTGGTTCAGGTCTCTTTTCAGATTTGCTAGCTGCTGTTCTAGGTTTTCAGCCTGTGGCAGGAAACATAAAAAGCATGAACACCAGAGTTGTTATCACATTAACAAGGCTAGTGCCCAACTATTCATTTGTGTCTCAGCTAGAGCTATCTATTGCTGTACAGTGGACCCTCTGGATATGAACTTAATCATTCTGGGGGTCCGTACATACCCCCAAAAGTCCACATCTAGAAGCACCGCTTCTGCACACGGGCACAGAAGCATAGAGTGCTTCTGCCCATGCTCGAAGCACTCGGAGCGCTTCTGCGCATGTGGCGAAACCCGGAAGTATACACTTCTGGGTTTGCAGCGTTCGCAACCCGAAAGTTAAGTTACCCAAAGTTAACATAACCTGAGGGTCCACTGTATTTGTGAAACTGGATTCCAAAGCTAAATGGTTCCTACACTGGTCCCCAAAGCAAAGAACTGAATCCACAGCGACCTTTGGGAAACAAAGCTTCAAAGAAACCTTCTGCACAACTCAAAACTTTGCTGCCAATATCAATTTGAGAGGGGTAGCTGTATCAGTCTCTTGTAGCCAAAACAGCACGGGGTGTCTGGTGGCACCATAAAGACAAATAAATTTATCAGGAATTATCTTTCTTGTGCCAGGGCTCACTTTGCCAGAAGCATGGAAAAGTTAAGCTCATTTGGCAGAGAGCTGCAAAGAGGTCTGGCAATCTAAGTGAGTCTTGCAAAGCTCCTCTTGCTTCTTATGCAGATCAAACTTATGGATGTTTACTTAGAAGTAAGTCCCACTTAGTTCAATTGGATTCACTCCCACAGAAATGTGCACATGACTGCAGCTTTATTAACCAACATAAAAAAATGTAAGCTGCCCTAAGTTTTTGGCAGCACTTGAGCATAAACTTACCGGAACAAAAAAACTGTACTATCATGATATGTCAATTCAGATGTAAGCCCAAATCTGATTTGCTGTCAGATGAATGAGGGTTGGTGACAGATGACTAGCAAACCATAGTTTTGCATTGTATCTGAACTAGGGAAAGCATGTTTTGCAGAAACTGTATTTTATTTATGACTAGAACTGCAGAGCAAAAATTGAATGTGGTTTGCAATTTTGATTTGTAATGTTACCTTGACAATATTGACAATATTGGTATTGGCAATATTGTAATGTTACCTTGACAATATTGACAATATTGGTATTGGTCTTTTATGGGACGCAGATGGCGCTGTGGGTTAAAGCCTCAGCGCCTAGGACTTGCCGATCGAAAGGTCGGCGGTTCGAATCCCTGCGGCGGGGTGCGCTCCTGCTGCTCGGTCCCAGCGCCTGCCAACCTAGCAGTTCGAAAGCACCTCCGGGTGCAAGTAGATAAATAGGGACCGCTTACCAGCGGGAAGGTAAACGGCGTTTCCGTGTGCGGCTCTGGCTCGCCAGAGCAGCAATGTCACGCTGGCCACGTGACCCGGAAGTGTCTCTGGACAGCGCTGGCCCCTGGCCTCTTAAGTGAGATGGGCGCACAACCCCAGAGTCTGTCAAGACTGGCCCGTACGGGCAGGGGTACCTTTACCTTTACCTTTAATCATGTCTTTTGCAAAAACTTCTGTGGCACACAACTGTCTCCAGTAAAAATCCCTACAGTGATACTTCATTGAATATGTATATAAGTTGTATGAGTTAGAATCATAAAACGGTAGAGTTGGAAGGGACCACTGAGGGTCATCTAGTCTAACTCCCTGTAATGCAGAAATATAATCATAATCTTAATCATAATCATCATAATTTATACCTCATCCATCTGGATGGGTTTTCCCAGCCACTCTGCGTGGCTCCCAACAGAATATTAATGATGATGATGATAAAGTGATAAAACATCAAACATTAAAAACAGGGCTGCCTTCAGATGTTTTCTAAAAGTCAGATAGTCTTAAGTATTCATGAGCAGATCTGGTAACAATAGGAGAGCTATGGTTTTGTTTCTGCTTGGGTACTATTTCTTGTTTCTACTTTTTTTTGTTTTATCTTACTCTGTGGACTTGTAATTTTGTCCTTTTTATTTTTCAATAAAGTATATAAAATGAGGCTAGCCACTGCAGAAAAAAACAAAAACAAATGGAGCAACAAAATGTAATAATGCAACCTACAATCTCATAGTCTTGTTTTGCTCTCTCCATATCTTCTTGAGGGATCCCTGTTAACCTTTTCCTTCTTTCTTTCATCATTTGTGTGTGCTGTCTGATGCGATTCTCCACTTCCTTGCGTTTGGCTGCTCTGAAACAAACAGAGAAGAGTACATCAGGAATAACTTTCTGACAGTAAGAGCTGTTTGAAGTGGAGCGGTCTCTCTCGGGAGGTTGTGGACTCTCCTCCTCCCTTGGAGGTTTTTAAGCAGAGGTTGGATGGCCCTTTGTCATGGATGCTTTAGTTGAGATTCCTGCATTGCAAGGGGTTGGGCTAGACTAGAGGACCCTCGCGGTTCCCTCCAACTCTGCAGTCCTATGAATTTTTCAATATGTCCTCACCTCCATTTATGTATCTACTTAAAACATTTCATCAGCCCATTACTGTAATAGCATTTTTCTACAAATAACAAAACATCAAAAACCCTAAACTGGCTTTCAATTTGAACCTGGCCTGATCTTTTGTTCCCCTTCCTTCCCTCCCCCTCCCCTTTTTGTGAAGATTGCCCGCTCTGAGATCCCACAGCTGGTTCTCCCTTGGTCTCCTCGCTGGCCCAAGTGGGACTAATTTAGCCAGCTAGCCCTGGTGATTATCTAATGTTTATTGGATGGATTTCCCCCCTTAATTGATTTTTGATTTTTGATTCTTGATTTTATTGTTATTTACGCTTTATACCATATTTTATGCTGTTTTATTTGTAGCATCAATTAAGTGTTTTAAATTTGTTGTTTGCTGCCCTGAACCCAGTTTCCTGAACAGGGAAGGGTGGGGTATAAATAAAATTTTATTATTTTTATTATTATTAAACTGTCTGAAAACCCAGAGATTATTTCAATCTGTACACAGTGGAGCAACCGGTGTGTGTGTGTGTGTGTGTGTGTGTGTGTGTGTGTGTGTGAGAGAGAGAGAGAGAGAGAGAGAGAGAGAGAGAGAGAGAGAGATGGTGCCATTGTTTTAGAGAGCAAGCCACAGAAATATTGTCACATACTTCCGAAGCAGGAGGAGAAAAGGAGACTGAACCCTGAGCGTGCAGAGGTTTAAATAGGGTAAGCCACGCCCCCAGTCGACCTGGAATGCTCGTGGCCCACCTGCAATTCCGCCCTCCTGGGAAGGGGAGCGGTCTTCTCATTGCTGGTATCAATTGCTTTGTTATCAGCTGCTGTTGAAGGAGAATAGCTTAAGCTGATTAAAGAAAAAGTGTCTGCCTGCTATCTTCAAGCTCTAAAAGCAATATTAAAAAGTTTTTCTACTGTGAGAAGCCTCAGAACACCAGGAAAATATCTGCGGTGACTGATCTTAGTATGTTACAGCAAAAACAAGTATCATGGTATCTGTGGCATAAACTTTTGTGGACTCCACCTCCACCCACCCACAAACGCAGAGTATAAAGTTGTGGGCTTTTCTGTAAAGGATGGAGGAAAGTGGCCGCAAAATGTGAGGGCTAGAGTCTGTAAGATTTCTACATAATGCAGGCTTAAAAGTAACTGGCATTACGGTTTTTAGGTTCCTCTCTCCACCCGCCCCCCCTTGCTAACTTGAAAATGCTGAGCCTTTGACTGAATCCACAGCTTTTCCTTTGTCCTCATAAAAACAAAACATTGCAATCAGTTGTGCTGCCCTATTAAGGAAGCCATAAAATGTTGGCAATGTAATGAATATCACCTCCCTGCCCACCCACCCTCTTCAGGCTTAACAACTTTAGATCTTTCAGAACTTTCAGACATTTCAGAATATCTTACACAGGATCAACACATTTCTTTCTTTCAGAATATGACAGGTGTTTCTAATTTAGTATGATATTTGGGTTCCCTATCTGGATGATGTTTTAGTGCATTATGAAATAAAGATGTGAACGAGGAATCAAAACTGAAAACAAAAGAAGAGTAAGAAGGCCTCGGGACCTTTTTTTTTTTTTAAAAAAAGGTAAAAATAGAGCTGGCTGATAATTGTTGCTGAGAAGTCTGAAAGCAGGTGGGGCTGGAATGTGACAGAACTGCTATCCCGGTCCCCTAATGAGAAAATATTTGCAGTGCATCCATTAGTACAAAAAATAAATGCACCGTGGGGGTTGAATGAGTACCTAATGGTTTAAAACAGGCCTGGGGCTACAACATTGGCCTAGGGAGGGTGTGTGCTGGTGGGGAAATACACTTTCTTTTGAAGATCGCATCTGTAACTAAAACATTACTCATCTGCATTCCATCTTGCAGTAACTTTGGACCTAACACAGGAGCAGAAAGAGAGGAAGGAGGTGTAAGAGGAGAGTGATGCTTCAGATGCATTCCCAGTTGTCCAGACCCCAGACACCAGATGCAGGGAAGCTTGGGCCCTCTAGATGTTGCAGAAATACAACTCCCACAAGCCACAACAAGCATGGCCAACGGCTGGATTTGATGGGAACTACGGTTTAGCAACATGCAGAGAACATCTTTGTTCTCACCTTAGCTCGTCCGTCGTTTTCATTAAGTTTAGGGTCATCTCCATTTGTTCATCTTGCTTGCTTGTTTCTTTCCAGTCTTCCGGCTTGTCATGATTCTTCATGTTGTCTGTTGCGTAAGGTGCGTTTCGAGAAACCTAGAGGAAAGGCAACGTATTATGGCATTAAAATGTCAGGGGGCGGGAGGAGAGGCAGTAGCTAGAGCTGCCAAAAGATTCAACATTGGACGTGCCTGGGCTCCTGGGCTTTAAACTATGTCAGAGCAGGGAGAATTTCACCAGATGCAGCCTATCCCATTACTATTGAAGTTACATGATTAGGATTTTTTTTAAAAAAAGAAAAGTTTCACCTCCTGAATTCCTTGTTCACCACAAGAGAAAGAGCAAGGGCCCAGGTCCGTACTGAATCCGGCAACTTCAAGTACTACTGAATCTATTCCCTCATCACAACCTTTTGTTTGACTGCCTGTGGCTATTACTTCTGCCTCTGATCTTCTGCTGCAGCCTTCCATAAGAACATAACAAGAGCCCTGCAGGATCAAGCCAGATGCCCATCTAGTGCAGCACTCTGTTCTCACGGTAGCCAACCAGATGCCCACAGCAGGACCTGAATGCTAGAACAACGTTCTGCATTTGCAGATCCGAGCGACTGGTATTCAGAGGCCTACTGCCTCCAGCGGTGGAGGTGGAGCATAGCTACTGTCGCTAGTAGCCACTGACAGATTTATCCCCACACACATCTGTCTAATCCGGGGGTCAGCAAACTCTTTCAGCAGGGGGCCAGTCCACTGTCCCTCAGACCTTGTAGGGGGCCAGACTATATTTTTTGGGGGAAATGAACAAATTCCTATGCCCCACAAATAACCCAGAGATGCATTTTAAATAAAAGCACACATTCTACTCATGTAAAAACACCAGGCAGGCCCCACAAATAACCCAGAGATGCATTTTAAATAAAAGCACACATTCTACTCATGTAAAAACACACTGATTCCTGGATTGTCCATGGGCTGGATTTAGAAGGCGATTGGGCCAGATCCAGGCCCCTTAGTTTGCTTACCCATGGTCTAATCCTCTTTTAAAGCCATCTAAGTTGGCTTTAAACTATGGAGCAAATTCCAGAGTTCAGCTATGTGCTGTGTGAAGCACTTTATTTGTCTGCCCTGAATCCTCCGACATTCTGCTTCGTTGGATTCCCCCGGTTCTAGTATTATGCAAGAGGGAGAAGAAGGAAAAAACCTCCACTTTGTCCACACAGCACCTAAAGCTGGGACCCAGACCTTATAGGTAGCAGATAGACAGCAACTGTCGTGTCCGGTAACTGGTAGATGAAGTCCTGTTGGAGGTTAATCTTGCCACTTCTCACCCAGTGAGCAAAATTAGCCAGCACTTCAGGTAAAGAAGGAGTGAATCGCTGATACCTATCCCCATTCCAGCCTGTGTGGTACAATGCACGATTTACCTCTGGGAGGCCTGGGTTCAAATACCCCCTCAGACATGAAGCTCAGTGGATGGCTTTGGGCCTCCCTCTGTCTACCAAACCTACCTCACAGGGTTGTTATGAGGATAAAAGGAGGCTTATCTCCTTGGAGGAAGAACAAGTATGGTTCTTAAACACCCTCCCCCCACTACCACTGCCTGCTTCATATGAAGATTTATTTCTCACCTTAATTAAAACAATATAGCACTATAGTAAATAATATAGTATATGTAATGAGCATGCTCCTACCATTGAGCCAAACCCACAGCATGATTTATTGTCCCTGGAAATCAACTCTGTATTAAAACATTTCTGAAACCACAGTTTCTTAATAATGGAAATGACTAAAAACTACTTAGTCTTTTATTGCAACTGGACTGATACAACGTGTTCTTGGGTAGGTGGGAAAGTTGTGGATTTGCATGCTCAGAAAGGGCATGTCAGTTTCAAAGTTGCTGGATATGTCACTGGTGGTCAAAGGTGCCATTTCCCCTTTGCATTTCCCTCCAGTCCAAGTCAGAACATTTGCACCTCCAGCCACACCTCACTCCTTTTAGAGAAGCCTGTTTTTGAACCAAAGGGCCAGTGGTAACGAGTGGACATTTGTGAACAGCTTGCGATCTCAACACTGGGCCCTGTGGCAGCCAGCCTTGACCCCAGCTTCCAAATTGTTGGTACTGCACAGTTTCTTCGGCAACTGTAGGACATGGCGGGCTTATGTGGGAGGCAATACAAAGGTGACTTGGCTGACATCCAGGATACACAGCTGCAAAAAGATGGTGTTTCCCACTGGAATTTGCCCTAGGGTTGGTGTCACAATCAAGAGGCTTTGGTGAAGAACACTCTGCGTTCCACACTTTAATTGCCATTAACTGAGACAGGGGAAGCAGGGCCTCAGAGAGAACACTCCTCTTTGATGGTGGGTGGCAGGTGAAGAGCCACGGGAGGTGAATTTCCACCAGCTCTCATGAATGAGGGGACTTCATCATACACATCTTAGGATGCTCAAGGCTTACGAAGTCCTATCCTATCATGTGGTGTACCTCTACGTGCAGTGAGTCACATAAAAGGTAAAGTCCAGTCGTGGCCAACTCTGGAGTTATGGCGCTCATCTCACTTTATTGGCCAAGGGAGCCGGCGTTCAGCTTCCGGGTCATGTGGCCAGCATGACTAAGCCGCTTCTGGCGAACCAGAGCAGCGCACGGAAACACCGTTTTCCTTCCCGCCGGAGTGGTACCTATTGATCTACTTGCACTTTGACGTGCGTTCGAACTGCTAGGTTGGCAGGAGCAGGGACCGAGCAACTGGAGCTCACCCCGTTGCGGGGATTCGAACCGCCGACCTTCTGATCGGCAAGTCCTAGACTCTGTGGTTTAACCCACAGCACCACCCGCATCGCAGTGAGTCACATACCCTATTGCAATTGAACTTGCCTAGTCAGTTATTCTGTCCAAGGGCAGGCTTTCATCTCTGAGTGAATCTTTATTTCTTCCCATACGTCCAGGGGGCATACCTGAACTGTGCAATCTCTGTCTCTTCTGATCTTAACAGTGACTGGAACACCGTGGAGCTGAACACCACCCCAAAGCAATGCGAGGAGCCACGGGAAACTGACTGCCTCTTCTCTTACACAGCAGGCTGCTGCAAGTATTTAAGGAAGCCACTGAACCAAAAACCTAAACCCCCAAAGGGATCCTTCGCTCCCAAAAATAGCAAAAAAGGAAGAGGAAAACAGCTCTCTGTACACATCAACCAAATTACTAAAGGAAGAAAGAAACCACTGTCAGAATTACCGTATTTTTCCATCTGTAAGACGCCCCCATGTATAAGATGCCCCCTATTTTGGGGGACTCAAGATTGTCGCCAGTCCACCCTTGGCACAATCCATGAATAAGACTCCCCTTAATTTTTGACTTTTTTTTTTAGGAAAACACCCTAGTCTTATATATGGAAAAATATCTACCTACGATCAGTTAGAGAGCAGGTTGCTCTCCTTGTGACAAGAAAAATGTTGCACATGCAGACATCCCCAATATTAGAGGAAAAGATGCCTCTCTACTACTCCTCATCACTCACCTAGGACTTTAATCTGTCAAGTGCTTTACAGCCCTCATTGTGCTTTCCTTCACAACAGCTCCCTGAGGATTTCCCATTTTATAGACAAGGAAACACCAGAGGCTAAAGGACAGTGATGCCAACAGGAAGAGGACAAACCTAAATCTTCCAGAAGAAAACCCAGTTGTCTACTCAGTGGACTACATCTTGGCTTTTGAAATTAGCCAACACCAGAGCTGTGGCCAAAGATGAAAGCCATCTTGAAACAGGCTTGTCAAATAGTAAGCAGCCCAAAGTGGAGGTTTCCCTATATGGGGGAGATTTATCTCACTCTGTCCCACTGGTAAAGATGTCCCTTATGGCCACAGCCCTACTGTAGCTACAATATGTAATGCAGATTTTTGGGATCAGTCTCTAGGGGAAGCAAAGAAGTCTGGAATAGGCCCACGTGGCTAACAAAAGGCACTTTGCTTATATTTGCTCATTTTGTCAGGCCTCCAATACAGTGGTACCTCAGGTTAAGTACTTAATTCATTCCGGAGGTCTGTTCTTAACCTGAAACTGTTCTTAACCTGAAGCACCACTTTAGCTAATGGGGCCTCCCACTGCCAGAGCACGATTTCTGTTCTCATCCTGAAGCAAAGTTCTTAACCCGAGGTACTATTTCTGGGTTAGCGGAGCCTGTAACCTGAAGTGTCTGTAACCCGAGGTACCACTGTAATAGAAGCAGAACTTTCAGATTTGACCTTGACTCACAAAGCCATTTCCAAAAAGAAGTCCTTGATCCTTCCCATTTGCCATAAAATAAATCACATGCCTTTTGAGAAACAGCCTAAAAGAATGTACCAGTGACCTTCAATGTGAAAGCTTTTGATGAAACCCAAGCTATCTCAAGACCTTATCAGTTCTTGAAGACTTCTCAAAGAATCCAAGTTTGTTTATTTACAGAGAAATGTGTTGTGTGAAAGAGCTGGAATAAGCACATTTCAGTAAGTGAAAGCTTTAAAAACATACTGTCTTACAAACAAAAAAGACTGTATTTTTTTGCTTTATAATACTGGCATCTTGGCAAGGTCTTAATGAGTTAAGTGGAAAATGTTAAACCATTTTTTTTTGTTAAAAATGCACTCAGCTGTTAGTAAACAACGAGAACCTAGAGAATAAACACATCCATTTTTGTACTCCACATTAAAGCATTTGTCTTACGTGAGATTAGAAAACAAAGCTTTTCCATTCAAAGAATGTGATTGTTAAACTCCTCTGGGAATTGTAGCTCTCAGGGGAGTAAGAGATCTCCTAATAACTCTCAGCACTCTTAATCCCAGGATTCTTTGGGGGGGGGGGAGCCATGACTGTTAAAATGGTATCATAGTGCTTTAAATGTATAGTGTAGATGCTGCCTCTAATAGAAACTCTGCTCCTATATTCCCAACCCATGATGCATACTTCAGCCAGTGGTCTCCAATGACAGCAACAAGAAGTCCCAGTAATTCTGGGCTCCAAGATTTTTCTAAATCTAAGCAATACCAGCTTGAAGTTATTCTGCCTATATTATGAAAGTATTTCGTATGAAACTGCTGCACAATTAACAACTTTCCCCTCAGATATATTCTTTGAAACCAAAGAGTCTGAGCCACGTGCCAGGATAAACTGGGGCAATTGTTGGTAGACACTAGACAGTTTAGCATTCTGTTTGTTTGTTTGTTTTAGCTGCAGAGTTTAGCAAAATGAACTTTGTTACCCAATGCTCCCTGATCAGCATATTGCTGCAAGCTTATTCAGTAAGTACACAGCATTAGCAATGTTACACAGCCCTCTGCTGGGCGAAACTTGGGTCCACTTATGAAAGAAGCTGCCAAGCTGCTGTAGAAACTCTATTGTGCAAACTAGATTATGCAATTAGCTAAACCCTCTGGGTTTCCCATGTTGGCCCGTTTCACTGCAAGCCTGGGAAGTAAGCTGGAAATCAAATCCCACATTAGCTGTAAGAATCGCTTGGTGACCACTGGCACGTTCTTAGTCTCCTGACAACTCAGATAGGTAAAGGTAAAGGACCCCTGGACAGTTAAGTCCAGTCAAAGGCGACTCTGAGGTTGCAGCACTCATCTCGCTTTCAGGCCACGGGAGCCGGCGTTTGTCCACAGACAGTTTTCCAGGTCATGTGGCCAGCATGACTAAACCGCTACTGGCGCATGGAGGACCACAACGAGTGCCAGAGCGCATGGAAATGCCGTTTACCTTCCTGCCGGAGTGGTATCTATTTATCTACTTGCATTGGCATGCTTTCGAACTGTTAGGTTGGCAGGAGCTGGGACAGAGCAACGGGAGCTCACCCCGTTGTGGGGATTCGAACTGCCAACTTTCCAGTCAGCAAGCCCAAGAGGCTCAGTGGTTTAGACCACAGTGCAACCCACGTCCCTCCATACTCAGATAAATAAGTGGAGTCACACCACAAGCCTAGCTTCTGAGGTCACATGACTTCTTACCCCCCATCTCTATGTATCAAGCCTCAGAATTCCAGCTCCCATGGAAACTGTCAGGGAACTGCCATGAGCTCAGAGGCAAGAGGTGGAAGGGCAGTTGGGTTATAGGGAGCCTCCAAAGATCATGAGAAGCAGGACTTCCTCCGCGGAGAAGGAAAGCCACGCCTCTAGTGGGGAAGGGGTGCAGGGCTTGGAGTATGCAAGGGAGAGACACAGCACTGAGCATGAACAAAGCAGGGGGGAGGCAGGTCCCCCTCTGCCCACGCCCTCTTTGTGCTGTCCCTTTGATTGTGTAGAGCCTCTTCATATTTAGCTCAGTGGGTAGAGCATGAGATTCTTAATCTCAGGGTCTCGGGTTCAAACCCCATGTTGGGCAAAAGATTCCTGCATTGCGGGAGGTTGGTCCTCTCCAGCTCTGCAAATCTATGATTATTCACATAATTAATGTGTGAGGGGGACTTCTGTCTCCCAGCCTTAGTCCTTCCTGCTCCTCTGCTAAACGGGGATAATAACATTGACCTATCTTGCAGGGATACTGTCAGGATCACTAAGATAATACACAAAATGCTTTGCACAGTCAAAAAGCATTGAAAAAACTCAGTTGTAGAGTAAGTATTGCTGCATGTAACTATTACTGCACGACTGTTTTGGGTGATTCCTCCTGCTCTTTATAGCAATTCATATAAATGAAACCTGAACGCTACTAATAAAGGAAGCAGCACGTTAACCACCCTGCCACTTTCTCCACCCACTAGAAGTAATGGTGATATGCTGAGCAGCACTTTCTCCCATGCTAGGTCAGAAACTCTAACTCTCTCACTGTGCAATCCCTTGAAAGACTACCTAGTGGACAAGATGACAGAAGTGGAATAAAGGAAATACGATCCTATTTGTTCCTCTGCTACTTGCATGGTGATTTGCATTGTCAGCCTGCAGGCTGGATATGTGGCACTTGAGTGCCCTCTTGTGTTTCAGATATGTATTCATCTATGCCACAATGCATTTGTGTGTGTGTGTGTGTGTGTACATGTGTGCATACACTAAACAAAGGTGCCAAGTAAGAACAAAGATTCCAAATGCTGGCCGAATAAGCATTTGAGCTACCCGGAGCTTTCATTCAGGCACAGGTGATCAGAATAAAAGAGAAAGGATTTATGAGGGTATGAGTCAGTAGATATTAATCTGATGCAAAAGAAGGTTCTTCAAATAAAGAATAGCAGGTTTGAATGGGAGGGATGCTTGTATCACAAGCTTTTTAGTCAGTGTGGAAAGATCAGGTTAACCTGCCCTCGCCCTGTCTCTGTTGCTGTTGAAGCCTTTAAGAGATGCACCAGAATATGATGGAGAGAGTATGGTGAGTGAAAGAGACCACGTGCTATAGGTTTTAAGAAACTTGGTTACCATTTCCTGCATTTAGAATAATAGAATTGTAGAGTTGGAAGGGACCACAAGAGTCATCTACTCCAACCCCCTGCAATGCAGGGGTCTTTTGACTTACATATTCTAAAATAACATAAACAATATCAGTTGCAATATAGTTTATTGATTGGCATTGCTTATTTTTTTGAATGAAATTAAAATGTTACCATGTTAATATTCTCAACGTGAATTGCTTATTTGGACTGTGATGTTTCGAAATGAATTGGTAGTAAGACCATTTATGGAAACACTGTACAGCACTGATACTCATTTTTGTTGCTGTATTGCTTGCTCTGGTGCTGCGAGCTGCTTTTGGAAAAAGAATGGAAATACAGAAGGTGGAAGGTTAAGCTTTCTAAGGGATAAGGATGGAAGGCCATGGTAACAGGAAATGGAATTGGAAGCATGGGGTGTGAGCAAATGTCTACATAACTCATAACTAATAATGGATATTGTCTTATTTTATAAACACAGCAAAGAAATTCGTGAGGAAGTTGTGAGGCTGGACTGAAGGAAGTTCAAGGCTGATTTTTATATTTGATAATAATTGGAAAACCTCTCTTGGACCTCTGGATGAAAAGGATAAGAAATGAACGTGAGATGCCTGAATTGAACATTGGAAAAAAATCAACTAGCAGAGGAAGGAAGAACGGGACACCATTCAGGACTGAACAATGGATTATTGTGAGGATGCTTGCAGTTACGACTGACAGGTAGTTGGAAGCCACTTTTATTCTTCTCTTCTCTTTTGCCTTACTCTGTTATTATTCTCATTCCCTTGCTTTTGCCCACCTCTTTTTTATCTTTCTCTATTCTTTTATAATTTCCTTTCACTTTGTATTCTTCTAGCTCTTTCCCCTTCTTTCCCTTCTCTTTTTTTATTATTGTTTTCCATTTAGAATAGTTTGCTTTTTATTGTATTGTGAAAAGCCTTAATAAAACTTCTATATATCTACATCTATATATCCTACAATGACTGGCATTGGCTCTCCAGAGTTTCAGGCAAGGGATGTTTGCAGTCCTGCTGCAGATGCAGATGCAGGATTGTGACTCTCTGAAAGATCAAGGAAAAGGGAGAGCCTGGAACATGGACTCTGATCACTGACAGCCAGGGACCTAAAGATTCTGACTTGTGAACAGCAGAAGAGCTGCTTCTGTGGGTTGATTTCTTAACCTTTAGCCAGGGACGTCTTCCCTCACACAACCAGAGAGGACAATGGAGTCCATACCACACTACTGGTAAGGAAGGCCAGGAACACTGAATAATAACAGCAGGAGCTGTTGCTGTTACAAAAGCAAGATGGTGAGGGACCAGAGACAGCACAGGGAGGATGTGCTATTGCCACATGTTGTTTAGTCGTTTAGTCGTGTCCGACTCTTCGTGACCCCATGGACCAGAGCACGCCAGGCACTCCTGTCTTCCACTCATCTTTGTAGCTTCGAGAACACTGCCCAACCATTTCGTCCTCTGTCGTCCCCTTCTTCTTGTGCCCTCAATCTTTCCCAACATCAGGGTCTTTTCCAGGGAGTCTTCTCTTCTCATGAGGTGGCCAAAGTCTTGGAGCCTCAGCTTCACGATCTGTCCTTCCAGTGAGCACTCAGGGCTGATTTCCTTAAGAATGGATAGGTTTGATCTTCTTACAGTCCATGGGACTCTCAAGAGTCTCCTCCAGCACCATAATTCCCCTTCATGGATCACTGCCTTGCCGTGGCAAAGGGGCTTGAATAACTCAGAGAAGCTATGAACTATGAACTAGGCACCCAAGATGAACAGGTCATAGTGGAGAGTTTTGACCAAACGTGATTCACCTGGAGCAGGAACTGGCAAGCCACTCCAGTATCCCTGCCAAGAAAACTCAATGGACAAAGACAACAGGCTATTGCCACATACAGCGTTCTAATACACTCTGGATCCCCTATGTCCTCTGGTGTAACATGGCTCTCCTCCCCAGCATCTTTGCCACTTCTCTCAAGCCATCCTTCCTGGGTATACTCATAGATCTTTTCCCTTTGGACCTCTCAGCGCCCTTTTGTAGGATTTTCTTTTTTAAAAACCCCACAAACGATGTAAAAGAGCAGTAGTCAATGAGCTGCTCTAAAGGGGTTTCTTTAAAAACAATGCAGCTCTCTCTTGGGATCAGGATGACAGGTTTTTCTCTCCTGGATTAATTGTCATATCCAGCCTACATTGGCTTTGACTTGGCAGAGGCAAAAACCTCAGGAGGCATCCATCAATTTTAACAATCCTATTTTAAACGAAAGCTCTTCTGCTTCAACGCCTACAAACAGCTTGGGCAGCCGCAGTTTTTGAAAAGCTATGTGCCGAATGTTTCGACACCTACAACGCACATGCCCCCCTCCCCCCGATGCCATTGCCTAAGTGTTTACTTAAATTTGCACCTGCTTCCTCCGAAAGGCTGAGCAGCAATCGTTCTAGACAAACTCTCTACTGGGGAGAAGTTTGACGGTGGGGGTTCAATATGTAGGGGGCTGATCTGTGTAGGACCCTGCCTTGGTACCAAAGGCTGGACCAGATAATCAAGTGACAATCCATATCCCTGGAATCCTATTATTGCAAAGATGGTCTTGCTCTGCTCTCTGAATGCCAGCAAAGTGATTGGTCTATGTAGGAAATGCTGCAGAGTCAAGGATCTGATAATGTACCCTGTACCCTACTCACACCAGATGTTCTACGTCTTCAGTAGACAAAGCATGGTTTTCTAAATAGCATGCCTGCATATAAATAATGGGATCCACATGTTTGCCATTTCACTGGAACCCACTGATTGTGCATTTACCCCTCACAGAGCTACAATTCCCAGCACCCTTTAACATGCTATGGTTCCCAGGATTCCATGAGGGGGAATCTATGTGCTTGAAATGTATGGTGCAATGCAAGAAGCAGCCCAATTGTGTTTGGAAGTCCTCCTCCTCCTCATTCTGCTGATAAAGTTCTCTCCTGATGGTATCACTGCTTATCAGATTAGATAGAACAGGCGCAGGTGTAGTTTAAGGACAGAAATGGCACCCTGGTGCTAATACCAGGAACCAGCCAGAGTTTGAATTGGTCTACCAACAATCCTTGGCACTTTGCCTCTGACCTAGATAGTTGCCCTCTGGTGGGACCAGAATCAACCTCATGTAATCCTGCACAGTATCTCTGAGTTTGGGTAGCAAAAAACTTTTTAGCATGTGGCAGGGGACGAAAAGAATTTGGTGGTGAGTAGGGCAGGACTGGATGGTTCTATTCTACACTTGCCTAAAGTAAGAGGATGTTTCAACTGTAAAACATCTGTGCGTTCCCTAGCAGATAAAGCAGCCCCTTAGGATGGGATTTCAAGACGACTGATGGAGTAACAAACAGTAAGCTGTCAAGGATGGGGTGACAACTGCACAGAAAAATGGAGCAGCTAGATCAAGGTTAGTTAGCATACCAGTGTCAGAGATGAGAATCAACTGCAGGTTTCTACAGTGTAGCTGCTGTTACATCATACCTCAGTGTCTTCTTTATCAAATGAGTACGATACGCTATTCTTCTCTTTCATCATCCTGCTCCGTCTCCTCCATTTCTGAAGCACTTCTTTATCTCTACCAAAAGAAATGAAATAAAATTCTATCAAGCTCTCTCTCTCTCTCTACAGATGTTGAAAGCAACATGTATGTGCTACAGAGGTGCTGAAAAGTTGCACTTGGAGATATATTCAGAGAGAAAGAACCGCATTTGATTTGTATGTATTAAGCTATAGATAACCTACTTTACATTCCATAGGTGTGATCTAGGTAGATGTTGGATCACAGCAAATTTAAAATGATCATGTCATTCAGACCAGCAGTACTCCCAAACAGACCCTCCATGCCATACTTAGGGGTTTAGGGGGAAAAACACACACAAAACCTCTCATTGTGTTTCTAAAAGGTGAAATGTGATGTTGGGGAAGAGTGAGGAGCTAGGAGCACCGACTGTGTCAGGTCCTCAGTCTGGCAATTCCTATCTGGAGTCTAAAACCTCCAGCAAAGGTATTTACCAGTCCTCCTGCCTGAGATCGTTTTAGCTGATAATTGAACTGGGAACTTTTTCAAGAAGAATGGAGCCTTGTAGCATGCATGTGAAGATGGCACTGAACAGTGACAGGAGACGGCCTATGTCTTTGACAGCACCTTGCCATTAAAAAAGCAATAAAATGGAAGCTGCACAACTGCCTGAAGAGAAGCCCTGGGTGGGTGTGGAGCATCTCTTTCCAGCTGCGGTTTCCCCCGTCCCTCCAAGTCTGCCCTCTCTCTGGACTATCAACCCAAGCTTGACTCAACCTGCTGGGAGAAACTTGGCTGGCGAGGGGGTGAAAGCTAGTGGTGTGGAAGTGTTTGGCACCTTCTTCCCACCTGCTGTTTCTGTTCTGGAGGAAGTCTCGCCCTTCCCCATTGCTTGTAGGGCTGCCGCCGCCACAAGAAGCTCTGCCCAGAGTAAATGTGAGTTAGGATCATTGCAAAGGAATGAAAACCATCAAAAAGCAGAGCAAAGCTCCTACAGATTCCTGTCTACAGGCAAACAATCTGCAATGGTTGTGCATTCTGTCAAGTAGGAAACAGCCATGTGTGTGTGTTCAGAACAGCATGGCAATTTCCAAATAACTCGCTAATAATTCCAATAATAATACTTGCTTTCTCCGCTGTTCGATTAAAGCTTGTTTCTCCTTCATGTCCTTTAGTGCTGCCAATCGGCACTGCTCTACCTTCTTACTCTGAATGAGCACATCGTATGATGAAACTGCAGGGAACAGGGTCTTCTTGCCTCTTGCCAAAGTCCTTTACATTTTACATTAAAGGTCAAACAAAACAATTGTTTAACATCAATAGCTGAAAAGAAATGGCACTATATATAGAAAATATCTATTCTATTTCCCAGACTATTCCAGCTTCATAAAAGATAGTCCCTTTAGTTCAGAATGCCTGGTTCTCCGGGCAGAACCTTCAACACAATAACACAACTGAATAGTATCCCTCACATTACAGAAGTGTAAGTCTCAGCATCATACATAGCTAGGGCTGTTAATGGTTGGTTGAGATGCCAAGAAATCTAGTTTTGTTCCTTTGATTTTTCCTGAAAAAATGCAACATGTCCAGTTGTTGTTATGATTTTGGTCACATCTGTGTTAGCTATACATGCAGCATAGACATAAAAGCAATCAAAGTGATTTCAGCGTGACTTTTTATATAATTCAGGAGAGCAATAAGGAACTGCCAGGCTGTGGGCCAAATTAAGCACACCATTTGTGTGTCCCCATTTGTCTCATGAGGCCTGGTGACCTGATGCCATATATAGTGTCAGATGTGGGGCAGGTAAAGATGTGGTTGGGCCAAAAAGGGGAGAGGGGGTTGCAGAGCTCTGTGTGGTATGCTATGTACCTGGCTTTGCAACTCCAATGATCAGGTGATCGTTAAACCTTGCAGATTGCTGTACTGTGCTATGATCACCTGATCAACAGAACTTGTGAAACTCCACCCATCTGTCAAATTTGGCCTGTGGGGTACTGAGGAGATAGTTACAGTAAGCACACATAACAGCAACAAAACTAATTGCATTTAGAGACCATATGTTATTATTTTTACATTATATTAAGAATGTATCAGTTGCACACTTACTGCAATGTATGCATGTATGTGGTGGAAGCACATACTCCTGCTTCCTTTGCCAAATGATGCTCTGATCCTGACACAACATTTTTTCTTTTAAAACTGTCCTATGCTTCCAAAGCAGGTTGCTGGAAGCATGAATGGAAGCTTGCAGTTTGTATGGTACTATCGTGGTCTATTTTTGAAATTCCTGGGAACTAATTGAAACCTAAAGAAGCGCTGCAAATTTCAAAGAGAGTGTACACAGTCTGCCACCTTCTGGTTTTCTTCAGGAAAGGGGAAAAAATACAGGAACTGTGTTTGTGACACACAACACACTATGCTAAGAATGTTATTCATTCTCCAGTGTTCCTCTGATATAGCTTGTGGGTTAAGTGCCGTTCCTGCAGTATAATCTGTCAACCATAACTCTGGATTGTTCAGCATGTACTTTTGCTGTCTCCTCTGTCAAATGTGCCACAATTTATTTCTCACCTAAGGGAAAGGTAGGCAGCTGTTTAGCCCATCAAGCAATTTATAGCTCTGTGCAAGCTGAAGGGTAGCTAGCTTGTATATTGGTTATATGTCCTCAAGATCCTACAATGTAGAATTATACTCTGAAACACAGGGTTGGCTTTTGAAGAATTATGCAAGAACGGTCTGAAACGATGGCAGCATCTTCTCCTGGAACTTCTGAGCCTTATTTATTTGCATTTGAAATGTGGCATGCTTGAAGTTTGAAAATACAGAAAGCAAACAGCTAGCACAGCTGTCACAATAGCATAGGTGAAGGGAAACATTCAACAGTTTTAATTACGATTCAAGGATCTCTACAATGGTTTCATGTTTAAAAATTCAACATATTCTAATTCACATCACACCGTAGACCAGTCTTTGCCATCCTGGTGCCCCCCAGATGATTTGGATTTCATCGACTGGGAGGGAACCTGGCTGGTGAAGCAGACAAGAGTAGAAATGTAAGAAGAAAGATGCTAACTGATGTGCACTGTCTAGGAAAATATTAACAAGGTTTCATTTCACAACTGTCAATCCTTCATTCATTCATCCAGGACATTTGTACAGCTGGCTGATTAATTAATCACATTTACCATGTGTTAAATTATAATAGTGATATTTATTGGATTTCTTATGCACCCTTCACTATAAGATCCCAGTGCGGATTGCAACAGGGTGGGTTATAAAAACAATACAATATTAAAATCAGTAAAACCAATTTATTGGTTATTTGTGCTAGTTTTGGATTCTGGTGCAGATAGATAGATAGATAGATAGATACAAGTTTTATATCAGTTTTTGTACACTGCTTAGGGAATTTATAGGATGAGACAACCAGCAAATATAAATCATAATTTGATTTTTAACCTGTTTTTCAATTCAGAAAAATCCCAAAGGTGGCTCACATAAAATAATAAAATATAATTACCTGCGGACTCTTTCTATCCCTTCCAAAATTCTGATTCCCTCACCCACCTTATGAGGGGTTTTATGAAAGGCTCCAATTTCAGAGGCCTCTTGTGGGATATTAAATACGTAAATGCAACTTACTATTTACATGCATTTTAATATACTAAGTATATTTTCACCATAAGAAACTTAAAAGCAGAGCAAGTTAGTGCATTTTGTTACCTGCATGAAAACATGGATGATTTACGAGAGAGCTTCTCTTTAGTCTTTGGTCGTCTTAACGAAGGCATGGATTCATTGGGTACCATTTTGTTATCCAGGTACTCCTCTCTTTCATCTTGTATAAGTTCGTTTCTTAGCTTCTGAAACCGTACCATTTCCTCTTCATCAGGCCATCCATCTGACAAATCCAAACTGGATTTTGTGAAGTCTGTCAAGTTTAACTTTTCAACAGGAGGAATTTCTATTGGAATCAAAAAATAGGTAAGTGTTGTAAACTCATTGGTGCAAGCAGTCATGAAGGGGAAATGGCAAAACAAGACCTGGTTATTTTCTCTCTTTCTCTCTCCAGAATTAAGCATAAAAAGCAATGTGATTCTACTCTTGAAAGCCTGGCTTGCTTTTCTCAGCCACTGTTCTGCTCACTATTACAGTGCAATCATCAGAAATGACACTATAGTACTGTACATGGAAATGTTTTCTATGCTGGCAGAGAGAACAGAGCTTGATAAAAAGAAAAATAATACATTTTGCAGTTCTCTTCACTCTGCCACTTGTTTTACGTTAGAGCTTGATGGATTTGTTACCCTGCCCCTTTTCCTTCAATCCATGCTTTGTGATCTTAGTAGGGTCATTAAAAAATATTATTTTGGAAACATCTTCCTCATCTCCTAAAAAGGGAATACTATTAGTTTATTTTACATATCCATTAGTCCCTGTTCCCATTTTCTTTGCATGGTGAGAGGATAAGGCTTCATTGATTCTCGTTTGCTGGTTTGTTATCCTGAGCTCCATTCTGGCAGGTAGGCAGGCAGGCGGCAGCAGGTCTTGGGGTCTCTAATTTCAGTGGCACCCTGTGCAATGCCAAAATTTCTCATGCTGCATTCTACATCACAGTTGCAATATCCTCAGCAGCACCCCGAGGCTCTGGGCCCAGTGCAACTGAACTGGTCATATTCCCCTAAATCTGCCTCAGCACCAGAAGTGCTGAATTCCAAAACATTGCTAGGAACCTAGAAGACATAGGCCCTACACATCCTTCCTACTTCCTCTGACCTCCCAATACCTCTGGCCTTTCGGTTCTATACAACCTCCATGTTTTCTATTTCTCTGTATCTTGAATAGGCAAATGTCATACCTGGGAAACAAAATACCAGGATGAAGAATAATGGACCTGAAATAATAGCTTGGCATTTCACCATTTTAACGTATGATGAGACCAATTATAGCACGTTCTTCTTGTATCTGATACAGTCATGGCAACGAATTTGCTACAAGGGGGTGAACACTAGTTTTAGACTCTGTCCTCATACTTTCTCTGAGCATTCCAAGGTAATGTCTGATTAGAGGACCCTTCCTATCATCTGATGCACCATCATTGTTGTAGGTTGCAAATCTAATCTGTTTTATCCAAGAGCTATAAAATTCAATATGACTTACTTCTGAGTAGCCATGGTTAGACCTGCACTGTTAAAGTAGACAGATTATGTAGATTTTCTCTTAGGTTTTCCACAATGTTTGACTAGGAAAAACAGTTATGGCATGTATGTTGGGTATGGCGTGTATTTCCTACAGAGCTCTGGGAGGGAAAGTCCTTAAAGTCCTTAATGTGTGATTGCTGTATATAACTCAAGCTGGGAAATAGCATGCAGTTCAATCCTAGGCATGTTTATTTAGAAGGCAGTCCCATTATGTTCAATGGTCTCTCCCCCTATAATTATATTTAGGTTCACAGCCCAGGTTATGAACCATTGTCCCTGGAACGGCGCCAAACAGTACAGGAAAACAACAAAAACCAATGCCATACCATACTGGTTTGGGATTGAGGGATGCCTCTTGCATTCCCTTCCAAATTCAAAGAGTTTGAAATTTTGAGAGCAGTTGATGAGCCTGAAACCTGCCAAGCTGGTTCCAGCCAAGCATGTTCTATTGCTAAGCAAACTAGGGTGAAATGTTTCCATAAGGGTTAGTTGTTAGGAAGGAGGGCTTTCTTTCCCCACTTCCCCCATCTCTGTGGAAGATGTTGTCATCACGCTGTTTGGGAAGAAGTTACAGGGTTAGGTTGAGAAGCTGAGAAGACACTGCTGAGTTGGGCTCTGAAGATTTGATAATATTATTGCTGTTCCCCATAAGGTTTTATGGAAGAGCAGGAAATTTTGGATTAACTGTAAAGAATGGTTTAATGCTGTGTCTCCACTTATGCTCAGCCAGTATGTTTATAAATAGATGCAATTATTACAAAATGTTATTAAGCCTCCACTGACCTCATTCACAAGAAGCCAAATTTGAGCACATGGTGCACACCTGAATCCTCACTGTTCAGGGTTTGGGGATGCATATTAACATTATTTTTTGTTCTGAATAGACAACAGTTCATAAGTACAGTATATCTTGACAGATCCTTCCACTTTTAAATCACCATTCAATATTTTATCTTTGGTTTAAGATGCAAGATTCAGGATAGACTGAGTTTTCACACATTTACTAGAATTAATGAATTTATAGAATGTTTCTGTTCTAGTAGAACAGAAATTTGGGCAACACTGTGATTGAAATATGAAGTAGAATTCTTTAAAATAAATGCTATATGAGATGGTGGACCCAGCATCAGGTGGGAGAATCTAAGGCTTCGTTCAGTCACTTAGTTCAGGAATCTACAGCAAATGAATGCAAATCAACCCAGAGGAATACTTCTGATGCAGCAATTCTAGCCCCATTTACCTGGGATCAAGCCCTACTTAATTCAATGGAACTTACTTCTTAGTAGGCTTGGTTAGGGTTACCAGTTAAGAAAGTGTATAAATATGAAGAACATCATAATGCCACAGCTGAGCTATGATCAGGCAAGCACATATAACCAAGCAACCAGTAGCCCTTGAACCTCAACAATGAATATCCAGTAAAATGGCTAAGGGGCCCAGCAGGAAAAATGGGAGCTATTCTGGAAGGTATACGATGGGCAAAAGTGCAACAACTCTCACCAGGGAGAGCTTCACGGGTTGGGAAGGAGTAGAAAGTTGAAAGAAGCCCTCAGATGTATAGAGACCTGTAGATTCCTGCAGTCATGTGCAGGTTGCCTTGGGGTTCCTGATGTTGCTGGCTCTTTCTACAATTCCTTCCCAATTCCTGGCAAAAACTTTGTGCCTTCTTTTTGAATGCTGACCACCCATGGTTTTCCCAGCATGCAAATGGCACTAGGATGTAGCAAAGCAGCTGCCCTTTATGGCATGGATTTAGATGAGCAAGACTGTAAAGCCTGTTGTTTTATTAAGATGCAAATTAAAAATGCACATGTAAATAATAAAGTTGCCATATCCTTTATTTACATGCTTAACGTGAGCAATACCGATGGAGTGTTAGGGCTTAGCTGTACATGTAACACAAACTAGATTACCCTGCACAATTAATACGATGTAAATGCCAGAGAAAATATGTATCAGGTAAAAGGGCAACACACACAAATCCCAAAGTGACTGGCATATTAAATGCTTACAGGCCTGGGAAAGTCTCCAGACACATTCAACCTGCACTTGAAATCTCCCTGCTTATAAATGTCACCAAGCCTAGAAATATTTGTGCATGGAACAGAGAACCCCTTGAGGCTTGGTTTTTAATTTAATTGGCCTCCCGGGTAGAATACCAGATAATTTCTATTCATTTATGGCAATTTACTCACAAGCATTAATAGACTACACAGAGCTTTTTAAATATAAAAGGTTAAGAGGAGAAGAATCTGATCCAAATACGAACTTGTGGCATCAGTCCTTAAATACTTTGAGTATAGATTAGGAGAAGAGCCATGGTTCGATAACAGAGCCATAGCCATTCAGTGTAGACAATACTGAGCTAGATGGACCAATGATGTGACTCAGTACTAAGAAACTTCCTAGGTTTTTAACCTGTGGCCCTCCAGAGGTGAACTACAGCTCCCATAATCCCTGACCATTGGCCATGATGGTTGGGTCTGATGGGAATCCAATAGTATCTGGAGGGCCATGCCTTAAGTCTGTCCTCTATGCTGTTTCCCTGATCTTAATCCCTACAGATGCCGCTTTTAGCTTTGCGATGGGGTCTGGGGTTACATGTAGGTACCACAATACAAGAACAGCACAAATCATATATGCACCAAGGAAGGCAATTAGACAAGATCTAATGCATATTTTAATATATAATTTATTTTCTAGACACATGGCCATAACAAGCACTGATAAAACATACAACATTTTTCAGAAATATTTACAGTGATTTTGAAAACAAACATTGCATGTGTACAAATAGATTTCGGTTAGGATAAATATAAATACCATCTGACTCTACATTCTTATGCTTCCATAACTGATCATGCAATCGGGTTTACATTTAAGTGCTATGAGGAATCTCATGCCTTCGGTGCATTTCAAACACAAATTACCTCACTATTGCTTTTTAATATTATTTTTATCATTAATTTGCATATACAGTTTGAGCAGTGTCTACAGTACACTCTTCTTATGACAGACACATTCATATAAATGCACTGTAAGCCTAAGAGGCAATGAAACAGTGGGGAATGATCACACAGATCCAAGATCTCTGCTTTCATAATACTGCTGCAATGTTGATTCCAAATCATATTTTGAGATGCTGTAACAAGGTAGTTTTCTGATACTTCCCAACCTAAACATTTATTTGGTGGACATGGTCTCAGAATCAGGCCATTAGGGTCATTATACTTTATGCAAAATGATACTTTTTTATCTCGAACAGGCAGCAGTTTGAGCTAAGCATAAAAGGAGTGCACCATATTTTACAATAAACATTGTACACATATATAATACAGAGGAATTTCACCTCTACTTTAAATAGGCTGTTCTTACATGGTTCAGTCCAGAAAAATTCTAAGACATTATGGATAAATATATATAAAGCGATAAATAATAACATCTATTTAAACATCTATGCATATGATCCACTTCTACGGTTCAGACTATTGGCAGCAATATAAGCATTCAGTCTGTGTATCCCAGGATATTCCCGAGCACTTCTGGATTTAAATCGAATTACATCTATAAATCACAAAATTAAAGAAAAATGTATTATTTCATGTATGACCCTCAGAAGTTCAGGGGTTCAAAAAAAGTATTTATAACGTAAGGGTTAAAGAATCACTAGTTCTGATCCAGCACCAATGGCACTATATTGCTAATTCCCCCAATGGACAGGGATGGAAATGGGTTGGGTTTGGGATATAGGTACTTTGTTTAAAAAAAGAAAAATACAGAAGGATACATAGCATCCAAAGTGGGAGGGGAAAAAACATGCAACAAAACAGAGAAAGAAGTAGATCAACTCGTGGGGCAGTAAAAATAGAGTTGCACTTGTTAGAGAGTGCAAAATGCAAGAGAAATGCTATTACAGGCACCATCCAATTGATGCACAGTACACAAAATAATGTTATTCTAATAGAACTGTATTTTCTCAGAAGCGTAATACTGTGGTTTGACTACAAGGAATATGCAATTTCCCAGGAATGGAGCTGCTTGACTTGGGGTGGGACATGGGGGTGGGGGCAGACTTTAGTGGACCATGCCCACTAATGGGTAAAAACAATCTTGTAAAACAATGCAGTCTGGATAGGACCTTATTTGATTACAAAGGATGGAACAATTTGTATACATATTTACAATGAATTGGTTCAGGCATCACAGCCAAACCATTTTTTTGGCTCTTGAGGGCATCATTTGGAATCATATGGTTCTTCCAACTTCATCTCCTTGCACATACAAATTTCCTAGTTTTTGACAACTATGGATATCCATATACCAGAATGTGAATCCTAGAATTTGGTTTCCGGGCAAACTATGGCTTGCTGTCAACACATATTGCTCTATTTGGACATCATAGCAAACTATGGTTGCTATAGATCAGGAGGTGCAGGAGGAAACTCAAGCACATGAAGGAGAGAAGGCAGTGCATGAGCCTGAGGCACAATCCTAATGTCCAAACCATGATTTGGCTGCAACATCTGAACTAAACAGATTACAGAAACAGAAATGAAAATGAAAATATGTACGAAAGAATGAACATCAAAATGTTGTTGCCCTCTAACTTGATATGTTCTGCTAAACTCACTAAGGCAGCTCATCTGTCTCCACAAATCGTTGAAAGCTTTCCTGCGATCTGGTGGTCTGTCGCATTTTCTTTTATATTCTCTAACAATGGCCTTTGCTTCTTCTTCTAGTGGAGAAGGCAAATCTGTGAAATACAGAATTTCAAGGTACGTGTGCACTTTATAAGTGGCTAAACTGGCATGGAATGACTCTTTACAATTTCTCTATGAAGAATATCTTGACCAGGGAATAGTCTGTTCTTTCGGCGACAGATAAAATACGAGTCTAGTTGTGCAAAAAGCATGCTTTTCCTTCAGGCGTAGTATGTTTGCAGCGAGAAATCACATGCTTATACAGTATGTCCTTTTCCAGTTACAATCCAGTTATATTGGAGCAATATGATTTTGTGGAAAAATGAAACATTGACAGTCTAAAACAAGGATTAAAAGTGTGTTGTTTAAGCAGGCACCAGGCTGATGCTACTTTTCCAACTCTTTTAACAAATTTCTGCACTGATCTAATAAACATTCTGTTTCCCTGAAGGCCAAAAGCTTATGGACACATCAAACATTACCAGTTGTTAAGGAAGATTTATGCCACTTTCACAAGTCACATCACACCATTTTTTAATTGTGAAAAATAAGAATGCAGCATTTTAAGTTTGAATTCTAGTCCCAGGAAATGTGCTTATTTAATGTAATAGTCATGTAGATATTCATTTTCCATAAATCTGCACCACAGAAAATCTGGGCGTGGCTTCTCCTGCACTAGAAACTGGTGGTGTAGCAAGGTTCACATATAAAGGTCCTGCATATATTATGGGTATGCAGAAAGGAGAAGTTTAGTGATTAGAATGCCTTTAAGTAGAGATGCAGAAATCTGCACTTATCTAAACTGATGTTTCTACGTAGCCATTGCCAGGAATTCTAATGACTGCTTCGATCTGGAAACTGAAGCATGACTGATAAAATATCTTAAAAAATGTTAATAGGTATTACATCATGAAGATACAGGAAATTAACAAAACAATTAAAATGCCTCTCATGAAATCAGCCTTCCTCTCCAAGTCTTGACACTCAATGTTTTAACCTCCCCATGGCAAGTAATTATTTCATAAAAATGGGAATCAGAATAGCATCATAATTCCAGACTCAAGACTTATTTTGTTTCAGGAAAATGAGTTTTTGGGTTTCCCCCATACATTAAAAAATAAAATAAAACCAGAACAGTATTATTCAAGTCAGCATCCATTATCAATCAATCTTATCAAGTGGGGTTTGATATAACATAAACACTTAAACATTAGCTTTTGACTGTATGCCATAAATACAGTGAAAGATTTCTTCCTGGGCAGGTATACATTTTAAACACTTCTGACTATGCAGTCTGAATGTGAATGTTTTAAATCCACAATGTCATTTGGGAACATTCAATGCAGTGGGTGGAATTGCTCTCAGTGGGATGCTTATGCAGATGAACATTTCTATCCAAATAATGGTAATTATATACAACTAAAGCGGAACCAGATGACAATTTAGAAAGTTTGCTTTTTGAATGCTTTTTCAGGATGGCACAAATATCAGTACCAAGAATTCAGAACAACTCTTTCCTCATGTCTTGCCAAAGGTAAGACACCTCATCGGTTCTGAACTATGGAACTAATAGAAAGGCAGGAGATAAAATACAAACAGAAGCTTCATATGAAATATAATCCACATGACAACCACTTATGACCATTAATAAATGCAGCTGAAGCCTATTTCACAGCTTGAGAAGTCACATAAACCATGTACACTGAGGCTCTGTCAGAAGACAAATCGTCTTCAATGGCTATAGTGCCCATTCACAATAGTAGGGGGTGTTAAGACTATCTGGCACTCTTAAAACCTGAGCTGGCACAGAGAAGGCTGATGGGCCGGCACTATGACCCACAGGGGTAATTTGGGGTTTCTGTAAAACAAGAGAGACAAACAGGGCAAATGAATGAATCCTCATTCTGCTTCCAATGTACACACCACAATGAGATGTAATGAGGAAACATACATGGCCATACTATCCCAGCCTAATCAGACTCCACAAAGTTAACTAAGTGAACCATTAAATTGACCCTTCCTGTTCTTGTTAGGATGACAGCAGAGCCTTTCTACATAAAAAATACACTAAAAATAAACTTTTAACCTTATGCCATAAAATGTAATAAATAACTTCACATCTATGACTTCACAACCTGACCCCTGAACTATATATGTAGAAAGAACACTTCTTAACTATTTATTTTTCTCTAGGTGGACACATATTTTCTTTAAAAAAATCATATTAAAGTTACTATACCTGGAGTAACAGGTTCTCTATAGTCAAGGTTCTCACCGCTCATCCTTTGAAGGAAGGATAGAATGGCTGGCAGGCCCTTCTGTATCACCTCAAGAGGAGGAAATTCTAGGGGACAATGCCTGAGATTCAAAGCTGTAAGTGAACTTATGTTACCTGCCAAAAAAGAAAAAATGGTTTAAGTCGATCACCACGTCATTTGGGAACATTCAATGCAGTGGGTGGAATTCAACACTAGGTCTACCTAGAGAGGACCCACTGAAATCAATGAACATGAATAAGTTATGTCTATTAATTCCAATAGTTGAATTCCACCCACTGCCACGTAAAGTTTTTGTGACACATTTTATTCAGAGGTGGTCAACATTCCTAGGGAGTTAAAGACAAACACAAACGTATTTATGAACTCGATAATGTAATTCTTCAGCAGCAGCTTCTCCTTCTACAACACTACTGTACCAGGGGTGCAGAATCATCTTGCTGTCGAGGAACACTTTCCCCTCCCAAGTAATTTACACATTGAGGGAGAGAAGCTGCATGTTAGGAGTAGGTGGAGCCAGGGCCAAAAGTGGCAGGACCAGGACAAGGCACTCATTCTCTCTCACACAGAACACCCTTTTCTCCCTCTGAGCTTTTCCCTTTCGCACTGTTTTCCCATTCTTTGCTACCAGTATGCTACCAGTAAGTGTATGTGGTCCATGGGCTGCAGGTTCACCACCTTGTACCAACACAGCCTCTGCTGCCCTTTCTCCTTTCTGCCCCAAAGCATTCTCCAGATCTTATTCCCGCCCTGCTCTCACTTTTCTCAGCCCCCTGTTAAGTAGCTGCCTTTTCTTTCCCCCCTCAATCTAATACATAATCAGTGGAGACTTCCCACAGATTATAGTTCTATTGCTACTGTTGGGCTCAGGTCTATTTTCTGCCCAGGCTGTATCAGCTTTTCTTGTCAAACCTCTAGATCTGTCAGCATGGGCCTGGAAAGGAGATACAAAGGGGTGGCTGACAAATGGAAATCTCAGGTGCCTGCTTTCTTGATTACCCGAGAGCTAGACATCTGAAAAACTCAAGAGCTACATATAGCTTCCAAATACACAGTTTAATAGATCTTAACAGTACAGTGGTACCTCGGGTTAAGTACTTAATTCGTTACGGAGGTCCGTTCTTAACCTGAAACTGTTCTTAACCTGAAGCACCACTTTAGCTAATGGGGCCTCCTGCTGCCACCGCGCTGCCGGAGCCCGATTTCTGTTCTTATCCTGAAGCAAAGTTCTTAACCTGAAGCACTATTCCTGGGTTAGCAGAGTGAGTAACCTCAAGCGTATGTAACCCGAGGTACCACTGTACTTTCAGAGAGCACAAAAAAGACGACTCATTCAACTGTTTGAAGCCAAAAACAAAAGATGACATGGGGCAATTCTTGGGCTTTTGGAAAATACATGCCTCTTATTTCATACCAATTGCAATCAAACTACTCTGTGATTTCCCAGAAATGAGGTTAAAATGCTTGTAATGCTACCCTTACATATTCTTTTAAGATGCTTTCAGGCACTATGGAAGGATCCCAGATTCCAGATCAGCAGCATGTTTGTCATGAGGGCAGATGGTATGACCTAATTTTGTACTGCCTGAAAGCGTGGAGTCAATTCTCATATACAAACACAAAGAACAAGTGAAATACCATGACAGTCTCAAAGACAGAATGTAGTCTCTGGTTCCTTCACAGAATTGGAAATATTGTAAATACCAACTTCTACTGAGCAAAGTGTGAAAATGTGTGATCTAAACATGTTTTTAAAATTTTAAGCCAAAACTGAATACAGTATAGCAAAGCTACAGCTAAAACTTTGCTTTTAATCAGACAGGGTAGATTCCTTAGAAAACAAGAGACACAGGCCACAATTCTGAAGTATTCAGTTGTCTTATTGAGAAAGTATCATTTATTTAAAAATGGGACATGTTTAAGATATATTTACAAATACATAACAGTGGTGTGACATCTATGGCTGCATTTGAGTGACCCTCCATGTAAAATAATAAAAAAGAAATAAGGAAAAATGGAACGATATGTTGTAAGAATGTATTAGAAAATATGAATAGATGAAGGTAATAATTATAAGTACACTCAATATTAGAAATGGTAAATTCATTGGGAGTTGATGGGAAGTTTATTACACTTTAGTAAGAATGTTAAACAAAAGAGATTGTATAAGATTGAATCAATTTTTATCTGTATATTTATATAAGATTATTTACATAAGATCATTTTTGGTTTATATAAGTTTGTTTTTGTTATTTATGAAACTCAATAAAGCATTGAAGGGGGGGGGGAAGAGAAAGTATGAAAACCCTCCCCCTGAAGTCCAAAAATAACTTGCTCTTTAAGCCAACAAACCGCAATGTGAGAGGTTCTGCAAAGGCTGCAGAATATCTTAAATCCTTTCCTCCTTCTCTAGAGCAAATTCCAGTGGTGCACATGGGTCTTTTGCATGCACACACCTTTGCGCATTGGGATGATTAGATTTATAGCACCACATCCTACATACTAGGAGCAAATAAAAAGTACTGTAAAACAAATGGTAAAAAGCTTCCTGTCTTAAAGGCTCATAATTTAAAATGCCAGCATATAATTCCAAAGAAGGCCACAACTTTATTTTAACATAAGATAGGCAGAAACATCACTGGCAGCCTAATCACTAAAAGAATACTATTCTGCACAGAAGCTGATAAGGGAGATAGAGAGGTTGTGGACAACAAGCAACATAATGCAGTCATGCTGCCCCAAAGTCATACACCTGCGTGTGCAATTGGTATGCACTAAGTGCTTAGGTAACAAAAGGACAAAAGTAATAAAATTGGGGATAGGGTATCCACACCCAATGTAGTGTTTTGGCAGGTATGGTCCAGACCACCCATCAACCTTCCCCCTCTCCTCAAGTGCTTCTACTGGAGGGCAGGAACTTCTCTTACCACTAGTAGAAATGTGGGATGTCTTACTTATACCCAGCTTTATTTATGTATTTTACTTAAAACATTTATAAATCATCCTTCCTCATTAAAAGCTCAGGGCTGCTAACAACCAAATAAAAATGTAGTTTTATCAATTTAAAATATCACAAAATCTTCAAACACTAAAAACAATACTACACCCACAGCAGAAATTCAGCCTCTCAATCTCACCCAGCACAGAAATCGGCAGGCAGCTGGAGGAGGCATGCAACTAAATAAGCCCTCTTCCAGCCCCCAGCAAAACAGTAAACTTTTTTGTAGGCTAGTATTTTTTGTGTGCTTATTTACAAGGCTAGATGAATAAACATAACACATAAAAATCTTCATAGTCAGATCATACAAATAGATATGTTTGCACTGCTGCAGGGTAAAAACCTATAATAATACTTTTTGGAAAATGGAAATTCTATTCATATGAATACACTGTTTGGTAAGAAATATTTTTTTACACAAAACAACTGCCTATTTTCAGGTAAACAGAGCTAACATCAGTTTAGGGAAAACAATATGAAAAGTGTCAAGATCCTGATAGCAGTCAATAACATTTTTCTCTCACTGCCTCGAAAATGATATTTTAAAAAGTCCATTCACAGCTTGAATGAACATCATTCTTTCTTGTTCAGCCTTACTTTCTGAGAGTGCAATACTTAGTATTCTGTATGAGTCTATACTTTATTCATGACTGCATTATGCAGCATATTTGCACATAAATTCTTTCCATGAAACCAGTTCTGGAAGACAAATATTGTTATAGATTGTTTGCCTTATTCTAAATTGCCAGCAATTAAAAGCCATTATGAATGCTGTAAAACAAACTTCCTCTAGAGGATGGTCCTCTAGAAATTTTAGCTGTAATAAGAATGGTAGTCTTGCTGCTCCCAGTGTGGATTTTCTGTTCCTCTTTGTCTTCTTCTTTTCCTAAGCTCTCCTCACCCACTCATATGTGAAATTCTGTGTAATGTAAAAAATCTCTGCCTGCCTGCACACACACATCTACAGCCCTCCTTTGTCATATGGTAAGGAAAGCTTTCTTAAGAGGATACAAGGCTGTGATTTTATCATGACTCTCAAAGTGCAAAAAATCCTCACTGTAGGAGGATGAACAATGTATAGATTTCTTTCCACGTAATATCCATGACTACTATACAGCAATAATGTAAGATATTCCTTAAAGAAATATAGAGTGAAGTTTATACATTAGAAACATTATTGTGTGCTGGAATATGACATACTTTGGATGAGGAGGGTCCATATTTGACAAATTGTAAGAAGAAGAGGGAGGGGCTGAAATTTTCAAGCATCTTTTGACAGTTGACCCACCACGGATATGTCCATTATGTTTTCACAGAGCCCAACATATAATTGGCTTTCAGGAATATGGATGCTATATAACAGATGAGTAGCTTAAGTTGCTCCAGGATGCAGTTCATGTTTAACTGGTATGGTTCAACTCCGCTAAAATGATGATACAGGGGGTGCCACTATACTGGACCCAGAACTAGTAGGCGGCCTCGACTGCAGAGCAATCAACCCCCCCCCTTTGTCAGGTTGGATTAAGCAAGGGCAGTGGTTTTTTCTGGGGGTACATGGGAGTACGCATACCCCTAAACATTTTGTGAATCTAAGTTTGGCCTCATTGAGGGCCAGTATTTCAATATGAGTAGGAAAATGAGAGTACCCCTAAACATTTTTTTTAGAAAAAAAAACACTGATCAAGGGTGTTGTTGGTCCAGTAGGTTAAAAGAAATTTAATATTTTCATCAACCAATGCTCGGATACCCGTGCTTGGACAATTTCAAGATGAAATTGTTAAAAAGCAAGCAGTGTATTCTAACAGCATTTGCTGTGGTTAATTGTGTAGACCTCATAATGACGATAGCAATGGTCAAAAAACAGGTCAAAAAGCTGTTCATCAAAGGATCTGAACCTTTAACTTGAATATACTTGAAGTGTTTTACTAGTGGCAACAGCCCATCCCCATGAATCACCCTATATCTGTCCCTTAAGCAGGAAACATATGAATCACCTCTCCCCACTGTCTTGCTGCTACAATTAACATAACAGTTCCTGCAACTGCAATATTCTAAAACAAAAAACAATACACAACTCAATACACAAAGAGGCTGGTTAACAGTACTGGGTTATCATACTCTACTTTTCCTCAGTTCCCCTCCCCCCATGATTACTATTGCAAGGCTGGGGCTACTTTAAAGGGCTGTTGTAACCAATGCTATCAGTGTTGAAAGACTGATGCTTCAGCCTTCTCTGTTCTGAAATTTGCCATTACAGTGGTACCTTGGTTCTCAAACTTAATCTGTTCCAGAAATCCGTTCCAAAACCAAAGCTTTCCAAAACCAAGGCGTACTTTCCCATATAAAGTAATGCAAAATGGATTAATCCATGCCAAACTTTTAAAAACAACCCCTTAAAGCAGCAAATTAACATGAATTTTACTATCTAATAAGACCCCTGATCCATAAAATGAAAGCACTAAACAATGTACTGCAGTCACACAATCAATCAATCAATCAATCAATCAGTAGCTGAATTGGGCTCCACACAGTCACAAAAACAAAAACACAAAATAAATAGCAAAAACAGACAGACCTTAGCGTAACACTCAAAACGGAAGTGTGGCACTCAAACTGGAAGCATAACACTCAAAACAGAGCATGTTCAGCTTCCGGAAAAAGTTCGCAAACCGGAACACTTACTGCTGGGTTTGCAGTGTTTGGGATCCAAGTTGTTTGAGTACCAAGGCGTTTGAGAACCAAGGTACCACTGTACTAGTGCGGGTAAAAAAAGGAGCTTAGATCCAACCTCCTCCCGATGATCCCAACCAGTAAAGGAAACAAGAGTTTCCCAGTCAACCTCTGAGGAACCATTACAGAATTCTGAATCAGATTAGCCTTGGTCCTAACAATCATTTACGTCAGATCTGTTGCTATTATATATTAATTAAATTGTGGTCATGTCACACTGTGCCTCTACATAGGTGCATTGTGCCGTGGTGAAATCTGTCCAAAGTTCCTTACTATTCAAGAGAGCATTTACAATAAATGTAAATTACTAAAAATTACTAGGTTCCCTTAAGCATTTACTGGGGAGAGAGGAGTACTTACCAAGCTCAACAGGCAATCTTTTAATAGGATTTCTTTCTAACAGCAGTGTTTTCAACTGCCTTTGCAATAAAGAAGAAAACAAAATGTAAATATAAAATGAATCTAAATGAAAATGTTAAAAATTGTTAATTCTCTAATTTATTTTATGAGCCTATCACAGGAATAACAAGACAAGGCTGCTGGATCAGGCCAATGGCCTATGTAGTCCAGCATCCAGTTCTTGCAGTGACCAGCCAGATGCCTGTGGGAGGTCTGCAAGCTGAACATGAGCACAACAGCCCTCTGCACACCTGCAGTTCACAGCAAATGGTATTCAGAAGCATACTGCCTCTGACAGTGGAGGTAGAACTATTTCAAAGAAACAGAATTATACAGGTGGATTCCAAAAGGGATCTTTTGGTTAGTGTCAAAAAATAGAAAAATGTCACATCCTTCAGAAGTTAGGTCACTTCACTTGGGTTCATCAGATAATGGATGCAGGTGCTGCGATGGAGAAACATTCCTATATCAGACAATGTTTAAACTTGATTAGATGACCAGTTTCAAAATACTTTTAGCCATGTCATTTTAGGACAGATACTTCCAAATAAGCAATATATTTTTTAAGGTTTTTGGGCCTCAGTCAATTCATTTAGTGACTTTTCAGTTTATTTATAGTCAGTATAATATATAAAGGATGGAGGGAAGGACAAAAAAATGGGTATGAGTATAAAAGCAAACTACAAAGTTCCATTCCATAAACTGGCGAAGCATGCAAATGCACTAAGTTCCAAGCAAAACAAATGGGTCTACATTATCTTGTAGCTTGTTACACCAATAAATGCACTTCATTTTCCCATTTGACTTTTATTATGTTTGTAAACTTATGCATACATACAATATCCCAAACTTTAATAATCCATTGTTCCAAAGTTGGTGTCTTTTTTAAATTAACTTTTATAACAAATAGTTATGTCACAAACAGTTAACAGATGCAGGACCAATTCCTTATCTTCTGCTAGTACATTTATATAACCAAACAACATGGTTAAGGGATCCATTGGCAATATATATCCAGTTATTGCCTCAATTTCAGTACATCTTGACACTGGGAATGTACCTTCAAAGAGGCTTGCTGCTACTTAGCGATCACAGGGTGCTTTCTTTGAAATTCATTTTGAGGAAGCAGTTTGGATTCAAATCACTTCCTGCAAAGGAAAATGTGTTCCATTTGGATGGGAAAATCTCTACTGTAGTGGATTTAACCTTGCAATTGTGCATTTGAAGACATATCCATAGTTGTCCCACATCTGACATCACTTATGTCAGGTGTGAGGCAGGCGAGTGTGGTTGCAAGCAAAATGAGACATGTGCTGGACCAGCTAGGCCTCTGGGCCAGAGTTTCCACACCACTGTTCAAAACAAAAAAGTGACCAATTTAAGAACACTTTTTTAAAAAATAGTGACTAATGTAACATGTAGTTTGGCCTACAAGCAACTGTGTTAAATCTATTTCTTATACTATAATTTCTGATGTCAATTGGGGAGAAATGGAATAGTACTTACTTTCATAATGGGTATGTATTGTTCAACAGACAGAATATTTTAAAGAATGATAAACAAGTAAAAGGGCAGATGACTTACTTGTGGCATCCAATTCCAGGGGGAAGCTCTTGAATTTTGTTGTAACGCAGATCGAGCCAAACAAGGTTTGGCACATTCTGAAAGAAATCCTCAGGAACTACGGACAGGACATTTCCTTCCAGGTGCAAATGCTAAGACAAATATATATATATATATTATGTGCGTGCACACACACATGCATATGCAACAATTACTTGGTGTATAATTCATGTATTATTAATTCCTTAGAAATACACAAAAATATGTAAAACTTTAGAATTATTCAAGAAAGTATATTGGAATAATGAAATTATACTTTTAATTTGTACACAAGAACACTGTTAAGTTTTTATACTTTATAACTGAGCTACTCTTTACTGATTGGATATTTTAACAACTGTTATTATGTATGAAAAACTTACTCTAAGGTTAAGTAACTTGTATATGTCATCCGTTAGATGCTGTAGATCTTTTCTACTCAGATCCAGAGAGATTGTAGAATTAGATTCAAGCTTGTCAAGTGCCTGGCAGATACGACTTGATGAACCAGAATCAGAATCACCTCTCCTTTTGTTTTCTGCATTATCACCCCCAGCACCATCAGTTTCTGAGGAAGTCCACTTTTCCTCCATTTGACGAGAAACCACTTGGCTTAAACCAGAAACCTACACACTCATCATCCAAAGGTAAGCAATAAGCTGAAAAATAACAGATTTTTTTAATATATATATAGAAAAACTGGAATGTACCAGCAACTCCCCCCCCAAAATGTGCTGTAACATACGTATATAATGCAGGTGAATCAACCACCTAAATACTTTATACTGTCTGTTCAGACAATCAGCTTTCCAGACCAACAGGAGTAACTTCTTTCTTTACATAACTTGTACAGTAGCCCCATTAGAGCATTGTTCTTTGTATTTCCAAAGATAGCAATAAAAATAAAATAAAAAGAATCTCTCAATGGTTAACCTCCTATCTTAGAACATCAAACAGAATGCAACATCAAACAGAAGCATTACAAATGAAAATAAAAGACAGTAAAATCCACATTTAAACCAGCATAAGTAACAGGATAGCAAAATATTATCTTAAGAATAAAAAAAATTAAGTGTACAAGAGGATGGGAAAGGGGACTGATGAGAGTGGCAATACTTGGAGCAGTGGGGTTCTGAACACTAACAACATCTCTTCCCTTTGAAGAAATAAGGAGAGAAATTGGTTCTAATGCTCAAAGTACCCTGGCCCAAAAAAGAAAACTGCCCACCAGCCCGTGCATCCCCTACATACACGTGTCAAAATGCACACACACTCGTGCCGTCATCACACGTGACAATACACCTGCGATTTCCCCATCCCTGGATGGTCACGTGCAACGTGTGAAACGCCCCCTGCGCTGGGGCATAGATAATAACGGGAAGAACCAACCAACAACAAAAACTAGCAGTTACATTAAGGGTCCACATGGTGACAAAGAAGGAGCCCTGAAGACGGCAATCCCCTCCCCCCCCCTTTTTCCTGTTTCTGAGACTCTTGCATCCCAGGATCGTGGGTTCGAGCCCCACGCTGGGCAAAATATTCCTGTCTGGCAGGGGGTTGGACTAGATGACCCTCGTCGGTCCCTCTTACGGTTCCGATTCTAGGACCTTTTCTCTCCCGTCGTCGTTTTTAATGCGGCTGTGCGCCCAGAAAGAAGGCGGCTCCTGAGTTCTGTGGAGTTAAAAAGCAGTTTTCTCCCCACAGAACCTGAAACTCGCCTTTCCCCATGTCTGTCTCCCCAAACCTAAAAGGCCCCCAGCAGCCAGCCAGCCCCCCCACTTCCTCACCGACTTCTTCCCGGGGACTGTGAAGGCCCCCCAGTGCCAGAGCGGGGCGACCTCCCTCCTCCTCCTGCCCCTCTCGCCGCGAGCTTCCTTTATGCCGTGGCCGAGGGGTAACAAGCAGGCCGCTAGGCCGCGGTCGCCATGGCAACCCTCAAGCTGCCGGGAAGCGCCGGGAGGAGGAGGAGGAGACGGAGGCCTCCCTCGGCGCCGCCAGGGAGAAGAAAGGAGAGGGAGGCCCGCGCAATGCAGCCCAGGCCGACCCCGGCTCCCTCCACATCCCAGCCTGCTTTGCGTCCCCTTTCCCCCTCCCGCCATCTCCTCCAGCTTAGGAGGGACGAGGGTGTCTGAAGGATGGTACACGGAAACGCACAAAAAATCTAGGCAGGGTGGGGGGAGGGCGGGAAAGAGGGGGGGGGGACGTCTCCTCTTCGCTCCCCCTCTGAATGCTTGCTAGCTGTTTCCACCCCGTTCTTATGAACTCCAAATATTTCCCCCTTATTCATTTCATGCAGCTTCAACTAACCCATCACAGGCAGTGCCGGATTTACGTATAAGCTAAACAAGCTATAGCTTAGGGCCCCAAGAGAGTGGCTCCCCAAAAAGTTTAAAGGAAAAAAACACACCTGGATGTACATTTCCTAAATACAATAAAAAAAACCAATAAAATAAAACCTACATACAGCAACAGTGTTTTGTGTTGTGTTGGCTCCTATGAAATACAAGATAACAAACAAAACCTACATACAGCAACAATGTTTTCTATTGTGTAGGCTCCTATGATGTAAGTAATGTGCCCCACCTGCTAGCCTGCTCCCTAAAATATCACTGGTTTGCTCATTTCTGTATATAGGGTGTCTACATTCTGATTATGAATCTTTGTAAATTGTGTTTCTAAAGGAACTTTTGTTATTCCCAAATGCTAGGGCATTTCCTTTAGGCGTACCTTTTGAGACACAGGTTCTACAGGCCCACTTTAACAGATTAATTTATGAGGCTGTCAAAATGGTACAAAATAAGGTGATTGTGAACTACTGTGGTCAAGTGATGCTGCCACCGTGATCGCTCAAAAAACTCCTACGTTTCCATTCGTTTCTAACACAACCCATACAATCCACGTATTGTTATGTAATAGCTCCTCATCTATTAGCATCCAATACAAAACTGCAGTGTATAACTCTAGCAAAGATTAGTGAGGAATTGCATCAGTCTGAAATAGGATCAATTTCCCTCCCCGCCCAAGAGGATTTGTAGGGATTGGTAAAAATCCATTACATGGCTAAATGCAGACAAAGAACATATAAGACATAACCAACTTACATTAATCTTAGATAACTGTTAAGTAATCTATGAATAATTTGATTCATACTGCCCCTAATTCTTGCAAGATGGAAAATCAAATTGCCAATATGGCATTGCCAGAAAGAAGCTATTATAAAAATAATTCTGATGCAGACAGTAATTGCTTTGTGAGAGGAGGAAGCAAAGTGCACACAGGTGAGAAATTGATGATGGCTAATGCCACCGTTTGCACCTTATCTTTGTGGGGATTTCTTTCTGGATATCCAGATTAGCGTTAAATGCAAAACTAAGAACATGCTAAACTTTCAGGTGTACCTTTGGGGCACAAATTAATTAATTCCTAAAAATATTGTACTAAATACTAAAATATTCCTAAATGTGGAATAAATGAAAAACTGGCTGTTACCTTTCACTCAGCAAATTCTCCTTAGCCACTGGCTGGCCTCCGGTATGTCTGTAATCTCTCATTCAGCAAACTCTCTACAGCCATTGGCTGGCTTCCTGAGATATCATATAATGTTCTTTAGGCTTCAATCCTGTACATGCTGGGAGTAAGACTCATTGAACGCAGTGTGGCTTCCATCTGAGTAGATGTGGATAGGGTTCTAAATGTTGTGTGGGAAGTTATAGAATGCTGTCAAATGGTGCAATATCTGGGAATAAAGTCAGTGTGCCTGAGAGAAAAAATTCATACATGGACAGTGGAAATGAAAATGCAGGTAGGGTCAAAAGATAATGGCATGGCTGCTGGAGGCATTAATGACTAGGAATACGAGAGGAATAATTTTTTGTTGTTTTCTATGCTCCTGGAGGGAGGAGCATAGCATCAGTCTATAAAACAATTGAACTCACTAGAAATTAACACCACCTCTTTTCTCTCTTTCCCGTTTCAATATTGAAGCTAAATACACTGTGTTGCACTTTGTTGACCAATGCCCAGACATTGAGGATTTTCATTCTTCACATATATTGTTTAAACAGATTCCATACACAGTAGTTTAACCAATAGAGGATACTAGTTACTAAAATAATGTTTGCTTTCCTCACCATCACTGCAAGCTTGTTGTCCCTGTAATTCAACTGCTCTCAGGTTTTACTTTTACATTTAAGAAAATAAAAATAATCATATTGGGATTCATTTTGGAAAAGTGAGGGGGGAGAGTTTTTGTGTTTTCCAAGTACAGATTCTTAAATTAAGGCAATTAAGAATAGTTCCTTTTCCTCCAGCTGGTGAGTAAATACCAATGAATGAATGACTAAAAGCAAGTAGCATATGTCCAAAATCTCCTAATGAGACATCTGGATTGCTTCTTGCACGAGAGGAGAACATGCAAGCTGTGGAAATAGATACGCACATGGAGGACGAGTAAAGCAAATGCACCCAAGGCTGACAAGTTGTTAAAAGGATGAAAGTACTCATAAAAGTGTCAAAGAACAATTCACATACTGAGAGCAGGGCTGGGCCAATACATTTTGGCACCTGAAGTGAAGCACAGATTGGCATCCTTCCACCAGGGAGGAAGGGGTGAGTGAATATCTACATTGGGAACAAAGCAGGGAATCAAATCAACCTTACTCAATGGTTGAAGTGGGAATCAATGGTTGTCCCAGGGTGGAAAGAGTCCTGCTTTGAATCACGCTAGTTGGGTGCAGAGCCCTGGGGATCCCAGGGGACACCCTCCACCATTTCCTCCTGGGGAGGGGAAAAGACCAGCAGTACTAAAATGTCGCTGTAGAGATGGCATCTTGGGAGGAGCTGCCAAGGAACTAGCAGATCTAGCCTCCAAGGAGTGCACTGTAGTCATTGCTGCCATTGTGTCAGCAGCAGACAATGCATTCCTTGCAGGCTGGATCTGCTGCCCCTGTAGATCCTGTTGCCTGAGGTGGTCGCCTCACTTTGCCTCATGCATGCTGCCAATCAGAAGGTCAGCGGTTCGAATCCCCGTGACGGTGTGAGCTCCCATTGCTCGGTCCCTGCTCCTGCCAACCTAGCAGTTCAAAAGCACGTCAAAGTTCAAGTAGATAAATAGGTACCATTCTGGCGGGAAGGTAAACGGCATTTCCGTGCGCTGCTCTGGTTTGCCAGAAGCAGCTTAGTCATGCTGGCCACATGACCCAGAAGCTGTACGTCGGCTCCATAGGCCAATAAAGCGAGATGAGTGCCGCAACCCCAGAGTCCTCTGCGACTGGACCTAACGGTCAGGGGTCCCTTTGCCTATTCTTCCCAATATACCTGTGGCATGGAGTGTGTAGCAGTTTAGGTTTAAACTGTTTAGGCATTTGATTAGGTAACTAAAACTAAATCTGAAAAGGGGAAAACTCTTATATTTTAATGTGCAGAGTGATGTAAGAACAGGCTGTTATATACTGTAGCAATTTCTCGTGTATAAATTCATTCCTGTCACTCATTTGTTTAGTCAGTGAAACATGGTTTCAAGTGAAACATGGATTAAAATGTAACAGGAGCAACATGCACTGCAAACCAAGTAGCAATTTGGAGACATTTAAGCTACTCTGCAACACGATTGTTTGTCTTGTGGGTGCTGCAGTAAGTAATTGTGGATACTTTATTAAAGTATTTATTAAAAACAGTAGCACTCAGTGTAGTAAGTAGTCCTTATCTCTTCAGCTGTGTGCTATGCTAGGGATAGTTTAGACCAGGCTTCCTCAACCTCGGCCCTCCAGATGTTTTTGGCCTACAACTCTCATGATCCCTAGCTAGCAGGACCAGTGGTCAGGGATGATGGGAATTGTAGTCTCAAAACATCTGGAGGGCCGAGGTTGAGGAAGCCTGGCTTAGACACTGGATTGTGCCTGGCAGTGCTATTTTTCTTGAAAAAGAGGTGCCAAAACTTACCATGAACACCTCCCACATTCTCTTAGAATGCAATGGCGCCCACCTGAGAGGTGCCAGAACTGAGTTCCGGCTGGAAAAAAACCTTGGTGCCTGGTAACATCATGAGTCACAATTGGATTACTGTCATGCATGCTATGTGGGACTGCCATCAGGTGTCCAGGGTACTGAAATGAATTCCTGGTTGTGCATATATTACAACTGTCCTGAAGAACCTGCATTGGCTGCCTATTAGCTATTGAGTCATCTTCAAGGTGCTGCTGTTAACCTATAAAGAAAGCCCTGAACAACCTGAAACCAGATTACTTAAAGAAATTGGTTACCTACAGTAAATAAAAGGACAGAACTGCTGTGAGTAAGCAACACCTTGCTTCTCTTCACAACAGTTTTCACATATATGCCGCCTCTGCTTTTCTAATATTCTTAAGAAATAATGCATAAGAACTGTGAGCAAACTGTAGACCCCTGGAGTCTCTGGCTGCTTGGGGATGGTATGTGACAATATATTGTGGATAGAGTTCTCATTTTTGGCTGTGACCTCTGCAGATGGATATAATAGTATTAATTAAAGAGCAGGCAAAGAGCTGTCACTATTATCGCCTTCTAAGATAGAACTGGCACTATTTTCAGAAACACCAGTGGCAGGAAACGTGAAGTGCGATGTGCACTATTTTCCAAAGGAATTGCTTGCTTGCTCAGATGTGAAAATGTAAGCTGATCTGAAGGCCATTTCCCACCTCAGTTTACTATGAAAAGAAATGGATAAACCTTCCAAAGTCACACCGGTGTGTTTTAAATACATTCTTAGAAAACCCATGAAAGCCAAACATTCACTAGGACCTTTCCAGGTGCATGCTTTGTACAGTTTCTTGTCCCTTAATATGTTATTTTTTGCCCAGTGGCTAATTTCTAAGAAGAAATAGGGGCTCAAAACTACCCGCTAGCCATTCCCTCTTCCCCATAAGCACTTCCCCTTAATCCATGCATGCAATGTTCCTATGACCTTTTTGCTCTTGGCCTGGGTGGGTGGGGCCCTGATTCCCTCTAGCTACAAGAGCTGAGTTTGCTGCTGAAGCCATATTGGGTGTCTCTTAGTGTAGCTGCAGGTTGTTAATCCTGAGCTTTGATAGTGGCTGCCTGCCATGAACTATCATTGGCAGGATTGGCAAAGCAGCAGCAGGTATGTTACATGCTCATGATAATATTTTATTTTCTTGTTGATTTTTTTTTTAATGTGCATTTTATATTTGAGTCCCATAAGGTAGCAAGCAGGCATTTGTATGCTGCGTCTCTGGGGGTAGAATGCATAACGGGAAGCTTGCCAAACTAGTTCCTTTTGGCTGGCTGTTTATGTAGCACAATTTTGCACATCGAAAAAGTTGCTCTGTGAAATAGAACAAATGGGTGGGCCTTTCCACCATGCCACTCACCTGGCTAGTACTTGGAGAACAATAGGGTTGGTGCGGGGCTTGAAGTTGGATGACACAGAGACACAAAGACTTGTCTTGCTCTGTGCTCAGCCTTCAGCAGCTTCTCTGGAAACCACTGGGGAAGCAAGATCTGTTGGGGTGCTAATGCTGTGATACTCTCCATAAGACATTGGCAAACTCAGCCCTCCAGATGTTTTGGGACTACAACTCCCAGCATCCCTAGCTAACAGGACCAGTGGTCAGGGATGATGGGAGTTATAGTCCCAAAACATCTGGAGGGCCGAGTTTGCCTATGCCTGCTCTCCATCCTGTTCTCAGGTGTTGTGTGTGTGTGTGTGTAAATAAAACTATATTTTCTAAAAACACCCACAGTCTCTGCTGACTGTGGAAACAAAACCTGAATAAGTGCAGGAACCTCTACACTGCTTTGAGACTGGGGTTGTGCACATCAATATCTTGTGCATGTATTTCTAATAGGTAGGTTATATTAAATGATGGCTTTGCTTTAGCAAAAAGTGCTTCCACTTGTGCAAGTTGGGGCAACTGATCTTTGCCAATCCCTGATACCTATTCTGATACCTAGTGTGCAACTTTCTTCGGGTGTGTGTGTGTGTGGAAGGCTAAATTAAGTAAGGAGCATCAGCAAAACCAGGTGCCCCAGCTTGCAGGTGTCGAAGGCACCACTGAAACCCACTTAAACACACAGACACACACACATGCACATACACACCCACTTTGGCCTGCATGGGAAGTAGCTTCCATGTTCATCTAAAAGGTATATTAGTTGTACAGATTGCAAACACTGTCTATTTTTAAATGCTGCCTAAATATGTTGACATTTTACGTTTAGTAAATATTGCTTTCTTAAGAGCCAGAATGTCACAGTTGTACTACTCACACAATGTTTTTATCGCCACAATAAACATGTTTTACAACATTTGCCGTTTTATAAGGAAGAGCGTTCGTGTTGCAAAGGCAATTTTCATTAGCAGCAAAAGAGAATATAATGCTGCTTCCAATTATAGGAACAGAAATTTGTACCAAACAAACAACACTCCCCCTCCCCCAAGTAAATAATTACAATGCAAGAGCTGTCAGGAATATTTTTGCTTCCATGACAATCAGAAATCATTACCCTGTCTTTAAATGAAATGTCAGCTACCTGAGGTGATGGCCTCAAACTGCCTAATCATGCAACATACTGTATATATCCAGGATGGAGAAATTTTTCGGCTCTGAGAGCCATATTTTTACTTAGCCCGACCCTGTGGGCTGACATTTTATCAGGTGAGCAGGACAACTCACCTGGTGGGCTGATCCTCCCTTGACATGTGCCAGGGCTGTTCTCCCATCCCCTGATGGGAAAGGGAGAAAGAAATTTGTATTTACCAAGCATCTGCTGCAAAAGGTTGGCCCATAAGAACAAACCCAAAATCCACAGGTGGGCAATATATTTATTTGGACCAACCAAGATGTCATAAAATCGTAGCAAGCTTTTGAGCTCTGAAGAACTTTTCATCCAACTGGTTGTTTCAAAAAGCAGGGAATGGAGGGGTGCGGAGGGGGCTCGGGAATGCAATAATTAGTCTAGATACTGTAATTATGAGGTTAGCTTGTAGACTCAAATCTAAGGTGGAGATTGCAAGCTACATAAGCCCTTCTCAGATGCTAGAGGTACCAGGTAATACTCCTAGGATTCTATTATAGAGAACCAATGTCTGCTCCCATTGTCTTAGAACCATAGAACTGTAGAGTTCAAAGGCACCTTGAGTGTCATCTGGTCCAACCTTGTAACCCTTAAACAAAACACACAGGTTCTGGGGCAGGCAGAAAGCAGACGTGAAGGGAAATATGGTAGTCTTTATATTAACAAAACCAGGGATTAATTTTTGGATGGTGTGCTTCAAAGAGCAATGTGGTATTTCTAGCATTGTGATGGTCATTTGGGTGTCCCCTAGTTTACAGGGCTGTGGACATCAGCCCTGAGTTCCAGCCCTAATTGCATCATTATTCAAAAGCACTCCATGTTGGTTAAAATTATTTGGTCTGTTGACAATGCTGGAGGAAAGAAAACAAAGTAGCATTTCTTGGAAATCTTTCTGGTGTTAGCAAAAGGGAATTGAGCAAAAGTGAAGATCAGGCACATCTATAGAAGGCAGCCTGTGATATTATTTTAATTAGAGTTTATTGTTCTTCTGGGTTTCCAAGAGCTTGGAGTTCTCAAGCATTCAGCTTTGAAAACACTCATTTGGCATACAATGAGTTGTCAGTTGAAGTCCTTTATTGAAAACTTACAGCATCAATATCACCAAGAAAGTGTTTCTTCTATATTTCAGTTATAATTACGAGCTTGCTTTAAATTGTCATCATCCCGTCACTGTTCCAAGCCAGGCATAGTTCTGAGAGCTGCTGAAGGATAGCTAAAATGGAATAGTGAACAAAGCGCATTAAAAAAGAAAGGGAAAAAGAGGATTGGTTCAATTTCATCCTGACAGAGGCTCTGGACCTCTATCATCTGTAGCGACAAACAGAATAAGCTCATCTGATGGAGCCTGGGAAAAAGTTTTTCCTTCCTCACTACATTTCCATTGCAGGAAAAGTTTCAGCACCCTCTGAAGGTCTGTACTGCAGTTATTCACTTCTGGCAAGAAATAAGGTATCAATCACTCTAAAAATAGCATGTTTTGGTTTGTTTCCCCCCTTTTTATAAACATCCAGAATAGATTGATGGACTACCCAAACCAAATAAAGAACAGAGAAATAGAGAGGTTGGTAGAGGGACCCCTCCAAAAAAGATAATTTTAGAGTCATAGAATCATAGAATTTTAGGGTTGAAAGGGACTCTGAGGGTCATCTACCATTTTATCCATGAGAAATGAGATATTTTTTCCTGCCTCATTCCTCTGTCTCCTCATCTACTGGGTCCTGTCCAGGACAAACATCTTACACAGACGTATAGATAACAGAACGCAACAAACCTCAGGATTTTCCCAAATCCAAGCCTATGTCTGTGTACTTGAATGTAAATCCCATAGAGCTCAGTGGAGATTCCAAGAAACTGCCCATGGGACTGTAGCCTTTATTTTAGTTCTCCTCTCTTCCTATTTTCACTGCAGTGTCTCTGCAGCAACTATTATACACCCAATTCCATTAAAAATGCATCTAAGGTAATTGAATAAGCAGATGAGATTGCTCGTGGCCCTCCCCTTATCTTTACAAAAGCTTTTCCTGGATTAAGGCTGCAATCTTCAGGACAGCAAGAACTGTTCAACAGTGAAACAGACTCCATTGGAAGGCAGTGGATTCTTGTACATTGAAGGTATTTAAACAGAAGTTGGATACCCTCAAAAATTTCTCCAGTGAAAATACAGATGTTCCATTCCATAATGATAATTTTACTATTTACACCCCATACATCTTACTGGGTCGCCCCAGCCACTCTGGGCAGCTTCCAACATACATAAAAACATGATAAAACATTAAACATTAAAAAAACTTCCCTATACAGCCTTCAGACAGCTTGGTGGTTGGATAACTCCATACCCTCCAACATTTCTCCAATGAAAATAGGGACATCCTAAGGAAAAGTGGGACATTCCAGGATCAAATAAACCAGGACGGTTTATCTAAATCAGGGATGTCCCTGAAAAATGGGACATTTGGAGGGTCTGTGAATATCTGTCAAGGATTCTAACATTGTGATTCCTGCATTTCAGGGAGTTGGCCTAGATGACCCTTGGGACCCCTTCCAACCCTGCAATTCTATGGTTATACTCATTTACAAGGGACGCGGGTGGCGCTGTAGGTCGTTCTGCTTTTATGTGTCATGTAAACAATCTGCTAATTCAGGATAATGCTTCATGCATCTGATGAAGAGAATTCTCTTCCACAAAAGCTTAACCTACAATAAAGTTGCTACTCTTGAAACTGCTCCATGACTTTTGGTTGATTTTGCTGCCATGCATTAGCACAACACTACCCCTCTGGAATTTGTTCTGAAAGTTGTACGGATCACATTTCTCTTGAAGTGCTAATGGCACACCAGGAATTCAGAGAGCTCTGGTGTAATTTTTGAAACTTGGCTATAATGCCAGTAAACCTAACGTAGAAAATAAGGAAAGCTGCAAGCCTAGGCACACTAACATGGGAGTAAGTCCATGTGGATTACGTCTGAATGCAGCTACAAAGATGCACACAACTTCTTTGAGGGAGCCACAAGGCTTTAAATGTTCATTACCTGCACTGTCTGTTGGTGTCTCTGAAGCCCCAGAAAATCACAGCACCGGTAATTTGAAAGGAAGTCTGCACATCTTTTCTTTTGCACAATGAAAGCATCATGTAATTTAGGACCTTCTGATTCTTGCTGCTTGGGAAATTATGTATCCATTATGCAACTTTCATCTTTGTTGTGTTATTTATGTATGAGTTTCCAAAGAACTAAATGCATTATATGCAATACCATACCAATGAAGAAGTCCAGAATATGCATTAAACTCAAACCCCCTTTCCTAAAGCCCCACCCTTTGTCTTTTTCAGTGCACAGCACGCAGTTTAAATGAACAATTAAATAAGAGGAGAAAACCGCTGTGAATTAATTAGCAGTTCTAATTGAAAGCAATGCACATTTGGGTGTGTGTGTTTTTTTATAAAGTGCTTATCCAGCCTACTGAAAGAATTGTTTAAAGTTTATAGAACACTAAATTGTCTACAATATGCAATTATCCAAAATGATGATTTTAGGGTGGTGGTTGTTGTTGTTGTTTTTGCCATTTTCGGCTTTAAAACACAGTGATGGATTCAGTTCTTTGAAATTCTTTTTTTTAAAAAAATGGCAGGAACAAATATAGAATCTGACTGTAGTCCTGGGTCTTCTGATATAACTGGGTGGAATGGTGGATGGTTGTGGAGAGGAGTGGCATGTTTAAGAGATGTTGTTGTTCAGCTCAAACTCTCCTGCAGGCCCTTTCTCCAAATCCCAGAAGTGTGTGAGTTGTGGATCAATCACTAGTAATAATGACACTCTGCACATGCTGAAAAGCTGTCTATGGGTTTGCATGCATTGATAATAAGTTATGAACTTAAGCCAAAATTTATTTACTTTTTAATTGGATTTTTATCCGAATGAATCGCAGAGATGTTGGGCAGACCACAAGGTATTAGATATATTTTTAATATATTAAGTGGTATTGTTGTTGGCATCTGTCTGAAGAGTCAATCAGTCAATCGAGTGCACCTCCAGGGGGGAAGTTAAACCATTGCATTAGCAGCGCTGCAGTCCCCCCCCCCCCCACAGAAGCCTGGGCTATGTGTATAGAAGACTTGGGCTGTCCAGATAAGACCTACTCTCAGCCTTGCTGATGTGGTCCAAAGAAAAGCAGAGCAATATGTTTTGCACCAGCTTGGCTGCACGTATTGCCAGAAGGAGGCATACTGGGTGCCATTCAACTGTCTTAGGGACTCCACTTTGGATTTGTGTAGGGTTTACTGTGTAGACTTTTCTTCTCCCAAAGATATCTGGCAGTGGAGGTTTAGGATCAGAGTTTTCCTTCTCCTAGGTGGACTTTGACTTACCTTCCCAGGTTGACAAGACCCATCTGCCACTCACTTCCTTTTACAGAACATGCAAATTAAATAAAACAATAATCAACAACCAGCAATATAGCAGCAGTTGTCTGAGCAGTTTCAGATGACTGAGGTTGCCTGACATTTTAATTTTCCCACCATGCCTCATGTTGAGAAGAGAAGAAGAGTTTGGATTTGATATCCCGCTTTATCACTACCCGAAGGAGTCTCAAAGGGGCTAACATTCTCTTTTTCCTTCCTCCCCCACAACAAACACTCTGTGAGGTGAGTGGGGCTGAGAGACTTCAGAGAAGTGTGACTGGTCCAAAGGCACCCAGCAGCTGCATGTGGAGGAGCGGAGACGCGAACCCGGTTCACCAGATTACGAGTCTACCACTCTTAACCACTACACCACACTGATCATGTCTGGCACCTGGTGTTAAATTAAATTGGCAGTTGACTCCAATCATCAAGTGGTGCTCAAAGCATGGGAAATGTTTTTAAAAGGTCCCAGGGCAGGCATCAACAACGGACCCTGCCAAGACACTGTGGCCCCAACAACTGCTCAAGGATGTGAGGTTCTGGCGCCATTCCTCTCCATCCCAGTCCATTTTGCACAGGCCACTTGGAAGAGCAATTTCAGTTGGGAAGTGACCAGTCACCCTCCATTTAAGCCACTCCAATGGCCCTTGAGGAAACTTGGGCATATTCTGGTGGTCATTTGATGGCATTCTTTTTCTGTGAACACTCCATAATCAAACCCCTTTCCCCTTTTCTCCAGGTTATTGCAGACCAAGAAAAGAAAACACTATCAAAGAGATCTTAGTTTAACAACAAAGCCTTTAAACAACAAAAATAAGGGGGGGGGACAAAACAGAAATGTCCCCTTCCCTTTGCATAATAATAAACTTCCCCTCCTCATCCTGTTTGGATACAATTTTTAGTCTGCTGGCATTTATTTTTGCTTTGAGGCGAACAAGGCAGGGCAATCTGGAGGCGGGCATGGGCAACTAGCGTAGACTAATGCCCCCCTCACCCTCCACCATCTCCAAACTGCCACCTCCTCCAGCGAGCTGCGTTCGGATGATCTCAGAAGGTGAAAGGTAATCCCCACGTTGGCACGACTCGAGCGCCACCTAGCCGGGAAGTGGCGAGTCTCGCGTTCCCTGGAGTTGAGGGCAAGCGGCTCCCCAGTCTCGCCGTTGTCAACGCGCACCCGCGCCGCGGAACACAAAACCCCGACCGCTCCGGGGGCGCGCCTCGTCTCCAGCAGCGTCTTTGCGCGGGGAAAGCCCAGGCTCTGGTAAGGCAGGGGGAGGGGGGAGAGAGGCGTGTTGCTTGAACAAAACCAGGGCGATTTCGATCGTGTGTTCAGAGAGAGAGAGAGAGAGAGATTGAAGCTGAAGAGGCGCTCCGGTCTCTCTCCGTTCCCCAGAGGCTGGCGGGGAGTAGGAGGGACCCCCTTCTCTCCAGATCGGGAAGAAGGCGCCCCAAAAGAGCCAAGCTCGGGCACTTGGCTCCTCTTCTCCCTCCCCCAGGGCCCTGGGGGTGCGCGCCGCGCAGACAAAAGCGAGACTAGAGACTGGAGAGAGAGAGAAGCAAGCGGCTGGCAGGGAAGAAGAGCCCCTCAGACACGTTGCACACAGGCGCACAAACACACGCGCGCCCTCTCTCCTCTCACACACCCCAGATCCATCTTGAAGGTACTCTCCCGTGCCGTCTCGCCGCCGCCGCCGCGCCCGGCTCGCCCAGCTTCCCGGGACTTTGGTAGGGAATGCCCTGGCGCCTCCTTCGCCAATGTTTCACTGGAGCAAGTGGAAGAAGAGGATGGGAGCCAGCATTTCCTCCTCGTCTTCCAAGAGACCCGTCTTCGACGAGAAGGAGGATGGTGAGTAAGAGCAGCCCTTTTCTTCTCCCTTTCTGCTTTTCAAACACTGCCCATCCTTCCTTTTACGCGCGGAGGGCGCGTGTGGACTGTGTATGTATGTCGAGGGAAGAGTCCGGCTCAGGAACTCCGCTCCGGAAAAGGTCGTCGTGGGACCTTCTAAGGCGGCACTTAGGGGGGAAAGTGAAACGCCAGGAAACTCAGAAGTGCTTTGTGGACGGCGGGGCGGGGGGGGGGGGAATCGATGGGCTTGAGATGCCTCCGACAAGGCTGCCCGGAAATGATGTAGCCAATTGCGGGCGCATGGCCGGGCAAAGAGGCAGTTTCTGTAAGAAAGAGAAGAGTGAATGAAGATTGGGGTTTGTTTTCTGCCTCTGAAAGGGGCACATGGTGTCCGCACAGTTCTGTGTCTGTGGTTTATGCCTTTGTCATTCGGTAAGTTGACTTCTAAGCGCAAACGTATACAATTCATAACTTTTTTTTTTTAAAAAAATAATAAGTCGCACATCCATATCAGATGCAGAATCTGGAGCTGGTAGTATGCAAATATCACCATTGTATAGATATAGGAGGCTTTATATTATATTATTAAGCCTCCTATATCTATATATTATAATTCTATGTCCTTTTCTTTTAATTTGATAAAACCATGGGCAGGGGGGCTAATAGGATTAGACATTTGCACGTATTAATGGCAGGGGATTATGGAACAAGGAGAGCTGTGAAAATTTGGTAATGGGGATTAGGCTCTATAGATCACTTTTGATAATGGAGATTAGGCTATATAGACTGGAAGAGGAGGCTGCAGCAAGCCTGTGTACATTTACTCAGGAGTAAACCCTTCTGAATTCCTAGAGGAACATGCACAGAATTGGATTGTGCATGCTACAGGTCATCTCAGGATTTGCTTACATTAAACTGGTACTACCATACAGAATTAGCAGGATGCACTCGTTGATGGTAAATGGTATTATTCCTTCTATGCATTATTAATATTTTAGCAGTGTTCATTGGCTTCTGTGATAAAGAGTGCTGAGAAAGAAACTGTCGTGAATCACAGGTGCCCTACAGGACCCAACTCACTGAAGGTTTAGAGTGCAAAAGGAAATATAAAGTTCTAAAGAAAATGAACCTCTACACAACCCATTAGTTTCTGAACGCTCTGAATAAGCACTAAGACCTAGCCATCTATAATTTTTATTATATAAATTTTTTTAAAAAATTGTCCAGTAGCACCTTATAGACCATCTAAGTTTGTTCTTGGTATAAGCTTTCGTGTGCATGCACAGTTCTTCAGATACCATGCACACGAAAGCTTATACCAAGAACAAACTTAGTTGGTCTCTAAGGTGCTACTGGACTATAAACATATATAAAATCGACTGCGTCAGACTAACACGGCTACCACCTGTATTATTTTTAATACAGAAGTACCTTGGTTTACAAACTTAATCTGTTCTGGAAGTCTGTTCTTAAACCAAGGCACACTTTCCCTAACGAGGCCTCCCGCCGCCGGTGGCCTTCCACTGTTCGGCTTCTGTTCTTAGACCAAGGTAAAGTTTGCAAACCAGGACACTATTTCCGGTTTTGTGGCGTTTGTAAACTGAATAGTTCGTAAACAGGGTTGTTCTTAAACTGAGGTACCACTGTACCACTGTATTAGAGTGGTAGCAATTTTTCCTGCAAGATAGCTTTTGGAGTTAGATGTGTTTACTGTGTTTGATTGGAGAACTTTTGGAAAACAGCCCAGTGTCTCACATCTACTGGTCACTTCATTTAAAAGACCCTTCTTTATAGAATACTCGGTAAAATTCTGTGCCTGAATAAAACATCATGTCATAAATGTGTTAGAAATAAGCTACACAATTTGCACTTTTATTTTAGTTTGGTAAATTCATTTATAAATTATCTTTGAACAACTTTAATACCTAGGAATCTCTAAACAAAACTTTTATGCCCGTCAAGAGCTTTCCCTTTCATTTTCTTGTCCTGTCACTGAGCTGGATTCAAATTACCATTTTTCATATTAGAGCCTGCTTATTCTGACCATTGGTACATCTAGCCCAATGTTTATGCTGATCTGCAGTCACTCACAGGCAGATGACTTGGAAATGCTGAAAATCAACTCTGGGATCTTCTGCATGCAAACACTGAGCTGTATTCCCCACCCCCACCCCTAAATAGTTGCAAAACCTGTGTGTGTGTGTGTGTTTGTGTGGAATGTTTTAACTCATTTTCCTGATTTTCAAAAATAAATATAACCCCCCCATTAATTCTTCATAAGTTTAATAAGTGAGAAGAACCCTGTATACAGCGATCTTGAAAATGCATGCTAAGATAATTTCCGTTATTTTGTAAGAAAAAAAAAGCAGAACACCTATAAATTTAGATGTTAATTGGCTCCCATGTTTATCCCATATCCTGAGCAAGCCATGGAACTGAGAACGTCCTTCTTCTGCTACTCTTAATGGGTAGACTGAGTGTAACTCGTGAACTGAGAGATCCCATGCTAATTTGAAGTTGGGCTCTTCTTGACCTGGCGAGGTAAAATGCACCTTCTTGGTCTGTGACTCACTTCTGCTCTTGCTAGAGGAACAATCCTGGGGGAGAGAATTAGCACCTGAACAAGTCCCCAGATTCTTTTGGGGATGGAGCAAGACAACTATTGCAAGCCTTCTTTGGCAATAACAGCCTTACTCAACCTGGTGCACTACAGATATTTTGGACTTCAACTTCCCTCAGTATGTGGCTGTGCTGGCTAGAGCAGATGCCCAAAACGTCTTGTGGAGAGACCAGGTTAGGGATGGCTGGACTAGATATATAATATGGCATAGCTTACAGCCCTCTTCAGGTGTTCAAAACAATGCATGTGGGTTTAAAGTGTGGAGGGGTGTGCATGCAAGACCTGCTTCCTTTGTCTGCTCATGCACCATGTTCAGCTGAATGTGGTTAGAATCCTGCACAATGAGGGTTCCTGACTGAAAGGAGGATTCTAGCCTTGTTTAGCTGAGTGCAGTTAGAATCTCTGTGCCGATCATCATGCTAAACACATGACATTTGGGAAAGGCATACAATAAGGAGATGCTGGTGGTGGGGATGGCATAGGTCCCCCCCTTGCCCAATTTGAGGACTGAAAAGGAAGATTCCTTTATCATCACAATAGTTCGGAGAGACAGTACTGTTGATAGACCAGGACAGAAATGCACTAAACAACAACCTAGTTTGCTTTTGCTTTTACGAGCTCTGCAATGTGGTGCCTACATTGTCAAATGATGGCTCCTGATGGTGAAAGCAGAAATCTATTTTGTTTTTGCTCTTAGAGAATAGGAGCTGTGCTTCTGCATGCATTTGTGACCACCACGTTGCTGTGCTCATGCTGTTAGGCCTAACTGAATTGTGCGAGCATCAGGATTGTAGCTTAGTTGGCCTGCGTTGCTTCCAGATGTCCTGTTTCTTTATCCCAGTTTCTTTGCGGAAAGCTTGTGTGGAGATGATATGCTGCCCACTGTTAACTGAGCATTAATTCAGACTTGTTTGTGTGGAGGTGACATGACTTCCTGTCCATCGCTATTCCTCCTGACTGCATTTGTTTGCCCATCACTTTCCTTACTGCCAGAAATCTGTGTTGTTTTTTAAAAAATCAAGTTTGTTGTGCCAGAGTGCATAAATCCTCTTTAATTGCACAAACCTAAATTTGTGGTGTGTGATTGAATCCCTCTTGCAAAGCGGTGAGTCTGGAGTCTTATCAGAGACAGTTCTGATGGTCAGTCCAGTTGTTATTCAAGATGGTGTGCTGTATAGGCACTTGCATCACATACCAGGAAATTCACATTGTGGAATTGTAGTTGATGGGGAGGTCTTGTGCAACAAACCCACTCTTCCCCCCAAAACCAGACTTCTTATGATAAGGAAAGTGACTGGAAAATGCACTGGAAAGTATGAGATCACAGCTGCTTAGCATCTAACCTCCCTGCAAACAAATCAGAAGGAGTGATCAATAAACAGGTCATCTGGAAGCTATAGAATTAGAACAGAATAGAATAGCATCAAACATACACCCCACCCTTCACAATCTCAAGTTAAATTGTTTCAACTCAGAGGCCACAACAACAGCTGGACCCCACAATCTGTTCCCTCCCTTTGTATGTGAAAAAACCTTGGGTAGGGTCCTGTTTTATTTGCACTGGTGTATGCAGAATATGTCTGAAAGCGTAAATGTCCCTTGCTGTGCTGAAGAGACAACTGCTTTTTTCTTTTCTTTTTAACTTTCTCAGAATGGCAGGACATTTGAAAGCTTTGGAGAGAGGGTCTGTGCCCTTGGCACACTGCTTACCAGAGCACCTCCGCAAGCGGATCAAACATTTTTCTTACTGTTACTGATAGTTTCTTATATTACACCTACACTTGAAGCATCAAATTCTGGTGCGATCTGAGCTTGTCACTATATGAAGGAAGTCAAGAAAAAATAGTGAGGAGTGATATAATTCCCAGGTCTTCTTAAGAAACCTGCATTCACTTTGGCTGAGCAATCAGGCAAAATTTAAGGACAAGTTTTAAGGACATAACCCTTCATGTTATGTGAGTCATGCAGCATGTTTTTGAATTGGTTCACGATATACACTGGAGAAACTCCCCAGTTCAGTTGGTCAGAAAGGAGAGATTAGCTCAGGTTTAGTCACTGACTGTGGTGCCCTGCAGATGTGGCAGACTCTGACCCTCATTGGCCCCAGCCGGCTAATGGTCAGGAGTAGGGGAGGTTATGGTTCAAAACATCTGGAGGCACCATGCTGGATATCCCTAGGCTAGCATAGTGATGCTTAGTGCTATGCTCTGGTCAGATGCCAGTTCCCTAGGGGCAAGGCAGAGCAGATGTTTCAGGACCACAGACAGCTCCAAGCAAACAGTTCACTCCCACAAAGGTTTTTTTTTAAATAATCTTGCAATCCCACCACATATGATAAAATGTACCTTCCCCTTTATACCTCCGACAGTTCTGTTTTATACATTTTTGCCAATTTTATTGGTGTGATATACCATCTGCACGTCATTTTCATGTAATTTTCCTTCAACAATATACAATCGGTAAATTTCAAATTCAATTTCCAAAGTCTTATCCAGTCCTCAAATTGTATGTTGTGACCTACATCCTGTGCCCACTTAATTGTTACTGATTTGACTTCCTCATTTTTGGTTTCCCATTCCATCAGTATATTATATGCCTTCTTTAATAGTTTGGAATTATTGTCTATAATATCCTTTTGGAATTTTGAAACCGTCTAAGTAAATCCTTTCTTATTCTACGTTGTTAATGAAAGTGCATATGCCTGTTTGCGTATTGAATGTGTTTAATAAATAAAAATAATAAATCAATTAATTGTGTATTTAATTATATATATTTAATGAAACAAATTGTGTGTATCAAATAATATTAAATATATGGCAAACAGTTTAATTTAGGATAGGGAAATTTAATTTGGAGTGCGGCCCATGGGCTCTCTGTTGAAATACTCTTGTGACCCACTTAGTATGAAGAGCTGGACCACTCTGCTTTTGAGTCTTCAAGGGTCAACCCTCTGGCTGAAGGTAGGCAGGCACTCCCATCTGTTCCATAGCCGCTGGCCTGGTGCGTGCCAGGTGCCACTGGGCTGGTGAGGCACTGGATCTCCCAGGCTCTGATCATCTCATCTCTAAGAGGAAGATCGGAGCCCTGAATTAGGTCTGGCTCCATAGCTGGAGGCTCTCTAGCCTCTGATTCAGTCTCTTGATCACTACTGGAGTCATGACACCTGTAACAGGAGGACAAGGAAATTTGCATCAAAATATGAAATATTTTGAAATAGAATCCACAAGGCTTAGAACTGCCTCCCACAACTTATGTAACTCTAGCTAAGACAAAAGGCTTAAAGCAGCTTAAGCGAAGCACCCATTAAACCACATCTTTTACTTAAACCACACATTTTTACTCCTCCTGCCTCAAGTTAACCAAGCCGTAACCATGTTGTAAAAGTGGGCTCCATGGGCAGGAATACATTTTCTATTTTTGTTTTCTCTAGTATTGCTTTTTGCCATACACAGGTAAGTGTTTTCCTTTATAATGTGCTTATTAAAATGTCTTCTATCTCAGGGCAGCTAACAAGCTCTAAATAGACATCATATAGATAGATAGATCACAGCAACAATTCAGCAGCGACTAATATTAGTGAAAGTAACTGTTACCTGACGACGCCACGTGCTTTTAAGACATAACAACAGATAGCGGAGTGAGTAAAATAACTGAAGCCAATAACACCCTAATAGAGAACCAGAGGCTCTCTATATTTCTCTCTCTCTTCAATATTTTTTTCATCTTGAGAGCCACATTCCTTTATGAACCATCTTCCAGGGGCCACGTACCAATGATGGGTGTAACCATAGGCAAAAAAAGGTGTGTATGTGTGGGAAGACTACGTTTCACCCGCACCAAAGAGGTTCCTACACACCCACACTATCTTTTATCCAGGCAAGCAAAAACATAATCACAGTTAGGGTGGATAAAAATTAATGTGTTGTTGTTTTTTTTAAAAAAATCAGATCTTGAAAATTTAAATATTTAAATTTAAATAAATTTAATTTAATTTAAAAATTTAATTTAAATAAATTTAAAATAAATTTAAAATTTAAATATGATTTTTTTTATTTAAATTGGATTTTTAAAATAATATGCTTTTGGAGGAGAAATCTTTCTAAAGATATTTTTCTACTTAAGTTACATTATAGTTGAAAGGCTATTCATCAGGAAATAAAGATTTGTTTTAAGTTTTTCATGTGTGCTAAAACTCAGTCTAAGGTGCTTTTTTTTAAAAAAATGTTTAACCACATCAGTTAACCAACTGGATGGATACATATGCTATAATGTTATTGTTTTAGTTAAATAAATTGTTTAAATTGTTATTAAGGAAATGATTATTTTTCTCCTTCCAATAAAGTACAGCAGAAACGTTGTCCAAATATAAACAGTTAACTTATTAAACCTCACAATAATTTCATAATTATCTGTCTTTGTACATCTAATAGTAGAACTAAATCAGTAATTTTTGATATCCCTGTGAAAACTACTATGAAAATTTATTTTCCCAAAAATGAAACCTTCCTCGGGTTGTAAATATTAAGATGGTACCAGCAAGAATGAGTCTTTCTGTAAAAAAAATAAATGATTTAAATCAAGTCTTACTGACTAGTGATTTAAATCATGATTTATATTGATTTAATTTCAATTTATTTGATTTAAATTGAATCCACCCTGATCACAGTACATTCCAGACAGGCAAAAGCACTCAATGGGGATGTGTATAAATCTGAGTTTCAAACACTGTTAACAAGGCAACTTCGCCGTGTCCTTCTGCATGTTTGCAGGGCGTTTAAAATGCCATTTTCCCAAAAGCAGAATGGAAAGTTTTCGTTGGAGCTGTTAGCACAGCAAAAATTTTCATCTTTTTTGAAAGTGCAGAACTTTCTCAATTCCCATCTCAGCCTCAATTCATTCTCTAATCCATTGTGATTATATAGGTATATGTATATACCAGAGCTGTGAGGTTTTAAAGTAATTCAGTCAAGCGTCAATTGTACTATGCATTCTCTTGAAAATTGTATGCACTTAAAAAGAGAAAACTACCTCGGATAGCGGAAGCAGTATGCATCTGAATAAAGGCTGCTTGTGGCCTTCTTACAGGCATCTGGTTGTGTGATAATAGGAGACTGGATTAAATCCCCTGGCCTGATCCAGCAGAGCTGCTCTTATGTACCTTTTAAAATGAGGACGTAGTGCCAAGAATATGGATAACAATGACGTGTTACCCCCTCGTGGGTGGGTGGGATTGTTATGCAATGCTCTTCTAAATATATTACCATTTCATAGAGATGTATTTTAAGCATTGCCTGCTCCTCCATATATATATATATATATATATATATATATATATATATATATATATATATATGAAGACATTGCTTGTTAATATACCCAGAAGCAATTACCGCATTGTTCTGGTGTGCTCCTGTTTACTGGCACAGCATGGTTGCTATGGAGACCCCTTAAGACATTTTGGGGACATCCCTAAATAAAATGTCAATTAATGCCTTATATTTTTGTGTGAGAGAGACAATATTATGAAATCCGTGCTCTCATTATGACCATGTCATATTGGGTTAAAAATAAAATAGCAGTGCTAACTAGAAGGCATGAGAATCTCTCTCTCTCTCTCTCTCTCTCTCTCTCTCTCTCTCTCTAGAGTTAGTGTACAGACAAAAGACACAGGAATGCAGGAAGCTGCCTTCTATCGAGTCAGAACACAGGTTCATCTAACTCAGTATTGTTTATAATGACCTGTAGTGACGCTTCAGGGTTTCAGACACTGCATTCCTAGCCATTCTTGGAGATGCTAGGGATTGAACCTGAGACCTAATGAACACAAAATGGATGTTCTACCACTGAGCAACAGCCCTTCCTTATCAAAGCTCAATAGAAGCTGAGGGGATGTCCCGGTGCTGGTCTACTTGCCATAAGGAGAGGAGCCAGAAATGGTGTCTGGGCAAGGGCAATGTGGCCTAGTTGAACTGTCTCAACAGTTCTTCAACCTGCCCCTTCCCTGGGACAAAATGGGCACTGGATTCGCAGCTGTGGTGGTCACACCCTGCCTTCAAAATCCCTAGAGGGCTCTGGAGGAGGGTAGGTTACATGTCAAACAAATAGTGGGGCCCCATAGCTGGCCTTGATATTGCACAACACCCTACCTCTGATATCCACATATTGTGCTGAACAGGGAAAGCTTACGAGCAATTAGAGTTTCAAATTGTGCAGAAATTGAGAAGCATACATGTTAGGCCAGGCTGTGGAGCTGTGCAATGTCAGTGGCCAGGCCAGAGGTGGAGCCCCACCGCTCTTTCTATGCATGGTGTCTCCTTCTTGAGGAACAAGCGTGATTGAATTATACAGGCTGGGCAGCTGCTGTGTGTGTCTGTGTGAGGGGAGCACTTCTCATATCTGGAGCAGTGGGCAAATCTGGCCCAGCCATGCTGAAACTGTGTGAGACTCTCCCCCCAAACACACAGTCTTTCCCTGACATGGCTCTTTAATTGTGCTACATTAGGAGTTCCATATTTGCTAGGGTAGATCACAACAGAAAACAGAGCCTAGGCAGGAAGCTGGTTGTGAAGAACTCTCTCTGTCTCTCGTGTAGACTTGGTCCCCAGCAATGTTGGCCACGTACCAGCATGGAATGATGTACTTCACCATTTGCAATGCAGAGGTTGAAAGTGCTTAAATCAGCCTTCACAACCCCCCTACATTAGTGAGGTCAAGAGGTGCTCTTGCTTTTATTTTGTATTATATCTTTGTGTAGAGTCCAAATGCCATTGTATCTAATCAAAATTGATTTCATAGGATGAGGCACCTGATCCTTGACAAATCTACTTCTTACTGCTGTCCTTTATTATGGAGCACACTTTAAAAAAGATCTTGCTTCCCCACTTTCACCTTTTCACAGTATGACGGTGAAATACTCGAGCGATGCTCTGCACTCTTTGTTTATTTACTGCACAGTATCCAAAGCCTGAATGTGTCTGGTGTGTATTCTGGGAAACCAAGGTATTTCATCTGCAAAGGAATTCATCTTAGCTTGAAATATGTCTGTGGTTTTCTTTAAGAATGATATATGATATATATGTTGGCTCATAGAGATCCTGTTGTACAATTTTTAAAGGGTGATTCTCATTCTCAAAAAGTTATATTTCTTAAGGTGATTGATTTATTGCTCAGATAAATCCTGGCGTCCAGCCCGCTTCGGCTGCGCAGCTACCGGCCAGGCCTCCGCACTTCAAAGGGCCACATTCCGATGCTCTGAGCAAATGCAGAGATCAGCAGCGGTAAGAGAAAGCTGCAAAACTCAAGTGCTTTCCTTCAGTGTTCTTAAATAAAGTCCAGAAAGGATCTTAGGAGCTAAAAGCAGTTTTTATTTACAGCAGACTATCCATTGTCGAACAGCATCGTGAAAACACGTCCACTCTCCTCAAAAGCGAAAGTAGAGAGAACAAAGGGTTTAGACTCTCGGATATGACACAGAATCTTCCCCCCTCCCAATAGTAGGCAGGGCGTACACTCTGAGCTGTTTAACCCTGTAAGCTCCACAGACAGCTCATCTTATGGTTCTATCCCATTACAGCCACTCCTGTTGTGTAGCATATCCTGTCTTACCTCAAGTTGTCCAGAGAGTTCAGAATAACAGGGGAGCTGTCCAACAAGCCCAAGCAAGATGAGATGTTGCTTCAGCAGTGGTTCGGCTTCTACTGAGCTATTTATACTTGACTGTTGCCTCACTTCTTCCTTGACTCTCCTCAAGGAGGAATTGGGTATCCTTCTCATGAGTAAGACTCACAGAAAGTTGTCCTCACACATTTAAATAGGTACTGGACCTTCAGTTCTGCTGTTTGGTTGGACCTGTTGTCCCCTCTGCTTCTCGGGTGAGTTGGTGGGTAAGTTGGTGAGGAGATAAAACTAGTGAAGGTGTTGCAGTTTCTCAGACTTGTGGCCTCTTTGAACTGGGTCTCTCCCCAGGTGCAAGGGTCATTGATCTTTTGCCTCTCCAGGAACCCAGTTCACACTAGGGCTAGCAATTCAGTCTTCTTCTTCCTCTGAGGTCTAGTGCAGTTCAGGGCTGAACCTGTTGTGAAGATGGTGAGATATAGCAGATTCCAACAGAGAAAAGTTAAAATATGATAGTCCTCAAACTTTCTTAACTGCTTACTTTCATGTAAATAATCTAAATTGGGATCTTTGGATGAAAGGCAGTATACAAAGTTAATAAATAAATATTTTTTTTAAAAAAAATTGAACATCAAATATATTTTTTTGTAGCTGTTGGCTTCTCCTCTCCATATCTGTTATAATGGCAATAGAGGTCTACGAATGCAGTTTTCCTGTTTAGGGAAGTTTTTAATGTTTGATTGTATTTTTAATATTTTGTTGGAAGCCGCCCAGAGGGGCTGGAAAAACCCAGCCAGATGGATGGGGTATAAATAATAAACTATTATAATTATATTATTATTATTATTATTATTATTTTATTATTAACATTAGACTGGGGAAGGGTCACAGCTCAGTGGTGGAGTGTCTGATTTGTTTGCAACAGGTCCCAGGTTCAAGCTCCAGGTCAGGCTGTCTTCTGCTTGCAACCCTGAAGAGGAACTGCCAGTCATTGTAGACAATACTGATGGATGAATGATACGGCTCTGTATAAGACAGCTTCCTGTGTTCCAATGACTGCTTGCCTTGCCTCTAGATATCCAGTAGAAAGTAAGGGACCATGAACTCTCTATGTGTTGCAGAGAAGTGTGAGGAAGGACTTTTCTGAAAAGGCCAAGATGTTTGGTTTCACTGAAAGAAGGAATTCTTTCAATACAGTTGCCTGTCTGAACAGAAGTATGTGTGGACACTTAGAAGACATTTTCAGCTTCCATTCCTTTGACACATTTAGAGCACTCTAGGCTTCAGGAGTTGTATTGGACCCCAAAGGCTCTTAAAATCTGTAAGTAGCATTTGAGTTATGGCACTTGCGATGTCTCACCAGCAGCCGCAGTTGAAATTTTCTGGAGGTTAGTGGCTCTGCTTTAGGTTGCCTCGACGCTGTTCTCATTCCCATGGAAACCTGTGAGAAACTTGGGGGAAAATAGGGCAAGGTGCTTAAAATAATCTCAATTTTGAATAAAGTAATACTGGGCTTGAAGATTAGATGCGCATCACTGACAAGTGTTGTTTTATATAGTTAAGGGTGAAAACATAAGTGATTCATGGAGTTGTGAGTCCTGTTGGACACCTTGCCTTTGATCCAGAACCCCATAGGCACATAAGGTTGCTACTGTTCCCCATAGGTAAGAAAAATGTGAGAGCACACTGGGACACAGCTGTGTACAGGGAAGCCTTGCTGAGTTGTGCACACCAATGACTGCAGATCAGCAAAAGTTCCATCAGGCAAAGTTCCATCCATACGTGGCTAAGGTTCATCAGAACCAGTGGGAGCGCACTTCAGATTAACTATGCCTAAATCCTAGTTCATTGACTAATTGCAACTAACTTTTGCTTGACTCTCACCAATTTATTTATATTTGTGAAGATTGCTTTCCTGTGTAATCTGTATAGCTGCATTATTTATCCTTGCATATTTACTCCCCTTCCTGTTTCTTTCCTTTGCACCAGACAAAATGATAAGCACTTTAGAGAGCTGCTTAAAAGAGAACATTAAAAAAGACTGCTGTTGGTGATGCTTACTTGTACAGAGGACTAGACCTTAAAAGAGCAACATCTTTCAAAACTTTCCCATAGTTTGAAAGCCACAGCTTCAGTACAGCCTGTTCCTGATTCAGTTTCATGCCCGATGTATTCCAGTAAAGGCATGGGAAAATCGTGGCTGCATGATGGGCAGCCTTGCCCTGTATGAGAGGATAAAATGAGACAGTGTGTGAAGATTCATTCGGGTGAAGACCCTCAAGTTCAGGACTCCTGGGAAGGTGCAATTGGTAGTAGCCAAGCTGGGAATCAAGCAGAGGCAGATAGATTATTCAGTTATGGGAATACTTTCATAGTATTTTTCCCTTAACACCCTGTTCTAATTCTGTAAGGAGCAAGACAGCTCAGTGGACACAGCACCATGGAGAGTTCCTGGTGAGCAATTTGTTTCAGCAAAGGTTGCAAGTTAACTGTCCACATTGCCATTAGCACAGGCTCATGTGAACACGCACAGCAACATATATGTTTCCAGGCAGGATTGAAAGTGATTACAGCTGCAATTCGAAAGGCTGCCCTCTTGGCTGGCATTCCTTTCTCGGCTCTTTCCCTTACAGCTCTTGATTTTCTGTAGTTTTTCTGCTTGTTTGTTTCCATTCTGTCTTGTGCTTATGTTGATATTAGCTGCCTCAGGTGGTTCTAATTTTAGCTAGAAAAGGCAGGATATACATATATACATATGACTGATAAAACAGACACCAGGATAGAATTATGTTGTCAAAAGTTTGAGTGTATGCCTTCATCTATAACAAGAAATTCTTAATTTCAAAATAAAAGGCCTTTAAAAAACAACAACTGTAACAGCTTTGTGTTATTGATGACTATGGAAGCCTCAACTCTGTTTATCACTCACTTATTTAACTAGAAATATCTGTGATAGAATTCTTCCTTCTCAGGGGGTATTATTATTATTAATAATATTGTAATTGCCTTCCACATATATACCCAAGGGAATTTACAGACGTATCTTTAAAAACTGCTGAAATAATTAGATCTATACTCTAGATGCTAAAATTCAATTAAATATGTTGATATTTAGGTTCTCTCTCTCTCTCTCTTGAGTGTGTCTATGCATAGATACATGAAATGTCTCCCTTGAGCCAATAGGTTAGCGGGTTTTATCCAGTTAAGTTAGAGCATGCACCCTGAAATGAAAAGGCCTAGGTTAGTCACGGCCAGTAATGTCAATGAGTCTACTCTGAGCATGACTTGATTGGATGCAACCCAATATGGCCACCATGGCATAGTCAACACAGTATTGGGTTCAGATGCAGGATATCCTGATTCAATTCCTCACCCACCCATTATTTGCTCAACTGATGGCCTTTCTTGAGCAGGCCAACATTTATCATCCCGAGGAATGCAAGGATACTGGGATAAGAATGGTAAAGCATTTCATTCACCATTCAAAAGAAAGTTAGGGCTGCTAAAGTCACATTGCAATTAACAGGTCATGGCTGAGCATAAGTTCCTTCCTCTGGATTTGGGCCAGGAAAAATATTGTCAAAGGGAGAAATTCACTGGAATGTTCTCCTGCGGCAAGCCCACTGAAATGAATGGAAGCTGCTCAAATTTCACACATGAGACTTTTTCACGAAACCTTCCTGGTGGATTGTAGCCTCAGGGCACAATGCAAAGCACACTTATTAGAAAAGAACTTCTTCAGAACTTATTGAGACTTATTTCTGAGTAAAAGTGATGACAGTTGCACAGAAGTCTCAATGAGTTCAATGAGAGATTCTATCTAGTAAGGGTGCTCAGGATTGTAGTCAGACCACGATCCTATAGGCAGTTAATTGAGAGGAAATCCAATTGAACTCAGTAGGGACTGTCTTCTGAGTGGGCATGTTTAGAATTCTGCTGTGTTTATAGCCTCGTTTTTCTGTTCCAGGTAAGTGTCAAAATTGGTGTTGTTACATCAGGGGTCAACATGCATTTCTGTCAATATATTTTGCTTGCCCCTTTGTTAAATGTTGGGCTTGTCAAATAAACACAAGCTGAGAGGAAGAAAAAGGGTGTTCTTTTCCTTGTTTGGTTGCAATCCTTTCCTGTAAAATTTTGCTAGATCTAAAGATTTCTTTTTAAATGATCTACTTGAAATGTTCAGAAAAAAAGTCAGATACGTCACAGGCTAATATCTTTTTTATATTAAAAAAAGAGTGTTTTGATATTCAGCTTGCTGCTTTTGCTTAAAAGAAGATAGGCAATCTACTCAGTTTCTATTACAGTGAAGAGAGTCATTGGTTTTAATCTGTGACAGAAGCAGGAGGTATAGAACAAGGATGGGGAACCTCCAGACTGCAGGCTTAATTTGGTCAACTAGGCGTATTTTGCCCCCAAGGCCATTCCTGCCAAGCCAGGCCCACCTTACTGACACCTGACACCACATATGTTAGGTGAGAGGCAGGTAAAAACCTTGCTCAGCCAAAAGGTGGTTCACAAAGGCCCGTGCAAAATGCTTTGCAAAAGAGCACTTTGCAAAGAGCTTTTCAAGATCTGACCTGCCTTGAGAAGCTCCTTACAAAGTGCCACCTTGTGCAGCACTTTGCAAAGTGCTCTGCAAGACCCATGTGGGGGGGAAAGGGTCACCTGACATAAGTGGAACATCAGGTGACTGGCAGGTGGACAGCTCCATCTATTTGTCATGCTTGATCCAGGAAGGGAGAGGGAGATAATAATCTGGCCAGCTGTCTAAATCCTGTTCCTCACCCCAGTGTAGAGTAAAAACCGATACGACTCATGACCACATGAACCAAAGTGGGGCTTTATATGTATCTCACAAGTACCTTGTAGCATGCTCAGAAAGATCAACAGCAAATGTCTATTTGGGAGCAAGGTGAACTGGGATGAGTTACTAAGCTCCATTCCCTGCGTTGCCTCTGTCCAGTATACCTGAAGGAGCATCTCCACCCCATCGTTCTACCTGGACACTGAGATCCAGCTCCGAGGGCCTTCTGGCGGTTCCCTCACTGTGAGAAGCCAAGTTACAGGGAACCAGGCAGAGGGCCTTCTCAGTAGTGGCACCCACCCTGTAGAATGCCCTCCCACCAGATGTCAAAGAGAAAACCAACTACCAGACTTTTAGAAGACATCTGAAGACAGCCCTGTTTAGGGAAGCTTTTAATGTTTGACAGTCTATTGTATTTTAATATTTTGTTTGAAGCTGCCCAGAGTGGGTGGGGTATAAATAAATTATTATTATTATTATTATCTCTGACACCTTCCATGAACTGGAGGATGACCTCTGAGGTCTGTTTTTGTATAATGCTTTGAGGTTTGTTTTTCAGTCAAGTGGCATATAAATCGTATGAAATAAATAATAAATAAAATAAATGTGTGGAGGTGCCCCTCATGATTTAGAACCCTTCAAAGCTGGGGCCAATACTTTACCCTCCAATTTGTGGGGGTTGATGAGGACAGCAACACGGTTTGGAGTGGAGATGGTGGAATTTAGCATGTTTGGTCCCACTCACTTTTCTTGCACGTAAGATTGACATCTTGTACCTCTTGCAGCACCTCTGAGCAGGACTCTGTACTTGTATATGTTTCTGCCATTTCTGATAAGAGACAGCTGCTACGTTGTACTGGTTTCAGCTTTCAAACAGTATTCAGAGGCAGCCCTATCTAGGCTCCCGCCACTCTCTTGGTCTTCCGGACCACATTATGCTTCCTATACTTCTCAAGCTGCTTCTATCTGGATTCTGCATCATCTGTCCTTCCTTTGGCTCCAAAGCATCATAGTTTCTAAGACAGCAGGCTGGAGTGAGATGGGCTGGCCTGCCTCACAGTCTTCTTATTTATTTGGGTAACGTTACTCTACAGGGAGAGTTCTGCTGAGTTCTTGAACCGAGGAAAGCTATTTAAACTCGCCAGCATCAGCATGTTTTCCGCACAGCATTTGTGCTGTGCACTCTCCTTCTGCCTCCGATTTCTTCAAAGCTCTGCTTTCAATGTGCCTCTGCCAGCCCAGCAAGCACTAATCCTTCTCTTGGATTGTGATGAAAGAGAAAGAATCCCCGGGTGGCCCTAAAACCTCTGTCTTGAAGATTACCCAGCTGGTCCTCTTTCTAAATTTTGTCCCCTTGTTGAGATTGATTGCAGTGTCCTAGGGTGCCTCACTGTTTCTCTGTAAGTCTCCTTTCTCATGCTGGTTAGCAAGTAAAACACAGAACGTAATGGAGCCAAAACTCAGCACTTCTATATTGCAAGGATTTCAGTGGCAAGAGTTTCAAGCTCTATGTGTGGTTTATCCCCTGCGACCCGCTACAGCATGGGACCCTCTTGGCTCAGTTGCAACCTACCTAAATTGCCTGGGAGGGACATGACTGTAGGACTCTTTTGGCCTATAGACTGGTGAGAATGAGGGATAGAAAGTGGCTGGAACCACTGGGAGCAGGGCAAGGCATAAGACACCCTTCAGATGTCTACACCTCTCACCATCACTGATCATTGGCCATTCTGGTCAGGGCTGATGGGAGTTGTAGTCCAGCCATACCTGGAGGGTAGCAGGTTCTCCATCTCTGGCATAGGTGTGTGACTTCTATGATTCTATGACCCGTGCCTTGAGACAACCCATGGCTATGCATAAGATACAACGGACCTCAAGAGGATGAGGAGGATATGCATTGGGCAAGGAAGAAGCTGGTGGCATAGCTAGCAGGGACTTTCTCAGAGACTCCTCATCAGGAAGGATCAGGGTGGATAGGCTGTGTTCAAAGGATGACAAGGGACTGGCTACTTCAGGGAGAAGCAAGAGACGCCATTGCCATAGTTGAGGAGGCCTGTGAATACTTACTGGTAAGTAATGAAATAAATCCTTGTTAGCTGACCTGCTGTCCTCACTAGGACCCCATGCAGCTGAGCAGATACACCTCAATTGCACGCTCAGTTTGAAATCAAGTTATAATGCTTTTTATTTTGGTTAGATCACATCTGTTGTACTTCATCAGAATTACTACTGCTACCTCCTGCTGCCTTTCCACAAAGGAGAGCTTCCTTTTGGAAGCTCCTCTTTTGATTGTTTATCCCTGTAAAATAAATAGGCACAACTGAAGTTTGAGAAAACCATGGGCGGCATCCAGCACCGTCGCTCCATGAATGGTAGGAGTTTCTGCCTACAGAAAGATAGTTAAGGGTCATGAGTGCAACTCTGCTCCTGTGAAGAGAAGCCCTTTCACAGAGTAACAACGCTGGAAGCTGCCCTATCTGTGCAATCCAGAGAAAGCAAGGAAACCTTTAGAGCCAGCGAGTTTCTTAACACTTAAGGAGCATATCAGTGCGACTTGAGTGCCGTTCTCTCTTGGCAGTGTGCCCACAGTGCTACTCATGAAAGGAAACCAAGCGTGAGAAGTGCTGCAATGTCATTCTTGGCTCATACCCTTGGTTGGTTTCTGGAGGACCTCCCTTTATTTTCCCCCATATGTCTGCCATTTGTATAGGAAAAAGTAAATGGTTGCACTCCAGGACACCAATGTGGTAAGACAGAATCCACCCACCACCACTGTCAATGAGCACTCCAGCCTACAGAAAGAACAACCCAATGAGGACACCAAGATACACTTGGGCCTTTTCAGTATGGGGAAGGGCCACAGCTCAGTGGCCGTTTGCTTTGCACGCACAAGGTCCCAGGTTCAATCTTGGCATCTCCAGCTAGGGCTGGGAGCATCTCCTGCCTCAAAACCCCGCAGTGCTGTTGGACTGTGGAGACTACACTCAGCTACAGTAGGTAGACCAGTGGTTCAACTCTGGGTTGAGGCAGCTTTCCTCCCTATTGCCTGGTGTAATTATGAGCATTTCACTTCGTCAAGGAGTCAAGGAGAGTTAGCCAGAAATGAGGCTGGCATTAATCACAGACATCTGTGTTCTCGCCATACTCACCAATGTTTATGATCTGAGAATCAAATAGGATTGGTGTGTGTGTGTGTGGAGAGACGAGTGTCCTGGCCACTAGAGTGCTGATAACAAGACAGGATGCAAAAATATTGCTTCCCTCTGTGACATTGGTGCCATGTCTCCGCTCGTTCTGCCTCCCTACTGTGTCCTTGCGAAGGCATGTGGAGAGCAGAAAACATGTCATTTCCAATCTTCTCCCTGCCTACAGAGAAGGGATGGAGCAGGGAGAGCAAGAGGGAGGGTGTGACGTGCCCACATATGGCAACTATATTTACAGAGTGTGCTAGCTTTTGAAGCAATGGGGGCTGCTTGATGGATCAGTGTGATATCAATGCACCATCTCTGCCCATTTTGCGATCCTCCTTATGTGCTGCCTGTGGATTTCAAATGGCCAGATAATATTTAGCTCTGAAGATTACCACATCCTGCAAACCAACAACAGCTTCAACAACGACAACAGAAACCCCAACCAAGCCGCGATCCTTATGTTCTTTCCCAACTTCTTTGATTGCCTGCAGGTCTTTCAGATGGAAGCTCTTTAAAGTAGCAATACAGTTTCTCTTGTCCGGGAAAGTCTTTTTTACAGAACTGCATTGACAAGATTTATTGCCTGGAAAGCTGCCAAATGTGGAATGCTGGATCAATGCGAAATCTCCCCTCCCCCACCTTCTTCCCCCATTATCAGTGCCCTAGATATACAGTGATGGCTTTGCATGTACCCAGGGACTAGGAATCAGGATCTTAATGCAATTGCATCTGAACCAAGGATGCACGGGGCCCATCTCTGCAAGGCTTTTCAGGACCGATACTGTTTGTACGAAAGACGCTGGTTCACAGGTTTGCTTTACAGTGGAACCCTATGGCTATTGACTCAGAAGTAAGCTCTACTGCTTTCAGTGGATCTTACTCCCAGGGAAGTAAGGAAAGGAGGACTCTGGGGCTCAATTCAAGATAATGCTCATCAGGCTTTAGAGTGAAAACCTGCACACAGAGCTTGGGTTCAGCTTTGGCATGTGTGATATAATAAGACGAGAGGACTGCGCCTCTGGTCATATGTGTTTTCTTAATGTTGCCTGTTGTTTTGATGATAAAATGGAATAACCCCTGCCATCAAAATGGGTACCTATAGATCCTCTACAGGAAAAAGAGAGATCAGTGGTTGTTATTCATGAGCTATAATTTCTAGTGAATTCCAGTACAAGCCCTCTTCAAAAGAACATGTTTGGATGTAAGGTGTGTTGGGAGAGGGGCTGGCTTCATGGCCCGTGCAAGATTCCCTATCACAGAGGGACCTCAAATTGCATTGAGCTGAGTGCACTTAGAAGCCTCTTTCAGATCTTCTGTTCAACACGGGTAGGTTGGGTATAGAGTGAGTAGGGACTTTCAGGGTGGAGTGGGTGCCTGCCTGCTTTATGCCCACATGCATTTTTCTTTTAACGAATTGTTAGGGCTGCAGATGACTAAGATAATGAAGATTCAAATAACGAATGTTACAATGTTCTGTTTCATTATATTTTAGTTCACAAATGTTCATCCAAATGAAAGTAGCACAAGATCGTTCTCTTCCATGCTAATTGCTCTGTGAAAGGGATGGCTTGGAGTTTCTGCAAGGTGATAGTTACACCCTCTAATGAGTCTCAGCGCTCCAGAAAAGAGAGAAAAAAAAGTGTAGTTGAGTGCAAACTTGGCTTACGAGCAGTTTGAACTAATGGGTTTTGCCACCTACCACCATTAAGAAATATATCCCCCATATTTAATCAAATTATTCCCTACAGTGCACAGATAAAACCCCATATGTTGCTAAGTGAGAAACTGTAAGACCTTCAGTTTAAAAAAATTGGCCAGCTCACTAAAGTAGCTCACAAACTGCTGTTATGTTTGTGGGTTCGTATGATCTACTGAATAGACATTTGTGTGTGTGCTTTGTCCTCAACTGATATGGAAAGTCTTCTATTTCTGTAAGCATAATGCTTATTCAGGTATTTCAACAATAACGGGATTATTATAATTCCTTGTAAAGACCCAGTGACATGTGGAAGACGCAAAACACAAAGCAAGAGCTGCTGACTGAGGATTGTGGGCCTTAGAGTTGATTAATTTCTCAAACTTTACTGTTTCAGTGCATTAACAGATTCCCCCCCCCCAGTCCATGTTAAAGCTCCCACATTTCCTGTCTTTTAGGGTCTACCACTGATGTTCAATCTTTTGCCAGAATTTACATAAGCAGACTTATGTAAGACAATAGCCCAACCTGCTGATAGCTGAAGGAAAGAACTCACTTTAGTATACTTTAATTTCCCCCCCACACTTTCAGTTAGCAGTGTTCAGTGACCACAAGATTTGCCTTGTATCTGTAGAAGCTGCCCAATGTGTGCAATATCCACTCTACACTGTTCCATTTGATTCATTGCTCAGAGAAAAAAACATTTGTTGAATCAAAACCTCTATTTCATCCCCATTGACTATAATGGGGAATCTAAAAATGTCTATAACACACGCACGCATCGCTCCACCCTTGGTGGATGAAGTTTGCAGGCAGATAAAACCCTTTGGAATGGATTAATCCTGCCAGATTTTACGCAGACCCACCCACAAGTTATCATGCAGGGAATCCTTAAGTTATTATTTAAACAGTGTAATTCTTCTTTTATGTCAGAACTGGATTCAAATGGCAGGCACGGTCATTTACCATTTTGGGGTGGGAAAGTAGAAATCACATTAATCCCCCTAGTTTTTGTTGGCAATCAGTCTGAAAACAAGCAGTGTGACAGGGGTGCCCCTTGGTGAGAAACTTCCCAAAATAATTCAGACAAATAATTCCAGTGACTATTGTGATAATGATTTTTACCTTATCTATAAAAAAACTACATAGTCACCATTTTCTCTCTCACTCTTGCCCCTTCCTGGAATAAAAATAAAAAACGCTTTCTGTGATGAAAAAAGAGAGAGAACATTATTATTTTTAATGCTTGCTAGGAAAAAGAATGACTGGAAAAGAAGCAGCTGACCGAGTTAGACTATTAACTCGGTTGCTTACGCTCTGCTCTCACAGCCAAAACTTGAAGGAGGATTATCCTTGTGAAGAACAGCTCTGTTTATTTCCTTCAGTATCCCTCCCCTAAATCACTGTGATTGGAGTGGCCTTGGAAAATAATTCACTGTGATTAAAAGCTAGCAAAATGGGGGGGACCCACCCTTTCCCATACCACCCCCTTCCCTCTCAAACTCTGGATCAACTTGGATTTGTATCTCTGGGGGAAAAGGCAGGGGAGAGAGGCTGTGCATTTAACTTTTCATGTGTGGAAAATCTGAGACCACAGAGCAACTTGGAAGTGTAAGGGGTCTCTGGTCCACCTCAGGATGTATTCTGACCCAGGAAAGTGAGATCATGACATGACATGAACCACTCCAATGCGCCTCATTATTTGGGGAGGGAGGCTCGTTTGATTTCATTGTACATAGGTTGTACAATGACAATAAAGGTATTATTACTATCCACCCCCCTGCTTTCAGCAAAGTCACAGAAACTGCCACATGCTGTGTCAGTTGTGCTAGGGGGATGGAAAGTTTTACCCAAGTTCAAAACATAACGGGTGAACTAGGAGCAGGTTTCGGGTCTTTATGTGCTATAGTGCCACATGATGCACTGAAATGTAGTTCACTTACTTGATGCTCCTATTGTGCCTTGGTGAAACAGGGAATAAAGACCCAGAGTTCGGCTAGCAGGGGCCCAGATTTGCAACAATGGTCTGTAATGGCATCATCTGATTAGTCTTGGCCTACTCATCAACTTCCTTGTATGGGAGTAAAAAAGGACAGCGCAGTTGCTGAAACCTAGGAGTTCATTCACAAGTTGAGAATGCAGGCACCAGGCATTATAGAATCATAGAACTGTAGATTGGGAAAGGACCCTGAGAGTTGTCTAGTCCAAAGTCCTGCAATGCAGGAATCTCAGCTTAAGCTTCCATTATAGACCTCTGCTTAAAAACCTCCAATGAGGGAGAGGGAGGGACCTTCTGAGGGAGCCCGTTCTACTGTCGGACAGCTCTTACTGTCAGAATGTTATTTGTGATATTTAATTGGAATATCTTTTTTGTGACATAAATCCATTGGTTCCGGTCCTAGCTTGTTCCCTCTTCCATGTGACAGCCCTTGAGATATTTGAAGATGGCTATCATACATCCTTTCAGTCTCCTCTTTGCCAGGCTAAACATGCCCAGCTCCCTCAACTGTTCCTCATAAACCTGGGTTTCCAGACCCTTGATCATTTTGGTTGCCCGCCTCTGCAAACGTTCCATCTTGTCAACATCCTCCTTCATTTGTGGTGCCCAGAATTTGACACAGTATTCCAGGTATGGTCTGACTAAGGCAGAATGGAGTGGTACTACGACTTCTTTGCTAACCTGGTGCCCTCCAGATGGTTTGGACTGCAGCTTCCCCTCCACTCAGCTTAGTTATCAAAGGCTGCCGTAGATCATTGCCTTTAACTGCATTCAAGCTTGCCTCTAATATGTGGATAATTTGCTTTGATGTCAAATCAAGCAAGCTCTGGGTGTTTTTGTTGTTTGTGTTTTATGGGTAAATAAGGAATGTCAGGCTCCAGGCCTGTCAATCATGTGCTTCTTTAAATCCCAGAATAAACTGATGAACTAATGTTTAATGTAACTGAACAGCCAAAATGAAACAGGCTCTAAAAATAACTATGGAGCCGAAGCTAAATGTACTATTTCATCCCTGCATCTTAGAAGGGTCTCTGAACAGCGGAAGTCAATTAGCACATTAAAAGTCACCCCCTGTCATATTTTACTCCTTAAGCCCTATTCTTAAGCAGCTGTTACCACAAACTATAAACATTCATTTCTATACTGTCAGCAGCAGCTCAAGCACTTTAAACGTAGGTGGGGGGACAATGGGAGAGATGGAAAAACACACCGATGTTTGTCTACTTTTGTTCAGAAAAGCTTAGCCAGTTCATGAGCTGTTCTACCCCGTTGATGCTGCTGGAGATAAAAACCCAAATTAGCTATTATTTTGTTCTTTTCTCAAGCTGTTATCTGTGCATATGAAACCAGGAACTTGAACATTTCAGAAAGCATCCACGTAACCATCTTTGTGTGTGTTATTTTAATCCCCTATGAAGTTGTTTTCCAAAAGGGATGCAAATTGTGGGTATAGTCGATATCCTGCGCCTGAAGTATTGCCAAGTCCCCCCCATGCTGCGTTGGTGCAGCATTGTAAGTTCCCACCAGGTGTGCACTCAAGTGGCAAAGTACAAGACATATGTAGGTCTCTGCCGCCATTTTCTAGTTGACAGTGGTGGCAGCAAGGCAGATGGAGAAACCAAGCCAACTTTTCTCACTTGCCGATGTGCTCTGATACAGAACTGAGCCAGGTATAGGGTGGTATATAAATTCAATAAATAATAAAAATTTCTCAGTAGACATTTCTCTCTCACACAGAACATCCAAGATTTTTCTTTTCCTCACTTCTCTTTGCAGAACCTTCTCCCAATTTTCTCTGCCATGTTTTGCTGATGGCCACCAGCTCCTTTCTTCTGCCTAAAGTGCCCCAGAAAGACAGTAGGCTTGAGGGCACTGTAAAGGCTGTAGAATGGTACCCAGGAATAAAAGCTGTGTTTTTGCCGTCGCTAACAGTGAGCCATATCCTCAAGAGGCTTCTCTCCTCTAATCCCCTTGAAGAAATTCAGTCATATGGTCCTCGCCCCCAGTTTCTCTGTCTAAAAATAGAGGAGCAAATTTGGAGAAACCATTTAGGCACAGCTCTATTTCAGGGTGATTCATACTCAGGTTTTTTTTTGGGGGGGGATTGTTTTCCCTTTGCCTTTGGGCTACAGGATTATTAGTAGTAGTACTAGTAGTATCATTGTCATCATTATTACATTTATATCTAACCCTTCACGAGCAAGTCCCAAGGTGTGTTATCATTTAAAATTCAAAATTACAAACAGTTTAAACAGATGAAATCCATAGGGATAGGGTGGGCCTGGAAAACACGCTTCCCTTAGACTAAGGCTGGATCCAGACACATCAAAAAATCATTTCAGGAAAACACATTTGAAACTTCATAAAGGGGAATCATGTTGGCGAAAGATGGGACTCCACAGCGTCATCTGGTGTCACAGTGTTATAACACATTTAAAGCACTTTTTCTTTACCAATGCATCTGAGTCCCAGGGTCTCCTAAAGTTTGGGTCTCTAGCTGTTTTTTTGGACTACAACTCCCATCATCCCTAGCTAGCAGGAGCAGTCTTCCGGGATGTTGTGAATTGCAGTCCCAAAACAGCTGGAGACCCAAGTTTGGGGAACCCCGCCCTAGGTTCTCAGGTGCAAAGGAGCCAGAGGCAGGAAATTGCCCTTCTGGTTCCATGGTAGTGCAAAAGCTAGCCCAGGGATTAATCTTTGCCATTGTCTTCCCTGTGGGGGATGGCAGTTTTGGGTGCTGACCACTGGGGCAGGTGGAGTAAAGGGTGAGGCAGCTAACAGAAGGTGGAGCTATGAGTAGGTGGAGGTAGAAGTGACGATAGGCAGAGCACAGTTGACCCAGAAACACACTCTATACAAGGTGGTGGCAGACAGAGGAAGACTTGGGGCTGGGGGATGTATAATGAACAAGGAGGGGGAGGAAATGGGGAGGCTAAGAGATGGAGGGAGGAGGAATAGAGAGGCTAGGGGCTAGGTGGGAGAAAAAGTCATCATCACTATCCATTTATTTGTCTACCACTTTCCCATCCCACAAAATTGTGCCCAAAGTGGCTCACATAAGAATTCAAAAAGATTATGTTAGAAACAATTAGAAACATTCTCAACAGATAAATACACACATACATAATCAAGTTCGTTTAAAACAATACAAGCATACCAAATCAAATTTAACAGCTAAAAACTGAACAGGAGAGAGAATAATACCTAACATGGAAATGAAAAATAGTACACAAAGCCCCCACCTGCTCCAGATTCATTGCAGGGGGTTGGACTAGATGATCCTCTGGATCCCTTCCATTTCTATGATGCACCTGTTTCCAATAGCTTGGATCCAAGATTCAGTCCTCAGACACCCAAGTCAGAAGACAGCAGCAAAAGTGTGTGTTGAGAAGGAAGCCCCAAGTCAGTTTTTATTCTTACTGTATGTTTTTGAATGAATACTTTATAGCATTAATTAGAATGTTTTATGTTTTGTATATATGATTTATATATGTGGTATATAAATCTTACTATGAAAATGAGATTAATGGTGGAGGAGAATGAACAAGACAAGGGGCTGGGAAGGAGCAGAGCTAGTGAGGTCAGGGCAAGGGAAGGGACTAGGAGGGAACAGAAATAGAAAGGCTAAATGGGGTGGGGACTTTTTGTGCTGCGCTGCAAGGCTGGAAGTTGTTTTCTTCAAGCACAGCAGAAAAACCAAAAATCTTGTCATAGTTCCCTGACCTTGTTTCCAACCAAAGCAACACAACCTGCTTGCTCCTTCTGTTGCTTTCTGCCCAGACACTGAAGCTCTACGTTGGCTCAGCTTCTCTCTTTCAGAGCAAAACTACAGTGAATTTGCCTGAATGCACCCTGAACAAATTCTGATCCGAATAAGGACGCCCATCAGAGGGCAAAATGAGGGGGACTATTCGGGGGGAAGTATTTTAGAGTGCTTACAGTAGACTGATTGTAAGTGTTGGTCTGGATCAAACCACTTTATGTAAATTGCAATAAATTGTTAATTATTTTTTTAAAAAAATATTGGTCAATCTCAAGGAAAATAATGCTGTTTGGAGGATAGGTGCATCTTATTTTCGCTACCTGAAGACTATTTGGAGTCAAGGCAAGTTAGAGGTGACATTATAGTAGTTTATAGAATTTTGCATTAACACCCACTGAAGCTGAATGTTGGAAGAATGAGGGACAGATAAAATAAAACAGTTCTCCACACAGCACTTAGTTGAACTATGGAATTCACTCCCACAGGAAACAGTGATGGATACAACTTGGATGGTTTTAAAAGGGGATTAAAGAAATTTGTGGAAGATAAGGCTAAGCTTTACCTCCCAGTTGCTGGGAATGACAGATAGGGAGAGTGTTCATGTGCTTGGGTCCCACTTGCATGCTTCCCACAGGGATCTGGTTGGCCACTATGAAAAGTCAGGGGAAGGCTACAATATGGCTTGAGAGCAGATCAGTCAACTGCATCAAGAGAAGGAGGGCAAGCAGAAAACAAAAATGCACTCTGTCATAAGTTGATCTTTCATCCTAGGGAATTAGTCTGACCTATTAGATTTTTTTTGCAGGTTGGTTTAAGCCATGGGTAGGCAAACTAAGGCCCGGGGGCCGGATCTGGCCTAATCTCCTTCTAAATCCAGCCCGCGGACGGTCTGGGAAGCAGCATGTTTTTACATGAGTAGGATGTGTCCTTTTATTTAAAATGCTCCTCTGGCTTATTTGTGGGGCATAGGAATTCGTTCATCCCCCCCCATATAGTCCAGCCCCCCACAAGGTCTGAGGGACAGTGGACTGACCCCCTGCTGAAAAAGTTTGCTGACCCCTGTTTAAGCCAAAAACAAACAAAACAAAAAAACAAAAACAAAACAGTTCCTGATTTCTTTCTTTTTTTAAAAAAATTTTTTTTTTATTAACTGGCCAATCACATCAAATTAAATCACATCACATAAATTGCAAATTACAAAGCCAAATTTTTAAATTTTGTTGGGGGAACCCATGCTTCAAGATCCAAAGTTCCTGATTTCAAGCAAGAGACATGGTGGAAATACTGACCCAAGACCAGGTGTGTCATGATATATTTGTTAACAACTCCATCCTTAGGCAAGCGTGGAAGTGCAACAGCTCTCACTGTTCTTGCTCTAGCCAGGTTTTCTCAGCAGAATATTTGTCACTATAATTTTTTATTACCCTTTTACTTCTTGGACGATTTAATATAATGATGCCCTTTTCAATAAAAATCTGCCAATGTGTGCTCCTACCTCAGGCAACCAGTCCAACGGGAATATTTTAGTGCTTACAGACATGCCCCTAGGTAGCATATAGGATTTCCGACTAGGACTGGGGAGACCTGCGTTCCAAACCTGACTTAGCTCTGGAGATCACTGGGTGTCCTTCCACACAGGATTGTTGAGAAGATAAGGTTGGACAAGGTTTAGGTGGGGACTCCTTGAAGGAAAGGAGTCCAATACAGTGGTACCTCGGGTTACACACGCTTCAGGTTACATACGCTTCAGGTTACAGACTCCACTAACCCAGAAATAGTATCTCGGCTTAAGAACTTTGCTTCAGGATGAGAACAGAAATCGTGCTCCGGTGGTGCGGCAGCAGCGGGGGCCCCCATTAGCTAAAGTGGTGCTTCAGGTTAAGAATAGTTTCAGGTTAAGAACGGACTCCGGAATGAATTAAGTACTTAACCCGAGGTACCACTGTACTGTGTGTGCTACATATGCACACAGAGGAGAGCAAAGGGGAAAACCATGAGGGATCAATAGGTTGGCAGGGGTGGAAAAAGGATCACAAAGGTCAACCTTGGTTGCTCATTTAGGAAGGAAGGAATGCAGGACACAGGAAGGACCACTAAGGTCTTGGAGTGCAACCAAAGCTCAACCCGCGTATTTTATGCATTTTCTACAGTTTAACCCATCTTATCTGTGACAGGCAGCTTCCTATGTACTCCCGTTACCAATTGGTACAACAACCAAGTGGTAAAGATTTGTGAGTGCTGGAGCCCTATGACAACTATAAAAAAAAAGATAGAAAAAGCAGCATCAGTGCTGCATGGCGAATTCTGTAGGATCTGTGAAAACTTTTCTTTTCAAGTTAGATTCCCCCCCCTTTCCTTCCCCCGCCAGCACTGTTTCTTCACTCTTTAGCATGAACACTTTCGAAGCACTGTGTAGCAAATGTGTTACAAAAGTTTCACACTCTGCATCGGCGCATATTGCAAACACCCACAAAGCAGTACCATGACAACTGAACAACACTGAAACCTCCGCCGGAGCGTTCCGTCATGATAAAGTTCACCAGGTTGTCTGAATTGGTTCGACCTTTTGGCTGCTTTCGGTAGATACTGTTGTCGCTTCAGACTCAATTAGCCGAGCAGAGCTCAGCTGTGAATTGGAGGGCTGCCATGAAATGTGCATTATGTATGTAACATTAATTTACTGACTCATCCTTTCCCATTTTCTCCACAGAGGGCAACTGTTAATGTTTCTTGTGAAAGAGTGTTTATTAAATCCCATTGTATAACAATGGGCTAAATTACCTTGGAATGTATGTGACATAATCCACTGAAAACTATAACTTGAAGGAAGATGCTTGTTTAGCACTGAGATCTGTATACTGGGAAGGGCACACTGGGAAGTGAGTGATGCAGCTAATCTGCTTGTTTTAGATGCATGCAATCAACATAATTTGTTTATCATTTTCTTGACTGCCAAGCTACAGATGGTGGACAGATTGCTTTTTCTCCTCCTTGTGTCGTTTGCAGTGAAACTGCATACCCCAAATGTGAGAAACCTTGGTTCAACCTCCATGAAAATTATTTGAGACAGGCTTAGAAATCATGTTAGTTGTACACCATCACAAACGGAGGGTTCTTTGTACCTTCATGTTTGTTTCTCGGTTTTTAGCCCTCTTTGACATCAGTTTTTCAACTCTATGTCTGCTACCATGAGTCTAGAAATAGACTAAAAAAATAAACAAATTGAGTATCTCAGGATTCACACCAGGAATTCTGATTTGCAAAAACATGTTCCATCAGTGCTTTGGTTTTTATGTTAGCTGGCACCATACTGTAGGATGCAGGTGACTAACCTATAGTCTCCCAGATTTTGTTGGACTCCAAGTCTCATCAGCCCCAGCCAGCATGGACAATGGTCAGAGGTGATGGGAGTTGTCACAGGTTGGCTATTTCTGTTTAGATTATGGTTTAAGAAAATAAGAAGTAGTAAAGAATAAAATCACTGGCACAATCCAATCAAAGTTAAGCACTTTTACATTCCACTAATTTGAAGGGGACTGTGTATGGCATGCAGTTTGCTTCCACCACTGAAATCAATATGCCTTTATATAATTCATACATTGGTTATAATATATATCAAGGTGAGCAAAGGGTCCTAATGAGAAATTGTGGACCAAAGGAAGCATACTCATGGCTGTCTACTGCCCCTCCTAGCTTCCAGCCCATGCCTTGCCAAATTTAGTACACACTGCCCTCACATTTTCCTCAGTTTTTACTCGCCTGGCACCTTCATTGCTTATCTTTAGGGGCCAGCCAAAAACATTCCTCTTCAACCAGGCAATCAGCTGATTAACATTGTAAGGCTTTTAAAATGTCTTTGTGAGAGGGGGCTATTGGTTTGTTTTTGTATTATTATGTATTTTGTACTCTCATTTTGTATTTTTCTGTTGTGAACTGCCCTGCGGTCTTCGGATGAAGGGCAGTATACAAATTTTAATAACAACGACTAGTCTATCCAACATATCAGAAAATGGAACTTTGGTATATAGACTATGACATCAGTTTTGCATATATTTATTTCCTCATTGGTTCCTTCAGAATGCATTCCACACCCCCGCCAAGCATATTACGTAATCTTCAGTAGCACAATAAAGTACCTGAGGATTTGCCCTTGACCTGTTTACTTTCATACATCACTGCACCCTTAACTGATGATGAATACGGTTTGAAAACTCAGCCTTTTGTTTTTGTTGTCACGGCAGGCTGAGTATTAACTTTCAAGTCAGACACTCATGGTTACTGAAAATGGTGATGAAGGAGCTGACGGTGCCAAGCTATTTGCTGTTGCAAAACCTGCCAGGAAACCAAATCATCTGATACCTTAAGACAGATCAAAATTGGCGGTTTAGCAGCTTTCCAGTAAAAGTGCCAGCTGTAGAAAGTTGCAAAGAAATTTGGGCTTCTTCACCCACCCCACCTCCATCCATGAAAACCATGATGTGCCAATCATCTTTATTTTTACATTGTGTTATATTGCTATGGCAGCTTTGTTTGTTCACACTATATCTACACACACATGGCAATCTGTGTATAGCCTTGTTGGGTGCTTCCTTGTCTGTTCTAAAAATACAACTGGTCCGGCTCTTGTTTATATTAAAACCGCATGACATCATTGGGAAGTATAGCAATGGGGGTGCAAGTGCCATTAAGATCCCCTCAATGGCCCATTATCATGAAAGCACACGATGCACGGGGCCCTTATTTAAACATAAAGGCTCTAGTCATGAGCAGCAGCCAGAAGCCCTGAATGGGAATGTGCATCCACATTGGTATGAAAAGATGCTTCCAGCCAACTCACCTGGATGAATATCCTGATGCATGTCTGAGGCAGAGTACCTCTAAGGCTTCTAGAAAGAAAAGGGTTAGCTTATTGAACATGGCAATTAAAAAGCATCCAACCCCAAGTTCAGACAGAAGGACTTCTGCACAGGACACTGGGGATAGGCCTTATGGTGAATGGGTGGAATCATTTTATGAATTGAGAAATGCATTGATTAAGGAGATAAAGGAAAATTTGGATAAGACAACAGATAGATTTATAGCCCGAATGCACAAAAATACTGAAATGGTGACAGAACTGATTATTAAGATAGAACCAGTGACAAAGAAAACAGAAACGGTGGATGTAAGGGCTGGAGGATTTTTTTTTTTAAAAATGGAAATTGTGATTGATATGAAGAAATACCAGGAGACAGTCAGTGTAGATATGGATGACATGGGTGGTAGGCAGGGAATATTTGGGAATGCCTTGATGGCTGAAATGAGGCAGAAATTACAGCCTCTGAGACAAAGAGGAGACTGTGAGGAAAGTGAGCAGGATCAGGTTTAACTGATAGTCACCTTTCAGTGAAATTTAAATATGCCAAAGTTAGGAAAAAAGAATGGGAAACACTTATTGTTATGTGCAAAATAATGTAAATAAATTGATACATTGGCAGGCTCAGACTACACACTTGCAATCAGCAACATTTGGATAAAATTAGAAGAATAAGAATTGATGAAGTATGTGTAAGGAAATGCAGAAGAATTTTGTTAATATAAGGAACCAGAAGAGGGAATAGAGGGAAATCATGAGGTCTAAAGAACCTCAAAGATAAGGTTTTGAAATGTTTTTGTGAATGGGGACAGGGACGGGGGGATTTTTTTTTGGTAGTTAATTGTGGAAATTAATTGTGAAAAAACCAATAAATATATTTACAAAAGAAAAGAAAAGAAAATGTTTAGCAACATGCTGATGCTTCTATTTTCATTCTGGAGACAGACTGCATAGGCAAAGGCCCCCCTCAAGTGTCCTTTCTTCATTGTTTCCACCCTCCAGAGTTATCCTTGATGTGCTCTAGGTGTGCATGAACAGGAACATCAGGTTATGGTGTCCCTGAGGGGTGTGCTGTTATATTAATGTACTTAAAAGCATTTATAAACCACTTTAAAATTTCAAAATCTCTTAATCCCTGTACAATATCAAAAGAATCAACAATATTGTTGAAACAAAAAAGTAACTTAAAACAGTCATATTTAAAAAAGGAAATTCAAACAAAATAAGGGTCAAATCTTACAGAGAGGGAGAAAAATGCACAAAAACCCCATTTGTGGATGTTGGTGTGCTGTGAATGGGTGTGGAGTTGCACCAGTTTGTATGTGTCCTTGCAAAATGACTTGAGTGGGTGAAGGTTTTCTGCATTTGCTTCTTTCTCCCTTAATCCAATGGGTGAGATTTTTCAAACACCAGCTCAGTACTTAATGTCAAGTTGCACCATCATCAGGGGTAGAATTGGGGTCTGAGGGGGAATAGGATCTGGCACAAGTCTGTTCCTTTCCTGTCTTGGCTGTGCCCAACCACATCTCCACTCCCTTTTCAGCCTTACAGTAGTGGAATTGTAGCAGCATAACAGATGTCCCAGCATAGTCTCCTATCTGGGCATCTTTCCACAAGGGCCAACATTGATGTCAAAATCCAGTATCGCCTGAGCTCTGTGGGTGTGGCTTTCTCCCGATTGAAGTGCAGAGTGTTTGAGGACTGGGACATTTGCAGGGAAACCAAAACGCTTGCTTACAAAGCTATTGTACTAGCAACCTTACTGTATGCTTGTGAAACATGGACCACTTATAAACGCCATCCCCAGCTCCTCGAAAAATTCCATTAACGGTGTCTCTGAAAATTTTTACACATCACTTGGGAAGACAGACGAACTAATACCAGTGTACTAGAAGAAGCAAAGATCTCCTGTGTTGAAGCAATGATTCTTCAACATCAACTTTGTTGGACTCGTCATGTGTGGATGCTTGATTATTCTCTTCCAATGCAACTACTCTCTTCCGAACTTAAAAATGTAATGCTGGTGGTCAACAAAAGAGGTTTAAAGACTGTCTCAAGGCAGATTTTAAAAAAGTAGTATAAACACCAACAATTGGGAAACACTTGCCTGCGGCTCTCCAATTGGAGAACAGCCTTTACCAAAGGTGTCACGGGCTTTGAAGACACTCAGACTCAGGACGCAAGGGAGAAATGGGCTAAGAGGAAGGCACGCTTGGCAAATCCACACCATGATCAATTCCTGCCTGGAAACCAATGTCCCCACTGTGGAAGGATGTGTGGATCCAGAATTGGCCTCAGCAGTCACTTATGGGCTCATGGTTAAAACCGTGTTTATGGAAGGCAATCCTACTCAGCTATGAGTGATTGCCAAAGAAGAAGAAGAATAGGCATGCCATCACAGTTACATAAGAACAGAAGAAGAGCTCTGCTGGGTAAGGCCCAAGGCCCAGCATCCAGTTCTCACAGTGACCAACCAGGTGCCTACAAAAAGAGTGCAAGCAAGACCCAAATGCAACAGCACTTGTCCCCTCCTGTGTTCCACAGCAACTGGTGTTGAAAGGTACCCTGTTTCCAACAGGGAAGGTGGAATATAACCATCATGGCTAGTTAGCCAATGCTAGTCTTATCCTCCACGAAATTTGCAGGGCTTCCTTCTCTTTTACAGCCCCTCGGTCAGCATACTACACCTTAATATGGAGTTTTTGATGGTAAATATCTAAATCATTAGCATTGACTGAAATGAAATTTCAGTTGATAAAAGATAGATTCTGAATTGCAACCTAATTAAATGTTAGCCTTCAAAATTAATGTATTCTTTCTGAAGATTGCCTTTAAGCTTTCGTTGCATTAAGTCAAATTGGTTTTTACTTTGAGATATATGTTTTTCTGCTCTCTTAGGAATAATTGGAATTGTTGGCTTTGACTTCAAAATTAGATAGATTAAACCATAGCTCTTATGTGAGAACAAATCAGACCTTTTCAAAGTGCCTTTCTAATATGCTTGTGACTAGCAAATGAGACCGAATTTTATTTTTCCTTCTAGGGAATATAAATCACTTGAATTGGAAGGTAAAATTTTTTTTTTCAATACACTGAGCGTGTTTCTGATCATATTACTCACTTCTCTCTTTCATTTGGAGGAAAATGAATTCGACATGATAATTGTTAAACAAATTTAATGGTGCTTCACAAATCAGTGGGACATTTTCCCCTTGAGTAGCAAATAAAGTTTTGGTCTCGTGATGGATAAGTCTAAATTGAGGACTGAGGTTTATTTCACTCCAAACAAAACATGATTTGAAGCCAGTTTGGGCTTACCAATCATGGTTTGTTTGAAGGTAACAAACCACAATCCCAGGTTTTGGATGTAATGCTAAATCAGGGATTGCAGATTGTTCCTACCACTCATATTTGGAGAGCAGCAAAGCAGGAGTGATCTTTGCATTAGTTATGGTTTGCTCTGGCATGCAGACTTGGCCAGTAAAGAGTTGACAAATTCATGGGAGTAATTTGGGCTATGGATTTGCTTCAGTTTATAGAAAAGCAAAGATGAATCAGAGTATTAGGTATTTAAAAACCATGATGATTTGGATGGAAAATAAATACAGAGTTGCTTTTTGTCCTTTTGCATCACACAGGAGTCATAGGACATCTACTGAAATGAAAACAGGCTGTAGAATTTACCTGTTAAATTACTGCCTTGGGAAATGGTGAAGTATACCATATATTAATATGAATTTTAGTTATGAATTGTCACACTCAAGTCAATTCTATGACTCACCACTTTCCATCAATAGGGAGTTGAATATTGTGTCTTATATCTAGTGAAAAAAGCAAAAGGACCAATTTTCGCCACTGTATTTTAAATGCATTGAAGACACCCTGTGCAAATCAGCTGAGTTGTCAATGCAAGCCCTAGTATTATCTTGCCATTAGCATTTTTAAAACATTGTGTTAAATTCAAGGAAAATAGTCCTAGATACAATCAATACCACCTGTTGTTTTCCTGTCTCCATCCATCTTGCACACAGCAGTTGAAAGGATGAAAGTGGTATTGAAATATACCTTGTGGTCCTCTTGGATATCAGATTGTTTTGACTATCAAAATATAAGGACTCCTCTTCAGTCGATTTCTATTTTGAGACACTAATCAAGGAAGAAATGTAGTCAGAACTGCTTATTATGAAACGTCTGATAATTGTGGCACATTTTTTTCCTTCACACAATGGAGGAACACTTCAGTCTCCTTGTAAAAAACTAAACTAAACTAAACTAAACTAAACTAAACTCATACCTTTTATCAACTTCTAGAACAAAGGGCAGGGCAGCACATTCCTATTGTAGCCTAGATAACCTCTCCTCCAGGGACCCTCTCCTCATTCCTTCCAAGGTGGTGAAGAATTGGTTCTGCTTTCTGGGAAATGGGAATACTTCTTCAGTCACCCCCCTATTTCTTACAGACACATCTATCAGCTGTGGCCATGTTAGTTTCCGAACAGCATCCTGGGCTCTGACTCTGATAATTGGAAGGGGCCAGCTGAATTCATCAGATGAGCAGAACCAGAGGCAGAGGTACTAGAAATCAACATCAGTCCTAGCGTTATGACCAGACCTGAACCATAGCTTGAGCTCATTGGATCAGGGCCCCTTGACTCAAAGACTTTTGAGCCAGGATCCTCTGAGTCTGTAAGCTTGGAAACTGTGCCTGCCAACAAGAAAACGACCACTTCCTCAGCAGGAACTTGCATCCCGCTGTTGACCCAGCAATGAACCTGGAGGGAAATTGTTAGACAGGAGGAGAAGAGGTGCTAGGTTCCAAGCCAGAGTCCCACCTGTTTTGTGGCTCCTAGTCATGATGGCTGTACTCTGCCTCCCCAGTTGGCAGAAGCAATGCTTCTGAATACCAGTTGTTGGAAACAGGAGGAGAGAATGCTCTAGTGCTCAGATTCTTCTTGTGAGTTTCCCACAGACGTCTGGTTGGCCACTGTGAGAACAGAATGCTGAACTAGATGGACTATTGTCCTGATCCAACAGACTCTTCTAACATCCTAAGGCCTTCTTCTTCTATGAGAGGTTTATCTGGTCCCAGAAGCATAAATCCCTTCAGTCCCCTTTTAGACTTTGTGGGTACAAGATGCTCACTTGGAGCTTTCATTGGACTCAACGTGACTCATTGGCTCTCTTGTGGCAGACAGGACAGTCAGGAAATCATGGTGTATCCTCACACCTCCCTGAGGATGGTGTTCTTGCTGGGTGGGGCAGAATCAAGGGCTTCCAGAAGCGCCTTGCTCTGCGGCATTCCAAATGGCAGCCGAATTTTCAAGGCCCATATTGCCCTCTCTTGCAACGAGATACTGTGCTTTGGCATCCAGTTGCAGCTGTACTCTTTGATCTGCTCCTGCAAACTGGCAGCAGCTATCCAGGAGGGCAATTGAAGGAGACTGTCCTAGTTGCAGAGGTAGCAGGATTCTAATTTTCATTGTGTTTCAACGTAGAGAATAGAAAGGTCTAGACAAGGGGAACTGGGAAAAGCAGCAGGCTGTAGAATATCAGTGACAAAGTCAAGCCTCTTTTTGTGTGTGGTTGTTTTATTCATCCACCGAGGATTGTAGACTTGACAGATAAGGATGGGGAAATTTTCGTAGAGGACACTTAATGGGTCTTAGATGCTACAGGATGACAGGAAGAAGATAATAAAAACCCTCCTGGGAGATCAACAAATAGATGTGAACCAGGTGAGCCTAATTACTATGAAATGAGTAAGATAAGAGGCTCACCTACAAGTAAATTCAAAATTCATTAAATCTAGTTGGATCTCCAGTTCTTTTTGTCTGACAATATCTTATTAACAAGAGGCACTTACAGTACAAGCCCTTATATGCCTACTCAAAAGTAAGCCCTATTGAGCCCAACAGGACTTACTCCTAAGTAAGTGAATATAGAATTGCAGCCATAATTATTAAAACATAGGTCTTCCATATTCAGTGTTACACGCTTCCCAATATACTGAGCAGTGGTTTTCAGACTGCCTTCTCTTCTTGTAATGTAACACTTCATTTTTCATATTCTCAGTACGATGAATAGCCCAAAGCTGTCTTCTTCCTCGTACATGAGGTTTTGAGCAACAAAGTATTTTTTTGAAGTAAAGGCTGTTGGAGGGGTGGGATATCACGTTGGAGAAAACACGAGGTTATTCCCACTCAATTAATTTGGAAGGAAAAGGGAATGACCTCTTAAACATTGTGATTGCTTGCTCCAATCTTATGGTTCCCCACAGCCTCAAGGAAGACACATATTTTTAAAAATGTAATTGTTACGAGGCACCATCTGCCAATCATGCCCAGATGATGTGCCAAGCTACCACCTTCACATCACCATGTCCACATTCCTTGTCAGCTAGCTGAGATATTTCATTATGTCTGTGCTGCTGTGCCCACAAGCAGGTGGGTAGGAATATTCTCACTTTGCTGTTCCAGTCTGAAGAATACATTAGGTTGCAGCTGGTCATGTGACAGAATTGTTAACAATGCTGGGATTATTATGAAGCTTCCTGAGCAAAACCCGCTTCTTGCTTCCAAGTGGTGAAGAGCAGGCTTTCAGAGCTGAGCTGGCTGCTATGTGCTCACCTGGGGACCGAAGTGGCAATCACATGACAGATGCTAGTTGAAGCATTAATTGTATCCATCGCTGTTTGTTCAGGGAGAGAATACAACTGGTGACAGCTTCTGCTGCAGCCAAATTAAAAAAGATCAGAATGTGCCTGCATTGGAAACTAGCTATGTCTGGCAGAAATGTTTTTGGAATAGCCAGACGCAGCTGGGGAAACAGTTTAACTCTCCGCGTTCAGTTGTACTGGTCAAAGGACTGCTAGCTGTTTGCTGGCAGGACTTCTGTACCTTTTAAGAGCATCAGGACACGTAGAAATCAAGCAGGTGAAGCTTTTTTCTAGTATGGAGATGAAATGATGGGAGATGCTTTACTTGCTGCAGTTCTACATTCCAGTCAGCTATTAAAGGTGCAAGAGCTACACCAAAAAATTATGATGCCAACTCTCCTGATAGGAAGCTACTTCAGTATAATGTGTATGAACATTGCCAGACTCCTGGCCTCTCTATCTGCTTTGAATTGCATGTCCTCTTCAGGATCCCAAACAAGGGTTTTTCTGAGTTCAGCTACCAGAAGGTGCCAGGGACTGAAGCTGGTACATTTATGCAAAACCTCAAGCACTGAGTGATGGGCCTTAACTTCCGATCAATTATTTTATTTGACACAATGCTGGCCCTTTTGGGATGTGGCACTAGGCTTGTCCACATGTTAACACTGAACACAGGTAGAAGCTGTCTCTACACCTGTTTGGGAGATTCATATAGCTCAACTGCGGTGTACAGAATGTACGCTTGTTGAATGTAAGAGGTGAATAACTGCATGAATATACAGCTCAAACATTTGTGAGTGCAAGCATGCAGATTGCCCACTAGTTGAACATAACATGTGAACTCCCTCATTCTCAACTTGTTCAACCACAGACGAAGCAAGCTGAGAAGTGTGTTTCTACATGGCTGCCATGACGTGCAGGAAGAGGAAAAGCAATAAAACTCCTTGCTTGGGTTCATGAGTACATTCCTGTTTTTCCTTAGCCATTTGTTGCTCTGGGTCTTTCTGCTTAGCCCCACTAACAGCTGCATGGAATGATCGTAACTGGGATTCCCAGTTGCAGGATTGTGGAAATGCCTTCTCCCCTATCCTGCATCTGAGGTCCTTACAGTCAGCAAGGGAAGCTGTTTCTGTTGTCCTGCTATGAGGTGATGTGTGTGAGATCACCCTCTGTTGTAGCTCTCCTGGAAGTCCAGACAGTTTCCATCTGCAAGCAAAAACATTCATTCTGGCATTTGGGGGAACCTAGCAAGGCCATTCATTGTTTTAAGCATTCTTCAACTCTAGCCTGATTAGTTTTTCACAGATGCATATTTCTTTACACAATTGTTCTTTATTCTGGGATCACCATGTGGGTGGAAGGGCAGTCTATAACACTGGAAATTAGGTACCAGTAAGTAAATAAAACTACAGGCATAAAATGTGTTCTCAGAGCCCTGGGACACACATGGTCCATGTCAGGGTGCTGTATGGATTAGGAACCCTAGCACCTCAGAACACTCCTTTTATATTACATTACTCACAGCTCTCCTAGTTGAAAGGTTTATTGCCAAGTTCACACCCAGAAGCAGAATGTTCATTTCTCGTAAGAGACCTGCCTCCCCAAATAGTGCATTGCAAACTCTTTTTATAGTGAAAAGTAGGTTCAGCTGAAAACTTGTGATGCATACCTCCAAAACTGGTACAAGAAAATTGACCATAAATGTCCCTCTTAGACTTTAGGACAGAGGTTGGGGAATTGGATCCATCTGGCTGGCTGGCTGGATCTTGACCTCCCCCAATGCCTGTGGGCCATTTTGACAAGTGGCCATGGCTGCCTACCTACCAGTCACCTGATGCCCACTTGACGTCAGGTGGAACATTTTCCTTTGCCATGTGGTTTGAAATCAAAGCAGGCAGGCAAAGGAACGGGGCTTTGTGAGTGCCAGTGATCAGCTTACTGGTAGTGCTTATAAAGGAAGAAGGCTTTGCAAGTGTTGCTCTCTCAGTATTACAGTCAGGAGCTGTGTCTTTCCCTGTGCCGCTCCTGAGTTCAAACAAACCACATGGGCAAAGAAAAGGCTTTGCAAATGCATGCCACTGATCAGCTGACTGACACTGCCTGCAAATTCTGCTTTCAGCAGGGAGCTGTGTCTTTACCTGCCACATAAATGATGCTGAGGGTAAGGCACAGAATTTTTTTGGGGGGGGGGAATGGATCTTGCAGGCCAAATCAGAACTGGAATTCCAGCCCCTGCTTTAAGCCAAATCCAAAAAGCTCTTAGCAGTTTACAGTTCTCAGAAGTCAGTGAATACGCTGTGCCTGGTCCGAAGCCGAAGAGATGTGTATGCCTAATGCACTTGAAGCAAGCGATCAGTAATGCCTGGTAATTGTTCTGAACTTTCCTGAGAGCCAGGGCATGAAAAAGGGATGCTGGGAAAGTGAGAAAGTGGGAGGGGAGTTCAAAGGAGAGGGAGTGTGGGTGGGAATGGAAGACGGATGAGAGAGGAACCAGCACAATGTTCTCGTATGGGGAGATCGTGCTTCCTCTTATGTCAAGATATTTCAGTGGGGAAATGCAGATCTCGTTACTGAGGAGGCATAATTCATCCAACCCAGGAGAGTCTTACCATGCTACATGCAATGCAATGGCTGAAAAACTTAAAAAAATAAAAATCATTAAGTCTCACTTTCTGTGGATAGTCAGGCTTGTCCTTGCACTAAGTGGTGGAGGGGGTGCACATTTCTATTTAAAAACTAGCCTATGTGGATCTTATTAAGAATTCCTCCCTTGTCTGTAGCATTGAAACTATTTATAGTAACACATGTCTTCATGGGAAGAGGAAAATGAATGAAGCTCCCCAGAGCAGTAAAGCACAGTGTTCAGGTGATTGGGGTTGCAGTCCTGCGAAAGTGTATACCCTGGGAGCCAGCCCTGTCAAGCGCAGTGTGTTTTTGCTTCCGAGCAGCAGGCTACATTTTGTTCCGTGTGCTTTTCTGATTCCCCACCCCCTCCCCACTGATTTCCCAGCACTGGCTCTTGAAGTTCACCCAGAAAGAGCCCGTGATTAATAACCACTTGACAAAATGCATGTTGAGCTGTGGCATATTTTTATGTTATTATCTGTTCTTTGGTAGTCCACTGGATTGATGTGCTTGTCATTTCCTTGGATCACAATATTTTGTACTCGTGTCGCACAACTACCTATTATTTGTGGCTGGAGATAGATTGAGATGCCAGAAAAATTGGTAAGTCAGGGGAGATGAAAGATAAAAGGCCACCTTTGCTGTTGCCGAGCTTGTTTATGAGAACACAGGAGTTGGGTGGAGGTCTAGGCCAGGAGTGTGGAACTTTTTCCAGCCAGGGGGTTACAGTCCTTTCTGGGCAGCCTTCTTGGGGCCACAAACCAGTGGTAGGCAGGGCCAGAGGCGAAAGGAGATGGAACAACCAAGGTAAATGTTATATTTGTACAACAGGCTGGTTTCTTGGTCACTTGTGGTAGTGTTGGTGGGCCTATCCTGGTGAGGTACTTGGGAGAGGGGCAGATGGCAGCAAGCTCATAGGGGCAAGACATCTGTGTCACCAGCCTGCACAAGCTGAGAGAGAGTGTGGGAGATGGCTTTGCTGCAGAGGTGACAGAGGTACTTGAACACTTTCCTGGGTACCAATGGCTATTGGCAGGCAGCAAAAGAGAAGAAGAAGAAGAAGAGTTTGGATTTGATATCCCGCCTTTCACTCCCTTTAAGGAGTCTCAAAGCGGCTAACATTCTCCTTTCCCTTCCTCCCCCACAACAAACACTCTGCGAGGTGAGTGGGGCTGAGAGACTTCAAAGAAGTGTGACTAGCCCAAGGTCACCCAGCAGCTGCATGTGGAGGAGCGGAGACGCAAACCCGGTTCTCCAGATTACAAGACTACCGCTCTTAACCACTACACCACACTGGAAAAAAATTAGCTACTCAGAGAAAGAGAGGCAGGAAGTGGGCACAGCTGGAAAGTCCCTGATGAAAAGCAGAGGAAGAGATATAGGGAAATCCTCTGGCTGGGTTTGCAAACTCCCTTTAGGTTCTGAGAACTCAAGACAGAAATTGCCTCGGCTGTTTTTTCTCTGTGTGTATTTTTGGCGAAGTTAGAGCTGTCCTTTTTTTTTTGTCGTGGCCTCCCATCTCACTGGATATTGTCTGATCATTTAGAGCTACCCAGGAGATTTTGCTGTGTTAATTAATTGAGGCTCCTTAGCAGTATTAATGGCTTCAGCCTCTTTCCTGAGTATAAAGTTGAGTTGGTTAAACTAGGTCTATTGACAGGGGAGGTAATTCACTGCCTTTAATTGTCTGATTAGCTTGCATGCAGTCCTTTCTGTGGCTCCGAGTATGAAAATAAACACATATCATCATGCTTCCCACCCCCTGCCTTTAAATCACAGTATAAACAGAAAGGTAGGCAGTGATTGCTTCAAAAATAGTACTGACTCCAGTCCTATTGAGCTGTTTTGCATTATAGACACTGCAGAGATGAATTGTCTGGTGGCAACCATAGCTGTAACTCAGATGGCCAATATTTTACTTTCTTTTTACAACAGATTAAAAGCAATTGGATTCATGACTGCCAACAGTATGCCCCAGGGGTCTACATGTGAAAAATGCTCCCCAACAGTGCTGACCCACACAGCTGTGACATATGTGCGAGTACCACTGCCTTGTGGGTGGGGTCAAACATGGTTCTTTCTCACCCAGTCAGGATCTCTCCAGGAATGAGGGAGGATGTTGATTGCGTAGGAGAAGAGACTCAACATCCACTCTGCTCACGTGGTTGTGAGCAAGTGGATCCAATACAACTCCCTCTCTCTGTGTATGTAGGAGCTTTAACATATATATATATATATATATATATATATATATATATATATATATATGCAGGTTTTGGTGTCCTCGGGTGTCTTCCCGTGTAAAAGTTGGGGTGTCTAGGCGACGTTTCGACGAGGTCTCACTCGTCATCTTCATGAAGATGACGAGTGAGACCTCGTCGAAACGTCGCCTAGACACCCCAACTTTTACACGGGAAGACACCCGAGGACACCAAAACCTGCATTCCTGTACCCGTGAAAATCTACGAAAGCATATATATATATATATATATATATATATATATATATATATATATATTAATGATGTGCAGCTTGTCATGCTGAGAGAAAGCTGCACCTTCTGAAATTCTCCAACTGCATAGCTATTTAAAATTTGCAGCTGCTTTGAATCAAGTTAGGCCACTGATCCTTTTAACCCAACACCAGTCTGTTCTGATTGAGGTCTTTTCCTAGCTTTTTAGCCCAAGATCCTTTAATCTCTGTGGTGGGGAACTTCTAACCCACTTGGCTGTTCTTAATGTAGAAATATGTGACTGCTAGAACTGTTTTTACAGGTGTGATATAAGTGTTTTCCCCTAAAGCAATATTTTTGGCCAGATAAGCAGCGACATCCAGTTCCTAGGGAGAGTGTGATTTAATTCCCCCACGAGCTAATGATTATTCATTTGGCTGGTTTCTGTTTCTGCAGGTGTCATGGGCCCAAATGGATAGTATGATGGACATCACTAGAATTTTTTTTTGTAGTGCAACTCTTTTGTGTTCTTCCTCTAAACTATTCATGACCCCACCACAGTGCATGTAACAGCAGCTTAGTAAGCTAAGTCACTCTGTAGCCAATTTCACTCTGTAGCCAATTTCACATACAGTGGTACCTCGGGTTACAGACGCTTCAGGTTACAGACTCCACTAACCCAGAAGTAGTACATTGGATTAAGAACTTTGCTTCAGGATGAGAACAGAAATTGCGCGACGGCGGTGCAGCAGCAGCAGGAGGCCCCATTAGCTAAAGTGCTGCTTCAGGTTAAGAACAGTTCCAGGTTAAGAACGGACCTCCGGAACGAATTAAGTACGTAACCAGAGGTACCACTGTACTGTTTTTGTTTAAAAATCAGTAAGATAATGCCTACGATGTGCTGTTGTTTGCTCTACAGCATCCCACAATAAACTCCATTTGTGACCAGATCTCTACTGTCATTTTGCCATGTTTATTGAATGTATGCGGCATATTCTAGATCAGTGTTTCCCAACCGGTGTTCCGCGGCACACCAGTGTGCCGTGAGACCTTGCCTGGTGTGCCGCGGGAGGGAGGCGGGAGAGGGAACTCCCCCCCCCGCGCGCAAGGCTTGCGGGTGGCAGCCTGCAGCGCGGAGCGCGGGGCGCCCTTTGGAAGACGCCCCGTGCTTCGCGCAGCTGTCCGCAAGCCTTGGGCGCCTGGGGGAACTCCCCCCCCCGCGCGCAAGGCTTGCGGGCGGCAGCCTGCAGCGCGGAGCGCGGGGCGCCCTTTGGAGGAGGCTGCGGAGGGTGGCACGGAGCTGCCTGCGCTCCAGGGCTTCTTGCAGCTCCGCGCCACCCCCCCGGATCCCGGCGCGAAGCCGCGCGGGGCTGCGGAGGGTGGTGCGGAGCTGCCTGTGCTCCAGGGCTTCTTGCAGCTCCGCGCCACCCCCCGGATCCCGGCGCGAAGCCGCGCGGGGCTCCGGAGGGTGGCGCGGAGCTACCTGGGCTCCAGGGCTTCTTGCAGCTCCGCGCCACACCCCGGATCCCGGCGCGAAGCCGCGCGGGGCTGCGGAGGGTGGTGCGGAGCTGCCTGCGCTCCAGGGCTTCTTGCAGCTCCGCGCCACCCCCCGGATCCCGGCGCAAAGCCGCGCGGGGCTCCGGAGGGTGGCGCGGAGCTACCTGGGCTCCAGGGCTTCCTGCAGCTCTGCACCACCCTCTGGATCCTGGCGCGAAGCCGCGCGGGGCTCCGGAGGGTGGTGCGAAGCTGCCTGCGCTCCAGGGCTTCTTGCAGCTCCGCGCCACCCCCCGGATCCCGGCGCGAAGCCGCGCGGGGCTGCGGAGGGTGGTGCGGAGCTGCCTGCGCTCCAGGGCTTCTTGCAGCTCCGCGCCACCCCCCGGATCCCGGCGCGAAGCCGCGCGGGGCTCCGGAGGGTGGCGCGGAGCTACCTGGGCTCCAGGGCTTCCTGCAGCTCTGCACCACCCTCTGGATCCTGGCGCGAAGCCGCGCGGGGCTCCGGAGGGTGGTGCGAAGCTGCCTGCGCTCCAGGGCTTCTTGCAGCTCCGCGCCACCCCCCGGATCCCAGCGCGAAGCCGCACGGGGCTCTGGAGGGTAGCGCAGAGCTGCCTGCATCCCGAAGCCTGGTGCGCGCTGAAGAGCGCCCCCGGGCTTCACGCACCTCTCCGCAAGCCTGGGGAGACCAGTGTGGCTCCCTAGGCTTGCGGATATCAGGCTGTTCTGGGGGCTGGGGTCGGGGGAAGCTTGGGCTTCCCCCGCGCCTGCCCCGTGCCTGGGGAGGGGAAAATTTTTTTTTTCTTTATTCTCCCCCCAAAAAATTAGGTGCGTCTTATGGGGCGGTGCGTCCTATGGGGCGAAAAATATGGTAGTCAATATAGGCACAGAGTTAAATTTTTTAACATTTTCTAATGGTGGTGTGCCTCGAGATTTTTTTCATGAAACAAGTGTGCCTTTGCCCAAAAAAGGTTGGGAAACACTGTTCTAGATTACATGGAAGTTCAAAGGGAATGCAGAGAATTGCCCATGAACAGGAAAGAATTACTGTGTCTGAAGAATCTGGTAGCACTAAAGCTGGTAACAGTGGCTTAAAAAACATTGCTTCATTAGACAAATGAAAAATATCCAAGGAACATAAGAAACTCTTCAGTTATTTCTCTAAGAAATGTGCTAGGACTTGGATTGGACTCCTGCAAATATATGAAATTCACATTTGCAAGGTATCTTTCACCAAGCAATAGCTCTGTATTGTTAAATAGGGTTACTTGCATATTGAAATTGCCTTCACTGCAAGCAAGGGTAGGAGGTAGGAGGTAGAAGGGATGCCATTAGGGATGGGTGACCTTTCCCTTGCTCACTTCAGATTAGGACCAACAATTGTGAGCAAGCTCAGATGATGCATGAAAAAGTAACATTCTAAATTTGGTGGTTGTTTTTGCCACCCCCCTTTTTACCTGTTGTTGTTGCTGCTGCTGCTTTGACTCTATCTCTTGCCCCCCTTTTCTCATTTTTCACTTTCTGTCCCTGCTTCTCCCTTGCTCCCGGATTATTGCAATTTTTCCAAGGGCACCAAAAAATCCAAGCCAGCAGGGATCTCTGGGTCATGATGCTTGCCTTGTTTTTTTCAGATCTGCATTTTGAGATTTGAACACTTGGCCATCCAACCTCTGCTTATCCTTGGCAATCTGTCACAAATGCTTTAGCTGAGATTCCTGCATTGAAGGAGGTGTGGACTAGATGACCCTCAGGGTCCCTTCCAACTGTATACGATTCTATGAATCGCAAAACTACACGATGTCCTTGCCTCTCTGCAGCCACGATTCCACCTGTTCTGCATCACCCCTCTTACATCCCCCCTCCCCCAACACATACACATACTTCTTCCAACCAACTTGCTGAAGATAACGAGGGGAACCTAATAGAAAAGCCAAGAGAAATGTGCCAGAATCTATACATAGTTCCTTTGTTTTGACAACTGGCATACAGTTTATGCTAGCACTTCCATATGCATTAGTGAATGTCTTCAAGTATGCATGAAGCAACAGCAGCGTTTCAGTGAAGCAAGGCATTATGAAAGAGAAAGGATGATTCTTAGGGAGTCCTGTGAATTCAGGTCTTAGGTTGAGACTTGGTAGTCCTGTGAATTTAAGCTCTTAAGCAGATCTTGAAGGCAATACCTTTCCCTTCAGCTCCCTGTTCCCAGTACCACTTAGTATTCAGTAGCAAAGAGGTTCTATTTAGCTGTCATGGCTATTAGCTATGAATAGGTCAATTCTCCATGGTTCTGCCCAACCCCCTTTTCAAGCAATCTAACCCAGCAACCATCAGTCCATCTTGTGGCAATGAATGGCCATTGATGAACTGTACTTCCTTGGGAGAAACACTTTTATGTTGCCTGTTTTGAATCTACTGCCAACCAGTTTCACTGGGTGACCACGAGTTCTGAGAGTAGGGGAGAAAAATGCTTTTCATCTACATTCTCCAGGCCTCTTTGGAGGGAGTAGCCTCTGACTGTTTCTGACCAATAAGAACCAGAGTCCATTTGTCAGGTAGGTCACATATTTCAGGCACCCTTTTCCGCCTTTGAATAGAACTGGATGGAAATACACGACTGGTTGGCATACAGGAAATGGTGGGGGTAAGAGATTCTTTACCACAGGAGGTATTTCAACTGAGGAAGTAAGAGGACATCCATTTCTGTTCCAACCCGCATTCATCAAACACAGAACAGCACTTGTTCTGTTCTGCAGTTTGGCTGCTGACAACAACACTGTTATTTGTCTCACAGCCCACTATGGTAAAAATTAACTATGTAATCCTTACTTTATTCCATTTCATTCATTTTAATGCAAAGGAAACGCCATGCAAATTGGCAAAAAAGTAATCTATTACCTTCCACTCTATACCATTTGCAGCCTGAAAACAACTGATTGTATTTGCAGGATTGATTTTCATTTTGGACATTTCCATTTTCATCTGAATTCTCCAACCTCCCTAGCCTCCCACCCCTTGATAATTTTAGCTGCTATTTCCTGTACCTTTCTCCGCTATTAGCATATCCTTCTTGAGATGGTGTAAAAATCTTGCCTTCCAGACTTAAAGCCAGGGGAGAAATACTTCCTCATGGTGGATACATAATTGGCACGGACGTGCAAATCCCCAGATGAGAACAAACGTGAATTCTAATGCTCAGTCATGAATTCTGTGCCATATATTAACCCTCTTATAAAGGGCAGGTATTAAAATTGCAGTCTCGTATGAATCAGAAGAGCTAACCAGGGAAAACTGGAAACTCACTATTGTTAGTGCTGCTTCCTTATAGCGTCTTATTGTCCTTGTATTGCATTTGCTGCCAGTGGTCTAGGCATCAGGATGATGAATAGCAGTTGTCGGCTTGCCACTTGATTAGATTCGAGTACAAGATGTATTCCGAGCAGATCAAGAAGGGGTGTTTGATTTTTGTACAGCAGGGAATGCAAAGTCGTTGATGGAGAGGTTGCTAGCAGAAAGAGATAAAAGGACACCATTTGTCCCTTGTCCATATCATCAAGAGGGGAATTTCACACCTGATGAGGAAAAAACCCACCTCGCCTGTCTTTCCAAAGCAGTGGAAGGAATTTAAGTTTTTGTAGGCAGACAGCTTGTCTGCATCGAAGTCCTATTGATTTCAGTTAAAGCCAGAATAGCTTCACAGTGTATACTGTGATGTTTGCTGTATTGACTCTAGTGTTTCTACAACAAATTTGTAAAGCATTAATTATCTGAGTCTTTAAACACCCGTGTACATGGGCCTGTTCACACTTCAAATACCTGCTGTGGGCATGCTGCAGGTCTAACAGGTGAAACACTGATATACAAGCAGCAAGCACAATATTCAGAAATAAAGCCATCACGTTAAAGCCTTGGTGTATTGAGTCTTCAAGTTATATATTTGCTTTAAGTGGATACAATCTTAGCATAGTAGCTACAAGAGCAACTTATATGGAGGAGATGGTTTGTAGACCCTTTTAATGGTGGTTAGTATCATAAAGGGAATTCTCCTTAATTTGCAGCAGCTGGAATCTCAACTTCTACTTCTTAAGTGTTTTAGGTTCATAGGTCTTCAGCTTCCTGGCTACCTCTGATTTCATTCAGATTTTAATTCTTTTAATACCTCAGTGTTAGCCAGCGTTCATGTGGGTACTATATTAGTTTCTGAGCCCTTTGAGAATAAGGATCCATATGAAGAAATTGGGATGGGAGGTACTATAAATCTAACTATGTAATATATATATTTTTAAAAGAAGGGAGGCACCACTTTAAACATTTATTATTAAAATTAATACTCTATCTTCATAAAAAGAACTCAAGGCAGCATAATAACTTTACTGCACTATAACATTACTGGGCTACAACAGCACATCAGTTGCCTGATCAGAACTAGATTGCACCTATTGCTCGAGCTTATCTCATATCTATACATATTATGCTAGTATAACACTGTCTTGTCTTACTTGGGGAACATTGTAATTAATAAACTTTTATTAAAATAATGCTTGACTTTGTACATCTGAACAGGTGATAACCATTCTGGACACTTGTGGATATGAATAAGAGTTAAAAAGTGATCAACAGTATATTTAGAAATGAAGCTTTTTATTTTTATTTGTAATGTGATAGACATATGCCAATCCAAGTGAAGATGCCACTGCTACTAAGGTTAGTCACTAATAAGTCCTACTTACGCTGAATGTTGGGGGAGTGTGTGACAGCTTTCTGTTCCCTACAGTATGTGTAGGCCTAAGCCTCGGGTGATGCTATTTGTTTTCTCTGAGAAGTAGTTGACATTTCTATGAAATTCTTTCACCTTTAACAGTTCTTATCTAGGAAGCACATAGATATATGATGTTGTTGAGATGGTCTTTTTTATTATTAGTGACACTGATGTGCCCACAATCGGAACACATTTTGAGGGCTATTGGCTTTTAGGTATTTTTCAGTTGCTGACGGTTTCCACGGCAACATATACCACTGTTGTCAGTCTGAGGAAGCCAATGGAGGGAATTGCAAAGGATGACAAAATGCCTACTGTTATTAACAGAGGGAATGTAAATATATAGATGCCTAACAGTAGGTATGGTCCACTCCACCCGGGAACTAAGTGTGGCTGAAAAGCTACAATGTAGCTGTCCTGATATAGGTCTTTGATAGGCTTCTTGTAGAAACATCATGACATCTTTTCATCAGTTTTAACCAAACTTAAATATAAGCTGATTGCCCCTTATTACAATGGGCAGTGTCAGGGAACTGACATTGGAGCCAGAAGTGGAGGCAGGGCTCCCAAGCGATGCCGGAGAAGGGCCAAGCAGGGAGAGAGGGGAGTCATCGGCTGGGGAAGGAAATCAGTGTAACACCAGGGATAAAGGGGGGCGGATGGGGGAATCGGAGAGAGGGCTCCAGGACTCTTCGCTGGAGACCAGCGGGGAGAGCACAGGTCCTCTGCTACCCACACCCACCCTACGCAGAAGACTTCCACGCAGGGAAAGTAGGCGTAGACTTGGCGTCAAAGAACTTCTTTGCTGAAAGAAGTTCAAGAAACGCCCACTGACGGATTCTGTTAGCGACTGAACAGCCACGAAGTGAAGGGCTGTCCAGCCAGGAAAGGTTAACCAGGCTACCTAGCCAGGAGTGGCGGCAACTTACGCACGAGCAACCCCATATAACCATTACAGGCAGGTTAAAGAGAAGTCTGGACAAAGTACCTGTCTATTGCAAAGACCTTGGTGGGGACATGCAATTTTGTCTTTCTAAATGGAGAACTGAGTTTCAGCCCTACCTGAGAAAGCAGGATAGTATATGAAGTGGGGACCAAGGCTATCCCTGTTCACCGTGATGCTAGTTTCTTAGGGAAACCTCCCCAACAGTTGGCCCATTGCTACCAGTTTACTACACCCAAGAAAAATGGATAGAAGCCACTGGTAACTAAATCTGCTCCTATGTGAATAGTTCATCATCTGCATACACTCTCACTCTGGGTTCAGTTTCTTTTTTTCTTTTTTGTGTGATTGTAGAATGCAATGCAACAAAGAGGTTGTTGGGAATTGGTTGTTGACTATCCAGTAGCTGCGTGAAACTTTGCCTTTCGGTTTGAGTCAAACAATAGCAAAACAATCTGCACAAAACATGCACATTACATAGAGCAAAATGTGAAGAAGTGATTGAATGTGAAGAAGTGATTAGTTGTCCCATTTCTTGTTTCTCTTAAGTTTTTTTAAAGTAGGCCTGGCTTATTCAGATGGTAATCACAGGCTTTCAGTGAGCTGCGAATGAAACAGAGATGAAGGTCCAATTCCCTAAATAGAAGATTTCAGAATTATGTTAATTCTGGTCCTGCATCTTTTATACAAGAGTCAAGGTGCACATTGTGTGTGTGAGTTCTTTAAAGAGAAAATCTTGACTTGTACCCATTTAGATAATTGCCCCTTGTCATCAGGAAAATTGTAGGGATGGTATCTGTGTCCATGTTGTTTTGCTTTTCAGTTAGCTTGTCAACAGATGCTCTCGTGTAGGTGTAAGGGCGGGAATGGGGAACAGTGGAAGGCAGTGCTTTCAGTGGCAAAGCAACAACTTGCTCTAAACTGAAAGGGCCTGATTTCACCATGAGTCTTGGTTTAGTCATTTGTACTCACATAAATTTAGGAAAGAATCATGGGCGTGTCAAAGAATAATGTTCTTTTGGGAGAAAAGGTTCTTTATGTTATTGAGCAGATGGTGGCGGGATTTGTAGCCTCCAAGATACCTTGCTTGTCTTACTGGCATGTATGGATGGATTTGTATATTTTAAGGCATCACAAAATGATTTAGAACCCATTGGCTGTGGCAAAGATACTTATAGCCAGCAAATGGTGAAGCTGTAATACTGCTGAGTGAAAATATTGGTTATTTAGACATGGAAAATTGCAGAGATGAAAAAAGTAATGGAATACATATATATTAAACAGAAGGTGGAAAAAGACTGGAATAGTTTTATTCAGTTTGCTTTGGGTTTCTAAGATTATAGAAGGCACTCTGAAGGAGCTCAAGGTGGCCTACATAGTTTTTCTCCTCTCCAGTTCATCCACGCAACAATCCTGTAAGATAGGTTAGGGTGAAATCCTGTGACTGACAAATGTCTTCATGGCTGAGTGTGGATTTGAACTTTGGTCTCCTAAGTCCTCATCCAGTACTCTCGTCTTGTACTCTAACCACTACACTGGCTCTCTAACTGTGAGGGCTATAAACTTTATATATATATATACATAAAAAGAAATATGAGATTCTTATGAAGCTTAATCCTGTACTGCATTCTGTGCTTTTTTTGCGCCACAACATATACATAGCCCTAAATAAAAGGAGCTGTCTCATATGGTTAGACTATAGCTCTGTTGTCTGGGCTCCTTTAACTACAATGCCAGAGATTAAAACTAAGTTTTTCTAGATGTAAATAATACACTCTTACCGCTGAGTTGTGACTCTCTCCTTCACCAGATTTTGCAGCAGCAGGTGGGCTTGTTTCACTTTGGGTTAGGGGTTTGCACCTAACAAGTTCTCAAATTAGGAACGTTGGTAAAATGTTTTTAGCCAATAAGCGGAAGAGTGCAATAGTGATTTAGTTTTGTTCAGTGTGAGCCAACCAAATTATTTTTATATGATCTTGGGTCAGCTACGTCATATACCTTGTGATTACCTATGGTCCTTTTACTCATAATATGGGTATGGTGATAGCCACATGGATATGTGAGAATAGCAAACTGATATTTCTGAAGGAAACCACATGCTCACTGTAATCCTTTTAAGAACATCAGAACGTAAGAATGGGCTGCTGGATCAGGCCAATGGCCCATCTTATTCAGCATCCTGTTGACGCAGTGGCCAACCAGATGCCTGTGGGAAACCAGGGAGCAGAGCATGAGCATAAGAGCATTTTCCTCTCCCCTCCTATGATCTCCAGCAACTCCAGAAACCTAAGACCTTTTCTACAGCTTAGGGTGGGCCAGTTGTGTGCCACAAAGCAAAGGAGGAGGGTAATTGAATGCGAAAAGTTCTAAGCACCAGATAATCTACTTTATCTGAAGAAATATCAGCCTTTTGTAACAAACAGCTTATGAATAATAGCTACCAGTTATACAACTTCTATAAAATTACTAATTAAGACCATATGAGAGTTTATAGGCCATCCAGCCAAGCCTCTTGCCCATTTGTTCCACATTTAGCTTTTCCTCCATTCTTTCTTGCCTAGTGAGGAATAGTTCTATAATAACATCCTTTTAGTTTTGCTTCCAAGCTCAATAATAATTGATTATAATCATCTGCCTCTGACCTACGAAATCCTTAATAATGTATCCTTAATTTTTCTGTGCTCTGACCTGAAAGCAGGCCGATAATTTATGTCTGCTGCATTACAGGACCCCTGAACGTTATCTGGCAAGCTTCAGATGACACTGAAAATGTCTGTTTGTTCTTTCCAAGAATAAAATGTCTGTTTGTGTGATTCAGATACCTTTATGATGGAAAAAATATTCTTTTCTGTATACTCTGACATTGCTAGCTCAACCCAGTCCCTGCCACTTTTCAAAGCAGCAGTTGCTAAAATGTCATTAATTAAAAATTGTAGAGAGATCTATGGTCTCTGTCATAGTTTAAATCAGATAGATGTAAATGAACAGAACCTCACATTTTCATAGACAAAGCTATTCATCCATTCCTTCTATCTAACAGACTATTCTTAGGAAGGAAGGGTCTGCCATGGCTAAGCAGGATCTGATTCCAGTTGCTGGAAAATCTTTCCAACAGTAGTACTGTGTATTTGAGGGTTGAGATAATATGTGTAAAGGCTCACTGTCGCCATTTTTGCTGTGGGTGCCCAGCCTCCACATCCCGCTCCCACAGCTGCCGCTCTTTCACAGGACGCAGAAGTCACTTCTGGAAACCAAGTGGAAGTTTAGTGCCAATTTCAGTGTTAATTGCTTCCAGAGAAAATATACTTGCGAGCCCATTAACTCAGAAAATAATGGGACAAAATTTGGGGGCAGTATTTTGGCATAAGTTTCTTTCCCACCATTTTCATAGGTGCATCACAGACATCAAGGAGGTGGGGTGGGTAGTGGTAATGACATGTCCAATGACACCTGTTGTTATGTCACATGATAACCATGGTTGTGAAGGGTACTTGCATGATATCAATAAAAAAGCATTGTAAAAGGAATGTAAGAAACGTGAGCAGAATCGCTAGCATATATATATATATATATATATATATATATATATATATATATATATATATATATATATATGCAGGTTTTGGTGTCCTCGGGTGTCTTCCCGTGTAAAAGTTGGGGTGTCTAGGCGACGTTTCGACGAGGTCTCACTCGTCATCTTCAGGCTGGTGCTTTCGGCTTCTTGTTACTGGAACAGAGCAGGATCTCAGTGTTTGAGTTCCTATAAATACTGTTGAGGGGGTGTGGTGTATAGCCTCCAATGTTCTGGGCAGAGAGGAAGTTCCCAGGCTAGTGTGCCTTTTCTTCTTTTGTTCCTTAATTACTTGAGGGATATCTTGAGTGATTTCTTGAGTGATATCCTGAGTACCACTTAGGTGGGTCATTAGGTGTGGATTAGTTGCTAAAGTCTTTGTGTCTTGACCTCTTGAACTTTGTGAAGAGTTTTTCTGAGAAGATGGCTGTACTGCACTTAGTTGTGCTCTGGCTTGGCTTCGTGTATAGGGGCGAGCTGTGGTTTTGTGGCCTGTGTCAGCCAGATCTGTGTAGGGATTGCAGGGGGGTGCAGCATCCGGAGGTGCCACCATGGTTTGGCTACTGGATGGTGTCTGTAATTTATCTGTGGAGAGGGTCTGGGTTTGGGTCTGGTGTGGTTGATTGGTGATAGCGTTCTGTGTGCCTCTGGATCTGGTGTCAGTTTTTGTGGGGAGGGCTAATTTCCAGATGTCTGGCAAGCGGGATGTGTCGTCACGCTTGTTCATGTTGTGAGGGTGTTTCTCTATCTCGATGGCTTCCATGATTATTCTCTTGTGGTGATGTTCCATGTTAAAGAGCAATTTGGAATCTGCAAAATTAATTTCGTGTCCTGTTTCTTTCATGTGTTGGAAAAGAGAGGAAGTTTTTTCTTCTTTTTTGACGGCATTCTTGTGTTCTGCGATACGTGCATTTATTCGTCTGTTTGTTTGTCCAATGTACGTGGCTGGGCAGACTTTGCAGGGTATTTCATAGACCCCTTGGTTTTCCAACTGGATTTTATCCTTGGGGTTTCTGAGGATATTGGCTATTTTTTGGTTGGTGCAAAAGGCTGTTTTGATATTGTGTTTATGGAGGATTTTGCTAATTTTATCTGTAGTGCCCTTGATATAAGGAAGGAGGGCCATGCCATTGTTTTCTTCTGTGTCTTGGTTTTTGGGGGGTGTTTCTTTTTGGATTAGCTTCGTAACCCTGTTTTGCTGGTATCCATTGGCAATTAACACATTTGAGAGATTCTGTAACTCAGTTGTCAAGTGGTCTTTGTCAGCCAGGCGTTTGGTTCTGGAGATGAGAGTCTTGGCTACGGAGTTTATTTGTGCAGGGTGGTGGTGTGATTGTGCATGTAAGTAGCGGTTGGTGTGTGTTTTTTTCCGGTAGATAGTGTGTCCTAGGGAGCCATCAGGTTTTTTGCACCAACCAAAAAATAGCCAATATCCTCAGAAACCCCAAGGATAAAATCCAGTTGGAAAACCAAGGGGTCTATGAAATACCCTGCAAAGTCTGCCCAGCCACGTACATTGGACAAACAAACAGACGAATAAATGCACGTATCGCAGAACACAAGAATGCCGTCAAAAAAGAAGAAAAAACTTCCTCTCTTTTCCAACACATGAAAGAAACAGGACACGAAATTAATTTTGCAGATTCCAAATTGCTCTTTAACATGGAACATCACCACAAGAGAATAATCATGGAAGCCATCGAGATAGAGAAACACCCTCACAACATGAACAAGCGTGACGACACATCCCGCTTGCCAGACATCTGGAAATTAGCCCTCCCCACAAAAACTGACACCAGATCCAGAGGCACACAGAACGCTATCACCAATCAACCACACCAGACCCAAACCCAGACCCTCTCCACAGATAAATTACAGACACCATCCAGTAGCCAAACCATGGTGGCACCTCCGGATGCTGCACCCCCCTGCAATCCCTACACAGATCTGGCTGACACAGGCCACAAAACCACAGCTCGCCCCTATACACGAAGCCAAGCCAGAGCACAACTAAGTGCAGTACAGCCATCTTCTCAGAAAAACTCTTCACAAAGTTCAAGAGGTCAAGACACAAAGACTTTAGCAACTAATCCACACCTAATGACCCACCTAAGTGGTACTCAGGATATCACTCAAGAAATCACTCAAGAGATCCCTCAAGTAATTAAGGAACAAAAGAAGAAAAGGCACACTAGCCTGGGAACTTCCTCTCTGCCCAGAACATTGGAGGCTATACACCACACCCCCTCAACAGTATTTATAGGAACTCAAACACTGAGATCCTGCTCTGTTCCAGTAACAAGAAGCCGAAAGCACCAGCCTGAAGATGACGAGTGAGACCTCGTCGAAACGTCGCCTAGACACCCCAACTTTTACACGGGAAGACACCCGAGGACACCAAAACCTGCATATATATATATATATATATATATGCTAGCGATTCTGCTCACGTTTCTTACATTCCTTTTACAGGAATGTGTATATATATATATATATATATATATATATATACACACATTCCTGTAAAAGTAATGTGTGTGTGTGTGTGTGTGTGTGTGTGTGTGTGTATATATATATATATATATATATATATATATATATATATATATATATAATTTTTTTTATTGATTCTCCAGAATTTTAAACAAACAAACATACATCTTAACTGTACTTAATCCAATCTTGGTGACATTGTTAAATGACTTAATCGAATCCCCCTGGCTGAATTTCATTGTACAGTGGTACCTCGGGTTACATACGCTTCAGGTTACATATGCTTCAGGTTACAGGTTACTCTGCTAACCCAGAAATAGTACCTCGGGTTAAGAACTTTGCTTCAGGATGAGAACAGAAATTGTGCAGCGGCAGTGGGAGGCCCCTTTAGCTAAAATGGTACTTCAGGTTAAGAACAGTTTCAAGTTAAGAACGGACCTCCGGAACGAATTAAGTACATAACCAGAGGTACTACTGTATATCATTGTAACAGTTTTCCAAAACCAATTTTCTCATAAAATTAACTTAGTCACTTAACATCTTTCTTCTTTTCATTTTAACTTTAAACATATTATTCTCTAACATCACATATTTAAATCCTAAGCCTATCTAGTATTTGCAAGTTTTTCCAATTAAGTTATCTTAGCATATTTAACTAAATAGTCTTTGAATTTCATCCTATCATCCTGGTACTCCTCTTCCTTCTGGTTGCGGACTCTTCCAGTCAGGTCGGCTAGTTCCGAAAAGTCCATCATCTTTGTCTGAGAATCGTTAGCATTATAACCAAGAAAACGAACACAGCAACACACCCATTATTGTTCACACGTGTCTTCAATGTATGAACGTAGTCCTACAAAATGTATAACTCTTACCTTTCCTTCTCCCCTCCCTATTCCCTAGTACCTGTGTTATTCTGCTAAAAGTACCACAAACTGTGCTAGGAAGCAGGAGAGTGCTAGGGGGCATTGCATCATAGATGTGGCACTTACTAATTACTTGCTTCGATTTTTCAAGCTAGGTATTTTTAAATGTAAGAAAGCTAGTTATCCAAATCTCTTCGTCTGTAATAGTGCATTTGGAATTAATAGTTAACATGCAGCAAGTTGATACACAGCCAGTCAATTTAGACCAGTTAAGATTGCACAATTTCTTCATTAGCAGCCTCCCTTATTTTTAGAACTTAATGTCCCAGGAAGTTTAACGATTGTTAGACTTGAACACTCTCTTTCATAGCCAAGGTACCAGTAATGAAGCTTGTTAAAATACAGTAGGCATACTGGTCTTGATCTCAAATGTGTCTCTCCCCGCCCATTAACTCATTATAGCTGAGGTGGTGGGCCTTCTCTCCCTCAGCTGCCACCATAGTTAAGAACTGAGAAAAGGACAGCGGGTCATGGAGAGAGCTGCCTCTAGCCTTGTTCCCAAAATGACAGTAGTCCCTTCCGCTCACACTTGCTATCACATGGCTAAAGCCCTGGGTGGAAAAGAGAGAACATAGAATAGCCCAGGGGCTCTTCTTCTTTGGTGAACACTTGTAGCTGAGTAAGATTGTTTTCCATAAACATGGTTTTAACAATGAGTCCGTAAGTGACTGTGGAGGCCAATTCTGGATCCACACGTCCTTCCACAGTGGGGACATTGGTTTCTGGGTGGGAGTTGATCACAGTGTGGATTTGTCAAGTGTGCCTTCCTCCTAGCATGTTTCTCCCTTGCGTCCTGGGTTCGAGTGTCTTCAAAGCCCATGACACCTTTGCCCAGGGGTAGGCAACCTAAGGCCCAGTGGCGTAGCGTGGTGGGTGGAGGGGGGCCCGGCCACACTGGGCACAACATCTGGGGGGGGGGTGCTAATCTAGTGGAAGAGACTTGAGTGCTAAAATCCACGGGTTAGGGGGCGCAAATTACTTGCCTTGCCCCGGGTGCTGACAACCCACGCTACGACACTGCTAAGGCCCATGGGCCACAAGCAGCCCACAGGGGTCGTTCAACCGGCACACAAGCTGTCCCTGAACCGAGCTGCCCGCTCAGCGAGTTCCCATGTGCTGCGCTAAGCACGGCACAGGGACTTGCTTCTGCGGTGCCAGAAATTGTGTCTGCGGAGACACAGATGCCAGAAAACGAGTACAGTACAATCTGGCCCACAGAGGGATCTCTGCTGGAGTGAACCAGCCCAGGCAAGGTAAACCTTGCCGACCCCTGGAATAGCCTCTGCTGAAATAAATAACAATGTCCCTAAGGTTTGTAACTCATTTGTCTGGAATGAGCACCTTGGTTACTCCTAATGTTCACCTTAAATATGAGGGAAGCATTATGAGCCCTCATTTATTATTTGACTTGAGATGTCTCCCAGCCAGCCACCCAGTAATGCCCATACCAAGTTGCAACTACAGTAGCTGCTGTTGCTCCAGCAGTGGTTGAGGAGAGTCTTTCTCCCTTTTCTTCCTCTGCCCTCCCAGGCACCTGAGAGGCTGCTGCTGCAGTGTTCCAGGTACCTAGGAGAGGATGAAGATAGGCTTCCCTCTGTCCTATTCCTACTGGAACAGTTGCTGCTAAGTGAGGAGGGCTTATAGGGGCTGGGCTGAAGGATTCAAAATTCACTTCTGATTGTGAAAGTACAGTGGGCTCCACCTTTTGTTCATAATTGGACTCAGGACAAGCAGCTCCATATTCCAATTTTGGAAGAAAATTGTTGTAGAGCCCAACTATGATCTGGACCAGGGAAGAAGAGGGGATCTGCCCACTACTAGAGCTCTCTTCGTGTACTCATAGACTGGGGTTGGGGCATGATTTGTGGAAAGGACTGTGCATCCCTGCCCTGAACCGCTATCCATCAACATTCCTGCCAGTTTATGGAATAATACTTTGGATTCCTCTTGAGGATCAGGAGACCACAGAAGCAACACCTCATAAGGTTCAGCAAATCCACCAGGAGGAAAGGAAAACTGTACCACCACAATGACATGAGCACCCAGAAGCACTTTGCCATGGTTTCCTGCACTCCCCCCCCCCAATAATTGACAGTAATATAACCACAGCCATGATAGCTTACTACACTGAATGTTTTGGTGCACATGTGTGACTTAAATCTATATATCTCCTCTTTACAAAAACGGTGATCGATATTATCTTTATAGTGTCTATGGAATAGTTGATCTCTCACCCCTCTCCCACTCCCTGGTAAGCTGAATCAAATCAAGGCCACCAAGAAGCGAGGTTAAGGCATTTTTTGTCCTTCTGTTGAACCTCACGCTCTTGGGGTGAGGAAAAGCCACGGACTGTCTTCTTCTGACAGTCATTCACTTTTACTCTTTGGTCTCTTTTGCTAAAGAGAATGACAATTAGTATAATACTTTGATGATAACTTCACTAGCTCAATATCATGGATACGACCTTTGTTCTCTAAGAGCTTAACAGCGATCACTATCTAATTTCACACATGATTGGGCTGAGATCACAGATGGGCCAAATCAAATAGAGTAGGCATTTGCTCATGACTGGAGGCATTTGCTCACATCTCAGAGCTACATTGATCCAGCTGATTTGTGGAAATCAGAATTACTGTGACCCCCGAGCTCCAAACTGCTTAAATTCCAGAAAACAATTTGTCTCATGATTACATCAATACAACAGTCTGGACATAACCTGTGACCTATGTTTCATGAATGCCTTTCACTCTTAAAAGGTGGTGCTTTTCCCTTCTTGCTCTTAGCTCTTTGATGGGTTTGCTTTATTGCCTTTCTATGAAAGATTGATAGTATTTTATCACTGAAAAAACCTAGGGTAGATTAGAACAGGGATGGACAGAAGATAGATTGGAATATACTGGTAAATCATGGAGAGAGATGAATTAGATCAATGAGTATTTCTGACTTCCAGTTTTGTGAATGGGATGGAAAGCTCAATTTGCATACAGTGTACTGGGTCCAGAAAATCCTTTGGGCACCCTTGGACATATTCTCCCAATTGCTGCTTTCTAGCAGGGTTTGCTGTTTAAATTTGGTGTCCAATGCAAGCTCTGCTCCTTTCAGCAGAGATTGGCTCTGCTCTGGAGCTCTAATGGGAAAAGGAAAGGGGAAGATGTGAAAAACAGAAAGGAATGTCAACAGCAACCTGTATTGCTTTTTCTTCAGTTGATTTAATGAACATGCTTCTTGTTATGTTCAACATTCCAATATGCTACCAATATGTTCATAATAAAATAAAGAATTTGATGAGATACAGTTTGCTAGATGACATGATGCATACTAATGGTAGGGTAAATGTGATAGATTTGCCTGTTCCTGACTTTGAAATATAATGTATTAATCTCTTCCCAAGATGTGGATTCTAAACATTTGAAGTGCATCACCAAAAATGGAAGATTTTTCCAAGCTTTGGACTATAAATTCATCATTTAATTTCTTCAAAATCAGATATCTTTGAAAAGTGAAAAGATAAAATCTACAAATGTAAACTTCACATTGCATGTTGTTGTGAAAATCTTTACGCCAAAAATGACTAATTTTAATAATTTTAGTAATATGGGTCAGAAAGAACACTGTATCCTTTTGATATCTAATCACTCACTCTGAATCACAACTGCATGAGCCTTGTGATTCCTAAAACCCAGAGAATGGCTGTTACTCAGAGAACTGATCTTGGTACCTGTAAAAGAACTGCCAGAACAAGGAACAATTTGTGAACGATCAGATACTCAGTAGTACGTCTTAAACTCAATGTGTGTTCAACAATACTTGTTCCGGAAGATGCAGCTACAGAAGCAACTAACAAATGTTACTGTTGGAGCCATTATTGATTTTCAAGAACTGTGATCAATCTCTAGCAGCTGTCTAGAAAATATTTTAAAAGGTGGAATAAAAAAATGGTGGAATAAAAAATGGGTGGATCACTAAGACCTGGTTTTATTCCTGTTAAGAGAAAAATATATAGGTTATCCCCATTGTTAGTCGTACCCAGATTTCAAAGGGTCTACTCTGAGCATGACTAACATTGGATATCATCATGTGGGTTGCTGGTAGCAGCAAGCCTTAGCTGGACCTAATGTGATCAGTGCACACACTAGTGAACCTATTACAAAGCAACCTATGACCTGATCTCTGTCTGGTTTCCAATTTTTGTTTTTAATTTAAGTGCAGGTGCTCATGTCACATATGACTTTGAGTCTGTTATGCATCTGGGTACTAGTTGCCTTCATGCTCTGCTTGTGGGCTTCCTCAATAAATCTGATTGGCCACTATAGAAAACAAGATGCTGGACTAGACTGAATGGCTGGGCTAGACAGATAGACAGATAGATGCTTCAAGGGGAAATGGCACTATCAACACTCCTTGCCTCTTTCTCTTCACTTTTCAAATAATACAGAGTATTATTTCCTCGGGATGAGGATGGCACTGTGGTCTAAACCACAGAGCCTAGGGCTTGCCGATTAGAAGGTCAGCAGTTCGAATCCCTGCGACAGGGTGAGCTCCCGTTGCTCGGTCGCTGCTCCTGCCAACCTAGCAGTTCAAATGCATGTCAAAGTGCAAGTAGATAAATAGGTACTGCTCTGGCAGGAAGGTAAACGGCATTTCCATGCACTGCTCTGGATCGCCAGAAGCAGCTTAGTCATGCTGGCCACATGACCCAGAAGCTGCCTGTGGACAAACACCGGTAACCCCAGAGTCGTCCGCGGATGGACCTAACGGTCAGGGGTACCGTTACCTTTACCTTTATGATTTCCTCATCAATTCCCCACTGCCAGCAACCAATGTTATGCAATGGGAGCATGGAAATGGACAGTGGTGCATTTAGATAATTTCATGGATTACGTCTTACATGGCCCACACTCTCAAGATGGTAAATGTGCATGACTTTCAGTAGCAAATGTCATTGTGTGGCTGCATCGCTCCCCTGACCTCTTTCCATCTGAGATGCTGCTGTATAGTGGGATTAGAGAGGGAGAAGGGTGAGGTGGTGGCAAGGTCAGGGCTTGGTCAAATCTGGTGCTCTTGCTGGCACATTTGTGCCACACCAACTTCGCCACCACCTTGTCCCTTCACCCTTCTGTCTTGGTATGCAGCAATGACTCAGCCAGAGGGTGGTCAGGTGAGCAGTGCAGCCCACCACACCATTCACTGCAGATTTGTTCACCTATTTCAAAATGTAGGCCAGTCCTAATGATTTGGATGCCCCTCCTGCCCTACTCTGATGGTGCCACTGGCAATGGACAGTACAACAATATCATGTTAGGAATTGCATTATGCTAGATGTTACCAGGAAGAAGTAAATCGTATGCCACCATTCTCCCCCCGCCCCATCCTGACCCCCACTGCTCTGCTGACTTCCTAATTTTATTATGTGCACATTCTCACTCATTTTTCTTCATTGAAAGGCATTGTGTGATACCATTGTTTGGCACTGTGTGAATATTCTTCTTGTTTGCAGTTCTGTATCACACACTGAGCAATTTCTAATGAAATTAACCTTGTAACTTTTCAGTCAGCACCATCAAAATGACATAGGGATCATGATTATAAATTGGTGCCATCTGAAGGGTAATGGTTTTGGAAACTGTTATGATCGTATGATAATAATAATAATAATTAAAAAAAAACCATGCACAACATCTATACACTGGCAGGCTGCCTTTGGAAAATTAGATTCTGAATTTTTCATTTAGTTCAAAGTTAGCTCAGGAAACTGGCAGCAGAATTTGCTTCCCCAAGCTAGAGGAGCCGATTTTTAGATGAAGACCTCTTATTTTATAATTGTTCAAGGAATTCAGAGGCATTAAGCCTCCTTGAAAAGCCAAGGAACTATTAAGCCTAAGCCAAATGTTTTCTAGTAAGAACTTCTGGCTTCAGTTTGGTATGTACGTGCATGTGAAAGTTGCCTTGAAACTTACTCCTATAACTCTCTGTGGCTTGTCTTGCAACAGCAATGACTACCTACTTGTGACTGCACCCTCTTGGGGGACTGGCAGCCGCCATTTTATTTCTCAGAAGGCCTGTGGTAATGACACTATGTCATTACATAGCATTCTTCCAAGTTGGCATTTAGGGTAAATGGGTGCCACTATCAGCCTCCCAGAGGAGTGCCGCTGCTTGGTAAGCACCAGATTTTTTTTACTCTTTTGTGAAAAATCACTGAAATCCCCCCTCCCCTTATTTTTGCTGCCTGCAGATATGGTAGCCAGTTTTGGGGGACAAGGGAATCAGATAAGTATGAGAAATTATAGTTTTTAAAAAACCCTTCAACTTTCATAAGGCACTAGGGGTTTTGAACTGAAGACTAATAAGACATAAGCACTGGAGTACAAACACATATGCTGGGGAAAATTATAAACAGTGAGGTCCTGAAATGCAGGAAGTACAGACAGGGATCAATATGTTGTTAACTGTAATCTAGCGTTCCATTGTCTTTTTATAAGAACTTATTATTGGTGGGAGGACTCTGTTTTAAAATGACTCAGTTTATTTGTACAGATCTATTTTCTAGGAAATGTTATTCTACAGTCCTTATGTTTCATTCCAGATAAAAGGTAATCATTATGGTGCTAGCAAAACATAAAAATTTTTAAAATCAACTTATCACTCGCTCACAATACTTTGGAAGATTCATTTGTACAGATATCTGTACGGATATCTTTTACATTAGTAACAGATTTTTGAAAGCAACTTTGTGGAGATTTCCCACTGGGAATTAAGAACATAAGAAGAGGCTGCTGGATCAGGCCACTGGCCCATCTAGTCCAGCATCCTGTTCTCACAGTGGCCAACCAGATACCTATGAAAAGTCTGCATATGGGAGCAGACAAGGAGGAAGCGAGTGCGAGAGCAGTCTCCCCTCCTGCAGTTCCCAGCAACTGGCATTCAGAAAAATGCTGCCTCTGATGGTGGAGTAGCAAGTCTACTTAGAAGTAAGCTTTTATGGGTTAAGACCATTACGTGGAAGCTATTCCCAGGTAAGACTGAAGCCCTAGCTCCTTGTTTGCTGGAAATAAGCATCAGAGAGTCTTGTGGTATGAGAAAGATCGTGACACACAGTGGCATTTGCTGTAATTTTATAGCCATTCCTTTGTTAAATGTTAAGCTCTGAGGAGCATAACCTTTCCGATGTCAGCTTGCATCAAGCTCTTTGTCATTTTGCAAAACTTGGAAAATGGCATTTTAATTCTGGCTTAATTGATTACCTTTGGTCTGGCTGTGAGCCAAATTTCCCAAGCAGCAGCTCTGTGGAGCTTGCCGCTTTTCAAATGTTGCCAATCTGCTGTGGAACAAAGAGACAGAAACCTGAATGTGTTTCTACTTTGGTATCGCTGGTTAATCTGCTGCACGAGAAAGTTCTGTTGCTACTTAGTGCTAGGTATGTTTATATGACGATTTTTATCGTGTCAATCACCACTACTTCAAATAAGGTCTTCTACAGGAGCATTTTGTACAATAGCTGGAGAAACAGGAGAAGCAGATAACTGGGGCAGGGCAAAGGCATTTTACTCATGACCTAATGCACGTCATTGAGGAGGAAAGCAACTGACGTAGGAATGGGGATATGATCAGATGCGGATGGGAATGGGTAGGGATGAAGTTAGCATTAGACCAAATCAATGGCCAAAACAAACATCCTGAATATTAGGGCAAAAAATACATGCAGGAATGAATGAACTTGGGTGGGGTTGTTCCTCTGGGACCACCACATGTATCTGTGAGGAGAGAATGCATAAGAGGAAGCTTGCCAGACCAGTTTCTTTGTCAAGGCAATGGCTTTGGCTGACTAGTTAAGTACCAAAATTAAGCATATCCCAAGAAGTTGCTCAGTGGCCTTTCCCCCACCAAGCTCACATGGCTGCTACATAGGAGGAAACAAACGCAGGTAAGCACAGGGACCCCTGGAGTCTCTCACTACTTGGAGACACACATATTTTCCATGTATATTATAATGTTTGCCTGCTTTGCATCTAAGAAACAACACAGAGTTGCTGGCAACACAAAGAAACAAGCTGGCTCTTCTGAATCTAGACCACTCAGCAGGGCTTCCTGAACACTGTGTTTTCAGTTTGGAGAAGATTGAACAAAAAGCCAAAGTCTGCACTACAGGGGCCCTAATTAGCTTTCCATGAGCATATGTACGCCGGAATCATTAAGAGTGCATTCTTAACTTTTAGCTAAGCAAAAGCTTCTCTCAATTGCCGTGCAGAATCCATGTTGTAATGTTGCAAATAAGAAGGGAGACTAATCCCTTCAATGTTAAGAATTTGTGCCGTTTCAATATGAATTAATGTAAGCTGTTGGCTATTGTAGCTCTGCAACTGGACAGAAGCTTAGCGCTTAAACCAAGACAGTCAGCAGTGCTCTTATTAGCACCCTGTGGGTGCTTCCTGCTAAGTGAAAAGCGACTTGTTTTCTGTCTCAAATAACACAAAACTGAAATATCTACCTCCCTGCCCCTTGCATGCTTCTTGTCAAATGTGTGATACATCTGTACCACAATTGAGACAGGTCCTTTAGCTGCATTCTTTCTTTTGTCTTAAAACAGTTGCACTCTTTCTCTCAGTGGACAACACAGGAAACTGTTGACAAATCTCTTGTGATTCTAAGGGTTTCAGTAGTTTGTGTTTAAATAACTGGCAACTGAGGATAGTCAAGTAGTTGAAATTTGCTGCTATTTCCCCCATTTCTGGTATGTGGCAAAATCACACCCAGGTTGTGCTTCACATGAAAGGGAATGGATAATTTGACACATTCTGAGACATGTGGTTTCTAAAGATACAGAACTTTATAGGCAATAAGCTTAGTGTAATTACCTTTTCAGTTGATAAAAAATTGAGTGTGGTTCTTTCCTCTCCTGATATTTAGAGTAGGCTAGGAGCCCACTTAAATGTGTCTGATATTCCAATGTAAGATGAAATACAAGGTGGCCAAATCTGGGGTGGGGGATAGATTGTATAACCTAATAGTACTTTGTAAATGTATTTAATTATAAAATATTTATAAATATTTATATTTTTTAAATATTTATATACCACTGTTCACAAAACAGCAAAGCAAAATGTTATATGTAAAAAAACTTATGATAAAAACCATGCAAAATGTTAAAATCAGAAATCAGCTAACTTATTTTGGGAAACCAGATAACATAAATGGTACTTGCAGCCCAAATAACAATGCTTTTCACTCCTATAGAAGACCCTTCTGTGTTGAATGCACTCCTACATTTCTTCTGTCCATAGTTAAGCATGTTTGCTCTAAGGTCAACCATTGATTTTCTCAATCCATCACAACTCCCAGGAACAATTTTGACCAGCTTCTGTTTGCCTTAGTATTGTGGAAACAGCCAGACACCCATGGGGATTCTGTAGCTGTATTTATGCTGGCTGATTTGTACTTCATTTTTTAAGAAGTTGTCTCAACACCAGCCTTTACAGTTAATGATAGTATCTTCTGAAGTTGTAGACTTCTCTTGTAAGGCAGTTCAGCTCAGAGGAAGCCAGCACTTCCAATAAGTCACTCTTCTGGACCTTGACAACACCAGAAGAATGCCATTCTATTTTCTGATGATGCTTTCAAGAAAAATCCCTCATGGAAACCTGGGGGAATGATACACAGTGGGTGTAATTAAACAATATACAAGCAAACTTCCTCCTTCCTTCTCCAATTCTGCTCTGGAGAGTCCCCCAATCCTCCAGAGCAGATTTTAGGGGGCTGCATAGAGGAGGAAGAGTGGGCACCCCACTGCATGAGCAGAAGTCCATTTCAGCCATGCATGGACACCATTGGATGAAACCCAGTAGACCAATTTCACTGTAGAGAATCTGCAGTTTCAGCTGTGTACACTAACACACTGCATAGTCACACTGTAGCATCTCATGGCTGTGGCTCAGTGGTAGAGCATCTGCTTTGTAACCAGGAGATCTCAGATTCAACCCAGGTAGGGCCAGAAAAGATCCCTACCAGAAATCCTTGGTACCCACTGCCAGCCAGTCTGAACAGTCCTGAGTTAGATGGCCAATGGTTTAACTCAGGCTTCCTCAAACTTGGCCTTCCAGATGTTTTGAGACTACAATTGCCATCATCCCTGACCACTGGTCCTACTAGCTAGGGAGCATGGGAGTTGTAGGCCAAAAACATCTGGAGGGCCGAGTTTGAGGAAACCTGGTTTAACTAGTTTAGTTTAATTATGGTTTATAGATGTTGCTGGACTAAAGATACCATCATCCCAAGCCAGCATTGCCAGTGGTCAGGAATGAAGACTGTGCTGGATCTACACATTTTTCCAGTGGGGGCAAAAGTCTGCAGTGCTACCCTCTTTTCCTGCAGTTTCATATTCCCTCCCCCAATGGTACTATCAAGTGGAGATGAGGAGATATGAAGGGAAGAAAGTGTAAAAGCGGAGAGCATGAGCGCAGGGGTGTGTGCAGAATCCCACTGTGCTAGTGCTAATCCTTGCACTAGTGCAACTACTTAGTTGAATAACTTGCAGAATGAACATTTATGGCTGGCCTGCTCATTTCAGCTCATGCCGTAGGAGCTGTAATGCACAATTCTAGACACATCTACTCCAAAATTGGGTTCCAGGGGGCTTACTCCTGCGTAAGTGTTTGTAGGGTTGCTATGCCTAATTGTAGCTATGCCCACAGGCTTGGACTCTGAATGTGAGACCCAAAATGGACTATTCATTTTGTTGCTGGGTACAGCTTATTAAAAATGTATCGAGCCAAGGGCACATTGTGAGGGCCTCAATTTGGCACGCCGGCACACCATGAAAAATGCATAAGGTTTTATTTTTGTCCTTCATCAAGTGAGAACTGAGCTAAAAATAACATCTGTGGGCAAAAAAAGAAAAAAAGATCCACTCAACCCATTCCTCATCTTTTCCTTGTTCAATTTACGGGATAACCAATGACCTACTTATTGTTGGAGGGAAGACATTTGTGTGTGTGCTGCTGGCTTTGCGAAGCGATAGTCGCTCTTCCTAACAAGGAATAATTCATTTCATAAGCAAACTGTTTATCTGTGAAGAGAGGCGTGGTTTAGAAATTGCCACCTAACATCTAGGGAAATATTCTTCATGGGGAGCATCAATTTGGTGGATTTTCAGCTGTGGCTTTTTTTTTGGATATTACTGGAAGTACTTGCTGGCTATCAAATTGCATGCTGCCTGAACCTGCTGTTAGGCAGTGACACGAGAATGCTATCACCCTAGTTATTATTTTCTTTACAATCAATGTCCCTGGTGCTTTATAGGCTAACATAAGCCAAAAGACTAGTCCCTGTTTCTAGGAGTTCAGAGTCTCAAATTAAACAGAAGAAGAGACCATGAATGGAAAGAAGGAAAGGGAGACACGAACGTCACAAGGGATGGGATGTGGGCAACCACTCTACTGGGGTTGTGTAAGATTTTGGGATAAAGGCAAAGGGTTTTAGTATTTGACATATATGCAATTCGTAATGCTTAAAACAATATTGTGACTCATAATTTGGATCTGCTTCTTGCCATCCTTTTGGTTTGTTTCATTTCAGTAGGTTTTGTTTACTTATTATAACCCACAATATCTTGGGCCATATCCAACACTGCAGCTCTGCTGGCATAATGGACTTCTGTGCTCACCATGGAACTTCCTCTTTAACCCCTCTTTGCATCCTCAACATTAGCTCGGGATAGTTGGGGGAGGAGAAGAAAAGATAGGAAGTCTTGTTATGCCAGTGGAACCACCCTTGTAGAGTATTGGATATAACTCCAAGTGGCGTATAATGTGTTAACAGCAATTTTTTGGAAATATTTATTAAGTTTGTGTCTCACCTTTTTTCAGCAAGAGAATTCAAGTGGCATGCAAAGGTAGTCCCAGACCTGCATAGCTTCTGCAAGGTTGTTTTATCATGCCTCAAATTCTCCCTCTCCTACCAATGTACTTTGATACATTTAATTTTATTGGGTGGCAGTTAAGAAGGTAAAGGTAAAGGACCCCTGACAGTTAAGTCCAGTCGTGAACGACTATGGGGTTGCGGAACTCATCTTGCTTTACTGGCCAAGACAGTTTTTCCGGGACATGTGGCCAGCATGACTAAGCTGCTTCTGGCGAACCAGAGCAGTGCATGAAAATGCCGTTTACCTTCCTGCCGGAGCGGTACCTATTTATCTACTTGCACTTTGACGTGCTTTAGAACTGCTAGGTTGGCAGGAGCAGGGACCGAGCAGTGGGAGCTCACCCTGTGGCAGGGATTTGAACCGCTGACCTTCCGATCAGCAAGCCCTAGGCTCAGTGGTTTAGACCACAGGCAGTTAACTAAGCTTAATTCAGAGTATTTTACTCAAAGGGGAGCAACAGAGGAAGTACAGGGCAGTGCTGTTACTGCACTAAAGTCTTTGTAGGATATTTTTCATATCTAAGGTCTACGATTGCTTCTCCACTAAGCACATATTTTTAATCACCACAATGCAGATAGCTGCTCATGATCCTACTCCTTCAAACATAAGTTCATATGAAAAAAATTATAGATCAGTATTAGCAAGCATTGCAGTTAGGGAGTTTCCAGTTCTGTTTCTGGATTGAAATGGAAGCTGAAACACAATGGTTAGCATTTTCTGCTTCTTGGTTGATTTCAATCAAACCCAGTTAAACTTGGCTGCTGAGGCACATGATGAGTTTCTTCAGATTTAAGCTCCCTGATTGTATTTAAGGAATACTGCCCTTGTGGTTTTGTAGTCAAATTAAGCTGAGATGGCAGATGTCTATCTACTATGAAGAGAATTAGTAGGACAAGGGAAGATTTCAGATAGAAGTCACTGGAATTTGTAATTGTAGGAAAACACCGGAGACCTCTTAATTTCAAATTTAAAAAATCGTAGCACAGAAGCACACGGCAGCAAAAAGAACAACGAAAACCACCCTTTTGCATCCGAGGGCATTATGTCCTCCTTGACAGATTGCAACATGACACTATTAACTGGGAAGCCTTAGAAATCATATTATTGCTTTACTGGCCTTGTGGGGGGGAGAGATGGATTAGGCAACCAATCTGTATGTGGATCTGAAAAGGGTCAGATTTCTGAGGTATAAGTCACAGCACAAAATGAAACAATCTGCAGTAACCTCTCTTCTCATGACGTCAACTGGAGTTGAAATAAAGTCAATTTCCACATCTCTCTTTGGAAACAGTAACAAGGCCTTAATTCCTTCCCCTTAACGTTATGACCTTTTAAGAAAAATAACAATTGCATTACTATAGCAATGAAATAGTGCATTCTCAAAAGGGAAGAGTAAGGATATACTGCAAAACACTCTCTGCCTGAGGTAACTCAACTTTTGCTGCTACACTCTTTTATTCTTGTTAAATATCTTATTTACTTTATTTTTTAAATGAATGAATGAATGAATGAATGATAGATAGATGATAGATAGATGATGATAGATAGATAGATAGATAGATAGATAGATAGATAGATAGATAGATAGATAAGTTAGTGTTGAAAGTTTGGCACTCAAATTCTATGGCAGACTTGTAGAGTAGATCAGTGGGACTACTCTAAGGGTGGCTAAGTCTGGATCCAACCCTAAATGTTTTCTTGCAGTAAAGATTTCTGGGTAAAGTTAAGCCCACTTCCCACATTTTACCTCAGCAGTTTTATGTGGTGGAAAAGCCCCTCTGGGAAATGTTGGTTGTGGTTTCCTTATTTTATAATTCTGTCATCTTTGCCATTTTAGAAGTGTTCCAGGCTTTTGTAACCCACTGCTTCAGAGCAGGGGGCTTACGGCCTTGCAACACACTGCCATCAAAATTCTTGTCACAGCCAGCATGTTCCAAATATCCAAGTAGCACCAACTCAGGATTATACGGAACAGTGATATAAACCACTATATATTTATGTTGTGAACTGCCTGGAGCTGTACAGATGAAGAGTAGTATACAAATTTAAGAAATAATAATATATATAAAGTATATGAAGTCTTAGAACATATCCACAAATGTGCATTAGACTAGTAGCATCCTCACCAGAGATTGTTGTAGTATGTCCCAGCATCTTCCGTGTGTATATATTTTTAACAACCTCATACAGAGTGATATGCCAGCAATGTAGCACTTTGCAGCAATGTTATTTTATATTTGCCACAGGGGAAACATGTGTGACAGATTTTGTTTGTTTTGCATTCTCTCTCATTTAAAGCATATAGTTAGCCTTATTGGTCTTTAGGTAGTATAGGACTTTAGTCCTAGGGGCAGACAAAAAACACTTCTGACTACTAGCTACTTATTGCAGTTGATAGTTGAGTATGAAAATAGCCCAGGAGATAGTCTGGCATGGTCCATATGGATCAAGTACTCTCCACTGTGGTTAGCGGGCTCCTCATGATTAAATCTGAAGTTGTACCTCAACAGTGAAAGACCTACTTACCAAACATTAAACATTCCATGTATCTTTCCCAAGAGCCTTTGCGGCATAGGCTGGACAGCTCCTCTCAGCAAAGACATTGTTTGAAACAAAACATCATTGTGAACGTCTCTTTCAAACATCACATCCTCTCTCAGCCAAGTTTACATTCTGATCAGTATCAGCCTCCATGGCTGTGGAGGGCTGTGGAGGGAAGGTATTATTGCTGTGTGGATAACATGATGAAAGTACTTCCCTTCTATGTGTTGCTCAGTTCTTCCATTTAAAATTGAACGGGATACCCCACCATCCCATCTACAAGAGATCTGCTGTTTGTATATGACATTCTAGACTGGGGTATTTCATCGATAGAGCTTCACACAGTCAGTTCCGACCCATTGTTCCCTGTTTTCAGCCAAGACTTCTGTAGTGTTCTTTACTGTTATTTAAAAACACGATTCTTTTCCCCAAACTATTATTAAGGAACGTAGATTAATTTATCATTTTCTTGATGTTATAGTCAAACGTATGAGAAAAATCTCCTTGAAAGTGCTCTCACACAAACAAATCTTGAAAACAGAATAAATGGATTTTTCTGGCTGGAGAGCATGGAACGTGTAATACATATTTTATCTTTAGATGGTGCATTCTTGCTTTGTTATCCCACAGCCACTTCATCATTGGCATAATAAATAACTGCAGAACAAGTACAAAATGTTGGGAAAATGTTCCTGTGAAGATTTTGATTCTGGGAACAGGAGGTCAATTATTATACTTCTTCTGACTATTGTACTGTATCCCCAGTTAAAATCTAGTTAGTTAATGCTGCCCAAACAGTAGGGTGAATAGTATTATATCCCCACAGGAAATAAATTCCAGTCCTTTTGGGGTGGGTGTTGATGTCTGCAGGGCACCTACTCTGATTTTGGACCATAGACCAGGGTTTCCCAAACTGTGTCTCCAGCTGTTTTTGGACTACAATTCCCATCATCCCTGACCACTGGTCCTGCTAGCTAGGGATGGTGGGAGTTGGAGTCCATAAACAGCTGGAGACCCAGTTTTGGGAAACACTGCCATAGACACATCAATCCACAGCAGAGGTGAGATAGACATTGGGGGAAGAGGTTGTATTCTAGTATGGCTTTTCTGAAATGCTGGCCTTGCATCCTAAAGACCAAATCATTCGGTACTAATACTGGGGGTGGGATCACAGAAGAGAGGAGACGACAGATGACAAATGCACTGCAAACAATGTGAGCCAAACAACACACAGTGTTTCTAATAGACAGATTTACCATCCCTTTTACCATGGATGATTGTGGCTGACATTTTTATTATTATTCCAGGTTTACTCTTTTGTCTTTGCAATATTGCAAAACACCTCGAGTCTCAAGGAGAAGACTGGGAAGCAACACTGCTGCTAGCTTTAATGAATATCATAATTGGTGTCAGCTCCAAATAATAGGGGGTCATTGGGCAAAGGGCCTTCTATGGGACCTCTGCCCTGTTACCCTGGCCTTTGCAAGAACAACAACAAAAAAATTAAATTACACAACTGGATCTTGGTAGGAGAATAAATGATGTGAAATTACCAGCAAAAATCAAATAAAAGGAAACAAAGTCAACTATGCAGATTTGTATACTTGATTGCAACTGAAGTATTTGGCACAGATGGCACACAGGAGCCTGCCTACATTTAATAACTTTGGGGTTTGTTTTTTTTAAAATGGGGAATAGGCTGCATGCATTTGATGACATTTTTCATGTTTTCTCTTCCCACTTAAGATGCCCTGCTTGAGCTCTCACACTTGCACTGATGCTGTCTTAGCACGCCCCAGGACTGAGCATGTTAGCTCTGATCCTATTCAAGTGCTGTTCCTGACCTCTGGGTTCCTGCTGACCACTCTGATTCTCCCTCTCCTCTCATCCTGACAGCTTGATCTTTTCTTCATAATCCCTCTGACAGGCCCCTTGGTTTTATTGGTGGGCTCCGCTTGACCAGTCTCACTCACTCTTCTGTCTTCTTGGTGAGGCAGCCTTTGCCTTGGCTCCTTCAGTGCTCTGACTTGCATCAAATCTGCAATCTGTCGGTATGGCAATCTGTTGATTCATAAGCTTCCCTGCACTGATTTATTCATGTGATGCAAAGCCTCTGTGTGTGATAGGTAATCTATGACAGTCTGAAGTCCACACTATTGCACAATAGTGGCAGTCATCAGCTGATAAATATTGTGCTGTAAACTGTCCCTTGGAATTATTTAACTCATTACAGACTGGATAGGATCCAGACAGATAGGATGGGGGTGGGGAGAGATCTGTTCCATTTGCATGCAGGATATTTTGAATTCTCCCTGAAGCAGCACTCGCTGGGATCTGTGAAATGTCCAATTTATACTTTATGTTCAAGACTGCCTTCAGCCTTTTGCAGGCAAAAAATTATGTCTGCCTCGTCAACCGCTCCTCCAGAACCCAACCACATTCTTCCTTGCATGTCCCAAATTCAAAACCCTTATGGAAGCATGGAAGTGCAAATTCCAAGAGAGGAATCAGCTTGATTACTTCTTGCATGGAGGAGCCCTTCACATGTCCACAGATCTTCTGTGCAAAGCAAAGACATATCTAGGGGAGCATGACCGGTTCAGTTGCACTGGGTGCAGAGCTTCTAGGGTGCCACAGCAGGCACCACAACTAAGAAGTCCAATGGAAGGCTCAAGGTGGGTGGGTGCAAAGCCAAGGTTCAGCCAGAGTCAAAAGTAAAGCTGCCATTGCAATTTAAAAGAGCAATGCACTGAAATTGATGTTAGGTTTTTTTTCCATTTTCCCTGCGTTCGTTCCCTTTCATGATCTTTGGCCAGTTGTCTTTCACTGTGCCATTTTGTGGGGCAGCTAATAGTTCCAAAGAATTGCTATCACAGATATGTCAGGTGACAGTTTTATTTTCGAAATGTTTTGAAGATGCAACCACTGAGGTCATATTTCCTACACTACTGCTCTTCTAGTGGAACGGACTTCTGCTTGCAGATCTTTCCCTTCCTTTCTTTTCTCCTGCAGTCCCCTGCACACCCTCAAAATCTGCTCCAGGGTGTTGGGAAAGGAGCATTTCTTTGCTGGGTATCTTATGATATTTAAATATGCCTATACAAGACAACAGTTGCCCACACTTTTTTTTTTTACTATTCACACATGGAATATTTAATGTAATCCAGAAGATTACAGTGATTTGGGGTTGGGAGATTATCTACAGCTGTTCAAATATATTGTGTACATCAGAATGCTTTCAAACCACAGGTAGAGGTCTTAAATTATTGTTGCCAGTCAATAAGTGTATTGCTTCTTACCACCTGAGAGCATTCTAGCCTACATGATGAGTAAGAGACACTCAGGAACGTGGGACAGCATGCTATGTACTACTTTGGCATATATATATATATATATATTCATGTGGTTTGCAGCCAGAAAGGTGGGGAAAGAGATCTATATGTTGGAGAAAGGGGAAACTAACAGCATTGCTGCAGGTTTTAATTATATGCACGAAGAAGCATAAAATCCATCAGCAGGATTTGTTCTTGCTAATGTCAGGTAGACAAAAGAGAGTCAATTAAACACAGAAGAGTTTGCAAAGGCTGATAGCAAATGTGGATCCTATCCATTATCGTTCAAAGGGAATACTGATGCATATAAAAACAATTTTATGGTTTGGTTTAATGGAATAGTTTGCATGGGTCTATGCAAACTGTGAATTCCTTGGCTTTAAAGAGATAGCTATTAAAGACTTTAAGAAGCATCTTCGCTTTCAAATAGAAACATTGGAAGTTGTCTGATACCAAGTCAGACTAGCTCAGTATTGTCTGCGAAGTCTGGCGGTCTAGGGTTTTGGACAGGGGACATTTTGCTGAATGTGCTTACTCACATTCAGGAATAAGGCAGGTTTCCTTTTTTTTTTTTTTAAATATATTTCTTATTAACCGACCAATCAAATCACATCACATAAATTCCGAATTACAAAGCCGAATTTTAATTTTTTTGTTGGGGGGACCCATATTTCAAGTTCCGAAGGGGATGCCAATCATCTTCTTGCTGCTGCGTTAATATCCACAAATCTGTCCAAATAATGTTCATAATTCTATCCAGTCCTATCTTGCTCTTCTCACATCTCATCTTGTTCATATATTTTTCTATTTTTCTTTATGATCTCTTCTGATAATCTCCTTAAGCAGGTAAACACCAGTTATAATCCTGTGTGAATTTTCCGTTCGTCCAATCATCATGTCGAGACGGTTTCCATATATCATCACTTTCATAAATAAAAGCACTCTTTCCATCATCAGTCTCGCAAATCTGTCGCCTTCTTTAGTCCCTCTGAGGAAGCTCACCGACAATATGAAAACAGATTTATTCCTCTTCCCAGAAATAAGTCTTTCGACAGAACTTGCCAAAATGGCGACGCTATTTTTTGCTGCGTCATTCCAAAGCTCTTATACATTCCACGGTCTCCTTAAAACATGCTTTGGTTAGAAAATTATCTCCACACAGTCTTAAATCCTCAGTTTAAGTCATTTGAACGGCATTTCTGACTTGTGACTTGGGGGGGGGGGATTCTTGGTTAATCACATAGAAAAAAGAAAGGAAAGTCCCATCCAGTCCCATTGCCGAACATACTGAGCCTTGGTGTGTCTTCTCATGATTTATTCCTGTTCCTCCGACTCGTCTTGTTTCTCAGAGATCTCTTCGGTTAGCAGTCTTTACTCCCCATTCTTCCTTGAAATATGTGCATTAGCTTCCTCCTAATTGTTTCTTTTGAAGTTGCTGCAGCTAGAGACGCGAATCAGAGACAGTGTCCAGGAGCGCCGAAATCCGCACAAGGGCTTTCTGCCTAGTGCCCCCACCCCCTCAAATTCGGGGGTGGTATAGGGCACAGCAGGTAGGGGCAGTCACCCCCACACGCTTGGGGGGGGGTAAGGCAGGTTTCCTGATCACGAAGAGGCTTGTGTGTTTGACTGAACCCACTTACAAGCTGCCTTCAGCTTTGCATGCAGAAGTCAGGGAACAACGGGGCAGGGGTGGTACGTATGCGGCAGACACACTTCATGCTAAGAGGGCTCCTATTGTTGTCGTCAGAAACTTACATTTCTTGAAAGTGGTCAAGTCGGATGTTCATAATGTTGTGGTTCTTTTTCCATTACAATAAAAAAACTTTGCGTTCTAAAGCAAACAACTTATGCTTGCCATTCAAAGGTTACGTAAAGCAAATATTAACCATTTGCACAAATTTCAGAAGCATGCAATATCCACTAAGAAGTGGAAAACTGGTGGCATTTCAACATCTCCCCGCACCTGCAACACATTCACTAAATTCATGGACTTAGAAGTGGAGCCACATCCAGTAGATCTCCCCGCCCCCTAATGTCAACATGTACAGAGTGAGTGTAAAAGTAGATGCTTACGGTTTTACAGATGTAGGCTTCCCCCATGGTCCTGATCACATGTAAGTGGCTATGATCATACCGCTGTACATGGGTAGGCCCTTTCAAAGTTATTCCCATTGGAACTGGGGTGGGGGGCAAGGGTAGAGTGGCCAAGGGTGGGCAGAGCCAGAGCCACCTAATTCTGGTTTTGTCTCCATCCCCTTTCCTGGTGCGTATAGCCCTAGACTGGCTGTAAGAGAGCCAGTGTGAACTAGTGGTTAGACTGCGGGACTAGGACCTGAGAGATCAGGGTTCTGCTCAGCTATGAAGCCCCCTGGGTGTCCCTGGGCCAGTCACTGTGTCTCAGCCTAACCTACCTCACAGGGTTGTTGTGACGATAAAATGGAGAGGGGTAGCAATGTACACCCCACCTTGATAAATAAAAAGAAGTTAGAAGGCGAGCAGGTGAGGACAACTGAGGTCAGTCGGGCAGTTCCCCATTCACCCTAATGAGCCAACCTCACAGCTTAGTCTATGGATGTAGGAAACAAGGCCAAGTGACATGACACGCTGTCTCCCTGTGTGTTCAGCGTGGGTTCTCTTAGCCTTCAAGCTAAGAGAAGTTCTTTCAAACCCCTTTCTCCTCTCTTCCGCTCCCATCCTAAGTACAGGTTTTATAAGAACCCTGAGGGATATATATCCTTGTATCATCACCTGGAGCCATCTGCTTGCATGGACTTTCAGTTCCGGCTTTCTGCTCCCAGCACATTGGTGTCCGGATCGTGTTGACCCTGCCACTGCTAGCCTGGGCAAGGTCTAGGGATGCCAGGCTCTGCCCATAACTCTTCATGCACAAGAGAGCCCCATTTCTCATTTCTGACCTGCTGGGTAGAACATTTGTGATCAACACCATAGAGTATCAGAACAGTCACGACATCTTTCTCTGTAAGCTGCAGGTTGGATTCATATTAAGCAATTTTAGCATGCATATTTATTTTAATAGAGCTGGTTTTATTTCTATTTTTATCAACTTGCTCTTTTTAAAAGTTAAATGAATATTTACATTGTTTTATGTGAACCTCTTAGAAGCTTTTGATGACCAGGCAGTGTATAAATCTTGTTAAAATAAAATGAACCCTTGAACAGGTTCAGCAGAGAAAATTAAGTCAAGATGTAACTTAGCCTTCTTTAAAATCAATGAGATTTAAGTTCAGCTCGCTTATCCCGTAACTTGCAAGGACCATACGTTCTTCTTACAGTGGGGTCCCATTAGCTACAATTATCAATAAAAAGATATACAAGACTCTTATATTCCATTGCTTGTCAATGACATTAAGGGAAGATGCCCACTGAATTGCTTTACTTCTGCCAAATAACCACTGTATTATTCAAGATTGCTCTTTCCGCTGGGCTAATGAAAATGTTGAAAGCTGGCTTCCTTGCAAGTGGATGCTTCAGGAGCCGAGCTGCCCAAATTTCCATTCTTTCATTTTCTTACCCCTTTCAGCATGCCACCAGGGCTGTTTCTCTAAGATGCTTATTGTTGCATTCTTGAACAATATTCTTGAACAATCAAAAGAGAAGGCACTCTCTTGCTTGCAATGCAGCAGGTGATTTAGAAAAGCCATTATGGCTGCTCAGGAGGGCAAAGAATGTCTGGCAGGAAAGTGGAGCTGGCAGGCCCTGGATAGGCAGGGAATCCCGAACAACACACACAAAAGCCTTTGGCAGGGAGGAAATGAATGAGGTTAAAGTCAGCATGAAAGATCTCAGAGCATATCCTGAGAAACGGAGCATAAAATCAGAGCAAAAATAATTCCTCAGCCGAAGAAAGATTGCCCATCCTCACATGACAATCAACAAAAAGGCCAAGAGGCTTTTATAGGTTCAGGACAGGGGTCATTCTGCCTAGGATATTTCCCCTGTATAAGTGTATTGTCAGTGCACAAATGTTCAGAGGAAGGATATGTGGCTGTTTCATTGGGAAGGTGTAGCTTGGGAAGGCCAAGAGTCATCATCATCATCATCATCATCATCATCATAATTTATTATTTATACCCCGCCCATCTGGCTGAGTTTCTCCAGCCACTCTGGGCGGCTCCCAGTCAAGTATTAAAAACAATACAGCATTAAATATTAAAAACTTCCCTGAACACGACTGCCTTCAGATGTCTTTTAAAGATAGGATAGCTGCTTATTTCCTTCACATCTGAAGGGAGGGTGTTGCACAGGGTGGGCGCCACTACCGAGAAGGCCCTCTGTCTGGTTCCCTGTGACCTTACTTCTCACAATGAGGGAACCACCAGAAGGCCCTCAGCGCTGGATCTCAGTGTCCAGGCTGAGCGATGGGGGTGGAGATGCTCCTTCATCTCAAACATCATCTCTTGATGAAGGAATATCAGATTTGGGGTTGGCAGTCATGACAAGGAGCCTTCCTTCTCCAAGGTGGGTTCATGGGGCATCATTCAAAGCACTGGAAGGGCTGTTGCTCAGTGGGGTAGAGCAACTGTTCTGCATGCAGAGCATGGGAAATATTTCTGTCTGGAACCCTGGAGAGCCACTGCCAATCAACATAGAAAACACTAGAAGGACAAATAGTTTGAAGTGGTATAAAGCAGTCTCCTGTGGAAGGAGGAGGTAGAGTACCAGAGTACTAGAGCACTCCAATTGGAGAACAGCTTTTACCAAAGGTGTCATGGATTTTAAAGACACTCAAACTCAGGATGAAAAGGAGAAATGCGCTAAGAGGAAGGCACACTTGGCAAACCCTCACCATGATCAACTCCCACCCAGAAACCTATGTCCCCACTGTGGAAGGAGGTGTGGATCCAGAACTGGCCTCCAGTCATTTGCGGACTCACTTTTCAAACCATGTTTATGGAAGACAATCTTACTCGGCTACGAGTGATTGCCAAAGAAGAAGACCCTTGCCAACGGATCTGTAAATATGCAGTGCCAAGACCAGTAATGGAGTTCTTCCTTCTTGGTGTAAAGTAATGGCAAGTGAAAGAGTTCATTAGCTGGGATGGATGTGGATGTGGAAGAGAGTGCCTTCCCCACTCAGGAGCTAGAGATTGAGGACGCTATGGTCACATGCCCTCTTAACATCCCACTGATCAAAATTGGGATGCTTGTTGTAGTTGTTTTGCTCCTGAGCTCTCGCACGAAAGCGCTGGACCAAAATACAAGCATCTTTTGGTCCCCCACACTGGCACATGGCAGACAACAAAAACCCCCAGGACAATCTGGGATCTAATCAGAAGCCAGGATTCGCTTCTGTGATTCTGGGGTGTCCTGCTCAAATTGGGACTATTGAGGGGTATGCATGCAGTCACACATTGACTGGCTAGCCACACTCCCACACTAAGGTCTCTGAGGTGCCTCTGCCTTCATTGCAATGTCCTACTGGGCCTTCCCCCATGATCATGCCACCTTCCTAATGGCTTCACTGGGTACAGCTCTACTTCATAATTGCACTTGTTCAAGGACTGAAGAACTCACAGTTTAGTGAATAGGATTGCTAGCTAAGAATATTCCCTTTCATTTTGATTCTGGCTGTACTCAGAGTCTATGGGGGCTGTTCTGCAATTTAGGAATGGAGTAAGCATTTGTTTTTGAAGTCCAAGTCCCTGGCAAAAAGCAATTCTTTCCCTACAGAATTGTGAAAATGAATGCTAGGGTTAGCATTTTATGGTTGAAATGCTTCAGTTAAGCTTTCTGCTGACTGTAGGGTGTGCATGAAGCTTGCATCTTAATGCTCACCTGCTGTCTGCTCGAACCCCTGCCAAGATTACTACAAGCCGGGGATGAAAGTGCAAAAGATTTTAATGCTGGCAAACTTCATATATCTAAATGTTTTAGATTCTTTTAATGCTCTGTGCATGTGGATAAGAATCAAAATTGCAACTCCAGAGACTCTAATATAGAGTGCTTCAGTATGCAGTAGGTATTTTTAGTAGAACAAGCCCATATAATAAAGGATATGGCACTGTTACCTCTTCCTCTTAATGTTTCTTTTACTGCCTCCATCTCTTTTGAAAAGCTCCTCACAGCCAATGCTTACATTATTTTGTGATGTGGCAAAGTCTTAACAAAGTCATTTTATTTTATTCCCATGTTGCTTTTGTGTGGTGAAGCACCAAGCTCATTGCTCAAAGCCACAAAATACACAAAGTCTCAGGGCATGTGCAGAGTTTTATTTGATCCAAGCTTCTTGGTAAACACACTCACACTAGCGCACACCAGCTCACCACAAAAAAGAAATAACATGGTAAAATCAGGGACAGACAGGTGGATTGGCCTATGCTATATGTGTCCCATGCCTTTCCTATTCTAAACTACAGGGCAATGTGGTGAGACCTTAGCTTTCAGCATCTCTGTTAGAGCCACCACCACCAGTTCAGAATTTGTATCTCCTCATCCCTGGAAGTAGAAGCTGGGGAAGAAAGTATATCTGCTAAACTCTGGTAAAACCAGAGAAGATTAGGCCAACTTCATCAAGATTCCCCGAACGTACAAAATTTTCACAGGTTGGAAGTTGAGGGTTTTCAGAATGTGGAATATTCATGGAAATGTTGTCTCAATTAGACCAGGGATAGCCAGTGTTGTTGGACCACAACTCCCATCAGATCCCTAGCATGGTCAGTAGTCAGGGGTGATAAGTGTTGGAGTCCAATAACATCTGGCAGTTGGCACACTGATTACCTCTGCATTAGGCTCTCCCTGAGAGATATCTTATGAGATCCCTCCCAACCCACCAGAAAAGAGCCTGGTGGGAAATGTGGCTTCTTCTCACTCAATTCCAGTATTCTTTAATCCAGAAACTCAATGGATGAGACCAATGATTTGATTGCTTATCACCTGGCCACATCAGAGGGTGCCATTTGGATGATAAAGAAGCATGAAATTATCCTTGCTGGGTGCCATTAACAGAGTGGTGTCAGTCCAAGTTTATAGGAGATGTCAACAGAAGGCAGCAGTCCTAAAATTTTATCTCAAGGGTCAGTTTAGCCAGGAATTATGTGGCACATTTTTAAAGTCCAAATTGCACTGTGCCGGTGATAACCTAATAGTTGCCTAGTCTTTGTTACCAGCGCATGTAACAATTTGGCAAGTGTTGTGGTCATGTGTTAAATTACAATTTGTTTTTATAAGGGCTTTGCCTTGTTTTAATTCAGGGCTTTGTTTTTGGAACTTGGACCATACAGCTGTATTGTTTGAGAATTCAACTTTCTTCTTTACAGAGCAGCTCTGTGGAGGCCATCTTTACCCTAGACAAAAATAATTTGTTTCCAGTTCTTTTTACCTTGTTGACATTTTCTGTGTTACAAAGTCAGATGTAGGTACTTTAGTGTTATAAGGCTATTATTTTGCAAGGTAAAACTTGGAATTAGTTTAGACACATGTTTTGAACACCCCATAGATTGACATACCATTTAGAGGAAGTTGTGATGGATTAAGTATTAGCTGGGTATATTTCTATAGTTCCCATCCATGGCGCTATTTACATTACTGCACACCATTGAATATATGTATTTAACTTTATTAGAAACACAGTTAAATATATAGCTGGGCAAAGGGATGGTTATTAATGATAATAATAATAATTACACAGAAAGCAAATACAAATGTTACATGCTGGGATCTTAGTCTCAAAACAGTAAGCTGGATGAAGGCGTTGTGTTCTTTACATGAAAATTCTTCAGCTGCAACTGTGGCCCAACCAGAATTAGACTTGGCAGCTAATCAGGAGCTGAGGTGCATCTTAGATGCCAAACCACCCACTTGTACAGGCAGTTTGACATTCTATAAAAGCTCTTGCTGTTACTCCAGTCGAGTGGATCAGTGTGCATGCCTTCTCACCCTTTGAAGACAGGGTCCCCATCTGGTTAGCTGTGCCTGCTCCCCTTCTCCCAACTCCCCCCCCAATCCTCTTGCCAATTGCATCATAGCAACAACTCCATAAACAATGTTTTTGTTTAAGAAAATATGAGCTACACATGCTAACCACAATTTTAACACAGAATTAGATGCATTTGATTTCAGTGAGTTAAGACACATGTTCGTTATTTAATCAATTCAGCAAAATGTATATGCTGCTTGATTATCATTAAACCTCAGGGTGCTTTACAAAGTAAAACAAACCCTTAAAATTATCAATAAAAGACAAAACAGGGATTTCCCCCCCCCTTTAACCCCCCCATTTACTAACTAGTTACATAATTAGCAGTAAGCCAAAAACAGATCTAAACACTTGTATCTTCTACAGGTCCAGATTTGCTTGCTTAAACAAAAATGTTTTAACCAGAAAGAGTACAATGAAGAGGCCTATCTGATTTCAATAGGCAGGGAGTTCCACAGCGTAGGTGTTGCCACCCTAAAAGACTGATCTCTTACAACTGCAGAATGTGTTAGCATTACGTGGCACCTGCAGCAATGCAAGTTCTTTTTTAGAGCTAGTTCTTTATAAAAATGAACTTGTCAGGTTCTGGTGCGGCATGTACCCAATTGCTTTCAATATGTGCAGATCTCTTCCATGCATGCAGAGGACTGAGCTGGATTCAAGCTCCTTTCACTTTTTTATTTGGTAGTGTTTAAGGAAGCTACCGTCTCAGCACCAATACCAATTGTATTAAAATAATCATCAGCTCTTGTGTAGTGTGTGTTGCTCTAATCATTTGTGCTGGCATACAGTAACTGTCTGCAAAGGCATCACAAAGTCACAGCAATTCCAACATAATGGCACATTTGACACATTGCGATACTGCAGCAGTTTTATCTTACTTATTCAGTGTAATGGTTTGAGAGTTCGATTGAATTCATGCAATGCACTTTGGTGCTGGTAGAGCAAGCCTTAGGATTTATACTTTATCAGCTTGCCAGTCTTACAGCCCTATTCCTAGCAATGAAGTGAATGGAAAGTGTAGTGATGCCTTTTTAAAGGTTGTTCTTGGTTATTGAGGAATTTTAAAAAAGGTAAAGGACCCCTGGATGGTTAAGTCCAGTCAAAGGCGACTATGGGGTTGTGGCGCTCATCTCGCTTTCAGGCTGAGGGTGCTGGCGTTTGTCCACAGACAGCTTTCCGGGTCATGTGGCCAGCATGACTAAACTGCTTCTGGCACAACGCAACACTGTGACATAAGCCAGAGAGCAATGATCATTGCAACAAGCAGCAGAAGTGTTTAAATTCAGCACGGGTTTAAGGAAAGGTAAAGCAGGCCAGAATCATCATCTGTGGTTAATGTGGTTATGTATTAAAGTTTTATATCCCTAAGTGCAACTTATTCACAGTTTAGTCCCTAGCAGGAAGGCAGTAATAAAAACAGTGCTTATTTGAAAAGGCTATTAATTTAACGGAGTTGCTAAAACAGAGCCTGCTGTACATGTTTGGGGGAAAGAACTCACACTGTTTCAGTTACAAAACAAAAGCATTGCACAGTTTAATTAATGCACTTTATTAATGAAATCCTACATGTTTCATACTTTGCACATATGCAGAAACTACTTAGTTTTCAGTGAATAGTTCTGCACCTTTAGCGTGAAACAAAGCAGCTACTTTATGTTCATGCTGCCAGAACTGTTCTTCTACACCCTTGGTGGTATTTCACTTACTCAGAGTAGACTCATTGAAGGCAATGGACATGAAGGAGTTAATTTCAGTGAGTCTACTCTTGAGTAAGATTGAGTTGCATATCACCCATTTTTTAATCATTTCAGTTGTGGCTTCTGAAGTTCGTATAAGGTACTGTGAAAATGCAGACCAGCCATGGAACCACGACAAGCTGTCTGTCCTCAGCATCACATCAGCCGAGGAGTTAATCATGGGTACCAAAAGGGGTGGGGGCAAAGGGGCAGAGACAAATGGTGCTGCCATGCATTATAACAGGACAGCCACAAAACTAACTCAGATTTGAATACCTGTCTCTTTTCACCGTTCTTTGCTTCCGCAATTAAAAGGTATACTAGGCACCAGTGGTTGCATGACTCATGAGGATGTTGGAAGCTGTGCAGCCAAGATGCGGTTTCACGGAGAAAGATGTTAGAAGTGCCTTAGAGGTTTTCTGACACAATTTTCAGTTTCTGAATCCTTGCTTCTAGCCACGTGAATATTTCACTCTGCTTGTGAAAGGTAGGGGGTGATTTGCAAATATGCTGGGAACACATGTTCTTTTCCAGTAAAGGCCTAACACTCACCCTTTCCCCAATGGCTTTTTCACAGTCTGAATTCACTTCCCTTGACTTTGTTGTTATTGTTGTTTACTCGTTTAGTCGTGTCCGACTCTTCGTGACCCCATGGACCAGAGCACGCCAGGCACGCCTGTCTTCCACTGCCTCCCTTCCCTTGACTTATAAACTTCCAAATCCTACTTTCATCTATATGGAATAATAACAACAACAGAAAAACCCTGTTAAAGATGTTTTATGCAACAATTGCCTTGAAAGTAGTCTTCTGTTACTTTCTTTATTATACTGTATTTAGAGAACTCAGCTAAAGAAGTCTCATTGAAATCAGTGGCATGATTCCTAGGCTCTGATCCAACTAAAGTTAGTAGCATTGAAATTCCATTGAAATCAGTGAAGTTTGTCACATTGGTTTCAGTGGAACCTAAGCACAACTGGCTTTTCATCAGATCAGGGCCTTAGAATTATGCCATTGACCTCAGTGCAACTTCTACTGTGCAAATGCCCTGCAGCCTGTGGCCTAAGGAAATTTTGTGAAAGGCACTTTTTAAAAATGATTTATAATGTGCCTCAAAATATGAAACCATGCTCCAGCTTATACACATTTGAACACTTTGTTGAAACACAAATCATGTAATTCAGGTTCAGTTTGTTTTTGTTTTGTTTTTTTCTCTTTGCCACCCAAGGTCTACAAGATGGTGAAATGATATTTAAGGTGCAAATATAATTTGCTGCCAGTTTTTACATTTTGAATCCCCACCAACACTTGCTGCTTTCTCTCTGGAGTGCCTATGTGTAGCGAAGTATGGCCAACATAGTTCATTTTTTAATGAAATAACCTTTACATAAACCATTTCCCACACCATATGTATGCAAACCAAAATGACTTACATTTATTCTATCATTCAGGGGTAGCCAACATGATACTCTCCAGAAGTCGTTGGACTCAAACTCTCGTCAGCCTTGGCTAGGATGGCCAATGATCAGGGATCATAGGAGTTTTAGTCCACCCTGTTGACTATCCCTGCAGTTAGACACCAGTAGGACCTGTCCAAGCCATTCTGAAGCCTCGGGCAGAGCAGGATCTGCTACCACTACCTGCATTCTGCTGGTACCTGCTACTTTCTTTCCAGCACTACAGAGAAGTCGCCTCAAGTCTCATGGTAAAGAGGGTGATCTACTTTCCCTCCCAATCTGCCTCAGTGTGGCTCATGGTATTTTGACTCACAGATCTGCATTCGAATTAAAGCCACAGATGACTCTCAGTAGTGGGTTGTGGTGCAGGAGAGTGCTGCTTTCTTGACCTTCAGTCACCATCATCACTGTGGTGCACCAGGGCAAGGCAGCAGCGAGGCTGGCATGGTGCAAACACACCAACGGGGGGGGTCAGATTGGCTCCATTGGCATGTTTGCACTGCACCAACCTCACTGCCACCTCACCCCGCCTAGTACACCACTGTGATGGCAGTGATGGGAAGTCAGGTAAGCAGCACTGCCCCCACCAACCACTACTACTGTTGTTGTTGTTGCCATCTGTGTGCCTCAAGAGACAATGGAGTGAGACAATGGCATGCTCCTCAGGGGGTGAAGTTAAACCATTGCATTAGCAGCACCAAAGTGACCTTTCCAGGGCCCAAGCCTGGGCAGTGTGTATGGAAGTCCTTGGCTGCCCAGTTGACAAGACCCCTCCCTTGACCTTGCTGGTATGGTTCAAAGGAAAGCAGAGCAATATTACTGTTGACTCTGTGATTATAGCAATGGATAGAGGAAGGATTGGTGTTTATCTTCCTGTCTATCAGACTGAATCATAAACAGAAATGCCTGTAATGAGCAGTTATTTGGAACTGACCGTGGTGCTATATGAATGCAGCTCTTAAGGTTCTGGTTATTGACCACCAAGTTCAAAGCCAGATTGCCATACAGTGCTTAATCCAGTGAATGTTGGCAGGGAAGGGCCAGCTTGCGCAACATACTGTTCTTTTTTAAATACAACGATATAGCAAGTTTATACAATTTTGCTGAGCATTAGGTAAAAATAGGAATTCCTCTATTATCTGCTTTCCACTAAGGGCTTCCATTGTCAAATGTTCAGTCACTTGACCAGCACCTCCTCTCTTGTAAGAGAGGCTGAACACGAATTGTGAGAGTAATTGAGAGAAATAATGAACAGTATTGTTTTCACAAGAAACAGCACATAGAATATTCTATGTAATTTGCAGTTCAAGTTTCATAACCAGGTTTATGTAACTTTGCTGCATTCCGCTTCCTTTGTAATTTGCAGAGCGTTTCCCAGCGCTCGTGACCCCTCCAGTTTCCCTATGGAAACCTCAAGCCAAAAGCTTTGTGGTATATAATGGATTGCCGATGTCAAAACTGTGTCACCCTGAAGACACGTTAGTGGGTGAGAATGGTCCTCTCTGAATAGGCAACAGCTGTCATCTCTTTACTTGTGATGGCTGCATGTCATGAAAGTCTCCTCTACCCATTTATATTGGTGATTACAAATCGTTCCCAATGATAAGCTATTTGAGTCATTAGTGAAAGGCAGTTTTCTCTCTGAAAAAGAAAGTAAAACTATGTATTGTTCCCTGCAACTTTAGAATCTTCTATTTTTGGAATAATCACATCTTTTGTGGAGACGTGTTGTCATTTTTAGAAACGCTGCGCATCCAGCATGAAAAAGGCACAGTGAGCCATGGTGAATATAAATTGGTGTAGGGGGTGGTAGGGGTGGCAGAGAGGGGGGCTTCAGGTTGCTGGTTTCCTGTAATCTTGGTTCTCCAACTCCATTAAGGAGAAGGAGAAGCCTGCAATCAATAGTTTGGCAAGTTATTTTGAATTCAAATATGGAATCCATCTCTCCATCTTGCCTATTCTCCTTTGCTAGCCTTTCGTCAGAACAACTCAGTCAGCCTGAGCCAGGATTCACCTAACCACGTAAAAACTCACAAGACATTATCTAAGTAGGTTGAGCATTTGAAGGACTGCCTACATTGGTATGCAACTCTGGCCTGCTACTAAATTTGATCAAATCAGTGGGAACTAGGAATAGGATTTTTCAAATAGCACACTTTTGCTTTCTATCCTGTGTGGAACAACATTTCGCCCATAACAGATCATCCTTTTCCCCACAGCTCCTCTTAAAAATGCTAAGACTCCATGAGCAATCTCCAAATGCTGATTTTCATGTTAGCTGGCCATTTGCATTAATCCTTAACCCCAAATCCCTCTTCTTCCTTGATGCACACACAAGCCTTGATGTACATAGCTTTCCTTATTTACTTCCAGCGAATGAATAGTTCTGTGTATATGTCCTTTTGCACAACCACCTTGTGCTTTCCATTCAAGTGAGCAGAAGAGAAGGGCATGTTGTATATACCTCATCATAGAGTCTGGCCCAGAATAATGGATTCATATTCTATTTACTAATAATCAAAACAGCAACATCCGCTCATTACATATTTTGGTTTTTACGTCTTTTGCCCCCATACGCTGAGCTCTTCGTGAAGAAGGACAGGCTAGAAATGCTTTAACACAATGTTGTTGTTGTTGTTGTTGTTACACCCTTGTATAAATAAATGAATACTCCAATAAGAGGTTTGACTGGCTGGCTGATATCTTGAAGAGGAGGACTACACATTGCCACATTTTGTTATAGCTCCTACTTCTGGATTGTGTTGGGTGGAGAACCTGCGAGAAAATGCCAGAGATCTTATAAAACATGAGCAGGAAAGCACAACCAAATTAAGCCAATCAAGGTGTAACTGAAGTGGGATTCTGTTTTTGACTTCACATAGTCTTAAATCAGGATTCGGAAAAGCAAAAATGTTTATATTTAGGAGCCATAGATTTTTATTTTGCTAGGTAAATGAAACATAGCATCTTACACTATGAGTACTTTTTAAAGATCATGGTCATTATGCTTGTAGTAATAATTTTCTAGCTGCTTTGTCTGCAGATCCAGGCAACATTAAACATAATTAAAGTGATGTATAAACACACTTCCTAGCTGCCATTATATCCCATTATGGTTCTGGAATTAGCTAGGAGCTAAAACTCAAATGGAGCCATAAATCAACTAAGCAGATGCCAGCAGCCTCTTCTTTAAATGTTAGTTTCCTCCTAACAGAAGTGACAAGTATGTGGGCTGCTGCATATTCACCATGACTCTGTTGCATCACTCACAAACAAAAGCCATAGCCTTTTAAAGGCTGAATAGTATTGCAATTATTTATTATATTATTATTATTCCACCTTTCCTCCAAGAAGCTTAGAGTACTGTATATAGTTTCTAGATTATACACATTTAAGATTTTTTGAAAATTGAGTGGGCGGTAGTGGAATCACTTGTTTCCTCTTCAGTTCTTTTGAGCACCTGATCCACACTTTTTATTTGGGGTCACATTATTTTTCTTTAAGGGTGATTACTTTTATTTATTTTTGTCTGATTGACTGAGATGCTCCATGTGTGCTGTTGGCTATGCCTGAATCCCCACAGGGTGAAAACCCATTGGTGGAGAGGGGCTTAATGTCCCTAGGTGAGAGATGGGGGAGAGGTTGCCTGTATCACCTCAGATGAGAAAACTGGAGGAAATGAGTGGGGTCTTTTTTATGTGGTCTAAACCACTGAGCCTCTTGGGCTTGCCGATCAGAATGATGGCAGTTCGAATTCCCACAATGGGGTGAGCTCCTGTTGCTCGGTCCCAGCTCCTGCCCACCTAGCAGTTCAAAACCACGTCAAAGTACAAGTAGATAAATAGGTACCGCTCTGGCGGGAAAGTAAACAGCATTTCCATGTGCTGCTCTGGTTCACTAGAAGCGGCTTGGTCATGCTGGCCACATGACCTGGAAAAACTGTCTGCAGACAAAACGCCAGCTCCCTCGGCCTATAGAGCAAGATGAGTGCACAACCCCAGAGTCGTCCACGACTGGACCTAATGGTCAGGGGTACCTTTACCTTTAGATGATTATTGGTTGATTATTGATAAAATATTCCACTTTTTTATTGAAGTAAGAATTGCATAGGTCAAATATTGTGGTGGGTGTAAGGAGCGTGTGGTAGTTGAGAGTGACTGTGTATGTCTAAGACTGTCTAGAATGCTGCCAGTGGAGTTCTGAAAACTGGGTTTGTTGTTGGTAAAGGAGACCAGTGTATGAATGTTTTAAATCAATATTTTAACCTTAAAAGGTTTAGAAAATCCTCCACTACTGTGCTTTAGCAAAAAGCAATTCACAACTCTTCGGTGTTTATCAGGCAACATTTTGAGCACTACAGCTTGGTGTTCGTATATTTTGCTTTTCACATTTATATCTCACTCTAGGAAAGTCAGGGTTGAATTGGAGATTTGAACCCCAGTCTCCAAAATCCAAGCCCAACACTCTTACACCTCATTTATGATTATAAATGGCATACCTCTATGAAATACATTGGTGGGAAACTAATGAAAAATGACAAAACTTCTTTGTCTTTTTTTGCAGTGAATTTTGATCACTTCCAGATACTTCGAGCAATTGGGAAAGGAAGCTTTGGCAAGGTAAGAGAATAGTTTGTAATTTGAGTGTGGAGAGGGGGAGCAATTAAGTGCATTGTAGTAAAGATAAAAGGAGGTGTTCAATTAACTGTTTGCACTTGCACAAGGATTACCCCTAGAGCAAGGAGATATTCCTTCCCCTTCCTCTCCCGTCCGTGCCCCTCACTGTCTGCAAATCTGTTCTGGAGGATGGGAGGAACCTCCAGAAAAGATTGGGGGGGGCATGGAGGAGGAGGGGGGAATGATCTATCCCCATGGCTTGGTTTGCCCATCATAGCAAGCCAAGTCTTGGCTTCGCTGCCCAACTGAACTGAAAGGTCCAGGAAGGATCAAAGTGTCTGTGATTTCCACCCCAGGAGCAAACATATTTGCACACTCATGCTAAGTCATGGGTTGGCTTAGTGTTGTGTGTAAACACAACTGATGTGGCTTATATAGAAACCACAATACATATTGCACTGTATAGCAATAAAATCACAAGGTAAAACGTCACAACACACACAGTGCAATCTGATACATGTCCATCCCAAAGTCCCTTTGAGTTCTAGAAGTGCATATAGCAGCTGAAAAGAGGGTTGATTTCATGGGCTTGGCTGTATTATCAACTGCCTGCTACTTCCGAACCTTTGAATCAAGATTTGGGTCATATTTCAAATCTCTTTTTAAAAGGCTTTATTTAGAAAAGCGACTTGGCCCACGTCTGATTGTCTTAATTTTAATTTTGACAAGCTCATCTCTCTTCTCAGGCCCTGATGAATGTCTTTGAAACCAAAAGACATTATTCCTCTACTAATCCAAAAATAATCAGGGAGCTTAAGGTAAAAGTGCTAAGTGTCTTGGAATCAGCTGACTTGCAATGTGCAATTTATTCAGTGACTCATAGAATGGGTTATGGCTCATGTGTATGAGTTGTTATTTCCATTACGATCTGTGTAACCTTTTAATTCATTGCCCAATAAAAGGAGCTAATGAAATGCAGTCTGTGGGTTCAGGCAGGTGTCAGAATGTGCAAAACTCTTACTTTTACTGAATATTCCTGTAATAGTATGCTACTGAAATAAAAAGCCGTGCCTTATCCGTTGAGCAGGTATATAAAAAGGCACACATTGAAGGTGCACATTAATTTAACAGGAGTATACCGAGAGAGAAATAATGACCCGGCAGAGGTTGAAAATACATGTCCTTTTCAAAATCTAGAAAGAAAATCCATCCGGGTATAAATGTTTTAACAGCTAGACTTTCCACTTTAAGCAGAGTTGTTCAAACCCAGAAAATGCAATTCTTACCTGTGACTGGAGGTGTGAAATATTCTGGACTGAAGTGTGTGCTTTGAAGGTATCTTTCAGGTTTTTAAAGCAGTCATCTACTTAAACCCTGTGCATCATTCTGCTTTGTATATGTATATCACCACCCTAAACAATCCTGGAGGATATTTATTTAGTACGACAAAGTCAGATAAGAGCCATCATTTGGAGACTCACCTTTTTTAAAAAAAAACCCACAAGATACATCTGTGCTGGAAATAAATTACTAAGCGGCAATTATTCTGGAAATCTTAATATCAAGTTTATCCACACAGATTGCCGCTCCCCCCCCCCCCACATTCTTGTCTTGCTCCTTTGATAAGATGGCTCAGTCCTACCCTCAAAGTGCCCCATTTAAGAGCCTTCTGCTCGACCGTTCTGGCAACGAAAACACCATGTTTGGTGGGTGGGAGAGGGAGGTCTGGGCCAACAGAATGGAAGGCTGCTTGAGTCAGCAGAATTGAGGAGAGGGATTCTGTCACTCAATGCAACTCTCCCAGCCTTGCATTGGGGTTTTGGTGACTGCAGCCTTACCTGTGAGTAAGTCTCATAGAATTCTCTAGGACTTACTTCTGAGTGCACATTACTGTTAGTCTGAATCTTATACCTCGTGGACACAGTGTACTCATATAGGGACAATGCTATCTCAAGCTGTTTTCATTATGTGTAGTTCAGTTCAAAAGTACTAATTCACCACAATATAAACATGGCTGGCACCAGGACACGCCATCCTGGGCCCAGAGAAATTCAGAAGGAGTACTTAGTATGGTGGGTTTGAACTGAGAAAGGGAAGGAATACTCAACTCTGCTTTCCACTCTACTGAAGTGGCACATGTCACTTAGCACAGGGGCATGTTTTGCAAGAGTGGACATGAGCCAACAGTGTGACGCGGTAGCTAAAAAAGCCAATGCAATTCTGGGCGGCATCAATAGGAGTATAGCATCTAGATCAAGGGAAGTAATAGTGCCACTGTATTCTGCTCTGGTCAGACCTCACCTGGAGTACTGTGTCCAGTTCTGGGCACCACAGTTCAAGAAGGACACTAACAAATTGGAACGTGTCCAGAGGAGGGCAACCAAAATGGTCAAAGGCCTGGAAACGATGCCCTATGAGGAACGGCTAAGGGAGCTGGGCATGTTTAGCCTGGAGAAGAGGAGGTTAAGGGGTGATATGATAGCCATGTTCAAATATATAAAAGGATGTCACATAGAGGAGGGAGAAAGGTTGTTTTCTGCTGCTCCAGAGAAGCGGACACAGAGCAATCGATCCAAACTACAAGAAAGAAGATTCCACCTAAACATTAGGAAGAACTTCCTGACAGTAAGAGCTGTTCGACAGTGGAATTTGCTGCCAAGGAGTGTGGTGGAGTCTCCTTCTTTGGAGGTCTTTAAGCAGAGGCTTGACAACCATATGTCAGGAGTGCTCTGATGGTGTTTCCTGCTTGGCAGAGGGTTGACTCGATTGGCCCTTGTGGTCTCTTCCAACTCTATGATTCTGTGATTCTATGATTCTATGATTCTAAGAGTGGAGGGGGGCTTATCAACTTTTTTCAGAATTGTCATCGTCAAAGTGTTGCCGATTGAGGGGTCGCCAACGTGGTTCCTTCCAGATATTGTTGGACCAAAACCCCCATCACTCCCAGCCCGCATAGTCAATGATCAGATATGGTCAGAGTTGTAATGCAAAGCCATGTTGGCTAACCCTGTAATAAATGTGCACACACCAGTTTGTGAAACCCCCTTTCACACATAGCTGCAGAGGAAGGGGGAATTCTTCCCTACAGTAAAAAAAACTAAGCTGTTGTGGTTTGGGGTGGGGGGCTTGGAGAGGAGACTATATTGGAAATACAGTGGTACCTCAGGTTACAGATGCTTCAGGTTACAGACGCTTCAGGTTATAGATTCCGCTAACCCAGAAATAGTACCTTGGATTAAGAACTTTGCTTCAGGATGAGAACAGAAATTGCACCGTGGCGACAGCGGGAGGCCCCATTAGCTAAAATGGTACCTCAGGTTAAGAACAGTTTCAGGTTAAGAACGGACCTCCAGAATGAATTAAATAATAATAATAATAATAATAATAATAATAATAATAATAATAATATATTATTTAGACCCCACCCATCTGGCTGGGTCACCCCCAACCACTCTGGGCGGCTTCCAACAAAACACTAAAATACAATAACCTATTAAACATTAAAAGCTTCCCTAAACAGGGCTGCTTTTACATGTCTTCTAAAAGTTTGGTAGTTATTTTTCTCTTTGACATCTGGTGGGAGGGCATTCCACAGGGCGGGCGCCACTACCGAGAAGACCCTCTGCCTGGTTCCCTGTAACTTGGCTTCTCACAGCGAGGGAACCACCAGAAGGCCCTCGGCGCTGGACCTCAGTGTCTGGGCAGAATGATGGAGGTGGAGACGCTCCTTCATGTATACTGGACCGAGGCCGTTTAGGGCTTTAAAGGTTAACCCAAGGTACCACTGTACATTGCTGGCCTGGTTATGGTAGGGTGAGAAATGCTTGCGTATGGGCCCTGCCAATGTAGTCCTGGTATCAGAGATGTACCTAGGTCCCCTTGGGCCCCTGGCAAGGAGCAGTATCAGCAACTCCCCCCCCCAAAAAACCCCCACCACCCCATAACTTTACCATAACAACCACATTAGAAATTAGTACATTTTATGTGACCCAAGTACTTGAAGTGTCCTGAGTGAGAGCAAAGTGAGGAGGAAGGGTGAAACTATTTGCATTCCTTTGTGCCACAGTGCAAGACAGACAAGAAGCTACTTCCATGCTTGATCTCCCCGCAACAGCAGTGGCATGTCACTACACACATATGCCATACACTCCATCGTCTGATAGGTGACTTTTGCACTCCCAGTGGGGGTCAGTATTGCCAGCCACTGGGTGTGCCTCTCCCTGGTATTCATATACATGGAAGGGAGAAGTGGTTCCCACATTGCCTGTGTTCGGTCTTGCATCTGTAACCTAATTATGTTTTAGCTGAATGGGCTTTTTCCAAATAGTTTTAGAAATGCAAGATACAGGATTTTTTCCTCTTTTTACAAATTCACTAACCCAGTTAGAGTGAACACGTCTCTTCCCACCCAATATATTTATCTCCTCTCTGAGAAGGAGAAAAAAAAAATTGTCGTTCTAATTTTGGACTTTCTACTAAAGAATATATAAATTCTGAACAATGATAAAAAAGATTAATTGACCAGTTCACACAGGATTCAGCATTTTCTCAACTGCTCTGCTCTTGTCCCACATGATCACTCCTTGCATGCCCCAGTTTGCAAACAGAGGTATGGAGACGTTCAGCAAGGGTTTCCTGTAATTCAGGGGACTCCAAGCAATGCTGCCAATATCATGGAAACTGCATGCTGAGTGCAGTGCATGTTTGTGTGCTTTTGTTTGTTTGTTCATGTGGTGGTATGTTTGGGGACTTCATGGAGAGTGAATGCATGGAAAAAAGGGACTGGGAATACGTGTGTGTGTGTGTAAAAAGTTTGTAGCTATGGTTTTGTGAGCACTATCTTAAAATGAAAACGGTATCTGAAGAAGTGTGCATGCACATGAAAGCTCATACCAATAACTAACTTAGTTGGCCTCTAAGGTGCTACTGAAAGGAATTTTATTTATTTATGTATTTATTTATTTTATTTTGTTAAAATGGAAATATATGCAACTCTAATGGAGTCTATTTCCATCAAATTAAAATTTCTATTTAACTAAGAGATCTACACATCTTTTAGTAAGAAACCTGTGAATGAAATAGTATAACCCACTCCAAGTGCACCTAAATGGTACATTAATACTTAGTGACAGCACGACCTTTTTCTCTGCCATCTAGAGCAACGGTTCTCAACCTGTGGGTCCCCAGATGTTGTTAACTACAACTCCCATCATCCCTGAGCTCTGGCCTTGCTAGCTAGGGGTGATGGGAGTTGTAGTTCAACAACATCTGGGGACCCACAGGTTGAGAAAGGCTGATCTAGAGAGTCACAGGTTCCCCATTCCTACTATAAGGCATGGCTGTATAGAAAAGCAGAGTATTGACAGGAGAAATCAGTAGTCCCCTGCCACTGAGATTTCATTGAGATGGGCTTCCATATCTGTTATCCTTGGTCAGCTGTTGGGGCACCAGTGCTGAGGTGGGGCAAACTGCTGACACCTGCCCTGGGACATGAGGTAGATGAGTATAGCCACCATTTACATTTTCAGCAATTACTCCTAGCTACTGTCACTCTGGGAGATTGTAGACAATGTAAATGAAGGCTAGACCCACCCATCCAATGCTTCTTGGAGCATTGGTGGTGCCACAGTGGCTGAATACCACTCTCAGGTAAGCCCACCAGGACATATCAGTAGAGGAGAAGATCCAACAGAGTGAACCATTCACTTTAACTTGGAGCTGGCCCTGGATTTAGTGCATAAATAATTGGAGCATTTTGTTCGTTTATAAAACTACTATTGCTAAGGGTGCAACTCAGTAGGTAGAATTATAAATTTGCAGCTGCTGGATGTGAACATGGAACAGCTAAATTAAATTAAATATAGACATAGTTGTTGATAAAATAATATGCGTTAAACAGAAGCCAATGGTAAGATTTAGTTTTGCCTGCGCTTCAATATTAATCTCTCTAATCCATGCTCCTCAAGCAATATGTGAACCAAAATGCAGCTGTCCTCCAAAACTCACACTTTTCTGAATTATGAGATGCAGTGTCCCAACCCAAATTTTGTGCAGAAATATGTATATTAGGCAAAAGTGTGCATAAAGAGCATATATTCGTGAAAATACAAACGTACAATATATTAGGCAACAATGCTTCAGAAACAGATAGGTAGTGTTGGTCTGCCATAGTCAAAACAATTTTCCCCCCCTTCCAGTAGCACCTTAAAGACCATCTAAGTTAGTTCTTGGTATGAGCTTTCGTGTGCATGCACACTTCTTCAGATACACTGAAACAGAAGTTTCCAGACCCTTCTATATAGTGAGAAGGTGGGGAGGGGTATTATTCAGAAGGGTGGTGGGAATGGGTGATTGGCAGATAGCTGTGATGAGCCTGTTGACGACTCTTAACGACTGCAATAGGTTGTTAGAAGGGTCTGGAAACTTCTGTTTCAGTGTATCTGAAGAAGTGTGCATGCACACGAAAGCTCATACCAAGAACTAACTTAGTTGGTCTTTAAGGTGCTACTGGAAGGAAAATAATGCTTCAGAAAGATGTTTATTAGACAAAATTGCAAAAAATAGGTATATTAGAAGAAATGTGTACAAACAAAAATGATAAGGGGTGTGTGTGTGTGTGTCGGTATATGTATATCACAACCTGATATGGAAAGATTATGATCTACACACAAGATAGGAAAAAGTGAGAAACTGAAACTGATACAGGCATACCTTCCTTGTACAGTGGTACCTCAGGTTAAGTACTTAATCCGTTCCGGAGGTCCGTACTTAACCTGAAACTGTTCTTAACCTGAAGACCACTTTAGCTAAGGGTCTGTAACCTGAAGCGTATGTAACCTGAAGCGTATGTAACCTGAGGTACCACTGTATTTAAGCAATCCTGCACTGGATAGGAACTCTCATTTTCTTTTCTTTAACATTTTTTTTAGCAGTAACATTTGCTGTTCAAGTAAAAGAACTGCCTGTGTTTTTAAGTGATGCTGGGCATTTATGCAGCAAAGCCAATCACACTTACCTGGGAGCAAGGACAGAGTCACACATCCATGTTTATCATTTGATAGTTGCAGCATAAACTGATGACATACAAGTGTGAAGTGGCTGCTACCCAGCAAACACCACAGAGAACTGTTTTTTTGGTGTGTTTTTTAACCACCTCTTCAATCGGTGGTCGACACATGCAGCCGTGTGAGTCACTTACAGTGCAGTCCTATGTCTACTCAGAAGCAACCCTTCACTGAGGTCAATTGGCTTTACAACCAGTTAAGTGTTGATAGGACTGCACCTCTTAAGTGGCAGCTGATGAACTGAATCAACTGATGGGTGAATCAGCCTCAAATTCTACCAATTTCCTCGTTTGCATCCTCTCTGAGGAAGATGGCTTTTGCATGACCTTCCTAAGAAAGGCTCACGTCTAATGTAGTTTGCTGTTCAGAAGTAGTTTAACCTTATGATTGCATGGCTTTAATAATTCACAGAGCTTGCAGATGAGAATGACAAAGCTTTAATCTACTTATATAAAGGTCACTGAGGCCTACACTGTAGAAATACTGCAAGTACAATCAGTTTCGAAAATGTCTCAGTATCAGTTCCAATTAGATTTTTTTTTTTTGCTTGACAGCAAAATGTACGTATGCTTTCTCCTTTTTGCACTACTTTAGAATAAGCTCTTGCTTTGCAATGTAAGTGTGTGTGCGCGCACACACACACACACACACACAATATCGCCATACATAAAGAAACCAATCCACACAATGAAGCCATTCCTGATGTAATACAAGAGCATGGAGCACCTGCTATATTTTACTTACCCCACCCATCAGATTGTAGAGGATTCCACCTCTGGATCACCATGAGGTGTGATGTCTCACTGCTGGACCACCAAGCTGACCCTTTTCTTTTCAATGGGTAGAATTCAGCATAGTTCTAAGGAGATCTTTCCATCAGCATATCAGCTTGCCAGCTGCAGCAATCTCCCTTCTCCTCCTCCCCCCCCATGCACTGTTCTGGGTTTCCCCTCAACCCCCCTGAGCCAATTTTCAGGAGGGGTGATGGGGGTATGCAGGGAGAAAAGGGGGGACGACAAAAAGCCCCATGGCATTAATAGAAGACTTTGCACTAGCTTCTGCTAGCAGGAGTCATGAGTTGAAATAGTTGATTCCAGCCCAATTTGTATATCTGCTTCAAGGTGTAAGATCCCATTAGAGGGACCCAGAAAATTAACATGAAAGATCAGAGCTTGGGGTCACCAATATAGGCCTTCGCTGGCATCTGGTGAGCTCCTACTTTTCTCACCAGTTGCTATGGTCTCACTGGATTCCCAAAATATCATTGACCTATAACTATGGGCCAGTAAGTTTGAATGAAATGCCGACAAAGGGACTTATCAGAACCTGAACTTTTAGATTCTACTGATTCAGATAAAAGATGAGTTCTACCACTGTCACAGCTGAAACCTCATAAGTTACAATGACACCTCATTAGCAACAGTATCAGTTCCACAGCTTCCTGGCAGTACAATATATCTCTCTTGCTTCAGAGAGAAGTAAAAGACCACTTCCCCCCTTTTACACAGTTAACTATTTACAAACCTAACAGTTTTTATAGCATAGTCAAAAAAAAAAAATAATAATCCTTCCAGTAGCACCTTAAAGACCAACTAAGTTAGTTCTTGGTATGAGCTTTCGTGTGCATGCACACTTCTTCAGATACACTGAAACAGAACTCACCAGACCCTTCTATATAGTGAGAAGGTGGGAAGGGGTATTACTCAGTACCTTCCCACCTTCTCACTATATAGAAGGGTCTGGTGACTTCTGTTTCAGTGTATCTGAAGAAGGGGGAAGGAACACAAAAGCTCATACCAAGAACTAACTTAGTTGGTCTTTAAGGTGCTACTGGAATGATTTTTTTTTTTTGTTTTGACTATGGCAGACCAACACGGCTACCTATCTGTAACTGGATTTATAGCATAGAAACATCATTACTTATATATTTCTCCTCATAAAGATACAGTTTCTTCACCTAGCCCAGCAAGATTTGTAGGGCCACATTGTTCTCTATCCCTGGCCTAGAGCCATCGGTTTATGCAGTGAAGAAGTTCTATACTTTCCATTCAGTCTTCTACTCCTGTGTAGAGAAATCCAAAAAAGGTCTATGAGCACCCGTGGACCTGAATAAAAAACTCCTTGCTGGCCCACGTAAGCTGCTCTGAGCTTTTTGCTGGAAGAGTAGAATATAAATTACATAGCTAATCCTTCCCACAGCCTAGTTCTTTAGGGCTTCTCCTGGCCCAGTTGTCTTTCATTTTAAGCCTAGATTACAATGAGGAACATCGCAATCCACAAAAGGCTTTACCCAGGCACACATGTTCTTGAAGCAAGCTGTTTTCCGAACAGAAACAGACCCTGTGGAATGTGCTTTGATCTACAGATCAGCTGATTGATTATTAGCTTTTGGACTTAGACTAAGTTTCTTGAAGTAGGATACATAATAAAAACAAGATTTTAACTTCAGTCTCAAACCACGGATCATGGATTTATATTCTAAAATATCCTATCCTGCAAATCAGAAATTCAAATTCTACAACAACGTTCTTTGTTCTGGTTGCTTTTCTTATAATCATTTGTAATAAAAATCTTGTCGCACTGAGCCTGATAACATGATGGCAAGAGAAAACCTGATATGTAGACATAGGCTAGGCCAGATCAAGGGCCCAAGGCAACTAGCAGCAAAATATCAAGTGTGCCTATTCAGATATAAGTCCCTTTGACTTAAATGAGACTTGCTGTCTGATGAAAGTTTGCAGCTTTAACATTCCTCCCCTCCCCTCTTAGTCTGATCACATGTGGAGTAATAATACAATCACACAAAAACATCTGGAGTTGACAAGCACAATTTCCTTCAGTTTCATTGCTTCCTTCCCTTTACAACCGTTTGGTCTAGACAAACACAGCAGAATGAAGTGGGAATGAAGTGATGCTGCTCTGAGCTGTGGTCATGTGTCTACTATGCACATTAACCTTCAAACTTGTTCTCTGCTGCTTTTATGAGATTATTTTGAGATAATGCTACTTTCATTTTGTCATATTTTTGTTTTATGAGTGTACTGGACTTACTGTTTTCAAAGGTCATTCTTTTATAATGTCATTGTATGTTGCTTAGATTACATACTATGTTTGCAGGCATATTAAAATCATTTACATAAATAATATCTATTGCTCAATAATGACCTGGTTTTAATGCAGGCAGATAAGAACCAAACTGGTAAGAGGCAAATGATGTGGTTGAAAACAGGCTGGTGGTCAGGTTCTGGAGTGAGCAAGCAAGGAAGCAGGGAGGCCAAATTATCTTCTCTCAGGGACAACTCAGACAGAGGAACCAAACCAAGATCAATATCTCAGCTGGGCCCCTATTGGTTCCTCAAGTCTGCTGAAGGGCAGTAGTACTAAATCTGGACATATCACACAGTGCAGCCAAGAGCAGACCAATAGCTCCTTCTTCCATGGTGGCGCAGGGAGCAAAGGTTTCTGTGCTGTGTTGCCAAGTCTCTGATTCAAGGCTTCTGGCATCTTACACAAGTAACAAGGAACAGTTTTCATTAACTGCCTCCCATGGATACCTGTTTCCCAAGCAGGTACTAGCAGGAATCCAGGTCACCAACAGTTGGTATATACTAGGCAATATGTATAATTATCTTTGAACATTTGCACCTTTATTTCCCATTAAGCATATAATGAAACTGATAAAAAATAATTAACATTATGACAAAGCTCTTTCCCTCAGATTGGAAATTGCCAGGATATAATTCCATACATTTAGACCACATGTTTTACAACATTCTTTGGGGAAATAAATTTTGCACCACTGAGAATCAGATATATTAAGGATTTCAATTACAGGAGGCATTGTGGCACAGGCTAGTTATAGATACCATCTATATTCCATACATAGTTGAGTGTTAAGTACTCATGTGAATAGAATTGCATGAGGAAGAAACTGGGTCTGTACTTGCTGCCGCTGCCTCAATCTTCATGCCTCTATCAGCTCAGATGCCTCCAAGTAGGTCTACTTGCATGAGTTAAATGCTCATATGAATCGACTTCTGCTGAGGGTACCCAGGTCAGTGTGGACTTGAGGCACAGGGAGGGATGAATGACTATCTCAAATTTGGTTTCTCCCACATTCTCATTTTTCCAGTATTAAGTTCCATTCTCCATATTTCCACATCTATCTGCAATTCCTTTTAGGGAAAAAAGACCTCATGAAAATTCTTCAGTATTTTAGACTGAGTTTCCCCTAACGTACACATCTTTGTATGCAATTCTACCTAATATACACATTTTTACAAAGTAGTTTCCCCTCGTATGATGTATTTTATGTTGGTTTCACTAATATATGAATTTTTGTGTGACGCTTTAGCCTAGTTTTGGCTGGTACCAGTTGGGTAGGTTTGCCTTTAAATGCAAACTGAATCAGATTTCTCTCTCATCCTTGGGCATAGGTCAAGGCCAGTAAATACAGTCCCATCTATTCAGGCAAATCCAGACAGAAAATGTTTCATTTCCTCACTGGAGCAGAAATCAGCTTTGCCCTCATTAAGTTTCTGTTGCTACAGTTTCTTTCAGCAGCCTTAGCTTAAGTGTAGTGTGGAAATATTCTGTTTTTGAATTGCTTTGTGGAGCCAGACCTTTGTCAGCAGCAGTTAGAGAGGATGAAGATTTAACAATGAAAATCTTGACCTGTCTGACCTCTCCTTTCCTCAGTAGAGTGGCTGCCTTTTGTGTGTGTGTGTACCTGGGCCCTCACTTCTCCCCACTGTATTCCTAAGCAGATATGTGGCAGAAATAGACAAAGGCCACGCACCACTTCTCTCTATTTCTAGGATGGGGGAATTGGTGGCAGCAGCAGAATTAAATACTCAGAATAGAAACTAAAATTTGGAACTAAAGCTGCCCATGCCAGAGCCTTAATACCTCGGGCAATTAAAACTAGACTGGCATCATTCCTAAAAAGTATGGGAGTGATCTCTGCCCTTGCACAGAGATTGCACTAATAGTTTGAGATGCCTCTTTCCAATGTATATGAAATGTTGGCTTGGATCCAAAGATTCCATTGAACAAATGGAATTGCCTTCCATTCATGCTGGGGAAATCTCTGGATTCAAGCCAGTGTAATTCTACAGCATTGAAAATATATTCTGTTTCTATGAAAAATATACTTCTGTTGAAAATGGAATCTACATCAAAGAAGACAAGAAGAGTCCTGCTGGCTCAGATCAACAGCCCATCTAGTCCAGAATCCTGTTTTCCAGAGTGACAAACCAGGTGCCTCTAGGGAGCCTGCAAATAGGACATGAAGGCAATAGTCCTCTCCTGTTGTTGCTCTCCAGGAAATGGTATTCAGCATCGTGTTGCCCTTTGAAGAAGGAGGCTGCATTTAAATCTGTCAAGATTAGTAGCTGTGGATAGAGCTGTGCTCTGTGATGCCCCTTATAAACCCACCTAAGCTAGTGACCAAAGGGACACGGGTGGCGCTGTGGTCTAAACCACTGAGCCTAGGGCTTGCCAATTGGAAGGTTGGCGGTTTGAATCCCCGCGACGGGGTGAGCTCCCATTGCTCGGTCCTTGCTCCTGCCAACCTAGCAGTTCAAAAGCACATCAAAGTGCATGTAGATAAATAGGTACTGCTCTGGGGGGAAGGTAAATGGCATTTCCGTGTGCTGCTCTGGTTCACCAGAAGCAGTTTAGTCATGCTGGCCACATGACCTGGGAAAACTGTCTGTGGACAAATGCCTGCTCCCTTGGCCAGTAAAGTGAGCGGAGCGCCGCAACCCCAGAGTCGTTTGCGACTGGACTTAACTGTCAGGGGTCCTTTACCTTTACCTTTAAGCTAGTGACCACCACCATTTGTTGTGGCCACAAATATGTACACCAGTCCTGACTATGTCGAATCCATTAGTAATTCCATAGGTAGAAGAGATGTAGAGGAGAAAGATTGTTATCTCTATGCATTTTGTCTATGTATGATTTCATAAACCACTCTAAGGCACCTTCAGACTTTTCCCCCTCCACATGTTCAAAGAACATGTGAGGGTGTTGCAGGGGCTCTGATGTGCCTGCTGACTCTAACCCGGTTAAATATTGAGCAGGAAAAACCAAAGGGTGAATCTTCATAAATTCAGTGAAACATACTAAGAATCCTCTATAGAATCCTGCCCTGTTTTCCCTACTGCATAGAGGACTCTAACTGAGTTCAGCCAAACACCTGAAGATGCCTTCTACAGACCCTGTCACTCAACACTTGAGGTCAGGGGACAGGAGACACTGAAACCAGGGCTGGCATATACATCATCATCAGGGAGCAGAGCTATCAGAGAGCTATGCACTATGACCCCAACATCTGTTAACTTGGTTTGTCATCACTGCCAGTGCACAAAACTAGGCTTTTTGGCCCTATGAGACCACTTTCCACTTATGTACATTTAACCCCCTTCTGCGGTGTTGTTGCCCACTTACTCCATTTGGAGATCCCTAAAATTCTCAGCATGAATTTATCTGCACGGCTATAATATTTACCACATTTTAACACTTGGTTGCAGGGATCAACACTGAAATGGATTGTAGCTTCGTCAACAAATTATAAGGCAATCAAGTATTAACATCTCAAATCCATTTTTCACCTGGCTTTGTTCCTAAATCTGCTGATCAAATGACATTTAATAATTGCGGGCAGGATTGGGTCAAATTAGCAAGAGTACAGGCAAGCAGTAGGCAATTGTGATTTGTAACATGAACGTAAGGCTTAAGATTCCCAATGCTTTCTCTTTTGTCTGTAGAACAGGAATAATTTCCTCATCAATGTGTAGTTGTTTCAATCTAAGTGCAGGCTATAGAGGGTAAATATTTGATTTAAGCTTTTAGCTGGAATTCAGCTTGCAGCCCGAGTTCCATATTTATTTTTTAATAGGTGCAGACGGGTGGATCCAAAATAGGCTAGGCTAGACAATCTCTGTTGGCAGCATTCTCATATTCTCTAAATCACTCTCTCTTTCATTAGAAGTTAAAAAGGCAGGATTTTAGAAGCCCTTGGTACCATGGTTGGAGGAGGCTATTTTCACATGGGAAGGAGCAAAGGAAGCTGCCATATACCATTGGTCCATCTAGCTCAATAATCCCTACAATGACAGTGGTATTTCAGCGGTTCAGACATGAGTCTTGTTCAGCCCTCCCTGGAGATGCTGGAGATTGAACCTCGGATCTTTTGCATACAAAGCATATCATCTATTACTGAGCTGTGACCCCTCCCACAGCAAGTGTGGTTGGATCCTGAAGCAAATATGGAATGGTGATCTCAGTTGGCCTCTAAACATCTCACATCCTGATACGTTGGTGCCCATTTGTTGATCTCATCACCACCCATCCTAAATTCTCCCCCCTATCTCTCACATTGCATGGGACATCATTTTCTCTTTTCTGAAACCACTTTTCCAAGCTTTTCCCTACTCAAAAAGGCAAAGTAAAGAGAGTCTGGCCCCAAGGTATGGTCTGAAGGCTCATGAGCCCATCACCTTGAAGAAGCTAAGCAGGTCTGGATCTTGTCAGTGGGTGGGGAGATGACTGCATGGGAACCACATGGATGCCACCTTGGGGATGGAAGAAGGTGGGCTATAAATGTGAGAGGATGAATGAGTGAATACAAAATTAAACCGGGAAGTCCTGGCATAGCTTCTTTATATAGCTGGCATTGAGAATAAGACATGTGAGAGCTCCTGAAGCTCCAATGGAACAGGGTACCTGACATGATAGCAGACTCCAGGCCAGTGAGTCAACATCTGGTGCTTGGGTGCCTTTTACCCACCTCCTTCATGGGCCTGAACCTCCCCGCAACCAGCCGTACAAGCTGGTTTCTGAATTCTGAATGGAATCATAGAACTGTAGAGTTGGAAGGGACAATATTCAACTTGTACTCATTACTGGAAGTTACCTGTCATCTCTCTGCCTGTTTGATTGACACAGTCTGGTCTGTTTTACTTTGAAATGGGATCTTTGCGCACTGAACTTTGAAATTCTGAAAAATGTTAGCATTTCAGGGTTGAGTTGTGTGACATGGTAGCTGTTGGAATTTATGACAGCCCCAGTCATCCATGCAGGAAAGCTGGTTTTAAAGTTAGCCTTTCAAAAGTTCCAAGCTCCCAATCCAATGTCCTGCTTATTTTGGTTCAGCATGCTTTATGTTAGTGTTCTCTCTCTCTCTCTCTCTCTCTCTCTCTCTCTCTCTCTCTCTCTCTCTCTCTCTCTCTATATATATATCAGCCATAGTCCTCTTCAGTGTCCATGCGCTCCTAAGCAGGAATTACAAAGCCACTTCAGGGGGATCACCAGATCCGTGATTTCATTTTGTACATCCGTACTGTGGCCAACAGAAGAATACATTGGGAATGTAGAATTTGAGTGTGGCACAACGGTTGAAATGGCCAAAATGTGAATCATCTCAGAAGCCCTTACTGCATCTGCCTACAAGAGTGACCATGGCTTAGGGGTATTGTACATATTTTGCTTGCAAAACAGTCTCAATTCAATTAAGATAGGGCTGGGAAAGATTCCTGCTGGAAACGTTGGAGAGCCCCTTCTGGTCAGCATAGTCCAATCCATTGTAGGCTGGCAGAATTTTTTTTTGCCAGTCATAGTTAAACCATGGAACACTCTCCTACAGGTGGCAGTGATGGCCACCAACTTGGATGGTTTTGAAAGACAATCAGGTAAAGGCTCTCAATGGCCACTAGCCATGATGGCCACTCCACCATCAGAGGCAGCATTCTTCTGAAATCAGAGGCAGCATTCTTCTGAATGCCAGTTGCTGGGAACTGCAGGAGGGGAGACTACTCTTGCCCTCACTTCCTTTCCATAGGCGGACTTTCCATAGGCATCTGGTTGCCCACTGTGAGAACAGCATGCTATGCTAGAAGGACCATTGTCCTGATCCAGGAGGTCTTCTTACTTTCTTACTTGACCTGAAATAGTGCAAAATTCAAATAAATTTAGTGGCCTACTCTTTCACAGTGAGTAGCAAAGAAAAATATTCTAAACCCAAAGACCTAAAAAGGGGCTTGCCAACCGTGGGCACATTTGCAAATCAGAGAAGTTGTTGTGGGCACCGCATACATGGCACAACTCCCTTCCCCAGCTGTAGCACCCCTGTAACTGCCACTGCAATGCAGTTGGCTAAAGAAGGCTTCTTTCCAGGCTAATTTCACTGGGCAGATGGGACCCTGGTGAAACATCTGCCTCTATGGACACATGTGTGCCTGCAGACACATGTCAAAATAGTTATCGGTCCCATGGGTCCAATTTATCTCAATGACTCTTCCTTTGTTTTCAAAGTGGCAAAGATCAGAGGGATGGGGAGAGAAAATGGTGGGGAGGATGAAATCTGTCCCTTCTTTTGTGACGCGTTCAATTTAGACATCCTCCACACCAGGCTTCCTCAAACTTGGCCCTCCAGATGTTTTGAGACTACAATTCCCATCATCCCTGACCACTGGTCGTGCTAGCTAGGGATCATGGGAGTTGTAGGCCAAAAACATCTGGAGGGCCAAGTTTGAGGATGCCTGCTCTGCACACTTTCTTGCCATTTGAAGGTGGGGTTGCTAGACCGCTTCCTGCAGGACCATCCTCCTTCCCACCCCCTTTTTGAAAAACAGTCTTGCGGCTGTGAATGCTCATCCAGCTGCATCTTCCAGCTTGCTCCATCCCTGGGCCCAGCCCATTGCTCAGACTCCCACCTTCCTCTCCTCAGGTCTTACAAGTGTTCTGTTGGGCTGCCTCAGAGAGGAGGATGGTGAGGGAACCAAGGGGAAAGAAGATGCTGCTGCTTCCTTTTTCACACCTGTGGGGCTGTTACCATAGCAACTGTATGTGAAGGAATGATGGGATCAGCATTGATTACCTCAGCACCCCAGATTCACCAGACTGCAGTATTTACCACAGCGAGTCTTCATGCCCTTCTCCTGCTTCGATGAAGTATACTTCAGTGTCTTCTCACATTTCTAGTGCCACTCTGGTCCCTGACGGCTGGGCCGCAGGCAAGATCCCCACCCCCCAGCTCTGCTTGCTGCGTTGTAGCTTCCTCCAGCAATTTCGTGCTGATTTGGCTGTTTGAGAAAGCACTAAAGGAAAAGAAAGGGGGTCAGAATGCGATGCCTCTCTCGGGAGGAGGAATGCGAGTTCATGCCAGCAAATGGAGGGGCTGTACAGCGGAGCAGACTGAAAACCGCAAAGAAAGAAAAAGTGGGACTTGGCTCTTATTGACTTGCTGTCTAGCTCTGTGGTAATAAGAGCAAGCATAAAATTATAGAGCATAAAATGTTGTTAAATAATTTAAAGTGGAAAAGTAAAGGGAAGCTTCTGCTACAACACATGATATACTATACAACTGTCAGCAAAACAGCTTCTGCATCAGGAGTGCTTCAGGGCTTCTGAGTCTTTAGAAGAGAGCGATTTGGGATTAAACAAAAAAAAGTTCACCCTTCGCTTATTTGCTTAACAGCCCAATCCGCAGCATATTTAATCAAAAGCAAATCCCACTGTGTCCAAGCGGACTTGCTCCCTAGCAGTTGTTGATAGCCTTGCAGCCTTAGTGCAAATAAATGAGGCAACATTTTACCATCATGGAAAGGCCCTCGTATACTCCTGGTTCTCAAAACATCTCTCTCTGCAAAGATGACAACCACAGTTGCACATCACACTAAGCCAAACCATGGCTAAGTGTGTCTACTCCCAGAGAAGAACTCATACCTGCTTTGCTCCTGTAGCTCAGCACTATAACTAATGCAAGGACAGTATTAGTGTGCCATCTGAACCCAGGACTGTGGTTCAGGTCTCTCTTCCTCAACCACAATCTGTAGCCAAGGTCTGTTCTTGCTACATAGTCTGGTTAAGGAGAAGAGACCTTCACCATGACCCCATGTTCAGAAGACATGCTAAGCCAACACTTGACTTTACTGTCATTCTGCTAAATTAAAAAGTCTGGAGGAGACGGCACATTCACACGGTAATTGTAAGCCATGCTCTGGCTTACCATTAACTGCAAACCAAGCCAGCATAAATGAACTTAAGGCATGCATGTATCTTTACTGCTGTGTGGTGCTTGTTGCTCTTATGGCAAGTAGCTGAAAAAGCAGGAGCAAATCTAAGGATCTAGATGGCTGCTGAGGTGCATCCAGTAGTGAACTGGGACACAGACTCAGGTAAAAACAGCATCCTGGACAACATCTCTGTTTTCCCATTAGTTTCTATGAGGGCATTTCAACATGGTAAAAGACTTGAGCTCTGACAGTGCATCTCACCTCCTGCTGTGTCCTGTTCTGCTTCCTCCCCCTCTCCTCCTCCTCAGTGCTTTGTGAAACTAACTAGTAAACTCGTATAGATTTCATTTCTTTGGCCATTGGCTCCGATTGAAATGGGTGATGGATTGCTAGGTCAGGGAGGTCCCATTTTCCAATGTAGTTTGGTCCAGTTTATTCATTGCTTCCCTATGTGTAGGAGGAGTGTAGGAGAGAGAGTGTACATGGCTCAGACACTTAACAGCTTGATATTTCTCCCTAGACAGCAATGAGTGGAACAGTGTCTTTCTGTCTCACTGCTTATGTTTGCCAGTCAGTAAAAAAAGTGAAACACACATACCCCTCCCTGGACCCATCATAAGTATTTCTACTGGGAGCTATTTTGAAGCAGATTTTTTATGAAACCCTGCAGGAAGTAAAGTGGTTTTTATTTTTAAAAGGTTTCTGGTTAAAAGAGAGAGGAAGAGAGAGGGAGAGGGAGTGGGAGAGGGAGAGAGAAGTGAATATCTTCAGATCTTGGTTGCAATTTGAAACCAGCTTGTACATGGCACACCCTTAGTTTTAGCAGAACTTGATTACTTAGGATAAAGAGTGAGCAGAAGCCTTCTATCACAGGTTCTCCAGTTCAAATTAGATCTTGGCCAGTGGCATCCTAGGTAAATGCCTTAGACCAGGGGAAGAGCAGTAACTCCGTGGTTGAGCATCTGCCTTAGACATAGAAGCAGAAGGTCCTCTTCTGGCATCTCCAGGTAGGGTCGGGAATCCCCCTTGCCTGAAATCCTGGAGAGCCACTGCCAATCAATGTAGACCAGTGTTTCCCCAACTTGGTCTTCAGTTGTTTTTGGACTACGATTCCCAATTATCTCAGACCACTGTCTAGGGATGATGGGAGTTGTAGTCCAAAAACAGTTTGGGAAACACTGATGTAGACAATAGGTAGAGGTAGATGGGCCAATGGTTTAACTCAATATAGGCATTTTCCTATGTGCTTATGTTCCAGGGATGGGAAACTGCTGGCCCATGAGCCAAATGCAGCTCATGCAGCCTCTACATCTGGCCCAAGTCCTGGACCCTCCTCCCCAGAGAAATTAAGCTGGAAAGCAGCCTCCCATGGGAGTCAGTGAGAGGCTATTTTCAAACCAAATAGCTGTGCAGAGGCCACTTTCAGGAAGCAGTTGTACCTGGTGAAGGAAGGGTAATCTTCTGCTTCCTCTGGCTGCAAATCACCCCACACATGACGAAGCTTGAAATCAGCCTTCCATGGAGGGCTGTTTTCAAGAGTTGGTCCATGTAACTCAGTATTAGCTATACCTCCTGGTAGCAGGTCTCCGGGGTTTCAGACAGGAGTATTTCCCATCCCTACGTAGAGATGCCAAAGATTGAACTCAGGGCTCTTTGCATTCAGAGGACGTGTGCACTCTCCTGTTGAGCTCCAGCCCTTCCCCAAGAAATAGGGAAAGTGAAAAACACAGACTTTTCAGTGGTCTGAGCGAAATGACTACACTCTGTTCTGAAGCTGAAATGTCATAGTTTTATCACAAAGTTGGCATGGACCTGAATCTTTCTTAGCAATCTCAGCAGAATGCTGCAGATTAACTCCCTCAGCCCATGAACGTCTCCCTCCAGAGCATTTGCGGTACATTAGTGGTGTTGCACAGGAGAGCCTCCATGTCTGCAGCTCAGTTGCATAAAAGTAAAGAAAACTCCCACTTGCCACCTGAGACTACACACAGTTCACTCGCTGTTTCATCACACGAGGTTTAGTGAATACAGAGTAGGGCACATCCAGTCTCTTTCCTTGTCCTGACTTGTGCTTTTACTATCCCAGAAGCCAGGGAGGGACAGTGTTTCAGCCGCTGGAAGAGAGGGGAGTGATGGCTGCTCTGTTGCAATTGGACTGGAAAGGGATGTTTTTATCTCACTTGGTAAAATATCATTTTGCCACATTTAGCTGCCTTGTGAAAACATCCATCTTTATCAAGATGACAAAGGCCAAGTTGCTGAGTGGGGTCCCCAGAGTCCTGTCCCGACTCACCTTAGTGCTCAGAACCTCACTCCTACATCTCTGTAGCTTTGGTTGTGGAAGGCAGTGAGCCACTAAGGGGCATAAGAGGAGGTGGGTGGGTTCCTCCTCTCTTATCGTTTGCCCTGCAGGATGGGGACGTCAAAGAGCCATTTCCCCACATTTCAGCTTCTTGCGGTTTGGGGGCAAGTGCTGAGGCAGATGGTATTGTGTGTGTTTGCGTCCTTGGGATTCAGGCCTAGGAAGTGGGTAAAGTGGTCATCCTTTGGGGGAACGGAATAGCTGAGCTTGCACTTGCCTTTCCCTCTCCAAGATGTTTTGTATGATTAATGTTTTAAAGGCTTCCCATTTGGTCTGGGACTTCGGACAACAGCTTTCTTGACCTTTGACTCTGCTGTAACATCTGGATCCTGTCTCACTTCTGACCACTGTCTATGACACAGCCCAGATGAGAAACATTCAATTTGTGAGTCATCAAGTGTAGGGAAATGAAGAGTTTACCTTCTTATTTGAACCAGCCCTTCAGGTCACATCAAAACCCACGGTAATATTTGTCTCCTATTGCGGATGAATAATTGGCATTTTCAACTCTCTCAGGGCTTCTTGTCTGAAATGTTGTTTCCCAAATATAGATAGATGCTTTTCAAAGCCAGTCATTTAAAATCTGTTTTGTGGTGCTCTTCATTGACCTGAACAGTGAATGCTTTGTACAAGATGTGAAGTGAGAATAAGTGGTGCTTAGATTTACTTTTTAGTTGCTTTTCTTATGGCACGTACATTTTCATCTGATTGTAAGCTTTTAATTTTCTTTTTCAAAGGACTGGAAGGCTCAGGATGAGATAGGTAAACAAATCCTACATGGGCTACCTTCACTAACACTATTCCATTGTCTCTCATCTTTGTAGTCGGCTTGGATTTTTGCATGCTATGAATTAAACAGTTATCCAGTGGTAGCATTTCCCTCTTTTTGCTTCTCCAGTTCCTATGTAAGGTGAAAAGGAGAATTTTAGCTAAAACAGTGGTTCCCTAACTGCCTCCCATCTCCCATGGGCTTTTGATGAGAGACCGCTTAATTTTTTTTTTCTAGAAACTTCTGAGCTAATGAACTTTATAGGCCACAGTATCACTTCTGCCTTTTGGAAGCTGAAATCCATGTGTAATCCATGATACTTAATTTTAAATTATATTTTTAATGCTTCTTTTATTTCTTGTATTGTATTTCATTGTCTTGGAAACTGCATTCCCTCAAATTATGTCAAATTCATATTCAAATAAGTATCTTTCACAGATATGCCTCAGACTACCTGAATGAAACTCGCAGTTTGGGAGCCCTGAGTTAAAATATCTCATGTGGGTGGCGGGGTCAGATTTATTTATTTCCATTTCTGTCTTGCCTCATTTCTGAAACACAGGGCAAGTGATAACCATTGAAACAAACATGGAACTATAAAAGCCAAATAGAATGCACATGTTTAAAAAAAGATGTACATAAAAACTGATTAAATATACCTTACTTCAACCTTTGCCAACCTAGTGTTCTCCATAAATATGCCTGATGTCAGGGCAGGGCTCTTCAAGGAAGCCTCAGTTATGTGTTGGTCTTACTCCTGAGTATAACAGCTAAACAAGACGTATGTGAACAATGGTAAGTGTTCACCAATTTCTCTTATGGCTATCTGGTTGTCAGGAGACAGAGCCGTAACATTTGATGTTGCCTGTTTCCCTTAATCTTTGAGGACATTGTTCCATTTCACATCCACAACTTGTCTCTGCAAACCAGCTTTACATAAAAGTCGCCAACAAGCCATTTGGATGCAGCAGAGGTGCAGCTCTCAGAGCCGCCCACCTGCAACCAAACTCTGTCTTTGGCAGCTAGCAGATGGAGCAGTTGCACACTGACAGTAAACCAGAGACACAGCAAAGTGCAGTGGATAGGGCTTCACGTGAGAGAGATGTTAAGAAGGATATGAGAGTGCTATGATTTTAAAAATATTGTGAATTGTCAGCAGTAGCTCTGGGGATGGATGGATGGAATGGGAAAGAACCTTTAGCTACTCTCTTCTTAACCAGTATATTGTTAACAGAAATGCCAGATCCCACTATTCTACACAACAGAGGTGTTCAGAGGACAGAGCAAATCTTTGGATTTTAGATTTACAGTGTGGTTCTCAGCAGCTGAGGTTTTGTTATCAAATAAGCCAACTCAGCCTGCTGTATACACATGTATAATTTAAAACATATCAGTTTATGTAACCCACCACAGGGATGGGTTACACATCCCTCTGTGAGCTTGATGTTTGAGCTGTTTACAGTTTATAGCCTGAAATCCACATGGCTGTGTTTTTTGCACATCCAGCAGCGGAAAAGCTGTAGGGGAATGGGAAATGTCTGGCCTGGAGTGGGGGAGGCTAGTCAAGAGCCGCTTGAGATGCCCTAGGATGCCAAGACTGAACTGTCGCAGAAAACGACACCAGTGATTCTCCCTCTCCATATGGTATAGATGGGTGGTAGACCACATGCCTCAAATGCAGAAGATCCCAGGTCTCAAAGTAGGGAGTGGTGCCACTTGAGTGCTCAAGCTTCAGCCTCAGGGGTTGGTTGAGTTAGGAATATCCTTACCCTTGAGGGCTACATGCAACTGAGAGGATGAAAAACCATCATAGAGGCCACAAACAGTTGCTCAAATGAATTGGGGCTGGGTGTTTGCATCTGAGGTTCCAAGGCAAGGTGCCTTTGAGGGATCTAGGCAAATGAGCATTCAAGTTCCCATCCCGTGTGTCTTCCGAGGCCAGGCTGTTTTCTAGAAAGTGCTTCCTTTGTGTGCAGAGCACCCAGAGTCTCTGTTTCCCCTTATTTAAGAGCTCTATGTCTGCAAAGCATGAGGCTAGAGAGATACTGCCTCCTGCCACATGCCCAGTCTTCTGAGTTTGGTTTCCATGTCTAGCATTAAATACTGGGGATGGTATGCTTTGATTGAGCACTGAGATGTACCAGATCCTGTGCTCTGTTGGGGCAATACCAGCAAGGTGGTGGTTGGCATAGCAATGATTATTTATTTATTTTAAAACCACTGTAATTGAATTCAATGGAACAGAAATTATTTGCACCTGGGCCTTACATCACTGAAGTTTGGGTGGCTGTGGACTGAAGGGGACAGAGTGCTAAGCCCTTTTTCTCCTTCTCTGTGTCACCCCTGTCCCTCCCCAGACTCTATCCTGCTTCAGGCATTCTGTCAGCAGAACGAGTGTTTCTGGGATGTTTCCTTGACACCTCTTTCATGGTGGATGCATATCTGGTGATCTGCCAGCATCGCAAGACTTCCACCAGTTCCTATGGCTTCTCAGCCAGTGGCTCTTGAGCACTGTATAAATATTACTAGGCATGAATCTTAAACCTTTATGTTTCACTCATAGTGCACGATACCTTCCCAGATCCCAAGGGCAGAGTGTGGTTTCAAGCACTCTTTCTCCGACTTTGTGTAATAACAAAAGTTGTTGTTCCACTTCTCTGTGCATTTGACATATCACCCACGGTGGGATTTTCTGGACAATATGACACTGTCAGTCGCTCTGACTGAGAAATATCCTGGTAACATCTTACTCAGCTGCCACTTCGCAGCAGACACTGCCTCAGTAGCATTCCCTGAAGTATGTATGTCTTTAATGTATAATTTGTCATCTACCTCTGTGCACTCGCTTCAAAAAGAGAGAGGCATGATTGCGCAAATGGCACTGGCAGATTGCGACCCTTGTAGGAGGACTTTCTGTTGCCAGGCAGTGTAAGACGGCTTTTATTTATAACTTTAGCTTATCTGAGCACCAATTTGTTTGAAGCTGTCCAACTAGTGGCACTGTTTATTTAATGCTGTATCATTTCTTCTCCATAGCTGTAACGTCTTAAATACTGCTGTAGTTAAGGTTTCAGGATCACAGAAACCTTTATGAAAATATGCCATGGACAAATTATTTGACTGTACTGGTCCACAATGCAGAGTAACCCTCTGGAAAGGATGACACAGAATGAAGCTCTGCTGTTAAGGAGCTATCTGGAAACTTCTGATAAGAGCTAAATAACTGTGTAGGCCACAGTATGACTTCTGCCTTTGGGAAACTGAAATCTATGCGCTATGTTCAATTATTCTGTCAACTGGAGTATCCATATAAATTATAAAGCTGATCAGATGCCAAAGAAGTATGCGGCCATCATGTGGCCAGGGCAAAAGCAAAATGGTAATAAAATAAATTAATTTATCTTGCAATCAAGTCTTTAGCAGTTCCAAAACAAAAAAATTATCAAGAGATAGGTCAAGATGGTGCTTTGAAAGGTTTCCCCCCCTCTTTTTAAAAAATTGCATGATGATTTCACAAAATGCTGTAAGTCATAAAATGTTTACTTCTAATGTCACAAAATGTCACAAGTCACAAATCGTGTACATCTAACTGTAGCACTCAACCCTTGTGTTAATAAGTGCAATTATATTTTTGTGCCGTTTTAAATAAAGCAATTAACCAAGATCTTAGGGCACAGTTCTAACCTTTAAATGCTGCTTAAAAGTGGGGTTTGCTTAAGTTGTCATGGTTATTTTTCTAGATACCTTAATCTATTGTGGTGCTTTGCTTGTTAAAGAAGAGGATTCGGTTTGGCTGTCTCTGGCGATATCTTGTGTGCTCTGCCATGCTCACATATTACAAGGACACAGACAGCACCATTTTGTCATACCCACTAGGTAACAGGGCTCTTCTAGGGATGGTGCAGCATCAGGAAAGTGATGCCTATTGTAACATTACAGTTCAGCCCATGTAGCTTCATTTGCAGATATGTATTACCTGCTCCCCCTGGCTCTCCGTTTCCTCCAGGTTGCAGCCAATACTAGTCTTACTCGGAGCATATCCATTGAAGTTAATAAACATGACTAACCTCCTCTGAGTAGAACATTGTCAGATACAACCCTCTGCTTTTTCCCTCTTGTCGAAATTTAGATTTTAATCTACTTGGGGGCAGAGAGCTGACTTTTTAATATTTGCTAATGATATTCTTTAAATTGCTATGCTGGTGCCATAGAAATGAACAACAGGCACTTCAATACGGTCACTGTTCTCAGATGGGATTGCATCACACACCAGCAAAATTCAGCTTGCACAATTATAATATGTTGGGAGGTCTTGCACAACAAACCTGCGTCCCCAAAGGACCAGGCTTTTTTGCAGTAAGGAAAGTGAAGGGGAAATGTACTGGGAAGTGTGGAATAACGTTTGCTTTGTTGTAACCTCCCTGCAAACAAATCTGAACAAGTGCTTGTTACATAACCAGCATTTTCTCATCCCCCAGCAAACTAATTAGGAGGTTGAATGCTCAATAAACGGATTGTCAGGAAATGTCCAATGAGACATGTAAATATTTCTCATCTCATCTCCATGTGCTTAGTTTTACTAACCCTTAAGCTCGAGATGGCAATTGTCCTTGCAAATAAATCTGTATTAGCTCCAAGCCTACAATATATTGCTATTAGGCAGGAAGGAGATGACTACTTACATAGCATTAATACCATTGTTTATACATTATTTACATTGAGCATCTTTGGACAAGTAGAATTATAGACTTAACATCTTTGTCCCGTTCCCTTTTATCTCACCTGGCAGAGACACAGATTTTGGAAATTAGATGGGGCTGCTGAAAGCTCAGTTCCAGTAAAACTTCAGATTGTACTCAGCAATGATTACAACCACCCAAAATAGAATTCCAATAATAGTTGGCTATACAGTTTCTAATTACCCGCCACTGGGATATAGAAACAACAATTTACAATCAAGACAGAATAATGACTGCAGGAGCAGGTGATATAGCTGTAATTGCTGTGTTAGTATCCTGTGCTAAACTTGTCTCACCTAGTCATTGTTTTCTGCAATATTTCCTGGCATCACAAGCTTACTCCCTTTTTGCAGTTAATAAATGTTGTTGATGCAAGAGAGCACCTTAAATACGAGGCACATTAAAGACAGTCTCTTGAAAACAATGCTCAGTTCAGCTGAGTGCAGCCCAATTACCTACCCTCCAACCTTTTCCAGATGAAAATGGGGACATCCTATTCTACATCAGGAAGCTTCTGCCACTTTTTATTGATAATTATTACTTAAATAGTTTGAGGATCTATACAACTGTGTAACATGCAGAAAACAGCATTTTTAGAGAGATCAAAGACTGGAACTGAGGGAAGTTGGGGTGGGTGGGGGTGGGTTGGTTCTGTGGGGGGAGGGAGGAAAAAAGGGAGGAAATAAGGATGATATGTTTCTGGATGATATATTTTGTTTTAATTTTGAATAAAAAAGTAATTATATAAAAAAGGAAGCTTCTGCCATGTTTGATTTAGCCGCGCACATGGATGTCATATACACATATAGGTTGGTCACACTGAGCCAATTACAACCTCTCCACCTCACTTACCTCATGGGAATGTGTGAGGCAAGGGATCGTGTGCAACACCTTCCACAGATTAATGAAATCATTTTTAGCTGTAAGCTGCCTTGAGCCCCTGTCAGGGGAAAAGTGGGATGTAACAACAACAATAGCAACAACTGAGAGAATGATCAGGAACGTACCAGAGAACAAATCCTATCAGGGCCATCTTAAGCATATCTGGCGCCGTGGTGCAAAGATCCCTCCGATGCCCCCCCCCCCTGGCAACTCCAAAACAAGGGAAGGTGTGGTGGAAAATGTCCTCTGCCTCCCCCACTGCCCCAATCCCCTGCATGGTGGCGGCAATCAAGCAGGAAAACATGCTGGCAGACATGCTCTCTGGTGTCGGGGCGCCCAAGAAGGCAGCCTGGGAAGGCTGCGCGCCACCTTTCACCAGGAAGCAGGAGGAGGAAATGACCAGGAGCAGGGCTATCTTTAGCAAATGCAGAGGCTTGGGAGGGAAGTTGCATGTAGCTTCCATCCTAAGCCTCTGCGGCGATCCTCCCACAGGGGCTTGGGAAGGAAGCTGCCCGCCCGCCATGTAGTTGGCGGGGCACAGCTGGCAGGCATGCAGGGAAAGGGGAGGCTGCTGGCAAAGCCACACAGCTCCCCCACTAGCTAGGGCACCCCTGAGAAGCCAGCGCCCTGGCACAACGAACCACTAAGACCAATGGGAAATATGGCTCTGAATTCTATTGAACTCAGGGGGGCTTAGTTCTGAGTAAGAATGCTTAGGATTGCAGTGTAAGGCTGCCCAGTCTTTACTCAGTTACCAGGGAGTAAACTTCATTGAATACAGTGGGACGTAGTTCTGAGTAGACATTATAAGTCTCGATTTACAATAAAGGAATAAAAACTCCATGCATTTCCTTTAAAAAATGCTGGCAGTTTATTAAAGATTTGCAGTTAGAGAATTGCAATTAAAGAAATGCAATTAAAGAATTTAAAGTGGATTGGTGACATTTTCCTTCAAAATTATAGGAAAGGCTTTGTATGCCAGCTTCACAATTTACTTCATTTGGTGCAAGTATTTTATTTTCAGTATAAACATGACTCTGCTTTTGCGCCTACACACACACAAACACACACACACAGCTTTTAATTGTTCTCCAAGACATGGAGGGGAAGAAAAAGGAAAACTGGGACATTATGGGATCAAATCAGAAACTGGGACAGCATCTGTAATTCCAGGATTGTCACTGGAAAATTGGCACGCTTGGAGGATATGCAATTATCTGAAAGGCATGGGGAACATTTAAAACATATGTATGTGTGTTTGGGTAAATGTAAGCACTGAGGCTGCAGAGAGTTCAGGTAATGGAGTTTCAAAGAAATGACTTGACAGAAATGTTTAATGGGAACTTGGAAACTGCTTTGAAATCTTATTATGGTTTACATTAAAGCTCCCTTCCACTGCTGCCCACCTTTGTTTTTCCTTGTTCTGTCTCTAAAAGACATATTCAGTGCATGTTAAAAAAAACAAACAAACTGGACTCTGGGGTTCACAAGTCTAAAGATGGTTGCCTAGAAACATCCTTTGATGAGCAGTGAAGTCTCTTTGAGCAGCAAAGCAATAGGGACTGCCTTGCAGGTTTTGGGAGGGAAACTTCAATACCCATTTTTGTTCAAAGATAAGCAAGAATGACCTATGCGCCTGCTAGGAAATCAAAAGATTCTATGAATTATAGGGTTCCCCCCCCCCCACATGAAAGGAAGGAACAGATTGGCTATTTTTTTGCCATCACATTCTATGACAAGAAGAATGCTAATTATGGAACCTGAGGTAAGTTTATTGTGAGAAGCAGTGGAAACCTGGAATAACCCTTAGCTGTGTCCACAGTGAGTAGTGCAGCGGTGGTGGTGCAACTGCTTAGTTATAAGGAACATTTACACTTTCTTGGAGATAACCCCCAATGAATTTTTATTTATTTTAAATATTTATACTCTGCTTTCAGTGGACAAAAGTCTTCTCAAGTTAGTGAACAACAAGGTAAAAGGTAAAGGTAGCCCTGACCGTTGGGTCCAGTTGCGGACGACTTTGGGGTTGCGCACTCATCTCGCTATATAGGCTGAGGGAGCTGCCGTTTGTCCATAGATAGCTTCCGGGTCATGTGGCCAGCATGACTAAGCTGCTTCTGGCGAACCAGAGCAGCGCACGGAAACGCCATTTACCTTCCCGCCGGAGCAGTACCTATTTATCTACTTGCACTTTACATACTTTCGAACTGCTAGGTGGGCAGGAGCTGGGACTGAACAGCAGGAGCTCACCCCGTCGCGGGGATTTGAACCACTGACCTTCTGATTGGCAAGCCCTAGGCTTAGTGGTTTAGACCCACAGAGCACCCCCCAAAAATTAAAGTAACCCTTTTACATTAAAATTACAAATGCAAAGTAGGTAGTGATGCCGTAGGTTTTGTTACTTTAGTTTATTGTATTTATTCATCACCTCACATAGCCAAAATGAGTCTTGGAAGTGGTGTACAATAAAATACCATGAAGGTGGCTCACAACATGAAACCCTGAAATTCTATGGTTCTAATCTAATAAATAAAACACATCAAGCAGTGCACAACAGATTCAACAATTCCCCCATTAAATCATAATAAGGTACAAAAAACCCCAACAGCAGCCTTGGTTTTTGTAGCTGGAGTCAGTCAGGGTCTTGTCCTCCCAGGCCAAATGGGGGAAAGCCTGCAAGGCAGGGAGCAGGTCTGTCTGTCTGTAGTAAAGTATCCATCAGAACAATATAAATATACTAAATGTGTTCATCCAAAAAGTAACCTCAGAAACAAAATATCAACACACCCATTCATCTGATACAGGAACGTTTCCTGTAGCAGAAACAATTTACAAATACATTTGTCATCTCAGATGCTCATTGATTTATTTATGAGTTTCTCATAAATGCTAGTGAAATTATGTCACAGTGACCCATATTAGGCAGGAAGGATAAGATGTTCATTGTCTTCCTGTATTTAGTAATGCAGGGAGGCTACATGCTAGGAGTCCATCTAGAATGCTAGGTTCTCTTTTGCCATGGGATCCTAAAGATCTAGTTATTTAATTTAGAAAAAAGTCCATTGAAATCAATGGGACATACTTCCAAATATTAATAATTAATTTTCATCCTGTCCTTCAATTACACCCACACCCACCCACACACCCCAGGGTGACTTACAAAACTCTAGATTTATTTATTTTTAGTTATGAAATTCAAAACAAGAAAAATAAAACATAGCTAAGGTTGACCAATTTAGGGTTATGGCAAGCATGCATTCTGTAGTGAAAATATATAAGCACCATTCAGACTGCATGTTGACTAAGCCATAGAAGAAAGGCAGATCCTATCACTGCTGCCCACATCCATCTATGTGTAAGCACTGAATGCACAGTCTGAAAGCCTTATGGGACTATCCATTTGCTGCACCTGGGCAGAGGCTGGCTCCTGGGAGCCTGAGACCGATGATTGATTTTGTTTGGTTGAGGAGGCTTGGGGTTGCAGGTTCTCTCCCTCATGCACAACAGTTCAGACATTTGTTTCTAGAAAACCATAGTTTGTCATTTGGTCTGAAAGGGCAAATAACAGTCCGCACTTGACTAGTTTGTTAGCTTAGTTTTCAGGAAAGAACAAGACATAGTTTCCCAGTTTGGATGGAAGGGGACAGAATGCTTGCCACAAACATGAAACAGAAGGAGGTTTTTGCCATGTGAAGGGAGAGGCACTCAAGATTCATTTGTGTAGGGCACAGGTAGCTAACCTGTGGCCCTCCAGGTGTTATTGAACTACAATTTCCATAATCTCTGACCATTGGGCATGCTGACTGGGAATGATGGGAAGTGGTGTCCAGCAGTGTCTGTAGTTCCCTCACCCCAACGTAAATCCAAACTATAATATGGCATTATGTCTGAATCACCCTAGCATTATCATAGTTTGCCTAAATAGAGTGATGCCATTTTATGTTTTAGACAGGTACAGCAACAAAAAACTGTGTGTGTGTGTGTGTTTTTGTGTATGTATGTGTACAGTAACTCCCCCCCCCCCCGGTGGACTTGGAGTGCCTGAGGCTCTCTTCCTATCTTCAAAGTAGATTTCAATCTTCTTTTTCATAATTTTCAACAGGAATTTTCAAATCCATGTGTAATTGCAACCTCTTCTTTCAGAACTAATTAAATGAAGATTCAATGAAGTGTCACAGTGTGGCTCTTTCTCTTCAACACTGTTGAAATGCAGTCAGCAACCGAAGGTTCTTTGCAAACTTAAAGCAGTAGTTAGTGAAGCTATTTCCTTATCGATGATGCACAAGGAATGAGAATTATTCCACTACTATATTATTGTCAGAGTGTGGCTATTGTTATGCAGATCACCACTGAATTCAATGCCACAGATGTCCAATTCATTTTAAAGCCTTTCTAGGTGCTGAAGATAATGTTGGAAGATAACATTGTTGGTGACACTGTTGTCAAAACAAAGCCCTGATTGGATGAGATGCACAATCGGAGCAACCCAGACCCCATTTAACTGTTCAGAATGATAAGCCTATGTCCTATCAAAACAATACAGGATGTTTCTTGCCTTTGAAAAGGATAAGTAGAGCTAAACAATACCAACAAGACTGCCATTCTTTCACAGAATTTGTTGTTTCATTTGAGTTGGGTAAGCTCATGATAGCTAACATCTTCAAAGACGCGTTCTTTTTCTTCCTCTTGATTCTAGGGCCAATGGACAATGGGCCAGTGGGATGCATGTGGGGCCACAAGATTATAATTTTCTCTGGGTGGAATTCCCTCCTGGTGCAAGTGGAGCTTTGGACTGAGTGGGACAGCAACATTTTTTGTGTGAGTTTTGAGCCTGATCAGCCTGCTCCCATAGCTTCTGTTTGCCTTTCTGAAGAACTTCATGTATCCATTGGCCCTCCATTTCCAGTCTTACTTCAGTCAAACCAAGAGAGAGCTTACATAGAATTATGAGACCTCTGTTTAGCCATCTAGTCCAATGCTCTCTGCAGTGGAGGAAATCCAGAGCTAAAGAATTCCCCACAGATAGCTGTCCAAGCTCTGACTGAAGGCCTCTGATGAGGGAGAGCAAATCAATCTTCTGGCCTACTGGATCCATTGTCAGACTGCTCATTATCAGTAAGTTCATCCTACCGTTCATCTGAAATTTACCATTTTGTAATTTTAGCCCATTAGAACTAGTCAATGGTGGCTGGTGCCCATTGGATCTGGTAAGGATGTCCAACAGTCAATGGAGCCAGAGCCAATGACAGGCAAAATTAATTCTAGTTTTGTCCCCGTCCTCCGTGTTGAGTTCTACAATGGCAACCCTGAGACTAAGGAGGAGACGGAATCTTGACAGCCAGTGCCATTCTCTGGGCTGGTCATAAGTAAGAAGACAAGCAGGTGAGGGTTGGCTGAGGGCAGACTGAGGTGGTGAAGAAGTGCCCCATTCACCCTAATGAAACAGCCTCCACTGGAACTTTTTCTGTCCTTTGGGCAGGAGAGAACAAGTTTTTAGAACTTCCTCCTTCAGTTCTATGTACTTGTATTTCATACTGCATGAGAGTCTGGAGGAGGAGAATAATGATGATTGGATAATTACTCATTTTACCCAAATCCTTAGGAACAAAACCTTTTATGCAGCAGTTTCATGGCTGCTGTGAAATTTGTAAATGCTAAGAATCGAGCCCTCACTTCAAATCTTGGTTCAGGTCACCAATAAGACCTGCATTTTTCTTCACGCTTCGTACAATGCGGAGAGGCACCAGGCTGTTTAATTGTCTGCTGCTGGAGCTTTTTAAGGTTCATTTCCACCACAGGGAACAAAAGGAAGGGAGATCACAGTTTTCTGCTCCTCTCTTTTGACCTTTGCGCTTTCTTTGTTCCTTTCTTTTCCATTCAGCCTTCTCTTTTCGGCTGTCTAGTTTCAAGCTGTCTGATCTTTTCATTGTTGATATTGTCAACCCCCCCCCCTCGACAAATAAATGTTGAGAGTTTCAGAGCCCCCCCTTTTTTTGCTGGTATGTGAAATCTCTGTCTTGTTGTAACGAGACTTGATAAAAGTCTTCTGTGCTTGAGAGGCTTACAATCGTACTGGGAAGTATGCCCCACTGAACTCAGTCAGATGTACTGACATAGTTTGGATTGGCTGCAAGAGTTAGACATAAGCAAGGCATTGCTAGGTACAGTTTCTCCTCTCACTCTGCCGCACTGCTGAGAAAACCCCCCCATTTTGGTAGCAAGCAAATTCCTTGCATGTTGATTGAGTACTATCGCTTCCAAATGCAACAGATATAGTCATGCAGATGGCAGGGTTATAAGTGTTTCGAGTTGGAATGACTGATATCTTTGTCAAAGGAACAGGAAAGATATCTTGGTTTAGCATAGCCCAGGCAATTATTTTCCAGGTTTTTGATATTGCTAGCGGATATTGCTCAGAATACAAAATGGTAGTTTTCATTTCTGCGCTATGCTTGTAGACTTGGAATGCGATAGCTCAGGACATGTTATCCAATTATTAGAGGACCTTTAATCTCAGCAAGGCTCTTGGCTTGTTGCGTTAATCCAGACACTCAAGAATAGAGTTATTAAATATCTGGGAATGAAACGTGACTTGTAAGAAATGAAGGTCAGTAAACAGGACACTGTTGGAGAACACAAGGTCATCGGTGGGGATTAGGGGCAGAAAAGGAGGTGAGGGGGACAAAATTAGAGCCTTTTGTATGTGTTAGAATTAAACATATGGGGGAGGGCAGTAGGGATGAATGTGTAGCTCTATCACTGTTTTGTTGTCTTCAGAGTGAACCTATAAATCCAACAGCAGAATATAGAGAAAAGGAGGAGATCTAAGTAAGTTAGAGGAATGGACCATGCACTGGACTTGAACCCTATTGTCTGATGGGTGAAATATAATCTGCCATTGAATCATAGAGTTGGAAGGGACCCAAGGGTCATCAGGTCCAACCCCCTGCAATGCAGGAATCTCAGCTAAAGCACCCATGACATATGACCATCCAATCTCTGCTTAAAGACCTCCAAGGAAGGAGAGTTCAATACCTCTCGTGGGAGTCTGTTCCACTGCTGAGCAGCTCTTACTGTCAGAAAGTCCCCCCCCCCCAATGTTAGTTGGAAACTTATTTCTTGTAATTTGAAGCCACTGCTTCAAGTCCTACCCTCTAAAGCAGGAGAAAACAAGCATGTTCACTCTTCCATGTGACAGCCCTTGAAATATTTGAAGATGGCTATCGTATCCCCTCAGTCTCCTCTTTTCTATGCTAAACATACCCAGCTCCTTCAAGCACTCCATGTGAGGCTTAGTTTCCAGACCCTTGATCATCTTGTCAACATCCTTCTTAAATTGTGGTGCCCAGAATTGGACACAGTATTCCAGGTGTGGTCTGACCAAGCCAGAATGGAGTGGTACTATTACATCCCTTGATCTGGACAACATACTGTATTTTTCGCTCTATAAGACGCACCAGATCACAAGACACACCTAGTTTTTGGAGGAGGAAAACAAGAAAAAAAATATTCTGAATTTCAGAAGCCAGAACAGCAAGAGGGATCGCTGCGCAGTGAAAGCAGCAATCCCTCTTGCTGTTCTGGCTTCTGTGATAGCTGCGCATAAGACTCCATAAGACGCACACACATTTCCCCTTACTTTTTAGGAAGGAAAAAGTGAGTCTTGTAGAGCAAAAAATACGGTATTTCTGTTGATGCAGCCTAGAATAGCTTTAGCTGTTTTTGCTGCTGCATCACACTGTTGGCTCATATTAAGCTAGCAGATCCTTTTCATATGTACCGCTAGTAAGCCAGGTGTCCCCCATCCTATATTTGTACATCTGGTTCTTCCTGTCTAAGGACAGATTTCAGTGTTTTATATTATATTGTTTGGACTAGTCTACTCTGTAAAACTGTTTGTTGGACTCACAATGCCACTACTTTGCTTAAGCAAAGCAAGCCTGGGTCTGGTCAGTGATTGTCTAGGAACCACATGGACACCACTTTGGGTTCCATGTTGGGAAAAGATGGGATAGAAACAGAAGTTAATAGAAACAAAAGGCGGTGGTTTTGCCTCTGGCAACTTTTTGTTTCTGAGCTCTGCTGATTTAGGAATTGACAATATTATGAACTGCAGAAACTCCATCATGTAGAGACTTTATATATATTTTTATTGCTCACTTTCAAGTATAATTGAAGAAGACTTTCTGTTCATTCTTTCCTGGTATTGGAAATTTTTAACATGTTTCTTCCAACAACCCATTTAGGAACTGAAGTTTTAAATTCTGCATGTTTTCCCTACTGCTGGCAAAGAATCCCAAATAATACTGAGATCATTTTATTAACAATAGCTGCATTATTATGCCAGCTGCTCTTATCTTATGGGCTTTCCCCTCCCCTCTAAATATGCCTCCTTTTGTCCCTTTTTAAATGTTTTTTAGTTGAATATTACTTGAAATGCAATGAACGGTTGCAATTTGCAATTCCAGTCAAAGGTAATTTTTGGGTTGTCTGGATGTGAGAAGCGTTATAGGAACCACTGTGATTCTTGAAATGATGCATATTCAGTCTATTTCCACTGCAATCTGCAAACAATTTGCTCAGAAATAGCTTTACCGAACAATCTTCATTCATAAGGAATAGAAATCTGCAAAATGCGAGTAGTTACACTTTGCGCAAATGTGAACCCAGATGGCAGTAATGATATTGGGTAGGGAAGGGACCAGCAATTGGAGGCTACAGAGCCAAATCTGGACCTCTGAAGGGTACAGTCTGACGCACGAATACTCCAGTTGCCAATTCAAAAGCAAAAAAGAAAAGTGCATGGAGGGAGTTATGGCTCCGACATCAGTTCTTGCTGACATATCAGTTTGGCAAACTGTCAGGTCACCACTCTCACCCTCTCCTCAGATTTGATCTCTAGGGAGACAAGAGGAAACACCTTGCTCAAGAGATATGTCTGGACAGCAGATTTTCAGCATAATCCTATGCATTTCTATTCCAAGGCAAGCCCTATTGTGTTGTTCAGTTAGGCTCCCATACCCACTTACCTGGGATTAATCCCCAATTGAACTCAATGGGACTTCCTTCTGGGGAGAAATGTATAGGATTCCACTGTTAGGCTGCAAAGTGGACCAAGTTTCAGGGCAGCCATGTATGCCGCACTGTGTCCTGTGCAGGAAGGATGGGACTAAGGCATAATTAAGTCAACCTACCGTTCATTTTTAGAGGGATGGCTTGTGCTTTAATATTACTTTCTTGGTAAAGATCCTATGTCACTTACACATGAGGAGCAAATTAATATTGAAACCAGTGGAACCTAGACCTGTTGGGGTGCCTAGGAGGTCACGTGGGCAGTGCCTGGGTCCCTATCCACCTCCCTTTTAGTTGTGATACTAAGTCAACCACTCTGTGGCTTGTTTCTCTCTTCAGTGAAGGAAGAGCAGAGGATTGCACACTGTTCACCAAAATAAAATTGTAGCAATCACCCCAGCATCATATAGTGAGCCTCATGGCTGAGTGAGGTTTTGAGCCCTTGTCTTTCTATGCTTGGTCCCCCCCCCCTTCTGTTTCATCTCCTTGGAAACAGAGGAAGGATTTACTGCTAGTGATTTCTATGACTGGCTAAGCCGAGAAGATGGACAGAAGCCTCTCTGTCTCTGAATGTGTACTGACATTATTGTGGGTGGCAGGACAAAGATGGGAGTATGGCATAGGAGGTTTCAGGGGGTTCGGAATCTTGGCAGGGCTATGCCACAATTTGCCCATAAAAGGAGCCTCCCTTGCTTGAAATGTATATGTGTATGCCTTTTGCTCTTGGTGCCAGCTGTTATAACTTGTTCATAACAGTTAATCAATTCACACCTGAGTTGATTAATCCACCATTTAAACCGATTAAAGCTTTTAGCTTGACTGCAAGCCTGCCTTGCCATACCTGTGTGACATTGCAGCTCAGCTTGCAGTGCTAGCAATGATAATTACAGCAACTCTCTTGTCCATGGTGGCTTGTGCTCCATCTCAAGCACCCATTTTCTGACATGGTGATTCATCAGATCTCATCCAGGTAAGGCTGCTGCAGTCCTATGCAAACTTACCTGGGAGTGAGACTCAAGTGAAAGGAAGAGTGTCGTGCCCAGTTTATGCTGAAAACAAAGGTGTAGCACAATACTACCCTTAGTCCCATTAAAGTGACTACAGTTGGAGGATAACTTCTGTCCTGAATAAAGTAATTTTCAACCTCTTTATACCTCTAAGTTAATAAAAGCAAAGTCAGATGTGCCCAAAGAAGTTGAATCTAATGTGGGACTCAATGTTTGCTGGAATCTATTATACACAGGATTGTGAACAGGTGTGCATGTTTATCCCTGCCTGCCCAGGCTTAATTCTGCCAATACTATATAATAATTATTTATAATAATGATATTTATTGCTTGAAGGGGTTTTCTGTATGAAATAAAGATGCTAGACTCTGGTGAGATCAGGGCCGGATTTAGTTGAAGAGAGGCCCTAGGTTACTCCACTTGTGAGGCCCCTCCCCCACCCTCACAACTAGAAGAAAATGGAAGAGTGTTATAAACAAAATTGAGTGAAGCCAAGGATGATGACGGGTATTTAAAATTCTGCAATTCACAATTTCTCCTCTAATGGACATAAGATATTGTTGTTAAATACCATGGTGATTTAAAAAAATGCATAAAATTAACACTGAAAAACTTTAGCAACACCTGAACTTTGTAAATCTTTTGCGGCCTTCTCTTGATACTCAGCAAGCCTCTTGGCCACACATACACATTCACTGCTCCTTTGGAACAGTGAGTTTGTGAGGTTGGCTACCTTTTCTATCACAGAAAGTACACACTTCCTCCTTCATTTCTATGGACATTTCAAGGCTGAGATTAAGTCTTTTGCCCAGAATTCCCTCCTCACTAAGAGACAGAAAGTGTGGACAGGCCGGGTCTTCCTGTTATATACCTGCTGGGATTTGCTAGGCATCTGACCCTCACCTGAATCTCATAGCTCTCCTGACAGGTGATTTGGTCTGCAGCCACAGTGTGGAAATAAAGGATGAGATTGCCCACCAGATACCAGGCACTCTATTATTCAAATTAGGCCCCAGTATTTTTGTTACAATCCCCTTCTCAATTAAGTAATCAATTTTAATCTAGAATTTAAATTCTCAAAACTCTGATTTGTTACTTCGAGCAAGTAAACTACTGCTCTCACTTCATTACAAACAGTATTTCTACTTGCAACACACTTGAGCAAACCTGCTCCTCTTCCCTTCACAGATATTTTGTTGGCATTTGCAACTGTAGCTGCCTCTGATTAGTTATCATTTATCTCTTGGGGAAAATAATTAGCATCACACGTCATGTGCCAGTAAGTTGCCGAACCAATTAACCAACTAGAAGGATTACTGTTAATAGCACCAATTTTCCTGTAACTTGATAATGCTGGATAGTTTTGATGAACTGCAAAAGCATTTTTAGTTTGCTTTCTGTTGCCACCCTGGAACTTTTCTTTATTACTGCCACTTTGTTTTGTACGATTCCTTGCAAATGAAGGAAAACAACTTTTCTGCTTGTATATGTTGATAATATATTTTGGTTATTGGGACAAACAAGATTGTACAAAAACAAGTTTGGGTGCAGGCCTGGCCAGGACATAGGCATCCTGATTGTGACAAAGGTGACCTGTGTGCTTGCTTGCTTGATTAACAGCTGTTGGGAACTTCAAGGTCCCTGCTCTCCCTTCTTATGGTCTTTGTACAGGATCTGGAGACTCCAATAGAGATCATTCTATGTCAAGAAGGAGGGCAAGTGGGCACCCTATCAAATGACAGGGCAGGAGCTACTCAGAGCAGGGCCTTTTCACTGGTGGTGCCCATTGTATGGCTTGCTCTTCCCAGACCTGCTCTCTTTTGGCCTGTATTTTAGAGCTATATAATTTAGGAAGACTTTGGAAGAACTAGTTGACAAGTCTTCTCAGTCACTGGTGTATGAGCAGATTTTATTTGCTGCTATTCTGGGTTTCTGGTGCATTCCCTGCTGGTTACTTGCTTTCAGCAATAGGGGTCACTGTTTGGTAGCACCCAGTTGGTTAGCTGTCAGATTCTAGAGCTCCCTATTGGTTGCTCTTAGGTAATTCACAAAATACAGAGTACATTCATAAAACACAGTGTTCATTCATAAAGCAGTAACATAAATCTCCATTGCTACATATTGGGTGTATATTTCAGCAGTTGAACGTACAGTGGTGCCTCGCAAGACGAAATTAATTCGTTCCGCAAGTCTTTTGGTCTTGCGAGTTTTTCGTCTTGTGAAGTACGGTTTCCCATAGGAATGCATTAAAAATCAATTAATGCGTTCCTATGGAAACTGCCTTCAGACCAGGTCCGGGGACAGTCTGTCCCCCAACCTCTTCTGAAGGCCAGCGGGGGGCGAAAGTCTTTGCTCCCCCCTGCCTGCCTTCCCGGGAGAGTGGAGAAACGCAGCACTGCGTTTCTCTGCTCTCCCGGGAAGGCAGGCAGGGGGGAGCAAATTTTGCCCCCCGCCAGCCTTCAGAAGAGGTCCAGGACCTCTTCTGAAGGCTGGCGGGGGGCAAAAGTCTTTGTCCCCCCCCTGCCTGCCTTCCCGGGGGCTTTTAAATCGCCAGGACCTCTTCTGAAGGCGGGCGGGGGGCAAAAGTCTTTGCTTCCCCCCCGCCTGCCTTCAAAAGCCATCCGGGATAGCGGGAAGCGCTTCCCTGCTATCCCGGACTGCTTTTAAAATGCTGGCGGTGGGGAGCAAAGCCTTTCGGCCCTGCCGGCCTTCCTGGACCTCTTCTGAAGGCCGGGGGGGGGAAAGGCTTTGCTCCCCACCGCTAGCATTTAAAAGAGGTCCCCGGAGATTTCCCTATGGGCTTTCTTCTTGCGAAGCAAGCCCATAGGGAAATTCGTTTTGCGAAGCGCCTCCAAAACGGAAAACCCTTTCGTTTCGCGGGTTTTTCGTCTTGCGAGGCGTTCGTCTTGCGGGGCACCACTGTACAGGTTTATGGCCATGCTGTAGTGTAGTGCTTATGCGACTGTGAATAAAAGGTGGTTGGGCTCATTGTCTCGGGGTTTTGGGGGGGGGGAGGTGACAAAACTAATTTCCAGTAAGTGCCCCCCTTTATTTCCATAACAAGTCCTTGAGTCTGTACTCTGAATATTGACACCAGGGATCTAGAAGGTGCAGCCCCTGCACAGTCTCATCAGGGCTGACCTTAAGGCAATTGGAGCAATTGGGCCAAATTGGGCCAAATTGGGCCCCGCCTGCCGCTCCTAAGTGAGCCCCCGCACCAGGGCAATCTAGATGGATTTTATTTATATGTATAAGATTTTGCAGACTTTGGCTGTGAACTGGGGCCCTACAAAAAATAATTCAAGTTGTGCCCCACTGCTTCAAATTGGGACCCACTGGCTAGCCGTGAGTCTGATAGTTGCTGGGGCTAAGTTGCCCTGCCCTTGCATGAAGTCTTGGGTTTACAATTTTGGGAGAGGGGAGACTGTGGCACTGGGGAAAGGGCAGGCTGGTGAGACCCCCTAGACCTAGAGGCCCAAGTTGCCCTGCCCTCGCATGAAGTATTGAGTTTGCAATTTTGGGAGAGGGGAGACTGCCTGCTGGGGAACGGGTGGGCTGGTGAGGCTCCCTAGATTTAGGGGCTTAGGCTTCAGCCTACTTAGTCTTTACACTGGGTTGAGATAGAAAGAGAAAGAAACATCCATTTGCAGTTTTCAGCATACAAACAATGACTTGCATGGCAGCAAAATGCAACCTGTAGGTTCAGAGACACAAAAATACCAATTGTTGATGAACAGCACCATGAGCGGGCTGTTGCTTTTGTTCCCTGCCTGTGTGTGCTTGCCAGGAGCATCTACTACGTGAACAAGATGCTGGGCTAGATGAACCAGAAGGCCTCTCTTAAACATATTTTCACTCTTCAGCAATGGAATGTATGAACATAAGAAAAGCCCTAATGGATCAGGACAAGAGCTCATCAGGTCGAGCATCCTGTTCTCACAGCAGCGAACCTGTCAGGGAATTGCCATCGGAGCCAGAGGGAGAGGGAGGGCTCCAGAGGGATTCCGGAGAGCGTCCCGGGAGGGAGAGAAGCAGCACATCTTCTGGGGAAGGAAATCAGCGTAGCACCATTGGAGAAGGGGGGCAGATGGGGGAATCGGTGAGGTGGCTCCATGACTCCTCGCCAGGGACCAGCGGGGAGAGCACGGGTGCTCCGCTGCCCAGACCCTCCCTGCGCAGAAGGCTTCCATGCAGGGAGAGTAGGCGGAGACTAGGCGTCACAGAGCTTCTTTGCTGGAAGAAGTTCAAGAAACGCCCACTGACGGATTCTGCCAGCGATTGAGACAGCCACGGGCGAGTGGCTGTCCGGACAGATAGGGTTCACTCAGGCAACCCAGTCAGGTATGGCGCCGATTTACGCACGAGCAACCCCTAGAACCATTACAGAACCAGATGCCAGTGGGAAGCCTGCAAGTAGGACCTGTGTGCAGCAGCACCCTCAACACATTCTGGTATTCAGGGATGTGCTGCTTCCAACAGAGCATAGTGTTATTCTCAGATATGTAAACCTAAGGTAGGGCTGCCATACATCCGGATTTCAAAGGTGGAATTGACGTCCGGGTGGGGATTTCCAAAAGGTGGCCACAGATATTATACCGTATGAAATATTCACAGCACCTATGCTTCCTATACAGCATGGCATTCCTCAAAACTAGATCTCTGATCACTTTGACATCCCATCCTTACATCAGACAGATTTGTACTGTATTCAGAAACCAAGGGTGTTTTTATACTGGAGATATTGTTTGTGGCAGCAGGTTGTACATTAGCATTTGATCAATGTGCATCTGCCCCAGTAGATTTCCTAATCATTTTACATTTCCAAAACAAAGCCTGGAAGGTAATTCCAGAGAGTAATCTAGCGTGAAGATGGGAACAGCCCTGTCAGAGTATTGTCAACGCCCCAGGTTAGACATTGAAAAATCATCATGTTGAATTATGGTGAGAAGCTAAATAGTAACATGACTGCCCCCAGGTCCATTCTTCTCAAAAACTGAAACCTTACTAGGAGGATTATAACACCTTCACTCATTCAGATTGTCAGCAGTTACCCGTGTTACTTCTCAAATTGCAAAAATTTTTTTACACATGGGAGTACTTCCCCCAAGTCATTCGTGGAATAGAAATGATATTGTGTAAAGACTGTAGCCATTATTTGTTAAGACCTCAGCAGTGGCTTCTCTCTACAATTGAAGATATAAAACACAATTCCTAATCCAGAACTGACTGGATGTATCTTTGAAAATGTCAGCATTCTCTCTATTGTGTCAACACTGAAATTGTCGACCTTTTGTTGAAAAGGATGCTTCAGTTTATAAGAATAGGCTGTGATGTGAAGAGGGAAATATAAAAGGCATCCCACTGGTGGTACCTCTGGTTACGTACTTAATTCGTTCCGGAGGTCCGTTCTTAACCTGAAATTGTTCTTAACCTGAAGCACCACTTTAGCTAATGGGGCCTCCTGCTGCTACCCCACCGCCGGAGCATGATTTCTGTTCTCATCCTGAAGCAAAGTTCTTAACCCGAGGTACTATTTCTGGGTTAGCGGAGTCTGTAACCTGAAGAGTATGTAACCTGAAGCGTATGTAATCCGAGGTACCACTGTATAATGATAAATGTAAGACAATCACATTGCAGAGCATTCACATTATCTGAACAGTATGCATATAAAAATCAGTTCCAATAGCTTTCTAAGGATATATCCCGTATAAGAACTGCCATGCTGAGTCAAACCAAAAGGCTATTTAACTCCAGAAGTGGCCAGTCAGATATTAGTTTATTAGTTTATTTCCATTTATTAATTGCTTCCAGGAAAATTTCTCATCACCCTTTAACAAGAGACAACATTAGCAATAAAAACAATTACAACAACTTCACCTATAAAGCAATTACAACCATTTCAAATATCAATTTCAAATCTCATATGGATACACACTGCAATAAAAGAACTTCCACTTAAAAACCCTTTCCAACAAATTTTATGAATGGAGATTTTTGTTCCAGGTTTTCAAAAGGCACCAAGGAGACAATAATAGATGATGGTGCCTGGGAATCAAGTTTGCATGAGTCAAGTCTTTGCCTACCCCACATCTGTAGTTGGGAGACAGGTGGGTGTGGCTTGCCTAAAATGGCCACATGGACCAAATGGGGAGGCTTCAGGGGACCTTTGGGTCACTCCTTCATGTGATGAGAGCAAGGACCCCAGGGTAATTGGTTGTGGGTGAGCTTGCTGGAGAGAGATAGAGATTGGAGCAGGTGTGGCTGTGACAATGTGACTTAACTTGACTTTGGGTGACAGGTGGGATGCTGGAGAGAGCATATATGGTGAGGGCATAAATGTAGCCCACAAACCCCTATCTAGAGTGGTTGGTGGACATTTTGTGCTTTTGCTATTTTATATTGTTTTGATTATGTCGATTGTACTTTGGGGGCCTTTGGTCCAGAAAGCTGCATATAAACAAACTATAACCAAATGCACCATCACTGGAACAGAGGTGGGTTGGGATGGAGTAGACAGAGAAAAAGAAGCAATATATGAGACAGATTCTCCTGCGATCCATCCATTGGAGAGCTGTGCTTGTAGCTATTTACCAGCAGAATGTTGTCTGCAGGGATCTAGTTTATACTAGTGATGTGTGTGCTATAATGGTGCTGACATTACTACTGTCAGATTAATTGAACATTCGGCCCAGAGCCATGTATACCACCAGGCACTGATTCTCCAGAGTCCTGAGTGGGATTGTTCTTAGACTGTTGGCTAACCAGAGATCAAACTCTTATATATGTGATGCATGAACTCTGCTACTGAACTGGAGTCTCTTCTACAAGCTAACCCTATATATATTATTTGATTTTTTGTTTTGTTTAGTGTTGTTGTTGTTTAGTCGTTTAGTCATGTCCACCTCTTCGTGACCCCATGGACCAGAGCACACCAGGCACTTCTGTCTTCCACTGCTTCCCGCAGTTTTGTCAAACTCATGCTGGTAGCTTTTAGAACACTGTTCAACCATCTCATCCTCTGTCGTCCCCTTCTCCTTGTGCCCTCCATCTTTCCCAACATCAGGGTCTTTTCCAGGGAGTCTTCTCTTCTCATGAGGTGGCCAAAGTACTGGAGTCTCAGCTTCAGGATCTGTCCTTCCAGTGAGCACTCAGGGCTGATTTCCTTAAGAATGGATAGGTTTGATCTTCTTGCAGTCCATGGGACTCTCAAGAGTCTCCTCCAGCACCATAATTCAAAAGCATCACTTCTTTGGTGATCATCCTTCTTTATGGTCCAGCTCTCACTTCCATACATCACTACTGGGAAAACTATAGTTTTAACTATACGGACCTTTGTTTAGTGTACATGACTATTAATTAGTTATTTGTTAGTTCAACACAGGGGTGTTTTACTGGAGGGAGGATTGTGTGGATGGAGTAATGTGGTAGATTTAAGGAGATTGTTGAATGATTGTGTGGGGATGTCTCAGTTTTATGGAGTCTGAATGTGCATGCAATTTTTGTGTGTGATTGCAATGCACTTTTGGTAACCTTTATGAAATGTTGGTGATATATTGTAATGATGTTGCATTTTGATGCATCAATATATTTTCATATTTTATATATCATTTGTGTCTAAGTCCCTTGTTTAAAGATATTTAATTATGTTACTTAAAATGTAGAATTATTAGCTTAACGTTGCTTGGTTTTGAATGTATATTGTGTTTCCTGTATGGGATTTGTAAATTGCTTAGGGATTTTTCTGTTGAAATATGAAGCGGTGTGTAGACAAACTAAAGGAATTAACAAAGAGCCTTGCACACCCACACATCTAATTATTTTGCAAACAAGATTTAATAATTCTCATGATGTCCGTGTGTGCCACTCTAATTGGTGTTTTTCCCCTCCACTTTCTATTATATTTGCTCTTTCTACTTCTAATGCATCCATAGTAAATTTCACGTTATATGCTGTTAGCAATTTACAGTTTGTTAATAATGAGGAAAGGTCGTGCTCCTTGTCTTGCTCTGCACATTTGTGTCTCATTCTCACTGTTGACTTCAGCAGGCAAATGAATATTTTCCAACTGTTCATCCAATGTTACCTTCAGGTCACGTTCAGCTTGCTTCTTCTTGATGAGCAACGTGCATGAATGAACTGTCAGATTAATTTTTCAGAGGCACGCACTGCTTCATAAGCATAAGCACATCTGCTAATTAAAAGAAGACTGATGTAATTGTGCCTGATATAGAATTGTCATCGACTCATTTCCAAATAGTTACCTTGTAATTAAGTGTTTCATTAGTGCTTAAAAGGGGCCTAGGAAGACATAAAATGCAGTCCAAAGTAAAACGTTTGCTAGGGAATATAATAATTGGAGCTCACCAGTTTTGCAGCTCTCCGCACAAGATTTTCTTATTTATTTATAAAGCCAGATGAACTTCCTGATACCCGCAACTGCTAGCATTAGTTTTGATTCCCGGAAAAGCATCTCAAGGGCAGCACATATCGACTTGGTTGCCTGGACGTTAATGGAATTAATTGGCTAATACGAGTAGATGTTTCTGCCTGACGAACTGCAGAGTTTATGTAGTAGTATGAAGGACAAAGTACAGGTGGAGTTTAGCCAGATGCAGCCATTTAAAAATCTGCTGGGTTGATTCTATGTGCAGTCCTACATTTCAAGTAAGTGAAATGCAACCCTTTAGGTTTGTTTTGTTTTTTAGTTTTTTAAGGGAGGGGCTATAGATCAGTAGTAGAAAACCTGCTTGGAATATAGAAGGCCCCAGGTTTCTCTAAATAAAAAGATTTATCTGCCCATCTTTCTGGTGGCATCCCCTCCCTGCCAACCCCCCTTCCAACAGGTCTCCAGTGCAGCTTGCAAAAACAAATTAAAACAAAAATATCTAAACAAGAACATTAAAACCCCGGAATATTAAAAGAGCAGCATTAAAGCAGTCCATTAATGTGCATGTGAAAATAGGCTCTGGTGGATGAGACCAACAGTGGGTCCAACAGTCAAGAAGGTGGTTTCTGCTTGTCTGCTTCCGGGACACGGATGGCGCTGTGGGTTAAACCACAGAGCCTAGAACTTGCCGATCAGAAGGTCAGCGGTTCGAATCCCCTCGATGGGGTGAGCTCCCATTGCTCGGTCCCTGCTCCTGCCAACCTAGCAGTTTGAAAGCACGTCAAAGTGCAAGTAGATCAATAGGTACCACTCCGGCGGGAAGGTAAACGGCGTTTCCGTGCGCTGCTCTGGTTCGCCAGAAGCGGCTTATTCATGCTGGCCACATGACCCAGAAGCTGTACGCTGGCTCCCTCGGCCAGTAAAGCAAGATGTGCGCCGCAACCCCAGAGTTGGCCACAACTGGACCTAATAGTCAGGGGTCCCTTTACCTTTAAGAGGCAGACAGGGCTCATCAACCTGGGAAGGTAGCCCATCTAGGAGAAGAAAAACTCTAATCCTAAACCTAGTGTACTTTTTCTTGTGTCCATCTTGTGGACATCTTCCCAACAAAGGCTTTTAATGATACTGGAGTCCAGTGCAGCTTGGAATCTGCCATACATATCTATGCCATGCTTATAGATCCAGTGCCTTTTGCCACTTGATAAAGTGACATTTTCAGATGTTGACTTTTTTTTCTTTTTTAGAGTATTCAATCTTTTGACAGGGAACAGACTTTGAATTCATTTTCCCTCAGAATTTTGTGCACTTATACATAATGTTTCCTGAGTGATGATGTGCTTGACTCTGCAATTTTCTGCTACTGCCAATTTCCCCAGGATTTTGATTGGATTGCAAAGTATTTCCTATGAGCACTTAGGGATAATTCTCATAGCTTCTGCAAGTGTGATGGCTATTTGGTAGTGCTGCATATCAGCTCCTTGCCCATAGCAAACTGGTTGTGAGCAAATACTACTGGACATTTTGCCAACTACTGGAAACCTATGTTGTTACAGAGTGCATGCTAAAAGTCTAATTTTGTGGCAGGGATCAACTGCACATGCCTGGCTTGCTGAGACAGGCCACATGATCAGGAGCAACCATGTACTCTGTGACCATGAAAATCGCTTGCACAATGCTGCAACAGCTGGGAAACCAAGGAAATTGAAACATAGGAATCTAAATGCCACTTTCTCTTTTTTTGGTGACATCAAGGTGTGCATTGTACAAAAGAGAGATACAGAGAAGATGTATGCCATGAAGTACATGAATAAACAGCAGTGCGTTGAAAGGGATGAGGTTCGAAATGTGTTCAGAGAACTGGAGATCCTGCAGGAAATTGAGCATGCCTTCTTGGTGAATCTCTGGTGAATCTCTTATTTTCTTTTATTTATTTTAGGGGTGGGTGGGAGGTGATTCTGTTCCACCAGTTGTGCCTAGGACCATGTTAGTCTTAGGAGAAGCGGGTCTGGGGACACAGCAGTATGCAAGGTCTGGTTTTCAAAATGCCATAATACATAACAGGAGACAGCAGAGTCCTTAGACAGCAGCAAAGAAAAAGTAGCATTATAGAAGTCCATACTACCACTACTAGTAGGTTCAGAGGGATAACTGTTTTAAAAACCCTAATTAAATGTTAGGACACCCTCTGAAAAAAAAAAAAGATTTGGGAATTGATCCAAGTTGGGTGTCCCCTGAGTGGCTTTGCCTAGCCCTAGTTTTTCACAGAAGCAGCTTGACAGGTGGGGCAGAGCCACTCTACTACCTTCCCAGCAAGCCGGTCTCTGTTGCTTACAGGCAGGGACAAGGGAAGGGCACTGGATTGGCCAACGCCCCTCCCACCTTCACCCTCACCCTCCCAATGAGCAGCAATGACCCATCTGCTGGGAAGGTTGCATAGCGACTCTGTCTCACCCAGGGAGCCACTTCCATTTTTTAACCCCTGTTTCCTAGCCATTTACATCATCATCAAGATGCTCTAACCTTCCATGGTGAGTCTCTGTTGCCCACTGGCTTCCACTTTTAACCATTGCTCAGCTCTACATTGTCCAGTACAGTTGTACCTTGATTGTAGAATGCCTTGGAACTCGTACCTTTCGGCTCCTGAATGATCGAAACCCAGAATTCAGTGTTCCGGTTTTTGAACATGTTTTTGGAAGCTGAATGTCTGATGCGGCTTCTGCTATTGTGTCTGGCATGCCTGCACAATCGGAAGCCAATCGGAAGCCGCACCTTGGTTTCCGAATGTTTCGGAAGTTGGACGGACTTCTGGAATGCATTCTGTTAAAAAACAAAGGTACGACTGTATAAAGAATATCTGCAGGCCCAGGATGCCCTTCAACTCCTAGATCATCAAGAGGCTAGATAGCAGCAACTCCAGCTTGCCAATGAATCATTCTCACTGATGGCACTGGTTTTTGTTTAATAATGAAAAGAGACAGCCTGCTTGATATTCTGGTACATTATTGATTATGCCTGGAAAAAAATGAGTGTGGAATGATCATATTACAGAAGCCATGTGACTGTGCCAGATATAGAAGCGGGGATTATATGAGCAAGGTAAAATTAACTGGGACAGCTGCTCCTTGCAAGATATGAAACAGGGACCTGTTCATATAATCAGCAAAACAAAATAACAAAATTGATTTATCTAGAGCAAATATAGGATGGCAATGGACAAAAAGAGACTCGGAGAAATTCACGGGTTATATTTAGACATATAAATATTGAAGATGCCTACTTACTGTTCCTGCTTTGCAGGTGCATGGGTAAGTGAAGTGGGAAAACAGGCCTCTCATTTGGTAGCACCATCTGTGAAATCTGAATGGGTAAGTCCACAGTTTGCCCAACTCACCTTTGCTAATTTTCCACAGGTACTCATTTCAGGATGAAGAGGACATGTTCATGGTAGTGGATTTACTCCTGGGTGGTGACCTACGTTATCATCTCCAGCAAAACGTGCAGTTCACCGAGGAAACGGTGAAACTCTATATCTGTGAGATGGCATCAGCTTTAGACTATTTGCGCAGTCAGCATATTATACACAGGTAACAGCACAATCTGTTATTCCCAGCTGTTGGGAACTGGCACAGCTATCAAACAAATCAGGCTCCTTTGAGAGAGCTTTTGAGCTGGTTGCAGCTAGTGCAAGTCCCCACCCCCACATTTGGCCAGATGGCTCCATGCCTGCCCTGATCTGGGTCTGATCCAGGCCCTGAGCTGAATCAGGGGCCTGGCAAAGCACTAGGCTATTAAAAACATGTGAGGGAAAGGAGGAGATCTAGGTAGAGACTTTCACCTGCACTATCTCTTTCTTCCCCCCTCTCATCACCTGACCACATATTTAATTGGAGTTTTAATTGGCCCAATTTGTTTGAGATGTGGGATTTGTCCAGAGCAGATGCACAGTCCTGGATTCAGCTAGGTGGAATCTCGGCAAGAAAACTGACCAATAAATATTGGCAGTAAATGCAGCGATGGAGCAAGCCGATTGGGTGCCTCCAAAGAGTCTGCCTGCCTCCTCCCACTCAGCCACCCTACAGCTGAGGGGGAGGCAGCGGGCAGACTGTTTGGGGCAGTGCAGAGCCTGCGGGCACTCAAGCCACCGTGTCACTCCCAGGAGAGACGCATGGCTCGGGCACGCTGCAGGCCCCACAGTGAGTGCCGCCCACCATTTTGTCACCCCCCTGAGTAAGGAAACCCAGGGCGGACCGCACCTACCGCACCCCCCTTGCTACACCCCTGAATAAATGTCAGGAGCTGGGGTAAGGAGTAGGTCAGCAATAAAAAACACCGGTGTAAGCGAAGTCAACTCTTTATTCAAAGAAATAAAAACAGAACGGGTCTAGTGATCACAGGAACTCTTCCCAGTAGGTCTTGCCCCAATGAGATAGTTGTGACAACTGAAGGTCCCCACTTTCCTACCACTCTCCAACACTCCTCCCCTGGTTCCTTCCCCCAAAGCCTAAGACTCTATAGCCTTGTCTCTTGTTGCTCCACCCACTTCATTCCTCTTGGTGTTCTGGGAGATTGGGGAGAGGGGGAGGGGAGGAGAGCTGGTCACTGCAGGAAAGGGAGAATCCCTGGATTCTTCAGCAGCCTGACTCATCTCTGCTTCCTTCCTCCAAGTCTGAACTGCTCTCTGCCCCAGCATCTTCCTGCTCAGTAAACCCTGTTGCCTCTTCAGTTTCTGACACCTCCTCCTCCCAGTCTGTCCCCTCTTCTTCCTCTTCCTACTCATTGTCATCCCACCACCAATATCCTGGCTCTGAACCTTCTTCCCATGCAGGATCCCTTGGGGGTTCCCCTGCTGGCGCCTCCCACCACTCCTCTGCTATATTATAACATTTAAGGAACTGGGAGATCCATTCACAAATCTCTGTTGCCTCTTCTTAGGTCCTGAGAAAACTGGATCTGATCTCAGGCTGTGTTCAGAACATAGCATTCTTTTGTTTATTGAGCCTGTTCTAAGGTGTGTGTTTTCCAAATCAAGTTTCCTCTGTGAGTTTCACCCCACCGTCTTGTTTAATTGCATTGGGCAATATTTTTGAAATCTCAAAACAACAACAACAACCCACTGTTTGGTAGGCTCATGAGGCATTTTGCATGTGCCTTTTCCAAGTTGTGCGTAAATGCTTGTTTTTGCTTTCCAGAGACGTGAAACCAGACAATATTCTCCTTGATGAACAAGGTATGGGGGAAATTGCTAATTATCTCTATTGCTTCTGCCTTTGAATAGTCTTCACCCCCTGGTGTTTTTTTGTCTTTTGCATTCATTTACATTTTCCGATTTATACTGCATTTCTGTGGTTGTGAATGATAAATAGAAGGTTATGGGATCGAAAGCAAATCGATTCCGTTCATCTGCCGTCAAGACTTGTTTCAGTGAAGAATTAGCGGTAATTGACATTGACTGGTAGCTACTATTACTCATTCCGGAAAGCTTTTTCATAAGTGCAGCTGATATGTAATTCCTCTGCTGATATAGAAACCTTGCACAAAGGTACATATTTATACATTTATTTTTTTAAAAAAAGAAGTTTTGACATCTATGTGCCTGCTTGGGTAGGCAGAGGCAAGAATAAAGTGTTTTGCTGTGATTAAATTTCTGGTTGGCAAGCCAGGAATAAAGGAAGAGTCCACAATTCTGCTTAGTTTTGAGAGGATAAGGGTTGTGGCTTAGTGGTAGATCACATGCTTTGCAGACCATAATTCCAGGTTCGATACCCAGCCTGGGGAAAGACCCTCACCTGAAACTTTCAAGAGCCACATCCAGTCAGTGTGGTTATGGAATACTCTTTACTGAACTGTGTAGATGATAGGAAGGCATGTTCCTATGACACCCACATGGAGTTTCATCGGAGCAGAGGCTTCCACTTCCACTCTAGCATTTCCGAGTATTGGTGCTCATCCTCATGTGGGGCTCTGTGTCTTTATCAACGATCCTATGAATGCAGCACAGCTTTGGAGCAGGAGTTATTCAGAGCGTAAACATATCACCACATGCAGGTTGCTTTCCTGGAGTTCTGCCATCCATATGTAAGGTTTGGGATGTTGGCCTGTCAGGAACTGGTTGGATGATGAGATTATGAGAGGCTTCAGCAGGAGAACCCACTAGGGAAGCTCGAGAAGAGGAAGGCTTTGAGCCAGGGGAGTGGTGGGGGGTCACGGAAGACAGATCAGAGGATGAAGCTGTGGGCAGAATGGTTGGATGCTGAAGCAAGCAACAGGCTTCAGTGGGTGAGAGGAAGAAGAGGCAGAAAACACTGAAGATGTAGGACAGTCAGCTGAGGAAGAGGTAGGGACAGAAGCTGCAACAGATTCACAGGAGCGTGCCAGTCTTACTGTATTCAGCTTCCCTTCCCCTTGTCTCTAAGGGCTTGGAGAAGGAGACTTAGTTGGAAAAACAGAAAATAAAATACAGGAATGTTTTGTATTAGGGGAAATTGCTTGCAAAAGTGAGTATGTTAGCCAAAGCTGCATACAAAGATGTGTTTACTAGGAAAAATTCAGAGTAAAACGTTGATGATTTTTCATTATTATTATTTTTAAAAATGCAAATTGCTGCCTAAATGCAGAGAACCAAATTTAAGATGGGAAAAATGAGAACGGAAACTGCAAGGTTCACCCATCCCTATGTGCCACAGAACTATGCAGACTACAGGACATATCTTGGGCTCCAACTACAAGGGATGATGGCAGACCTCTACCGTTAAAAGCTGTACTTTACCAACCAGGAGTACTGCAGTGTTTGTGTCCCTCTGTGAAATCTAATGTGCTAAATGGGTGCGAAGACAGTGGGGAGGAGAGTCCAACTCCTCCTGCCTTTGGGAGCTTTAAATGCCAATCCCAGACCCAGCTTTACATGACTTTGGTAGAACCACATTTAAAAACACCGGCTCTGTTATATTTAGTCTGAGTCATCTTTTCTCTGTAATGAAACTCCTTCAAGAACCAAATAGAGAGGGTGGCACATTTCATCCTTTTCAGCGTGAGCTTTGATTTGATGGCACTTGAATGAATTCATGCAATGTGTGATTCTAATGGTTTGCAATCTACGGCTGGATGATTTGTTCATGTGTCCCCCTGGTGGTGTCTTCAGCTCTTTTTCACTCAGGCAACAGCACATTCCCATATCAAGTAGCTTTTCATAAGCCAAGAAAGAGAAGTGGCAAAGGTCTGGCCTACTGTGACCCCAGTCTTCTTAAAAGCTTTTGTCCTACATGTATACATGCATAAGCCTACATGCATTTAAAGTCCTGTAGCTTATGCGTTAGTTTATCAACAGAGAAGAGGTTTTCTAAATTACATGCCATAAGTTGGCCAAAATACCAAGTTGTCATCTTGACCCATTGTAAAAAAAATCTCAATGGATAAGAATAAGAACTTCTATACTAAAATTACCACAATTAGTTCACAGTGCAATATGCAGAGGTGCTTCACAATTCTAGATTTACTTAAGATTGTATTATTCTTCCTCTGATATATGTTAATCTGGAATTTTTAAAACAAATTCTAGAAAGTCTTGATGGAGCATCCCTCCCTTTTAAAAAGGTATTGATGTACAGGTTGAATTCATAAGATAATGAAAAATAATTCCAAATCTAGGCAATTTTTGTGGATCCTTATTCCCAAGTCCTAATTTGCTGTCATCATCTGCAAGCTTCCGCTAAGAAAATTCAAATATTTGATATGTATGCATAATAAAGATGTAGGGTGTTTTATTTGCATAACATAAACCACATGGGAACACAGAGTAAGGTTACTTAAACCGACTGAAATCAATATGCCTAAGCAAACATGTTTTGGATTAAGTTCTATTCTGCTTCTAAGATCCAGATTTTTGATGATTCTAAAATTTTTTTTACCGGGATGAGGCAAATGGAAAACAGAGAACACTGGGGAAATTGTGGAAGAGTCGCTTATTGGTCTAAAGAAGCCTCATTCCAAACCACTAGAAAGCCTGTGCAATCTTCCTTCAATGGTGGATTTGCCAGATGTCATCAATATGTGCCCACACTTTTTTCTGAATTCACAAGGACTAGAAACTTTTGTTTTAAAATGAAAACTGAGTTTTTTTAGCATTCTGAATTCTACAGCAAACACCAGATTCTGTGCATAATGCCTAATAGCCAGACATAATTCTTATAGAGCAGCTTTATTTATCTTAATAAGAGCTAATATTGCTTGCCAGCCAGCTACAGAAAATATTTGGGGATGGTGTGACTACATGCATTAATGTTGTCCTCTGAAGTAGTTTCTTTCTGGATAACTTGGACATTTTGGGTTTTCATTCTAAAAATCTGTGCTGGTTTTCTTCCTTTTAAGGCCATGCACACCTAACAGATTTTAATATTGCAACAATCATCCGTGATGGTGAAAGAGCAACCGCGTTAGCTGGGACTAAGCCGTATATGGGTAAGCCAAACCTTGCCAGTTTTAAATAATAACATATTTTATCATATTCTTCCCGCATAAAACTGTTTAGGATTCCCTGTGTAGCTTTCCCCCTGTGCCAGTTATAACTGACCACCACAAGATCTTTTATTAATGGTGCAGAAACTCAGGCAAAACACTTTCCCCCTGAACAACCAGCAAATATACAAAACCCAAAAACATTGAGCAAAAAATCCCTTCAGACACAATTAAAAACAGCACTTTAAATAACAGGACTGAAAAAAAAGAAGAGGACTCAGTCAAACACTTGAGTAAATAGCAAAGTTTTAGCTGCCTCTGCAAACAGAAACGCCCCTGGATCTCATTTGACAGAGTGTCTCATGGAGTGATCTGGTTTGTACGTCACAGTATTCCAGTCTGTGGGACATACAGTATTCCAGTCTGTGGGACATACAGTATTCCAGTCTGTGGGACATGGTTTAAATGTGACAGCCAAACCTGGGCTTGCGGTTAAGGTTTATTCTTGGTTGCAACTCATGGTTCAGAAGACACACTAAACCAAAGCTTGGCTTAGCTCAGCATGGCATGACCAGGGAGGAGAAAAGCAGCTGCAAGCTCCTCTCTGGGAGCTCACACATTTTCACAAATTAGTCCAGTGGGTGTGACTGCAGAGAATGTCCTGCTTCTGGTAACTACAGATCTTGAGTATGGCTTCCATTGATGACTGGAGCATGTGGGCAAGTACATATGGAAGAAAAGAGCCCTTGACGTCCCTAGGTCCTAAGCCAAACTTTAAAGGTCAAAATGAGCAGCTTGATTTGAGCTTGAAAACAACCTATCCCCTCCCCAAGCCTTTGAGGGAAAACATTTTCACAGCTATGTATCTTATTCTTGTTTCAATAGGACTGCAGTCCTGTACCCACTAAACCTGGCAGTAAATTCCACTGAAATGAGCGGGGTGTACTTCCAAATAGACATTTACAGGAATGCGCTGTTTCATAGAAACAAGTAGCAACCAGTGGGGTGGTATTTCTCATCTGGCCTCCCAGCATGAAGGTCATAGCCGGTAACCAATAAGGGAAGAGGTCAGGCCGCAGGGAGGTTGGTGCATTGTGGGTGCAGCAGCAGAGACAATCAAATACCCCGACTGCTGCTCCTGCCCCAACCTCTCTCCTGCCTCTCCCTTTTGGTTGCTGTCAGTGATCCCTGCATTGGGAAGCCAGATGAGCAATGCCAGCCCATTCTGCTCTGTTCTGCTCCACTGCCTGCTACTGACTAAAGCCAAAATGGATGGAGGCATTCAACAGTGTCCCCCCTGTCCCCCCTTCTTTATCTTTTCAGCTCCAGAGATCTTTCATTCCTTTCTGAATGGTGGAACTGGCTACTCCTTCGAAGTTGACTGGTGGTCCCTGGGAGTGATGGCATATGAGCTCCTCCGTGGATGGGTATCCTGTTCTTTAGTGTTTAAAAAATATAGGTAAAGGGTAAAGGGACCCCTGACCATTAGGTCCAGTCGTGACCGACTCTGGGGTTGTGGCACTCATCTCGCTTTACTGGCCAAGGGAGCCGGCGTACAGCTTCCGGGTCATGTGGCCAGCATGACTAAGCCGCTTCTGGCGAACCAGAGCAGCGCACGGAAATGCCGTTCACCTTCCCGCTGAAGCGGTCCTATTTATCTACTTGCACTTTGACATGCTTTCAAACTGCTAGGTTGGCAGGAGCAGGGACCGAGCAACGGGAGCTCACCCCATAGCGGGGATTCGAACCGCCGACCTTCTGATCGGCAAGTCCTAGGCTCTATGGTCGATCCACAGCGCCACCCATGTCCCTCTTTAAAAAAGATAGTTTGGCATTATTTCAGTGCTTCATGTTACTCAGAAGTAAGCCTGGGATTCCACCCACCCACCCCCGGTTTTTCAATATCTTTTTTCTTCTTTTTCTCAGAGGCCTTATGACATCCACTCTAACAGCCCCGTGGAATCCTTAGTTCAGTTGTTCAGCACCGTGAGTGTCCAGTACGTAACAGGATGGTCAAAGGACACGGTCGCCTTATTAAGAAAGGTAAATAACTTATCTATCCGGGAAGGGTTGCAATTATTTATTAGCACCATGCAAATAATAAGGGCCTTGATCCAAAGAGACGTGCTCATGCTGACTTGCCTGCATGTTGCTGCACACATGTATCTGTGATTGCTTGGCCTCCAGACAGATGGCACCCTGTGCATTGTTTCCACTGCAATGCCAGGAAGCAAGCTATGCATCTCTGGGACTTGAATGCAGAGCTACTCTGCTTGGAACAATATTCGCAGTGCCTTTTTGCTCAGAGGCTTCTCAATCCAGATTATGTGCCACTCCCTCTAGAGAAGGACCATAGCAATGTCCAACCTAGTGGATGCTGTAAACTTTCACCAACCTAGTGCCCTTTAGATGTTTTTGACTGCAACTCCCATCAGTCTCAGGGGCACCATCTGGAGAGCACCAGGTTAGCAAAGGCTGCTCTAAACTGGGGGCCATCGTTGAGATTTGTGGAATTAGCATGCTAAGGAAACGACTATGAAATAGACAAGTGAGGTGATCCTCCAGCTCCTGATCTGCTTTCTGGTATGACTCGAATTCATTTACAGCTGTTCTCTTTGCAAGGTTTAAATATTACCAGCCATTAATTATTAGGTTATATTTTTTCACTCATAAACATTAGGACTGTGCACGGACATCCCCCACGCAAGATCTACACTGCAGCCCCATTCTGTGGACCCTGGATCAGACTGGTTTGCCCTGTACACCACCCACCCTGCCCCAAATCCACCCCAAAGCAATTTGGGGGCAGAGCTAAGGGATTTTACAGGGTTTTTTTGTTTGTTTGTTTTTTTTAAAAAGCTACTTCAACATACGGTTAAAATGGGGTTTAAAAATACAGTTAGAAGGGGGTACACCAGTATTGCACAGGATTGGATCCTCCCACTTAACAGCAAGCGGATCCAATCCTGCATGGTGCTGCTTCGGGGGAAGGAATAATGCAACCGCCCAGTTGGTCCCTTATTTTTTAAAGCTTCTCTTCCATGCCTGGCTCTCCTTCCTGCTTGACACCCTGCCCCCCGACAGCTCCAAGGAAGCTTGACTTGGCTTTGGGCTTTGGGCCTTGAGTCAATCCGTTGCACAGCCCTAATAAGTGTTAGTAAGAAGCTGTGGTTATTATTATTACTTAACAGAGCAATTGTTTCCATGTGAACAAGTTCTGATGTACATCCAGAATGCCCTTACCTGCAAGGCCTGTCCCCATCCTTTCCCTGGAGGAACTGCTCCCATGTTATAGATCAGGTTCATCAACTGAAATGAAGGAGATAACTGATATGAATATTTGGGTGTGTACAGAATTCAGCATTAACATGATCATTATTCCTGCATGGAAAACAGTAGCCAATTATTGCAACTTCTTGTAAGTTCGGGGTAGAGTGCGGGTGTTTTGAAGCCTAGTAGTTTGTCAGAATTATCACTCTATCTAATAGTGAATTCAGGTGCTGAGTGCTGACAGCATTGGAGCTACACTGGAGCCAGTGTGGTGTAGTGGTTAAGAGCGGTAGTCTCCTAATCTGGGGAACCGGGTTCGCGTCTCCGCTCCTCCACATGCAGCTGCTGGGTGACCTTGGGCCAGTCACACTTCTGTGAAGTCTCTCAGCCCCACTCACCTCACAGAGTGTTTGTTGTGGGGGAGGAAGGGAAAGGAGAATGTTAGCCGCTTTGAGACTCCTGAAGGGGAGTGAAAGGCGGGATATCAAATCCAAACTCTCTACAAAAGGGGGGCAGTGATGGGAAAGAAGAGGGAATGTGCTCAGGAAAACCCCAAGAGTTTCACAAGTCTAGACAAACTTCAAAAACAGAACCCTTCAAAGGAGAACCGAGCATGCTCAGTAGCCATGGGCTGACAAGTGTCATTTGGAAAAAAAGAATGAAAAAACCTGGGGTTAGGATGGGATGGAATGGAATGTCCTGTAGTACAGCTGGCTGGCTGGCTGGCTGAAACCTTGAGTCCTGTTGTTAGGAGATAAGGATATGTCGCAGCATTCTGTTGCCGGCTCCACCTGTAATACCCTAGAGGCAATGTGGAGGAGAGCAATACAGGCTTCCAGTGGCTTTTCTGTATAGCTCCTTGCACTCAGATAAAGAAACTCATGTTCATTTTTCAGTAACAGTTACCAAGTAATATGTGTCTCATTAAATAACGTTTTCCTATTTCCGTGAGAGAGGAAACTTGTCATTCTGTGTTTATAAATGTTGGATAGTTTTAAAAAGCTAGATTTCAGCATCCTGTTAAATATATATATATATAAATGCATAACCCCAAAAGTGATAGCAATTGAGCGTCTCCAGTGTAACCCAATGGCAGGTGGACAATATACATAATTAAAGTTTGATTTTTAAGTGGAGTTCCATTATGAAACAATTCCATTGAAACTTGCTCAACAAGAGCACAGATGCCCTCTGCTGGATTTGTGTAGGAACACAGCCCAGTCTTAAAAACAAACATCATCTGGAAAAAAACGAATATAGCCATAGCAGAAAATAACATTGAACAAATTATGTAAGCACACAATATAAAGCAGTTTTCTACAAGCTTTTGCAAAGGATCTGGCCAGCGTGTAATCATAATTAGTGTTAACTACCATTCCTTTAACTTTAAAGGGCATATTAAGATTCCCTTTGCGGTGAAGCTGTAGAACAGGAGTCAGCAACCTTTTTCAGCTGTTGGCCGGTCCACTGTCCCTCAGACCTTGTGGGGAGCCGGACTATATTTTGGAAAAAATAATAATGAACGAATTCCTATGTCCCACAAATAACCCAGAGATGCATTTTAAATAAAAGGACACATTCTACTCATGTAAAAACACGCTGATTCCTGGACCGTGCGTGGGCTGGATTGAGAAGGCGATTGGGCTGCATCCAGCCCCTGGGCCTTAGAATGGTGGCATGGAAATTGTTGGTTGAGTTGCTAACTGGCAGCCATCAAGCAATCAGACGGCTGCTTTCCTGCTTGCCGAAGTCACTCTGGCTCCACCCGAGAGGGGCATGTGCCACACTTCTGAGTTGGGTTAAATGGCTGGAAGACACAAATTCTGCCAAACTGGCTTGATCCATACAGTGAGCCTCAAGTTTGGCTTCAGTGCTTTATCAGAACTCACAAAACATGGGAGGAACCAAACTACATATTACACTACATGTGTAGCATGGAGAAGTGGGGTGGGGGAGGCATGCTCAACTAATCATAGGAACAGGAGGTCCCAATTTTCGTCATGACTGTGGCATATGGGGACAGGAGGTTTAGCCCTTCTCTCCTGAGCTTCAATGCAGAAAAACAATTGCCCATCCCCAGCTTAGAAAAAAAATGCCATAGGTGCATTTAGCACTAATGTGTAGTTTTTTCCTTAAAAGTAGAGCACTTGCTCCACATACAGGGGTCCCATGTGCAACCCATAGTTAATGTTAACTATTGTTTATAAACCATAGTTAAAGTTGAAGTGTTCGAAAGATGATCACTTAAATATTGATTTATTATGTCCTCCTTCCTCCATTAAATGAAACACAAGCCAGGAAGAGCCACAGTTTGCTCCTAGCTCTGTAGTTTTTGGGCAGTGATGGCTCTTTAGCCATAGTTAAGGGGAAGGTTTACACACAACACTAAGCTATCATTAGTGCTAACCAAGGCTGAGAAACCAACTACCTTAATGATCTATGTTTAACCACAGTTAACCATGGTTAAGCTGCTGCACTGGGTTCACACATGACACTAAGTCACAGTTTAATAAGCCCTGGTTTAGCTTAATGTGTGAACCAGACCACTGTGATTAGAAGGATGGCACCTAATGGCAGGGCCAGCCTCGTCTGCAGTGTGGTCAGGTCCTTTTTATTAAGAAAGGTATTTGCCATATCACAAGTTGAGCACTGATTTTGTTGACTTAAAAAAAGATGGTGACTGGACCTACTTAATTTCTTAGCTTTTGTGGGGATTGTCCTCAGCTATCTGTGATTATAATGTTTCCGTGGTGCACGTTTTGTTAATTGGTTTCGAATGTTACTTGTGTCTTGTGTAACATTCTTCTTTATGTTTGCCAGCCATTATTAATATTGTATGGGGTTGGGGTTCTGGGTCTACATTTTGAAAATAAATGAATAGGGTGTGCACTGCTGAACATTGAACAGGTTCATAAAGAGATGATTAGCATAAAGATGAGTTATCTGTGAACATATGCTTATGTTCAGTGAAGAAGGTGGCATTGCTTTGCTTCTTCTTCTTCTTCTTCTTCTTCTTCTTCTTCTTCTTCTTCTTCTTCTTCTTCTTCTTCTTTATGATCGGTACATCTCATGATTAGTATTTATGCCACCAATAACAAAAGGGCCATTTGTCCTCTCTGATCTGTGGCTGATCCCACCAGTGCAGGATTAGTAGAATATTGGCCAATGGAAACATGGAAACCACCAGGGTTATAGGAAGCAAAAGACTAGGTGAATCTTCCACTGAAATAAATGGGGGGATGAATGAACAAAGGAAAAGGCACAATTCAAATAAATGGGAGACAAAATGAATGAAATTTTTAGAATGAATATGAACAGGAAACTAGATTTTGTGTCCCCACCCCCTTGAACAGCTCTAGTGAGACTCAGGCAGATGCAATAGCCATGTAAGAGAGGTAGTATTAGGAATTGGCCCAGATCAAGGCAGGTTTCTATCAAAATCAAGCTTTGTCTCATCGCTCAACATTTGCTATTTCAGCTTTTGACAGTGAACCCTGAGCACCGCTTTTCAAGCTTAGCTAGCATCCAGACTTCTTCCTACTTATCTAACGTGGACTGGGATGAAATCTGTGAAAAGAAAGTGGAGGCAGGATTTGTGCCTAATGTAAGTTGAAGAGATGAGTACGTTTGTTTCTGTCCCTGATCCCTATGTATTGCGAAGCGGGGGAAAGAGAAAGCCAGGGATTTTCTGTTCTGCAAACAAATTTGGCATGCCGCTCAAATTACCTTGCTTGTCAATCGCATGGCTTTGAGGCAATATCCTGGTCTGGTTTTAACAGAAAGGCCGTCTGCATTGTGACCCCACCTTTGAGCTGGAAGAGATGATTCTGGAGTCGAGGCCACTGCACAAGAAGAAAAAGAGGCTTGCAAAGAATAAATCCAGGGATAATAGCAAGGATAGCTCACAATCGGTACGTGTCCCCTTGCAATTCACCCCCCAAAAAACTGATGGAGTGCTGAGTTACTGTGGGGCCTGTTACTTTGCAAAGAATGAGAGACTGGTCTCTGCTAGAGGGTGGCAGTGCTGTTTTTCCTTTCAGCTATGTAAGAATAAAGGGCATTTGCATCCTACCATTCTCTTATTTAATTCCTCTAGGGGGAACCTTTACCAGCCCAAGGGGCTGTCCCAGGGTAACATCCCACAGACCCATGGTAGTGGGTGGGGCCAGAGGCAAAAAGTAGGCGGAGCAATGGGTGTGACTCAGTGGGTGTGTACAGTAGGCTACATTCCAGCCATGCAAAAGTCAGAGGATTCTACATACGCTCCTCTGCATCTAGGCAAGCAAGGGTTATGATCACAGTTCAAAAGCCAGAGCTATGTATTATCACTTGGATGAGGGTGTTGAGGAGAACCAGGCAGGGAAGTTTGGCCTGGGGGTGGGGAGTTAGGGCAAGTCCCAAGGGCTGAATAAGGAGACCTGGAGGGCCTGAGGCTCCTCACTTCTGCTCCACCATATTAGGCAATCATGTGAATGCAATGGCAGAGAACTCACCTTCCATTAGGCGATACGTGGCACCAGTTGCTTTGCTACTGGACTACTGCAATGTGCTCTATGTGGGGCTACCTTTGAAGGTGACCCAGAAACTACAACAAATCCAGAATGCGGCAGCTAGACTGGCATAGCTGTCAACTTTTCCCTTTTCTTGTGAGGAATCCTATTCAGAATAAGGGAATTTCCCTTTTAAAAAGGGAAACATTGATAGCTATGTAGACTGGTGACTGGGAGCGGCCGCTGAGACCACATAACACCGGTCTTGAAAGACCTACATTGGCTCCCAATACATTTCCAAGCACAATTCAAAGTGTTGGTGCTGACCTTTAAAGTCCTAAATGGCCTTGGCCCAGTATACCTGAAGGAGCATCTCCACCCCCATCGTTCAGCCCGGACACTGAGGTCCAGCTCTGAGGGCCTTATGGCGGTTCCCTCGCTGCAAGAAGCAAGGTTGCAGGGAACCAGGCAGAGGGCCTTCTTGGTAGTGTTGCCCTTTCTGTGGAACGCCCTCCCATCAGATGTCAAGGAAATAAACAACTATCTGACTTTTAGAAGACATCTGAAAGCAGCCCAGTTTAGGGAAGTTTTTAATGTTTGATGTTTTGTCGTGTTTTGATGTTCTGTTGCAAGCCGCCCAAAGTGGTTGGGGAGGCCCGACCAGATGGGTGGAGTATAAATATTATTATTATTATTATTATTATTATTATTATTATTATTGCAGAACTGAATGAAGGAACCAAAGAGAGGCTTCCAAGTTTTCTTAGCATTTGTGCTATATAAGTCGACTCGGGAGCAGCCAGTATGAGGTGCACTGTTCCCCCAGCTTCCCAGCACTGTGGGCTGCTGCTGCTTACTGTGGAGGAGAGTGGGGTGGAGCGGGGAGCTCAGTGCAGTGTGGCACATGGTGGCAGGTGCGTCCGATTGGCTCCCTGCACCTTGCCACTCCCCCTCTCTCTAGTGGCGATGGCCAACAGCGTTGGGAGGCTGGGAGAACACTTGCCTCGCCCCACCAGCCCCTCCTGAGTAAATGTCATTCGAAAATTTTGACAAAAAGTACATGTTAACTGTTTTCTTTTCTTTTATCAGGAAAATGACTACCTCCAGGATTGCCTGGAAGCAATTCAGCAAGATTTTGTCATTTTTAACAGAGAGAAGTAAGTTTGGGAAGATGCTTTTAGGGCAGGGGATGGGGAGAGGGGCTTGTTTTCATTGGCTCCTAAGTTAACTTAGGGAAGCTCATGGGAGAAAAGTTTCCCACCTCTTCCCACAGCAGAGCCCTATCACCCTCCCAAATTGCTCTGGAGCCCCTCCTGACCCCCCCGGAGGCTTTTCTTGGGACATTGGGAAGTATTGAGAGGGTGCAAAGCGGAGAAGACTTTCCTTCAATGCATTTCCTTAGACTAGCTTACCATAGCACCCAAGCTGCTGAGCAGGATTTGAATTGGGTACAGAGTTAACCTCCTTATGCCAGCCAACTGATGTCCTCCAGATGTTTTGGACTACAACTCCCATCATCCCTGATCATTGGTCATGCTGGCTTGAGCTGATGGGAATTATAGTCTAAAACATGTACTGTAGTGAGAATCTGGCTAGGGAAGGCTGCTTTATGCTATAGATGCCCCCTGGTGGTGAGGAGGGGGAAGAGGATACTGTTATTACTAGCAGACCTACTCCATATTTTGAATCAGTTAGCTATCATGGCACGAATGACTGTTCATATACAAAAATTGCATGTATGCCTCTGTTCATCGTGCAAGTATCATTTTTAACCTAAGTGACAATGCAATGTGAATTGTGGTGTTTTATTTTTTTAAGTATTCCACAAGGATGTTCTAATTAGGAGGAGGTGGCATACGACACAAACAGCCTGAGGTCAGCTAGTTTACAATTCCCTACAACTTTGAGGCAATCAAAATGTCAGAAACTTGAACAAAGAATGGATCATACATAATTAAAAAAAAAAAGAGATTTGTGCAAAATGACAGAAATGCAGGAAGAATACCAGACAGCTTGGCCTGAGATGAAGTTCCTTTTTTTAGAAAAAAAGTGTGTTAGACCCAAGTTGTGCTGGCATGATTTAAATCATTCAAACAGGGTAGGGAGTTCATTTCACAGAAATAACCCGCTGTGTGGATTCTCTATCCTCTCCATGGTTGCATTTCAAGAAGCAACACAATGGAAGGTGATGTGAAAGGAGTTTCTAAATTGATTAAATTAATTAAAAGTGATCAGCATTCTCTGAGTAAACCCTCAAAATGTCCTCAGGAATGCCCTTTTTACAAGTCCTGGCCCCAGAGGCCACAATCAGCTAAAAGGGAGGGCTTGAAACTCATACCAAATCTCCCTAAATATACACATTTTAAACCCCCATTTTAAAAACCACATGCTTCATCTCAAAGCACCACTTTCATAACCTTGTCTTCACACGGACATGATAGCCTCCCTTCTCTCTCGGTCTCTCTTGTGCAGGTTGAAGAGGAGCCAAGATCAAATGAACGAGTCCATTTCTCCTCCTGAAACCACCGACGAAGCTGAGACTGAAACAGAATCTGAAAATTCCAACCTGAATATGTGTAGCTCAGTATGTTCTTCCACAGGCAGCAGCTAGGACTATGGAGAGGAGGCAAAGGGGCCGGGAGCTTGCGCACCTCTTGAATAAATCATTCTCAGGTTGCACTGACAAGCCGATGACAGGACACTGAGTACCTTGGTTGAAGAAAAGAAGAGGAGTCACACAAAACAACACTGTAGAGCCGCAGCAGAGGCAGATAGTTCTTACAGAACTCATGGATTTTTTTCCCCATCAGAAAGGGATCGCCTCTTTTACCCAATACTTTGCTATGCAACACTTTGGTGAAAACCGTTCCATTTCTTCCTTTGCTCTTTTCTTTTCGCAGGGACAGACAGTGGGGTCTGAAGGATATTGGCAAGGCGATAAGGGTTCCAGACCCAGTTCCAGTGTAGGTCCAAGAGAATGCAGATTGAAAGCATGCATAGTGGTCCCGGAGGACTAGGAAAGGGGGCAAAAGCCACTGGAAGCTCACTTTTATGGGACCGTCCTTAATATGCCAGCTAAGGCTCATGCATGCAAGATTGTCTCTTGGTATTTTCAGAGCGTTAGAGAGTTCTTACGGACCGTGGCAGTTGCAAAATACTTGTATGTTCAACTGGGACAGTACAGTGACAACTTGGCCATACATGATTTTCAGAGAGCCCAGTCTCAGCATTAATGGATCCTTTCCAATGGTCCTGTCCAGGGCCAGATATGCTGGGTTTTTGCATCATGGAATTTTAAAATGGTTTTGCTGCAAGGTAGAGTGTTTTCCTAAACATGCCGAATTGTTTCACAAAGCTATCCTTACTTAACAAGGAGCTGTTTAAGCTACAAGCATATTAATAGAGGTTAGTGTTTTCTTCACTCATAATGAAGGAGCAGGGCACTAGTTTGGCTGGATGTAGGTGAGATAGCTATAAAGCAATGCCCTAGTTATGCAGGAAGTGATGCGTTGATGCGCTTTTTTTTGTCTGCGTCATTCTAAGTGTATTTTAATGTATTGCATAGGATGTCTGTCTCAACTTCTTGCGAGGACAGGAGAGGTCCGATGTTTTCTCCAGCTGTGGATATTGCCTTTTTCAATGTTTCAGAAGCCCTTTTCTTCCCTATCCTGCAATCCTGTTCACACTTACCTGGGAATCAGCTTCATTGAACTCAGTGGGACATAGTTCTGAGTAGACTTACATAGGATTGCACTGCCGGTGGGCTTTAGGTTACTCTGACAAAAGCGCTTAGAACCCCTGGTTCTAGGACAGTAAATATATGTGTTGTACATAAATATCGTAAGTGTTTTAATTCAAAGCTGTTTGTTACCAGCTGTCTATGAGATTGCCATGTTTGCATTCCAGTTGTGTTTTCCTGTAGGAAAGTGAACTTAGCATGCTTTTACTTTCAAGACATTTCTCCCTCGCCCTGCTGTTTTATTGAGGTGCCTGCTACAGGCCAATATGCCAGGGTTGGAACCAAGGTCCTACGAACACAGGAACCAATTTACAGCCTTACTTACGAAGCTACAACTACCTCTGTAGCAGTGCTGTAACAAGTTCCTTTATATTCCATCACTGCTAAGGAACAGGGATTTGCATGGAATTCACACCGACTCCCTTAGCGTGGGGTTTCCACGAATATTTTTGGTCTCGATGGTTTGCTTTCCATTTTAATTTCCACAAACGCAGCACACGGCATAACCGGTGCGGAGCAATTTTGTACAGACAACAACCAAAATGTAGTTGCCTTTTCCACAGTTTTATGTGGAGTTTGGTTAGGAAATGAGCATTGTGCACAACCAAAATTTCACGAAGAACAAAATTCAAGTTTGCTGGTGGAGTACAGTGTAGGGGTATTCAAAGAAGCCAAAGTTTTTCCTATCAGTTCCTCTCCCTAGCCCAAACCAAGGGAATGGCAGCCCCCACCCATGAAGCTCTATTGACTTTTGGAAGGGGTAGCACAGTCTCACAATACCTGGTGCTACGCTGGTACTGCAGGAATATCACGCTGCAGGTGTTGCCATCTATGCCAGCAGAAGTGTTTAGAGTCAAAGGGCCAACTCGGTTAGTCAACTGATTCGGCTGCATTAGCACAAGAGACTTCGCGGCACACATACTCCAGCTTGAATCCCACACTTAAGTGTGGGTTGGCAATTGCTTGCTCTGTTACTCTGCTGTGATGAATTCATCAATCGCAGATTTAACATGCTGAATTATTCATCCTTTCCTCCAAGTGGACTCTTGGAAGGAGTGTGTGCTGTGCACCTACCATTGTGTCGAAGATTCTGCCATGATTTTCTTAAAACAACAGCAACAACCCTGATACCATCTAAAAACATTATCTTCATTCAAAATGAGCTAATAGATGTTCTTCTTCTTATTGGCTACTTGATTCATGGAAAAGCGGCATCTGCTCTGTCCTTTTAAATTGGTGCCGTGCCGCTTTAAGCAAAGAATCCTGGGAGTTGTAGTTTGTTAAGGGTGCTGGGAGTTGTTAGGAGATCCCCCTTGTGGAGTTGCAATCTCCAGGGTGATTTAGCAGGGTGATTTCCTTCTTCCCAGGAAAGCTATACTTCCTCCCTGTCCTTGAGTCATTTATTCTGCCAATACTGTACTGCATTCCTGATACACAATATAGCACACTGACTTTGAGGAATCGAGGGTTTGATTGAGGCACAATCTTTTAGACGAGGAATTTATGTATTTTTAAAGCCTGTTCCTATGTACTTTACTAAAGCGATGTACTTTTCACTATAATACCTGATACGTGTGGGGTGCAATCACAGGGACCTGTGGTTTCTAAGAAATAACTCTAAAATAAATGCTTATATTGAGCACAATGGTTATTGGTATCAATCGTCAGTCAGCAAGTGAAGAACTGGCTTGTTTCAGCAGTTAGAATTTGTTGTGTTAGAAGCAGGTAATCGAATCCGCTTTGGTGTGGACCGTGGCTATTGTAAAACATTCCAATGGGGATGGGCGCTAAGGTCCAAAAAGCAGCCCCTGCCCTGATCATTTGTCTGTAAATTTTGCATACCAGTAAATATGTGAGTTAATGCCTCTCACTCTTGTTGATGGTGAATCACTGTAAATGCTGAAAGGGACCAAGACTTGGACAGAAGCATTCTTGTTGATGGAAGCAGGAATGGTGCCATACAATAAAAACATGAGACAAGCCCTGCTGGATCAGGCTGAAGTTCCATCTAGTCCAGCATCCTCTTCCCAAAGTGGCCAGGTGCCTGTGAGAAGCCCACAATCAGAACCTTGGTCAAATGTATACCACTTGGTCAACCACATGGAAAGGCCTATTGCAAAGAAAGCCCACATAGTACAATCTAGATGTCATTTGATTACAACTTCCCATCTGTTCCAGCCAGACTGGCTAATGGGAGCTGAAATCCCACAATATCTTGAAGGCACCAGACTGGCTGCTCTGGTACAGTGGACCATGTGTTGACTGGTAGGGTCCAATGTCAACTTGGCTGTGGGGCTAATCAGCCAGTCCCTATGTCTCAGCCCAACTGACCTCACAGGCTTTCTGTGAGAATACAATGGGACCGGTCGCATGTATGCCACCCTCAGTTTCTTTGGTGGAAGGCTGCAAGCCAACCACAGTTGTTTTTTTAAAAAAAAAATAATACGGTGGAGAGTTAGCAAGAGAAGCCTGGGAGGTAAAATAGTAGCAGAGCTTCTAGTGTTGCAGGTGAGCTGGCAACTTCACATTCAGGTTATCTTGATGTGATTTTGGCCCTCACATCTGAACATTTCACCGTTATGGTAAGATATAAACACACACACACACACACACACACAGAGAGAGAGAGAGAGAGAGAGAGAGAGAGAGAGAGAGAGAACCATATATCATATGGTGTTTAATGAATGCAGTAGATGGGGCTTGCAGATCTCTGAATTAGGAGCTCACTTGATGCAACCTGAGCTACAGTCAGCCGCTTCTCGAGTTTATCAGCAGGAGCCATCATTGTACATGCAAACTATTCATGGGGATAAACCTCAGAGAAGTACTATTTAAAAACAAATGCAAAACACCTGTGTTGGCAATAGAAAGCTAAGATGACGATGGGATCTTGATGGATCGAGGGTGACTATTCTTTTGTCGGTTTATTACAGTACAATTTTACTTTGTAAAATATCTTTGTAAACAAGGTTCGTTCATTTCTGTAAGTTTTACTGCATGAAAAGGAACAGTCTGTTCTACGAGGACGTTTCAGTTGCAGCAATATGTTTGTGGGATTGTTTTTATTTTGGCAGGTATCTGCAGAAAAGTCATTGCATTTGTGGAGTAATAAATGTGTTTTGGTTTTTTAAAAAAACAGAACTGAACGTTAACATTTATTTATAGGATTTTAAAAAAACAACAACACAGCAGCAACCTGCAGTGGTGTGGCAAGTAGAAAGTGGTCACTGAAGAGTCCTTTTTGGCAAAGGTTGCAGGGCAGAAGCAGAGTGACATCTGGATGAGATGCATGCCTACTGAACGGTAATCCTACTGGACAAGTCAGACCAATATCAGTAGCCTCCACCCATGCTGAGTGTGCCTGACAAGTCAGAAATCATGCAGCTCCATGCTGCTGACCAAAATGCTCCTCTGCCTCTGATCCTAAGGACACATGAATCTGCTGTATCCTGAGTAAGACCATCTAGCTCAGACAGGTCCCTCCCAACCCTTCCTGGAGACGCTGGGGATTAAACCTGATTTCAACACATGTTCTCTGCCTGCATTGCCCACCAGTAATGGTATGGAGCTTCTCTCCTCTAGAACGGTGTTTTGCTGTGAGCTTCCACAGCTGTTCATTAGATAGTAATGAGCTTTTGTTAGATTCATAGAGATTTCTTCTCTGATCCAGCCAGAGGTACTTTGCGCACAGGTGCAGACTTCTGCGACCAAATTCCTAGCCAGATAGTCAATGATGCATGAGAACAGATGCTGTGAGCAGCAATCCAACAACCGGGGCAGTATACATGTAGACCCATCAAATAATTTACAATAGCACCAATCAGCTGTTTGGGGGAGGAGAGGGAGCCGTACTTTTTCTCCGCTCCAAACATCTGATCTGCCCATCATTGATTATGTGACAGGGCTATGGATATACAGCCCATCTGCTTTGTGTGCACGGTGTGTTAAAAGTGTGTGCAAAATGGTGTTATAGGCCAATCATGGAGAGCGGGTGGTGCTGTGGTCTAAACCACTGAGCCTTGGGGCTTGGCGATCAGAAGGTCGGCGGTTCGAATCCACACAATAGGGTGCTCTGTCCCAGCTCCTGCCAACCTAACAGTTCGAAAGCACACCAGTGCAATTAGATAAATAGGCACTGCTGCAGTGGGAAGGTAAACGCCGTTCCCGTGCACTCTGGCTTCTGTCACGGTGTCCTGTTGCGTCAGAAGTGGTTTAGTCATGGTGGCCACATGACCCAGAAAGCTGTCTGTGGACAAATGTCGGCTCCCTCAGCCTGAAAGTGGGATGATAAAAGGTCCTTTACCTTTTATCTTTTATAGACCAAGCAGAAATATGATATGTTAGAGAAGAGTAAACAAATGAGTTTTTTCCCCTCTACACAAACGCCAACTGATCTCCCAAATTGCTTCTTGGTGCATCACAGTATATTGAAGTACAGTGGTACCTTGGGTTAAGTACTTAATTCCTTCCAGAGGTCCATTCTTAACCTGAAACTGTTCTTAACCTGAAGCACCACTTTAGCTAATGGGGCTTCCCGCTGCTGCCGCACACCGCCGGAGCCCTATTTCTGTTCTCATCCTGAAGCAAAGTTCTTAACCTGGGGTACTATTTCTGGGTTAGCGGAGTCTGTAACCTGAAGCATATGTAACCTGGAGCATATGTAACCCGAGGTACCACTGTATTGGGGTGGGTGGGGGAAGCACACCACAAGACCTGTACAAATTTATCTCTTTGAACATAAGAAGAGCCTGCTGGATCAGGCCAATGGCCCATCTAGTCCAGTATCCTGTTCTCACCTGTAGGAAACCTGCAAGGAGGACCTGAGCACAAGCACACTCTCCCCTCCTGTGGCTTCCAGCAACTGGTACTCAGAAGCTTAACTGCGTCCAACCATGAAGGCAGAGCATCATGGCTTTGATAGCCTTATCCTCCACAAATATGTCCCATCCTCATTTAAGGTAATCCAGGTTGGTGGCCATCACTGTCTCTCATGGGAGTGAATTTTTCCATAGTTTAACTGGGTGAAGAAGTGCCCTTTTTAATCTGTCCAGAATCTACCAATGTTCAGCTTCAGTGCATGTCCCTCTCTTTAGATGACCATTATTGGACGAGTTGGGTTATTTCCTTACATTTATATGCCACCTTTCTTCCATCATGGAGCACCAGGTGGTCTCCCATCCAGGCATTGGCCAGAGCAAGACCTGCTTAGCTTCAGCAAGGTATTGGTGTCATGTGCCTTCAGTTCATATGCTGGGACGAAGGAGCTGCACTTGCCCGTTCTCATGTTATACTGGAGCAATGTAAATAAGGAAGTCCCTGTGGATGCTCTTTGGGCTAGTCAGAACAAGTTCATTCCTGTAGCATCTCCACTTGTTAATAAAAGTGTTGTATTCTAACTCTATTTAAATTCAAATAGTGGGCAAGTTGCTGCAGAATGAATGGCAAAAGTTTGGTTCATTCGCAAGGGATACATTGGTCTCTCTCCCCACTAGAGGGTGTTTAGAGGCCACATTTAGGATGAGTGCCCCACCCCTTATTTAAAAAAGAAATGTCGAAACTAAATGCTGCACCAGTTATATAGAGCCAATTTCCCTTTTTGTATAGAACTGGACTTCCAGAAAGATAAATGACGAAAATATGGGGGCATCAAAATAAAAAGAGACCACCTTGACTGTAAGTCTTGGAAGACTTGCTCCCTGCCTTGCAGGCTTTTTCCCACCTGGCCTGGGAGGGTGGGGCCCTGAAAGATTCCAGTTGCAAAAGTTGAGGCTGCTGAAGAGGCCAGAGACCATCTTGCCTGTTTCTTAGTCCAGACTCTGGTCATTGAGCCGGAGCTTCCACAGCCGCTGCCCACTATGAACCACCATTGGCGAGACAGCAACAACAGCAGATGCGTTCTAGTATATATCTCTATTCGTCAATGATTTCCAGATAGTTTACAAAGATTAAAACAAGTAAACCAACAGTAAATGCATATAGGAAAGTCTTCTAGAAGTGTTTCTGTTTTTTAATTGACATTTAATGACCTCTCTCACAAAGACCTTGTGTTTCAGAATCAGTCGCACGGTGATTCCTAGGAGTATCACAGTGTCTGTTGATGAAGCCTTTCCTTTTCTGAAAGCTTTATGAAATCTGACGGCATTTTCTCTTGCAGTTCAGACTGCCCATACTGATTTGGCACTCTTGAGCTGATGGGTGGTGGAGCAAGCTTAGATTCATCTTTAGCTGTCTCTGTGTAATACAGAGGCCTGTTTTGCATGCAATATGCTAAGCCAAACCATGGCAAAGAGGCAAACAAGCTGGCAAATAGTGAGAAAACTGCTACTGTTGTGCTCTTCTCCTGACGTTGACCTGGCACCGGGAGCTTAGCCACAGTGTAAACCTGGACTTGTGGTCTGTTTCATTCCAAACTAACCATGTGCTTTGCTCCTGGTTTGCTCCTGGCTTACAGTTTATGTTTTGTTTGTGGGAGATAAACCATGAGCCTGAACCCACATGTAATGCTAAGCTGAACAAAAAACAGTACATGAATGAAGCAATTCAAAATAGTGCAAACTGGAAAGGAGATGCAAAATGGTGCATATAAGACAGAGAGCAACATATATATCAATTGGCAGTGGAGGAGCCCTTGGTGGTGCCATCACTGGGGGTTGCCCATTTTGTATTAACCCATGACAGGGCCTTCTTCATGGTGGTTTCCCTTTGTGAAATACATTCCCTGCTGAGGCGCACCTTTCCCCCTCATTATTAACATTCAGGAGGAATTTACAAACATCCCTGTTTACACACGTGTTTGATGGCTGAAAGTTACTGTCCCTGGTGACTTTGAATCTATTTGCTGTAGGTTGTAGGTTTTATGTTTTAAGATGTTATCTAAATGTTTCATATATGTTTTTGCTTTGTATTGCTTTATGACACTCTGAGGTCAATTTGTCAGGAGTTCAGCCTACACTTGAGTAGGACCCTGGCAGAGACACATGCCTGACAGTCATGTTCTCTCCCTCTTGGTTGATCATTTGGGAGCTTCATAAGCTTTCTTCTGCCTGAACCTCACAGCGATCGATGCCAACTGACACCGGCACACTTAGGGATTCGCAGAGTTTGTTCATCATGTGTGTGACAGACCTCAGCAACTCAGCATTTTGGCTAATCTATTTTATTTACATATAAACACACATGGAGCACTGCAACATGGCTCCCTCTCTCTCTAGCATCAGACAGCAAAGAGAAAAAGAACAAAGGACAATAGTCCCACATCACGAAACACAGTAGCACAAACATCCTGTCTCCGTCACTTCCCACTCTGTGGAGTCAAAACATACCACATCATGTGAAAGTCAAAAATCCCATGACTGCAATCACAGATCAGGAATTCTAACACAATTAAGTGGTTTCCTCAGCTATGCAGGCACTGTTCAGTAAACAGCAAGAGGTGGGAAGAAGGTAAATTGCGATCTACCAGTAGATCTCTTGAGTGATTACTAAAAAATAGCAGCAACAAAGAGACTCTCCCTCAAAATGATATGGCTGAAATGAAAAAAATCCTGGGGTAACCAACAATAGATTTTTGTGCAGAAGGACTGTGGACTCTGTTTGGTTCTGATGCTCTAAAGTAATTCTCAGGCTTGGAAATCTTTAATTCTAAATGTCTGTGATTTGTACTCAGTTCTGGGAGATAGATCTCAAGGTTTTAGTTACAACCAAAGTGGATCCTACACTCTTTCAAGTCTGCCCACCCCTTTTCTGTGAGCTTGGGGAAAATCAAAAGGGCACCTGGCAGTAGCCCTAAGGGAAAAGTCTGGGATTTCTTATCCCCTGAATAAGCTTTTTAGAATGAGAAAATGTTCCTCATTTCTATAATTGTCTTGGCAGATACCCTGACAGTTAGTTGAATTTCTAAAAAATCAAACCAACTGCAACAAACAGTACTTTGACAGTGCAACCCTGTATATGTCTACTCAGAAGTAAACCCCACTGAGTTCAGTGGGACTTGCTTCCAGGTGTACATGCATAAGATTGCAGTATGACTCTCTCATTCTGGGTGGCGTTTAGGAATTTAGCGAAAAGAGGGAGAAACAAACAGAGAAAGAAAAGTGCAGGCCCCGCCCGCCCGTAACCACACCATCAATTCATGGAATTATTCTGGAGTTAATTCAAGGATGGGCCCCTCTCAGTTCCTTGGTCCTCTTCTGCTGGGATTTTCATGGATCGTTGCTCTTTTCACTTGACCTTTATGACAAGCATAAAATATAACCACCTCATGGCTTCTAGGCAGGGGAAGCTATCATTTCTCATTACCGTTTTCAACAAGATAGGTGGGCTGTGGGTTTCAATGCAGTGGGATATACTGTATGCTTGGAGACCTAGTGTTTTAATGGGGAACACAAAGTGCAAGTAAGATAAGTGGAGAAGGCAGTAGCTTTTCTGGGGCTCACGGCTTACTGTTATTATTTTTGGAAGAGTATAGAGTTGGAAGGGATTCCAAGGGTCATCTAGTCCAACCCCCTGCAATGCAGGAATCTCAACTAAAGCACCCAGGCAGATGGCCATCCAGCCTCTGCTTAAACACCTCCAAGAAGGGAGTACACTGGGATAACTGCTCAGCCTCTGGAATTATAAAAAAATAAAGAAATAAGAATTAATTTCAATAATAAGAAAGAAACATGGAATGCCTTAACAAATAATTTTATTATGGCATAAACTTTCAGTATACTTCACCAGATGCAGGAAATGAAATCCTCCATTGACATAAAAATACCTACCTGTTACCTACTTACTTGAACAAATACTTGTTCTGCAATGCTTGCCCAATGCCCACGGTGAGATCTAAGACAACACTGGTCAATGGCATTTCAGGCCGATGTTGGTGGCTTTTCAAGCAGTTGTGAAGGCAGCCCTGTATAGGGAAACTTTTTAATGTGAAATGTTTTATGTTTTTATATGTGTTGGAAGCTGCCCAGAGTGGCTGGGGCAACCCAGTGAGATGCGCAAGGTACAAATAATAAAATTATTATTATTAACTATTATATACGTTTAATAATTTTTTAGGTCAGTGGGATGGTGCAGGGGAGGTAAGTAGGTAACATTAAGTAGGACACTAAAAGAGAAAGCAGCAGAGAGGGAAGAAGCAATTTCCCCTTGGCTTGGAGAAGAATCTGAGCTAGAGAAGAAGTCACAGGCCATTCCATATTTTTAGGGCCTCTCTCACCAATCTTTACCATGCCTTCTCCCCACCCTCGAGACTGTGAATAGGTTTGACATGTGGGAGAGGCCCCCCACCTGTCACTCATCTGACATCACAGTGATGTTAGCTGACCCATTTTGGCATAGCAGTGTATCCGGGGCATCGCAAGCCCTGATGATTAGCTGGTTAATCTAGTCAGAAAGAGCACAGAAGAATTAAGCATGAAGCTAAGAAAACAGTACGCTGGAAAACTATTTTATTTCCCTGGGATGTATGGGGTGTTAGGAGAAGAGTACCTCTAATGTGGGACACATTATACTTCTTCTATGGCAGCTTGTCCACCTTTGGTCCTCACCCTGTCCTCATCTCTCACCTGTGGCTCCTAGAAGCTGTCAGCATGTGACAACAGCCACATCCTGGGAAAAGCTTTGACTGGCCAGCAAAACCAGGTGAGGGCAGGTGATGGTTTTGCCCTGTATGCCAAGACAGGCTACTCGGATTGAGGAGAGAAGACCAATAGTGGATCCAATGGTCAAGAAGGCAGCTTCTGCATGTGAGGTAGAGGGAGGTGAGGGGCAGGTGGGGCTTGTCAATCTGGGGAGGTAGCCCATCCAGAAGGAAAACTCTGATCCTAAACCTCTGCTGTCTTGTGAGATATCTTCAGGAGAAGAAAAGGATGAGGGGTAAACCTTACACAAGTCTGGAATGGAGTCCCTGAATGTTGCCTTGTACACCTCCTTTCGGCAACTCCAGCAGCCAAGCTGGTGCCAAACATATTGCTCTGCATTCCTTTGGACCACATCAGTGAGGCCAAGAAGAGGGTCTCGTCGTCTGGGCAGCCGAGGACCTCCATCCACACTGCTCAGGCTTGCACCCTGGGCAAGTCACTTCAGTGCTGCTATTGCAGCAGTTTGACTTTACCCCTGGAGGCACACTCCATTGTCTCTTGAGAAAGGCAGATGGCATAATAATAATAATAATAATAATAATAATAATAATAATAATAATAATTTATTTATACCCCACCCATCTGGCTGGATTTCCCCAGCCACTCTGAGCGGCTCCCAACCAAATATTAAAACAATACAGCATCAGTTGTCTTTTAAAAGTAAAATAGTTGTTTTTTCCTTGACATCTCCTGGGAGGGCGTTCCACAGGGCAGGTGCCAATACCGAGAAGGCCCTCTGCATGGTTCCCTGTAACCTCACTTCTCACAGCGAGGGAACCGCCAGAAGGCCCTCGGCGCTGGACCTCAGTGTCCGGGCTGGATGATGGGGGTGGAGACGCTCCTTCAGGTATACAGGACCAAGGCTGTATACTTCCCTGCACCGATGTTATACTGTTCAGCATCTGTAGGAAGGGCAGCCTTTGCCAACCTCGTGCTCTCCAGCTGTTTTGGACTACAACTCCCATCAGCCCCAGAAGAGCCAAACAACTGGAGGGCACCAGGTTGACAAAGGATGATGTAAGGTGATAAAATAACCTTAAGCTGGGCCTGCTTAGAAATCAGCACAGTGACTCGCTTTAGTTCACAGGGAATATGCAAATACAAGAAGGCAAAACTTTCATCTCGGCTGATTAATTCTTCCGCAGTGTGAAGAGTCCGTTTAAGGCATCTTATCTTTTGATCTACAATCCAGAATCTATCTTGCCAGGAGCCTGCAAAGTGTGTGTGTGTGTGTGTGTGTGTGTGTGTGTGTGTAGCGGGTGGAGGAGGGATCTGTCAAAACAAATTAGGGGCAAAGCAGTATTTGCTCCTTTCTTTCCTCCATTGCATGCAGGCACACTGCAGGTAGCCTTTTATCCTGGAGGCAGCGAGTGCCTTTACAAACAGGCCAGTATGATGAGACAGATTTCCTGTTAATATTTCATTATTAGACCAGGAGGCCTGTAGGAAAGCTTATAAACATGGTATCGTTGGGTAACACAAAAGAAACAGCCATATGCCCCACTATGTATTAACTGGCATCAATCTGCATTGACTGATTTGCATGACACCACGCCATTCCTCAGAATGAAAATGGGATTACCTTATAGTGCAAACTTACATGTGTTAACTCAGAAATAGGTGCCATTTATGCCATTAATTACAGTGGGTCTACTTAGTTGAATGCCACTCATTGAGTTCAGTCAGGGGGCTTACTCCCAGATAATCTGTCTGGGTGAATCTGTCAATTTGGCTTCTCTGAGTTTCTCACTTTTTCCAGCCTTAAATTCAGTTCTCCACATCTCCACATTGGTCTGCAAATTCATTTTAAAAAAAGAAGTCCTCATGAGCATTTATCAGCATGGATTGTGAACTTTTCCTAATTTGCACAGGTTTCTATGCCATTTTGCCTAATATGCTAATTCCTGTAAAGCAATTTTTCATAATATTTTTATGCATGCATTTCTGTACATGATACTTGGCTGGAGAGCTTCCCTGCAAAATTTAGAAAAGCACCTATTTTGAATGATGACTGCGTTCTGGTTGCATATTTTGAGAAGTGCGAATTAAGTTGGTTTCAAAATGTGAAGTTAATCAAATGTCCTCCCTATCCCTCCCCATCCCTAGACCCAGAAAAGTGAGTACAGTGGTACCTCAGGTTGAATACACTTCAGGTTACAGAACCCAGACGCTTCAGGTTACAGAACCCAGAAATATTACCTCAGGTTAAGAACTATGCTTCAGGATGAGAACAGAAATAGGGCTCCGGTGGTGCGGCAGCAGCAGGAGGCCCCATTAGCTAAAGTGGTGCTTCAGGTTAAGAACAGTTTCAGGTTAAATACGGACCTCTGGAACGAATTAAGTTCTTAACTAGAGGTACCACTGTACAGGATTGCAGCCTCACATATTCAAAGACAGCTTTGAGATGAGAGTAATGCCCAGGGCTGCTCTGCAGAAGTCAGCTGCTCTCCTAAGAGAGGAGCCTATTCTTCCTGATTAGCAAAAGCAGGCAGGTAAAAGTGAGTGAAGGAAAAGGAAAATGCTTTTTACCCACAACTTCAACAAAAAAACAAACAAACAAACGCTACCTTGAGCAGCTGTCAAGGTTTGCTTAGTGCTAAGGCCACTTGTCCGTCAGAGGATCTGGTTAAAAGAGCAGATACAATTCAAAAAGAATGCTAACTACTCATGTCCATTTTGTAAAGCTACACCGCCTCTCACCACTACTTCATTCTTTGGTGTTGTTACCTTCCTGGAATGTAACTTTGAACTCTGATATTCCTTCTTCCCTGTTTGGAGGATAGAGAGAGGTCTGTGACTGTGAGCAGAAACTGTGCAAAGGTAAAAATATCCATTTGTTGCTTCCCCTACTGTTTCCCTTGTCTCTCCCTCACCACTGGCATGTGGGACCTGAAAGTTTGTGAGAGGACATTCCATTGCTCAGGAAAAGTTCCCCCACTCCTGGTGTAGAGCATCAAATGGGAAAGGCATCTGCAACTTGAAGGCACCTCAAATGGACAGCAGGTAAAGCCTGAAATTAATTTTAGAGGCAGCTACATTCCCTCCAGTGAAGATTTCTATCTAAAGTTGCTGAGGTGTGTGTTTTTTTTTGGGGGGGGGACACATTCAGACAAGACAACCTGCCACTCTCTCTTAGTGTTGAGTCCCACATGGAAGTCTAGCTTGATGTGACAGTCTATCTGTTTGCTCTCTCAGACAGCAATGATGACCTCGTTTCTCATAAGTTTAATTTTGCCCAGACTCTTCTCTTGCTAGCATTCAGACTTGTCATCAGATGTAGGGGTGCAATGTGCAGTTTGATTAAATTGGCTGAATTTTCCAACGGTGACAATTTATTTATTTATTGTGCCTTCAATTAATCAGGCATGTTAATGGCTAGTGCAAGTGTTTATAATAATTGCCAATAGATAGCTCTGAAAAGCCATTCCCCCTTTTTTCCTTTTGAGCACTAGGCACCAGCAAATATGAAAAATGCGGAATATTACGAGGACAATGTTTTCCTTAAGCTTTGGAGGCCTGTTCTTGGAAACTTCCAAGATTAACAGCACAAACCAATGCATGCTTTCTCAAAAGTATGCTCCATTGATCTCAATGAGGCTTAACTCCTGGGCAAGTGTACGGTATATGGGATTGCAGCCTAAAATGCAAAAAAAACCCACACTCAAACCCAGTGCAATTAAGAACATACCTTGTGGTTTACTTTGTTTCTGTCAATAAGCAATGCATCAATGCAAGTGAAAAAGTCAGAGTCAGCCATTTTAAAAAGCTTATAGGTCAGTGCCTTTGACTTATGCGCTTAGTATATACACCCATTTAAAATATTTATCATCATTCTTACTTGGGGCTTGCAAAGCAAGTTGATCAGAAATAAAGGTGTTCCTGTAGTTGCAAGTGAATGTGGGGGAAATGCCTCCTCTATCTTTCACTGTTAATTAATTAATGTTCAACTGTTATTGGATTTAATACAAAAATAGGGCAATCGGAAATAGTGGGATGAGCCAAACAAGTGAGCCAAACAAGCCTTTCCTACAGCTCTCTTGTGAGTAGAAGTGGCATTTCTCCCAGCCCAAAAGGACTGACGAGCCAGTTTGGTACAGTGGTTAGTGTGTTGGACCAGCACCTTGGGAGACCAGGGTTCAATCCCCGCTCTTCCATGAGGCTTGTGGGGTGACCATGGCCAGCCACTGTCTCTCAGCCTAACCTACCTTACAGGGATAGATGAGGGGTGTGTGTGTGTGTCTATCTATCATCTATCTATATCTTCTAAACTTATAGATGCTTCCGTTACCTTACTTTATGGAAGTTAGTTGTTTGCATCTAGCTCATATAAGCATCTGATGAAGAACTTCGCATCTCTTGTCATAAATGTACAATCTGAAATGTCTGATATTATGAGATAGGTATGGTATATCAAGGGGAGAGATGCCACCACTGGAAGCAGAATGGTTAAATAACTCGAGATTGTCCCTTTTTTGGTATTTCATGCTTGAGATTTTAGCACAGCATCCTGCTGCAGATTTAGTTCTGATGGTCTCAAAAATGCTTTCCATATGAATGAGTACATCTTCTGCTTCGTTTAATTTTCACAAAGCCTTCGACCATTTAGGCACAGCACTTGAATCCCAATTGCAGGACATGCTGGTACATAACGCATAACAGCAAACATGTTCAGCATGTCAAAGAACACTGTGTGTCATTTGGGTTTATTTGGAATTGCAGAGATCTGAGGGAGAGAACACCATTTAAAGAGAAAGAGTTGTCTCCGACCAAATTATACTTGGAGTAAAGGTAAAGGGACCACTGACCATTAGGTCCAGTCATGACCGACTCTGGGGTTGTGGCGCTCATCTCACTTTGTTGGCCGAGGGAGCCGGCGTACATCTTCCAGGTCATGTGGCCAGCATGACTAAGCTGCTTCTGGCAAACCAGAGCAGCACACGGAAACGTCATTTACCTTCCTGCCGGAGCAGTACCTATTTATCTATTTGCACTTTGATGTGCTCTCAAACTGCTAGGTTGGCAGGAGCAGGGACCAAGCAACAGGAGAGTTGCGGGGATTCGAACCGCTGACCTTCTGATTGGCAAGTCCTAGGCTCTGTGGTTTAACCCACAGTGCCACCCACATCCCACATACTTGGAGTAGATCCATTGAAACTAATGGACCCAGTCATGCCTATTATTTTTTAGTGGTATACCATGAGGGCATATAATATTGTTTACTATCCAAAATGTTCCCCCACACCCCTCTGGAGAGTGATGCTAGTTGGCACTCGCTAGATAAATTCAAACCATTTTGTACTTTATCATCCTGAGATTTTCTACTGGGATCAGCTCAAAACTTATTTCTCCAGGTCTGATCTCCTCTTTACTTACCACTCCAGGGGGATCGTCCAGGCTGTTTGCTTTCTCCTCATCTGAATTTTGCCTTTGCAGAACTCAGCAAGAAGGAGAATGAGGACAAAAGTATAGTTGGCTGGTTCTGGCTCCATCTACTGTTGACCTCCCTGCCTTTTTGCCAATAGGCACCAGCCACCAATGGTGCGTTTTCCTTAAAAAACAAACGAATGAATCAGGAACCTCACAGTTTAATTAAACTGTGTTCCGGCAGGTGAATGGACATATGGATTTATTTAAAATGATAGGAGTTCCGTACCGGCGGCTGAAAAGATTTTGAGAGGTTAGCATCGGAATTTGGAAACTGGCGTTAACAATAGAGAAGAAAGCAGGGAAAAAAATGTGTGAGATAATTGCTCCCGACATCCAGAACATGGGAAGTTCTTCCCTGAAATTTTAATTTGGAATGTAATTTGGCTTTGTGTTTGTATTGTGATTTGATTTGAATTTGTCATTAATTGGGATGTTTTTAATTGAAAATTAATAAAAATTATTTACAAAGAAGAAGAATGAATCTAGAACCTCTCTGATCAGCAATTTGGCAGAAAAGGAAATGCCAGGGAGACTGAAATAAGTCTTCCAGCTTTCCCTTCTGAACATCTGATTGTCAGGTTTTGTCTTTTTTAAATGGCTACATGTCTGCGATCCTGGCTAATGGGCAGGGCTGAGGAACTGCATGTAGACCTCCACCTACCGTTGCAGGATACATTCCTATCTGCACATGACTGACATGGCAAAATGGTGCTTCCTTTTCTCAGTCTGGATGTCACACCTTTCTGGTATACATAGTGTGGCACCAATTTTTCACAAGTGCTTCTTCAGCTGCAAAACGAATGCTGCCCTTTTGCCTTACTTCCCTCGCTCTCTGCTATTTGCAGCCTTGGTCAGTAGTTGACTTAGTGCATTTTTAAAGTGCCTTTTCCTTCTTGATGAGGAGCCCAGCCAATCAGGAATCATATGGTCAACATGATAGTAGTGGTATTATTATTATTTTGTATTGTTGCACTGCCCCCAAAAGCCCTTGGCTATGTAATGACATCATGAAGCCAATTCAAAATGGGGGTGGATAACAGTTGTTCTCATTCCGAAGGGATGAATACTTTTGCCTGTGTTTCCTGGTGCTTCCAGGAAAAACTGATCTAAGGACACTTTTTATAGCTTGATAAATCTTCTGCGGAAAACCATCCCCTCCCCCCTTTTTGCACAGCTGATTTGTGCGGTCTGACTCTATACCATTCTTCTTTCTATCATGTCAAGACAGTAATGGGGAAACATGATTTTTCTTTACCTCGTTGTCACAAATTAAAACATTTCAGAGGAAAACCCCAAAGCAGTACAAAATATAAATAAAAGAGACCAGTAATCGAGGACCCATCAAATTGGTACACCCCTAATTTCAATGGGTGTTGAGTCATACTAATTATGCAGAGGTTACCTTAACTCCAATCAATATGAATATGAAGAGAGCTCAGAATCATTCATCTGGCTTATCATTTAGCTGATTTCGAAGAAACTTTATTGAATGTAAATAACAAAACTGAACAAAAACAAGTCGTTTTGTGTAAACGAGTCACAAGCATAGTTTTATGGAATGATATGGAATATAGAAGATCACTTTTGCTGTACTGTACATAGCTTTAAATATAATAAACCTGTTATAAGTTTTATAAAAAGTTCACGGTGTGCTGCTGACCTCCAGATACACCTATTTTCTGGTTTAGAAGGTCTACACTTGGTACTTGGGAAAAAAAAAACCTGTATAAATAATTTGTTTTTAAAAAATCCAAGACTAACAAAAGACTAAAAACACACTGGCACTTACACAATTGTGTCCAGATTCCAGAAATTCAGCTATCTTATTATTATTATTATTTCAAAGTCTAGATGCATGTTTTATACCAGTTCTAAAGTGACACTATGACACCTAATTTCATGAACAATCAGACCACACTTGTATTTCTTATATCCATGCTGCCACAACGATACTGAGTGACAATGGTTCCTAAAATTATGTTCAAGGATCTACCAATGAGATCTTATAGACATTTTCAATCAATGTCAGTCATAAGCCATTTGTGGATCGATCTATGGTTACTGGTGAAATTGCAGCTATAAAATTTAGAGCAGTGGTTTCCATATGGCAATCTACCAGATGAAGGAGTCCTATGGGTCAGGAAGATGTTGGCAGTGAGTTTGAGGCTCACAAGGGCCCATGTAGACATAACAACTAACTATGGTTTGTTGCCTTAATTCTGGTTAAGATCCCACAGTGAACCTGTGACTCAGTGAGCTAAGGGGAAGTATAGAGAGAGAGATCAGTGAAACCTGCTTGTCTACCTTGCAAGCAGAGGTGTTGTAAAGATGGGAAGATGCTCTCAACCATGGTTTGTTTGACATGGGAATGATCACACAACTGTGATTGATTCAAACCAAGGTTTAAAAAACCCATGTCAAATTTTGCTTTTACTTCCTTGTTTGTGGCCAGTCCTTAACCTATGGCTTAACACTTAAGCATGGTCAAAACAAATCCAGGTTCAGCATTATGTCTGCACAGGAGCAAGGTAGGGGAGTATTCCATGTTGTCAGTATAAAAGAAAAAGGAAAGGAAATACAGGAATAAGCTGCTTGTGTTAAAATAGCAGAAGGATTCCTTCCCAGTAAAAACTATTTTTGTAGAAAGAGCAGAGATTATTGATAGAAAGCCTCAAAATTGAAATAAGTATTCAGGTATGCCTTGGTTGTAACTTGGTGCACAACTAGCAGTTCAGCTGAACAGAATTTAAAAGTACTTCACTAGAAGGTCACATGCATGTCTCTGGAGATTTGCTGAAAATTGGAGGATATATTTAAAACAGTTGACAAAATCTATACACTGGGGAGGGGGGCACTCATTTTCCACTGAAAGAAGAAACGGTGGGGAATTTTATCCTGAGTAAGAAGGCAAATCGTTTTCATATTCCTGGGATGTGCACTCCCATCCAAGCCCTTTAATTTGGCAGTGTTAAATATCCACATGGTCACTTTTAAAAAGGTTCTTCTTAAGGATCACGGACTCAGTGATTACTGTTTGTAATGCAAGAGGTGCTTGGGGAGTGTAGGCAAGGCAGAGTCTTTTAACGATACAGTAATTTTAAAGGAATGTTAAACGCACTTCTACAAACTATCTGCCCCAGCGGGGGGGGGGGGGGGGAAGAGGGCAAGTGCCACTGATTTCAGTAGGCTATGATTCAAGCAATGGGACTTAAGAGTGTTTCTGACAGTGCACTCCTACACACATCGACTCCAAAGTAACTCTCATCAAGTTCAATGGGGCTTACACTCAAGTAAATGGGTGTAGGATTGCAGCCTGAATGTGCCTGATCATGCCCAGTCAGATCTAATCACAGTTATGTCTGCATAGGGATCAAATATTGAATCATTATGACAGAGATGTAATATTGGAGCGTCCACCCGGGGGAGCAATAATTTTCTGTGCAGTACGTCTTGCAACATGGTCATCAGCTTGAGATCCTAAAAGAAAAATGGCACACAATGGAATACTTACAAATAAGTAAATCAAGAAATGTGTTCATTAATACAACACTGCCTTATTATGAGCATCACATGATTGTTAAGAGAGTATCTCTATGGAGATTCGTTCATGCTGACACAGGAAATGGAATGTGTACATGTAAATCAAGTATATTATTATATTATATTATATTATATTATATTATATTATATTATGTTTTATCTTCTTTTGTTTTATTTTCTTTTACATTTATTACTGCACAATCATTTATCATGAAAATTTTATCATGGAGAATTTTGCCATGTATCATTGGAATCATGCCCTTTGAAAACTGAACCATAATATGCTAATTCCTAAAGATAGGAAATCTTATACACCTTTATAAGAACATAAGGAAATGAAGGGGGCAGACGCTAAGCACTTCTAAAGGCACGTTAATTTCAGCAGATGAGATTTATGTTTGCGCTTCAGTTCCCCCATTGAAATTAATAAGGTCTGAAAGTACTTAGCTGTCTGGACCATGTCCAAAGGTATTTTCGAACAGCTCTTAATAGCTAAGCATTTAGGATTAAAAGAAGATTAAACACTTCTAGAGTTTCACACTTGGATCGAGTTAAAATAAAATGTGATCCAAAATAATTACAGCATGCTGGAATGAATAATGACGTCATTGATCAAAGGAAATATATTATTACTGTTTATGACTTATGAAGCACCCAAAATGCTCTAAGCAGCACACAGAGGTTAAAAGGTAAGACACTTTCTAAAATCTAGGGAGTGATAGTGGTTGCCACTGAAGGTCCTCTTTTGTCCAAATCGCAGGCTTTTAATCTTCAGGATGAACAAGTGCTACTTAAGCCAGAGGGCAGGGAACCTCAAGTCTAGGGGCCAAATGCAACCCCCATCCTCCCCACTTGGCCCTTAGGAATCTCCCCAGACCACATTCTCTACTAACCCTGCTTTGCTCCCTCCTTGAGTACTTTTGCCTGCCAATAACGTATCCCTGACAATGCCTCTCATTTTCCCAGAGGATATAGAGGGATGTGTAAGTGTGAGGAGAAACTAAGCTATTGTACAAAATTTAAATTTACATTCATTACTCTACCCACTTCTGCCTCCAGCCCTGCCCCATCCAACTCTGGTGTGTGGACCCCAGAGAATGTGGGCCTGGGCTGAAAAAACTTCCTCACCCCACATATCCTGCTGCTTCCATATCACAAATGTACATTCAAGGACCCCTTCCTTGTCCCAAGCCCAAGAGTGATAGGTGATCTCCAAGTGTGGAACATGCAATGGGCAGGCCCAATCTGTTTCCTCCCTCTCTTAGTGCTAAGTGATGCCCTTCTGGAGGAAACACTGACTTCTCCTACCCTCTCATGGTTGTCATACAACCATGGCGACGGAGTGCTGCATCCAGTGCTCCATTTGTACCACCCCTTGCGCGCCAAGGGTAGTACATTCCGAGTAAGCTAATAAACAAGCCAAATTGGAAAGGGGGCTTAAACCAGGGGTTGGCAACCTAAGGCCCATTGGCCAGAAGTGGCCCATGGGGGTTGTTTAACTGCCTCATAGACCCCCACCGCCCACTCGGGGACCCCTGCTGCCCGCTCGGTCAGCTCCCGTGCTAAACTGGCATGGAGCAGAGCGGGGACCGCCTTCCGTGACACCAACCGGCTTCCCATTGGCTGCAGGAAGCTCCTGCAGCCAATGGGAAGTGCCACGTGCCTCCTCTGCACCGGAAGGAGCACCAGAAATAGCATTTGTGCATGCGTGCGCACACACTCCAGCCCACCGTGGCGTCTGCCGGACCATGAACCGGCCCAAGCCACAAAAACTTTGCCGACCCCTGTCTTAAACATTATCCAAGCAGGCATGAAGCTCCCATTCAATGAATGCTATTTTTGGCAACAGCAGCACAGCACCTGAATCAATGAGGTGCAAAGGAAAACTGTTGAACAAGGTAAAGGTAAAAGTAAAGGTAAAAGTAAATTAGGTCCAGTTGTGGCCGACTCTGGGGTTGCGGTGCTCATCTCGCTTTATTGGCCAAGGGAGCCGGCGTACAGCTTCCGGGTCATGTGGCCAGCATGACTAAGCCACTTCTGGCGAACCAGAGCAGTGCACGGAAACACCATTTACCTTCCCGCCGGAGCGGTACCTATTTATCTACTTGCACTTTGACGTGCTTTCGAACTGCTAGGCTGGCAGGAGCAGGGACCGAGCAATGGGAGCTCACCCTGTCGTGGGGATTCGAACCGCCGACCTTCAGATCGACAAGTCCTAGGCTCTGTGGTTTAACCCGCAGCGCCAACCGCGTCCCGTTGCACAAGGCACTTACCTTCAAAAATTGAATTTTGCCAAGTGAGTAACGGTCCACAAACTGGAGTGTCATGTTACTAGGGCCCAACAACCTGGCAGGAGCCACAGGATGCAAGTCCATACCCAAGTGACAGTACGAGGCCACAGACTGACCATGCAACCCACTGGTGTGACTGGACCTTGACGCATGCCCACGAAAAGGCACTGCTAGGCCCCCACCGTAGTACAGAGAATGCAGATAAGCTAGCAGCAGATAAAGTGCTTGTGCACCATTGCAGGTGCCCTTAGTCTTGGGTACCAAAGTGTGAGATTAATAAAAACAGCAACAGGTCACCTTAAAAGGCCACATAGCCATGCCAAATGAAGCGTTTAAGATGCAGTCACATCAGTTCAGTCACTAATTCAAATCTTGTTTCATGCCTAGCATGTAGCAACAGCAGAAAACACAACCCCTAAATTCTAGTACAGATACCACTACTATAAATCTGGCATGGGCTTCAGGTTGTGACACAGATCTTGGTTAATGTGTCAACAAAATGGGAGCTTCCCTTTAAGTCAGCATCACTCTTTATCCAGATGAATTTGCTGTTTATTTTGTACCACTCCCTTAAAAAAAAATCAACTTACCAGACAGGCTGAAGCCTGATTGATGTAGGTTACGGATGGGAGGAACCTGTATTTTGCCTGAACAGGTAGCTATTCTTGAGGTAGGAGTTGGGGCCACAGCTTTAGCAGTTACTATGACATCGTGAACTGGTCCGTCATAAAGCCCACGAGGGACACCATGAATTTCTGCAAGCTATAAAAAAGTAAGAGGGAGAATAACAGTTGACTGAATGTTTGCTGGTTTTCCTTGGGGTATATTCATGACCAAATGTTTGATGGTTGTCACTAAAACAATGTTAGTGGTATTATTATTTTCTCCTGACCAGGTGTTCTCAGTACAGCTGTCTCCCCCTTTCTCCTTGTAAAGGGACAGAACTCAACGGAGCAAGACAAAACATTATTACAAGAAGTTATCTAGAGCTACTCTTCCTCTGAGGAGTATCATTCACACATGCTAGAAGTTAGCTAGAAGTAAGTAATGGTTTGGCCTTGGGCATAGGCACAGAAATGCTGTCACAAGAGACCTTTTAAAGAGGAAGCGTTTTGCATTTTGAACAAGTATTTCTGCTCTGTTGTTCACTTTTCAGTTGCTTATATACCCAGACTGACACAAACACAGACATATTTTATAGTGCTGCTGATGATAATACACAGTTAAACTATGAAATTCGTCACAAGAAGTGGCAAGGGCAGCAGACTTCGCTTTAAAAGGAGGTTAGACACACTCATGGAGGCTCTCCATAGCTACCAGTCATGATGGGAATATGCTGGCAGTTGCTGGGGAACAACTACGAAGGGGTCATTGTACTTGTGTCCCAGTTTTGGGCTTCCCACAGGCATCTTGGACAACAGGATGCCGGACTAGATTATCCAGCAGGGCTCCTCTGATACTCTTCCGTTCTGTGTTAATGCTTGCTTTCCAGGAAGTTATTGTTAGACAGGAGGGCAAGGAGGGGAATGTAGACAATCGGAATAAGCGCCTTGAGTATCAAAGGCAATTGCCCAAATGAATTACCATCACGAGCAAGCACTGACTGCCCTATTTGGAGCCCAATTACGGGTGAGTTTGCAAACCTCCAGCTCAGCCTAAATGGAAGTGTATGTTTTGTTGAGAACTTCATTCCTGGGATAATTAAAAATGACAGAGGGCGCTGCATCTCTCGCGTAAAACGCAAACGCAGTTTGATTGGTAGCCTACAGGACTTGTAAGTGTTTCCGGCTAGAATCTGACAGAGTTATGAGTGGTTCTTCCTCCCCCCCCCCCCCCATTTCACTCCTTCCAAATGCATGTAAGAAGTAAGAAAAGGGTCGACGAGGCAGGTAAAGCTAGGACTCAATATATTGCTCCCTATGGATTAAAAAATGGTAGCTACTTTCCAGGCAACCCAGCAAGTAAGTAGGTAATGTGCATAAATCTTAGCATTTATTTACTGAAGGTTAAGGGTATCATCCAAGGCCCTGAAGCAACTTCTTTCCATGTGCGCACTCTATACACTGAAGGTTCGTACCACCAACCAACCTGCTCTCTTGCAGGCAACCTTCCCACAGACACAGAGGTAGGTGTGTGCTAGAAGATTGTGAGCACCCAACTGTGCATGTAAAGGGAGCTAAGGACCAGATGGGGCATTGCTACTCACTCATGCAGGCCACCAAAAGGTCTTCTCCAAGGCACCATTGCACATAGAAGAAGTTGCGTTCAAATGCTCCTTAAAGGTAAAGGTAAAGGACCCCTGACAGTTAAGTCCAGTCACAGATGACTCTGGGGTTGCGGCGCTCATCTCGCTTTACAGGCTGAGGGAGCTGGCGTTTGTGCGCAGACAGTTTTTCTGGGTCATGTGGCCAGCATGTCTAAGCCGCTTCTGGCACAATGGAACACCGAAACCAGAGCAGTGCACGGAAATGCCATCTACCTTCCTGCTGGAGTGGTACCTATTTATCTCCTTACCGTATGCCATGTACATGCAACTGTTTGCTATAACATCAGCTGTGGCAATCCTGACAATAAGTAACGTTTAAATGAATCATAGAATTGTAGAGTTGAAAGGGACCACAAGGGTCAAGTAGTCCATGCAGAAGTCTTGATCAATATTGGATTGGGGGGCGGGGGAGAGAGTTGCAATATCCAAACTGGGCCTGTCTGCTCCACTCATAACACTGCAACTCCTAACAGTGAATTCAGGGGTTTGGGTGCCCATGAGGCTGCAGCCAAAATGAGGTCATTGAAAAACAGGAGGGAGGTATCAATATGCTCAGGGAACCCCAGCTTTGCCACAGAACAAGTTCTCCTGGGAGGCAAAGTTCCCCCACAAAATAGCACAATGAGGACTAATCCTGCTCAGTAGCCACAGCTTATAGAGTGAAAATGGAAAAAAAAAATAGATAAAAAGAGCAGAGGCTGGAGGAGCAGAATGTTCTGCTTGAGGGGGGAATGGTTGCCAGGACTAATCCTGCACTACAGCACTGTTTTTTAGGAGGGAGGATACCCTGCAATATTCTGTTGGAGGCCACACTTGTTCATGCTTATTATGATGCTTGAAATTTCAGTAGCAACGCAACTACTGACAATGTATGCTCAATACAATGCCTGACCACATGGCCCTCATGCTGGGGACAGAGTGAAAGAGTCCTGCAAAGAGTGGTAGCAGGCAACTTAGTTAGTTGCCCTTAAAGGCATTCCTGGGCCACAGTCCCATTCTGCAGGAGTACGTTCTGTCCACCTCTGGCCATAAGAAATACCATTTGACAAACCATGATTGGTCACCACAGGAATGAGCCTTGTGCCTGCAAACTCCCTCATCTACTGATGCATTTCACTTCAGTTACTGAATCCTGCCATTACGTCTAAAGGGGCAAACTATGGTTTGCACTTTCCTTTCCAACCAGGATTGCAAACCATAGTTTGAAGGTAGTTTGCAAAACTGATTTAGAGGACAAAATGGCCCAAACACAACCACGAGCTATGGTTTCTACAAAAGAGAAAGTAAGCAACTGAGCGTCTGAGGGCAGGAGAGGAGAAAGGACTCCTGGCTCCTGTCCCATGCTGGGTGCAAAGGGAGAGGAGGAAGTGTGCGGGAACACGGCTTGGTGAGGATCAACAGGTAGAAACATTTGTGGAGGGTACCACAAGGTTTACCTAGTTCTCATCTATGCTACCTCAAGGGATAATGATTCTTAGAATTTTTAAGGATTAGACTCCTGAAAGGAAGTGGAAGAGGATGAAAACTTGCTACAAGATACAACCATTCTATAGTGATTCATTATTTTTTTAAAAGTATAGGTATTTCTCATGGAACTGAAGATTCATTGACTGTCATGAAGTTCCTACTTGAGGATGCAGAGTATCCTAGATCAGTCTGTACATATCTAGGGCAGTTTATGACCCATTGGCTGAACACTGACTGAACTTTTTTTGACATGCCCAGCCTCCGGCCAAATGTCTGCCTAGCTGTGCCAATTCTGTCTCTGAGATTTATCAGTTGTCTTAACTATTCAAAACCCTCTTATATATGAGATTCCAGGTCACAGCTGCAATCCACTTATGGCCCTGCAAGTCATAGCATGAGGGTGAAAGCAGCAATAAGGAGAGAGGGAAAAATTTAGGAAATCCCACTCTCATACCTAGTTTTCACCTTCAGCCATCATGAAACCATCAAAATCTGCTACTAAATATGCCAATTTTTCATTCTCAAGCCCTAACAGCTACATTCCAGAAAGGCCTGCTTAAATATTGCACAGTAGATCTGATAATACTGAACAGCTCTTTCCAGATCCTGAGATCAGCAGTTTTTGCAACTGCATTCAAGAGACATGGAAGCATTTCATCAGCAGTGGGAAGGAAGGAGTTTCATGTACAGAAATGTTCTCACCCTGTTTCTTGCTTTTATCCTTTTGTAAACAAAATCAGGGAATGTCTTTCGAGGGATGAAACGGCCGACGCCCTGGGTGACAAAGAGGTTCCCATCTTCCAGCACAACCTTCCCTTGGCTTATCACCACTGTAGGGACACCGTGACATTCTGTTCCTTCGAATATGTTGTACTCTACATTCTGGCAAAACCAACAAGAGATTCTTGATTAGCTTCATGATAAATTAAACCAAAAGGGAAGTGTCAGAAGGTCACCATGGTGGGTTGGATTTGGAATGTTCATAAATGCCAACTGAAAATGTGCACACAAACAGGAAGTGGTCCCATGGCCTGGTCAATGTGCATAATCTCCAGGTGGCTTTGAATGATCACGCACAGCTTCCAAGGTATAAACAGGGCACTTACTGAAACTTACATGCAAGTAAACACAAATAGGATCTGGCTGCAGAGGACATTACTAACTCTACTGAAATTGGTGAAATTTAATGTTCAATCTTTGATGGATCTAAGGTTGTCAGTTGACTAGGGAAAAAATGCTCTACCTCACCTGCTTGCAGGCATTAATAATAGCTTGAACTGCAGCATTTTGTAGGTGACACTTTTCATCACTTGGGAGATAAGCATGAGCACCTGCTAATGCCTGCAGATCAAACCAAAGTTATAGGCAAAGCTGGAAAACAAGCTGGAAACCTTAGCTGGATTACATTTTACCACAGTTTAATTACTGTATTTTTCGCCCTATAGGACGCACCGTCCCATAAGGCGCACCTAGTTTTTTTTGGGTGGGGAATAAAGGGGGGGAAATTATTTTTTCCCCCCCAGGCGCGGGGCTGGGGCAGGGGAAGCCCGAGCTTCCCCCGACCCCAGCCCCCAGAACAGGCAACTCTCCGCAAGCCACCAGAGCCCAGTGTCAGGCTCCCGCGCCTTGCGGAGATCTGCGCGAAGTCTGGGCGCACTGAGCTCAGTGCGCCCAGACTTCAGCATGCAGGCAACTCTCCGCACCGACCCCCTCGCTCTCCAGGCTTCAGCGAAAGCCTGCATTCGCCCCATAGGACGCACACACATTTCCCCTTCATTTTTGGAGGGGAAAAAGTGTGTCCTATAGGGCGAAAAATACGGTATTAGATCAACATTATAAATGATGAAACTTCTAATGTGCTGAAGAAAAGTAAAAGCAGCGAGTTCTTCTTTTACCAAGTTGTGAGTTTTTGCAGAGATTATCTTTGTAGCTTTCGGGTTCCAAATCACCAAGTCAGCATCGGAACCCACAGCAACCCGTCCCTTCCTGGGGTAGAAGTTGAAAATCTTTGCTGAATTTGTACTGGTCACTGCTACAAATTCATTTTCGTCCATCTTCCCCGTTGCCTGGAAATGGGGGGAAAGAGGGAAAGAAGGGAGAGGGGGATTTCAGAAATAGAGATCTGAAAACCATAGACCTCTGGGGTGTGGAAAGCATGCTCATTTGACAAGTACTGAATTCAGGCAAACAGATTACAGTCTCTGGCCTTAATCTGTCATCTCATCCCAGATCTATCCCCTTTGCTGAGCTCCTTTGTAATTCATACTGAAGCTTGTATGAGAAGGGGAAAAAACTACTTATCTTTGAAGTACTGAAGATACTGGGAACAAGTGAAAAAGGAGGCTGCCTGCTATCATGCCCTGCTTGAAAGCATCCCAGAAAATTCCAACTGGCCAATGGTGGGAAAAGGATGCTAAACCAGGTGGATCAAGGTGGTTCAATCCAACACAGCTCTTCTTACTGTGACATGGACAGTAGGGATGGTACATGTCTATTGATGGCATTAGGAGGTGACTGCTCATAAAACTCAGCACTGAACTCTTTCCCAGAGGTGGAGAAGCTGCAAACCTCCAGAAGCTGTTTCCCATCAGCCCTACTTGGCATAGTCAATGGTCAGGGATGAAGAGTGTTGTAGTCCAACAAGATCTGGAAGGCCACAGGTCCCTCTAGTCCATATCACTTAAAATTATAGATATTATCTGATTCTTATGTTATGACAGCAAAGTGGTGGCTGCTCATTTAGGGATGGGCAAATCTTTCCATTTCATTTCTCTCACGTTTCTCATTGTTTTCAATCTTAAATTCAGTTCTCCACAATTCTGCATCTGTTTGCTTGTTTGTTAAAGTCCTCGTGAAGATTTATCAGCACTGAAGTGTGAATTTCTCATTGTATATTTATTTCATTTTATAACTTTTATATATTGCTTGATTGTAAAGAACAAACACTCAAAGCAATTTATATGCATTTTTGCCCAACAGGCACATTTTTGCAAAGCAATGCTCCCTAATATAGTGCAATTTCTTGGTTATTTTCACTAAGATGTGCATTTCTATACACACTTCAAAGTATGCATGTTTGTACCCATTACTCAGCTGAAGAACTGCATTGCAAAGTTCAGAGAAGTGTGAATTTTGAAGGCCAGCTGGGTTTTTGTTTGTGTTTCTGTAGTGCAAATTAGGTACACTGCAAACCGCTGGTTTATCCAATACAATGCAGTGAGATATCTAACACTTTCAAGCCATGTCAGCATCCTTTGCTTTTCAGAGCACACTGGATTCTGCTGAACTGACTCACCACACACTTTTCCCAAATGACCGACATTCGTTCTTCAATGCCATTTGTTCCTTCTGGGATGAGGGTGAAGTTATCCTTTCCGACGGCCTTCTGCGCTGTGGTGAAGGTGCAGTGAGCACTGCCGACCACTTGAAGATCCCCACTAATTAAAACAAATGGCAAGCAAAGAATGAAATGGAGGGGGGGCCTCTTTGCTGGTTGCATAAGCCAATTTATCCAATATTTTCCTACTGAGTCTGAAAATCTGGGGTGATTTAGATTTGTTGTAAGTTGAAAAGAAACGAACAGCTAACAAAACTTTAAAGAACTGGTGGATTTTCAAAATCATCCCTTAGAGGTTACAATAGAGGTGAATAGAGGCAGTAGAGGAAATAAGACTGTCAACTTTATATTCATAATCAACCTTGACTCTGCCATATTTTTTACTGTGCTGACTTCAACAGTACAAAGTGACAAGATGAATGTCACAGTGACTTAAATTATAAACAAAAAATGGAGGGGGGGGGGAGAGAAGCTGTGTTTTGGCCTCTATGCGAAGAGGGGAGATACCAATCTATTCAGTGACTCCTAACCTCAGCCACGTTGCAAAAGGTAGAAAAAGTTGCCAGGAATGCAGGACCAGCAGCCATGGTATGGGGGGAAAGAAACATATAAAGCCACACTGCTTTTTTAAAATAAACAGTATGAGTAGTACATTTATATTTCACTTTTCTTAGCAAGAGCTCAAGTGGCTCCCCCTCCCCATTTATTCCTCACAACAACCCTGTAAGGTAGGGTAGCTTCAAGGGCAGTGACTGACCCAGTGTTATCCAGGGAGCTTCATGGGTGATTGGGGACACAAACCCTGGCCTCCCAGGTCCCACTCAAAGGCTCCAGTTTATTCCATTTTCACAACTTTCCCCTAACTGTTAATTTCCACTTGAGTTATATATGACACAAAAGCCACTTCTGGAACCATAGTGGGATATTGCGCCAGTTTAGTGCTCATTCCCAGGTTATTTGCTTCCAGAAAAAAAATCCATCTGCAAATGATATGGAAATGAGAGGAACACATTCTCTGTCAGGGATGACCCAGAGGGCTCAAGTTCCCCAGAGGGAGGGGGGCCTGGGAGCGGAAGATGCGGACGAGGTGCCTGAGAGGGAGGTGGGCAATGAGGAGAGGGCAGTTGGAATAAGCCCAGAAAGGGCTGGGGAGATGGAAAGTTCACCGGGAATACAGGGGTTAAGCTCAGGCTCAGAATAAGGGGGGAAATTTATGACTGCCCCTCGAGAAGGCCTGTGGTAAAGAGAAGGGCAGAACTATGGGGCAGGAGACTTCACCATTTTATGAGCTGTTGGAGGGGCAAAAGCAGGCCTCAGCAGAGATCTGAACTGAGTGACTCTGATGGATGAATGATGTGCTAATGACCCATTGTAAATACTGTAAATAAAGACTATAAAAACTTCAAGAGGCTCGTGGCATCTGTGGTGAGGAGAGACGCCCGCAGCTCTGACATTCTCCACCATGGTTGCAATCCAGATGGAGAAAGGAATATTGGCATAGTGGGAAACCAGGTCTAAAGAAGGAGGTTTCCGGACACTTATCCCAGGAGAGCCGCTAGCTCTTCTCATACTAACCATCACATTTGAGCTGCAGTCTGTTATTTGGTGTTTCCAGAGAAAGGTCATTCTGTCCTTGAGGACTTACCATGCTAAGAGGGAAGTGAGATGATCAGGCGTTGTAGGATCTGGGCTAATGGGAGGAGATGTCACAAAGGCAGCAGCCTTGGCCCAGTTCTTGCTCCAATAATGAGAGCCATCTGTAGCAAGACTGGCTGTAATTGGCTCTCCATACACAACTGTGCCTGAACAAACAATCAACAGTCACCACCGCTGCAGTATGCATATTGCTGCCATCAAAAGCAGCTGCCCCACATCTCGCCCCAGCAGGAACATGCTATGGTACAAAAATGTGTGATATGCACACCCCTTTGGAAGCAGAAAAATGTATATGAAACAAACAAGCATGCTGTATCTGCATATATATTCAAATGTTAGAAATTTGGCTTCCCTGGTCTTAACTTGAGATTCCCTTGAGATGAGACTGGTGTTTAGATATGCGCATGTGTGTGTGTGTGTGTGTGTGTATACACAGCTCCCAATCAAAAATATGGGGGCAAAATGTTGAAAAAAATCTTGTGCTAGTAAATTCCAGTGTCTGTGGTTGAATATCAGGTATACAGTTTAGATACTGTGAAAGAGAACAGAGTACTGGGGACAAACCTGTCTCAAGAGCGATTTTCAAGACAAGACCGTGCAAAAGACCTTTCACAGAAGATGACATTTCTTAACCTTAAGGCTTCTGAATGCAACCAAAGATTTTCTGACAGCAGGACAGGATGTTGTCTGCAACACTTTCAGAGGTTTGTCACCTCCAAGAATGCTCAAACGACATGAAAGAATGTCAAGTTTATGCCTGAAAGATATTCTGAAGCGGTCCTTCCTTGATCTCCTGGAGAAAAATGTCTGCTATGTATCATCATTTTAAATGTCTGGGCATTTAAATTTCCCTGTTCAAACACTGCTGACTTGACAGGAAGTCCTCATCAGTATGGAAGTGTGAAACAGGACTTACCTTTTCTCTTGGCTTGAGCGATGACATCTGCAGCCCCCTTGCTCATGACTTTTGTGACATATAAGGGGCAATTGGCTTGTTTCGCTATTGTAATGGCACGGAACACGGCCTCCGTTTCAACCTTTGGAAGCATGAACACAGTCAGATACTTACTTCGCAATGTCTGCTTCATCTGAAGTAGCTTGCCTAGAGCTTAAACAACAGCTAGGGCTGCTAGGATTCTGTTATGATGGATTGTTCTACTTGTTCTTCATAAGTCTACCCCACTCACAACTGCACTTACAGGGAAACTGCAGCTACAGGGAAATGTGGGGAAGGTAGCATTATGTCTCCTCTGATATTGACTGATTTCAAATACATGAATAATTCAGTCAGACAGTAATTATTACTGGAAGAGACTCAAATGTGGTTTTTAAAATAAATAAATACATAAATGAAAGAGTATGCATGTTTATTCAGAAGCAACTCCTGGTGGGTTGAACGGGGTTTACTGCCTAACAAGCAACCTAAGAGTGCCATCCAGAACAATAAAACTCAGCAGAAGTGGTGTTGTTTATATAATGACACACAGACCATCCTTTTAGTCTCATTACAGATTGCAAAAGCACCAAGTGTCAAAATCTATAAGCTACACCAGGATCGTCGTCATGGTGTCCTCCAGATGTTGTGGAGTATCATCCCTTATAACTAAGTCTGCGACCATTAAGTTGTGCTAGCTGAGACTGATAGGAATTGTAGTCCAACAACATCTGGAGCAGAACCTATAATCCACCCCTGAAAGACACAGTTTCATTAATCTTATCTATGTTGATGCTAATTTCACTGCAGCAAAACACTTACTGGATTTTATTCAAAAATGGTGTAGCTAGCTCTACAATCATGTCTTGCAAGTGACATTCAGTGCTTAAGCGTGGGCATCCCTCTCTTATCGAAAGGGGACTTTGGAAGGCTTTGTGAAGTCTGAACGTGGCTCAGCAAAAGAGATTTCATGTGAATTTAACCCTCAATGGTATTTCCCAATTTTATTTTACTGAGTAGAGTTGACAGTAATTCTATGGGGACCTACTTAATATTACCTCTTCTGGATGACTGAGAACGTGACCCTCTGGACCAGTAATCCCCAGCTCCAAAAGTCTTTTTTGTTCCTAAATAAATGAAGAAATATGGGAGAAGCAATAAATGAAAGGTCCAAAAATCTAATTTGAAACTTTAGAATGCTATCTTTTTAAAAACACCACCACAACCGTTTATTATCCGTGACAATTAGAGCGGTTAACTTCCTCATTTATATGTGCAACTCAGCAGCATAACCATTTGCCTTCTGCAATTCTTTGTTTGGTAGTTTACAAGGCAAGCCTAAACATAGATCCTACTGTTATCCTGTCTTAGGGCGATGGCAGGGAGAGGGGTGTTCCTGAAACCATTCTTTAAAAAAGGCAAGTGAAATATATCAAGGATGCCAAAAGAGGAAGAATTTAAAAAAATAGAATTCTGATACATAATTCTAGCTGATTAAATATGTATAATAAGTACCCATCTTTCTAACATCCTTGTTCCATCTCAATGATCCACATTAAAAACAACAGCAAAACGAAGTGTGTTGATGCAGTCCAAAAAAAATTCTCCAAGGGTTTGGGCTCATGGAAAGGAAATTTATGTTTCTATTTGACCAACCAAGCCCAAAAAGCATTGCCAGGAGGAATTATCTCTCCGCACCTCCCTCCATGCACTGTTCTAGGAGTTCTCCTGACCAGATTTGGGGAGGTTTGGGAAATGCACGGTGGCAATGAAAGAGGAGAGGAGAGAAGTCCTGTTGTGCTATTGAGACACATGCTGGCTTCTGCTAGTACAACAAACAAGTTGAACCCATGCATTATGTCTATAGCTTTTACGCTATGTATATTTTTTTAAAAAAATAAAATAGGGTCCTGGAAAAAAAATACACATCTCAGGAATCAACGGCCAGGGTAAAGATAAGCATCTTCAGTGTTTTCTGAAAGCTGTATTATGAAGTTTGTTTAAACAGAAAAACTAAGAGGACCCCCTCTGCTGACCTTAATACCCAAGAAGGTCTGTGGGAAAGAAGGTGGTATTTCAGGTATTTGGGACCTGAGTTGGCTTTTCAGACTAACATGAGCTCCTTAAATTGGGCGTGCAAACAAATGCAGCTGTTTGAAAATAGGTGTTATATTTGATCTAAGTGGGACCCTATCCAGTAATCTGGCCACTGCATTTTAGACCAGCTGAAGTTTCCAAGTAACTTCTAGAGCTGCTCCTTGTAGTGAACATTATGATAATCTGATCTGGCAGCTACCAGAGCCTGCAGTACAATGGCCAAGTCAAGGTTAGACTTGGATTTAATTTATTGTTATTGAGGTATTTTAGTGATTACAAATCACTTTCTCAGAAGACTGTTGTGCAAAGCGGTAAGTAAGCCTTCTGAATAACTAGTTATATTCTGACAGGCAGTAAATCTCTACATTTAATTTCAAGAGCATTTAATCTTTTGCAATCCAGGGTAAATGTTTTCTGTCCTTGAAGTGCTCTGGAGACATTTATTTCCATGCTTTTGTTCTTTGCCTGCGAATACATTTGAAGGTCACCCTCCAGTTTTTTAATAACTATGTTAAAAACCCTAAAAACAACCACCTGCTCTGGTGATACCTATCTACCTTGGATCAAAGTATGATTGTCGGATGTGAACAAAAATTCTCTAATCCTAAGCAGATCAATATCTTCAGAAGGGCTTCCAACTTTTCAACTGATGATAATTTAAGAATGCCCTGGGGGTGAATATTAAGGATCTCTGTAAAACAGAACAAGGAAGATACACAAACCCAACCCTCCCTGGTTGTATGTGTGTATGTATATATAGGTGTGGGACACACACACACACACACACACCTTTCCCCCTCTCTGAGGTTTCAGGAGCCTGACATTTAAATACACAAGGTTGAGACACAAGCATCAGCAACAACACACAAACTACTTTAAATTTGTTTACCATAGAAGATCCTTAATAGATTTCATCTACTTATATGCCACTTTCCCATGGTGAACTATGTTCCATGTTCCTCACAGCAAACACATGGAAAGGACAACACAGACATGTTCCCATGGTATGAGGATACTCTAGCCTGCTGTGGTGCTCATCTTTTAGTTGGATAGGGTTGGGTTCATCCTCTTTATCATCTTGTAGTATGAACACTTGTAGCAAAAAAAATTTGCATTACTCTTTTGTTGCTGTTTTAAACTTTTTGTATTTGTATGGGTTTTTTTTACAATTGTAACTTTGAGACATGTGTAGTTAGTGACAAACAGAATGTCTAGCTGGCATATAGATGCTATCATTTTCCGCAGTGCCATGAAAAAGTGCCCAAAGATTGGAGTGTACATTGTTCTGAATCCATATGGCTGCTCCTATGCACTGCCATATGCTACTTTCTGCAGATGAGGGTCTCCTGCGGATACCATCTCATCAGGAAGTTCATGCCACATGATGTAGGAGCAGGGCCTTTAGTGTGGTGGCACCTGCCCCTTGGAACTTTTGCCCATTATAGATCAGACAGGCACTGTCTTTACAGTCTTTTCAGCACCTACTGAATACATTTCTTTTCCAACCACCCTTCTAACTGCATTGGATTTGAAATTGTTTTCATTGCTGATTTTTAAATTGCTAAATGCTTTGGAATGCTTCATGGCCAGTGATTCATAAAATGAAATGAAATAAATCAACACTCTACCTCATCAATGATGTCTCCGTTTTCAGCATGTACTTGGGCAATGGCGCCCAGATCTCGAATAATACTGAATATCTCATACATCTGCCAGGAAAGAAAGAAAAATGGTGGAGTCTGATAATGCTTATGTTTTTCAGCCAAAGCATAGTTGAACAATAGTTTGCGTCTTGTATGTATATTACCTGAGCATCAGTGCACTGGAGTTTGTCTTTATAAGCCATGAAAACAAGAAAGGAGTTCACACCTTAATGAAAGCAGAAGAGAATTAATGATTGCTACTGAAAGATGATCATCAGTTACCAGGCTGCATAGCGTGGCCAGCTTAGATACAAAACTAATCAAGGGTTAGAATCTGAATTGAAGAATGTTGAATAAAATCTATGCTGTGAGCCATGAGCTTGCTTATTCAGAAGAAAATGCTATCAAATCCTAAGTGTCTGATTTAACATTCTTAGCAGTCAAGTCAAATACACTGATATGACTCTGAATTACTCATCTATGCTAAGTGAACAGTTGTCATTAATGCATTTTCTTTCCAATGTCAAAAGTGCAATTAGTTAGGAACCACAGTGTGCAGATACATACCACTCAGGTATATACCACAAGGCTCTGAACCTATCAAATTATTTTTGAGACAATCTGGAGCAATAGGCTGTGTTCAGGCATTAAGCTGAGCTATGTTGATTTCTCTGTATTACTTCTTGGGTTGTAGAATTGAACCAAAATCCCCGGCAGTTTCCAATTATATTGTAAGAATATATTGCAACATTTAAATAAACATGAGAAATCTGACATTGGATTGGATAACCCAATCCCATGTATTGGTTAACTTAAAATTTTAACTTTGAGTTTTGTAGGAACATACAAAGCTGCCTTAAACAGAGTGAGACCATCAGTATCCTCTACACTGAGCGGCAGTGGTTTGCCATGGTTTCAAGCAGAAGTCTTTCTTATCCTCACCTGAGAATGTCAGGCAGTGAACCCAACCCTTTTCATGCAAACGTATGTTCTACCACTGAGCTATGGCTCTTGTGTTTCACCATCAGTTTCTTTGAAAGATGGTGCGCTGTGTCCCCGGAAATAATTTTCCTGCAAGGTTTCCCAGTCTCTTCCTGATAATGCTTGGTATTTTCCTTCCACTTTCTTCTGGGGCTACTCAGTGTGAACTCCTTCAGCGGCATGGCCTATAGCAAGTGGCCCCTTCACCAGGGTGCAATCCCATGATGCAGGGCGTGTGTGTGTGATGAGTGGGACTATGTGGATCTCGTGGCACAAGATTTTGTGAACACTGAATAATAGTGAGTATAGTCGTACTAATGGAAACAACCATGTGGCCAGTGATGGACCATGTGGCCAGCTGTGCTCATTCTACAGGCACAACGCAATCGTGAATGGGAATAATTGTTAGTTCTCTTTACTAAAAGTAAACCAACACTAGAGAACAATTCTGCATAGCAGGAAATAGTGTGGCTGTGCAGACGCTCCTGGTTGTATGGGTCTAGTGCCAATTCCTTGGGAAACACAAGAGTGTCACCCCATTCACACTGTCACCCAGTTCTCTCTCTCTCTCTCTCTCTCTCTCTCTCTCTCTCTCTCTCTCTCTCTCTCTCTCTCTCTCACACACACACACACACACACACACACACTTACAGTTTAGAACCAAACCACATGGAAGTGGCTTCCACACCACAAGGAGCCTGTTGCAATGAGGACTGTGTGGAATTTCCCACTGGGATGCCTGGGCAGGTCCTGACCAAGTAGCTCTTGGGTGAAATTTCTGACTCCCTGAGTGGGAAACCACATCAGAGCCATAGCATAGCCTTATCCTAGCTTCACAACGTATTTAACCTGGAAGGATTCAGCTGGCTTCCCAGAAGGCCCTCTGTGTGGGGAAAAACCAAGATGAAGGTTGGAATTCAAAGGGGGTGAGATGCCTGCAGGATCCTTCTTTCTCCCACTATCATTGCCACAGTGGAATGATTTTATGCAGAGTTGATTCAATAGTAATTCAAAAGCGGCAGGAAAGACAGAAGCATTCAAGTAGCTGCCTAGATATTTACCTGGTGGACGTTCTCAGAAGCAACCTGAATGCAACACCCAGAATGGGTAATTTTATTTGTTTTGTTTTGGTCCACTTGGGCAGCCCAATAGCATGGGATACCAAAAGCCCTCTCAAGTATTCCACATCCAAGTCATAGCTGGCACCTTAATCAAATATTGGAATTGGGAGTGGGGGATTCTAGTTATAACAATGTCTACCTAAGGGTCAAAGCATATTAAGGTGGGATGCTATTGAATGTTACTCTACAACACTGGATATTGTTGTGCTTAAAAAAGAAAGCTTGTTTTTTTACTGATGGTCAACTAATTTTCATTGTCCTATGTGTGTGTATGGGGCGCAGGTGGCACTGTGGGTTAAACCACAGAGCCTAGGACTTGCCAATCAGAAGGTCGGTGGTTCGAATCCCTGTGACAGGGTAAGCTCCCATTGCTCGGATCCTGCTCCTGCCAAACTAGCAGTTCGAAAGCACGTCAAAGGTAAACGGCATTTCTGTGTGCTGCTCTGGTTCGCCAGAAGAGGCTTAGTCATGCTGGCCACATGACCTGGAAGCTGTACGCCAGCTCCCTCGGCCAATAAAGCGAGATGAGCACCGCAACTCCAGAGTCAGTCACGACTGGACCTAATGGTCACGACTGGACCCTTTACCTTTATGTGTGTGCATATATGTGTGTATATGCATGTGTGTACACATATGCACAATAAAAAGAACATTTAAAATACTTATACTTCCCAAATATTGCATTAGAGGACAAATGACCTCCAATAATCAAAGAACACAAAAACTGAGTTTTCCAATGGTGGAAAAACACTGCATGTTAGGACATCATATTCATAAAATGATAAACACATCTTGTCAAAAAGAATAAGCTTCCCTCATCTATTAAACATCATTTGCTCCCAAGCTAAAACACTCTTTTGCATAATCTAGCAGTTTATATGTGGCGGGATCTTTGCCTTCCAGTGTTGCAATATTCATGTCTTTTTGCAACTAGGAAGCTATGACAGTCGTAAATCTCCAACCACTTGTTATTTTCTATGAAGCGTATCTTTGCACTTACCTTTGTCTTTGACGAGAGCCTCCAGCTCTTCTTTGATGCTCTCATGCCAGCGTGTGATGTCAATATGCAGAGAATAATCACAACATGCTTTACTGTCAGCACACTCCCTCCACTGGTCATAGGCAGTCAGAAGGTTTGACCCAGATTCAGGGAATACATGGTCAACTGGAGAAACAAATGCATTCATTGGATGAGGGTTCAATTGCCTAATATGGGTGGGGTATCTGCAGCCCTTCAAGATGCTGTTCAACTCCAACTCCCATCAGCCTCAACCAGCATGACCAGATGCCAGGTGTTGTTGGAGTCTAGTTTCCATCATCCCTGGCATCTGGTCATGCTGGTTTTCAGTGACCGATTTTCTTCTACCAACAAAAGGAATGCAGTCCACAGTAAGGGCATTACGTACGAATCATGGTGGTCCCTCCTGCCAGAGCTGCTTTTGTTCCTTGATAGAAGTCATCAGCAGAGGTCATTCCCAACACTGGCATCTGCAATCTAGTGTGGACATCTATCCCACCTGGCATAACTAGCTGGCCGTAAGCGTCAACCATTTTCACACCTCCAGGAACAACCAGGTTTTCCCCAATTTGCCTGAAAATGACATTAAAAGAGATTGCTTGCATGTTTCATTCAAGGAGGACAACAGCATACAGATATCCAACATATTGGGTCAGATCCAGACTAATTTCATTGAACTAAGGTCCCAGCAATTAAAGTATGACTTAAATCCCATTGATTTAAATGGCAATAGAGTACTGGTAACGAGATCTGGGGTAATGAAGGTGCTGTGGACAACACCTCCCACCAGCACCAGCCAACATGGCCAATGATCAGGATAAAGAGAATTATGGTCCAAAATTACAGGAGGGGACCACATTGACTACCCCTGAACTAGATCAACTCACTGTGTTCCTGATGCTCATAACACTGCTTTTGGAAATGTGTTTTCTTACCAGTCTCTCCTTGCTGAAATGCTTTCTGCATTCACAGTTAAATGCTCTAGCACTCAACGGGGAGCAAAGGAAAGTGCCACTTGGGCACACCCTTAGGATTAAGCTATAGGTATACAGTGGTACCTTGGGTTAAGTACTTAATTCATTCCAGAGGGACCGGGTGGTGCTGTGGGTTAAACCACAGAGCCTAGGACTTGCCGATCAGAAGGTCGGCAGTTCGAATCCCCACGATGCGGTGAGCTCCCGTTGCTCGGTCCCTGCTCCTGCCAACCTAGCAGTTCGAAAGCAAGCCAAGTGCAAGTAGATAAATAGGTACCGCTCTGGCGGGAAGGTAAACGGCGTTTCCATGTGCTGCTCTGGTTCGCCAGAAGTGGCTTAGTCCTGATGGCCACATGAGCCAGAAGCTGTACGCTGGCTCCCTCAGCCAATAAAGCGAGACGAGCGCTACAACACCAGAGTCGGTGACGACTGGACCTAATCGTTAGGCGTCCCTTTACCTTTACCTTTTATACAGTGGTACCGTGGGTTAAGTACTTAATTCATTCCGGAGGTCCGTTCTTAACCTGAAACTGTTCTTAACCTGAAGCACCACTTTAGGTGTTCTTAACCCGAGGTACCATTTCTGGGTTAGCGGAGTCTGTAACCCGTAGTACCACTGTATTTCTTTTGCAACCTTCCAACAGTTTGACTTAGCCCCCCCAAAGGTGCACTTCTCAATTGTCTCGCAAGACAGATGGATGCTAATCATACTTCTTTGGGAGAATTCCCTGTGATCCTCAGATGAAGAGCAATATAGAAAATAAATAAATAATAATAATAATCTTGATCCATAGGCCCCTGTGAGCAAAAGGTGCTGTGTACCATAGTACTGAATGTGTTACTTTCATGTAGTTGTGTAACAACAATTAGACTCTGTCTCCTCTGTGCTTTGCTTATGTTGTAATTAATGTATCGGAGAGCAATGAAAGTAGATCAAATTGTACAGAAATATCTGTAATAAATAAAACCGTACTCCAAAATATTTTTCAGCAACTTACTTAATCAAGCCATCTTCCACATAGATATCTGCATAAAATGACTGATCGTCGTTGACAATCTTTCCTCCTTTGATGAGCAGCCGGTCACTCTGATTTAAAAGCAAACAAACAATGATTTCCAAGCTGACCAGATATTTTATTAGAGGTGACTTTAGGTATACGTTCAGAAGCAGACTATGGAGAAATGCCTGGTGCAAGATGAGTGTTGGTCTCAAATCACACCTGAGATTCGGACTTTGTCTAAGACATGCAAAGCAGCTGATGTTATTTTGTCTAGAAATGCAAAAGAACAGCAACAAAGGCAGGAAAAATTGTTGGCATCTCTAGGCTATCTGACCAACTGGTAGGAATTATGTGTTATAGAATTTAGAAAATACACTCATCAGCCTTGCCTGACTTATTTTTTTGTCAAATGTTATTGTAAAACACAGTGCCAGCTAGGCAGATCTTAATTAAGATGGCTAGAATCCCACATTTTTCAGCTCTCAAAACAAGGAGCCATGGGTTTCTGGTGCAAAGCCTTTGTTGACTTCCCCTCTCGGCACTGTCTCCAAGGATATTACAAGGAATCAGGCCTATAATTTGCTGAAAGGTGACTCATTTTCAGTTGACCTCTGTTAGCAATTCCAGGGAATCTGCCAGCTGCTGGAGAATGCTAAGGACTCAGAAACACATTATCCGAATAAATGCAGAATATGTCACACAGCAAAGGAAAGTAAGTGTACAGAGAAGGTCAGTATCCAATCCTAACGACAACAAAAATTTAATGGTTTGCAACTGAAACAGAATTTTTAACAAAGAAAAGTAATTTCTGAAGGCATGTGGAATTGGCTTCCTTGTTACATAGTCTGGGGCTTATACCCTTAATTGTAGGCCTTTATAAATGCAACAGTACTAACAAGGAAGGGACACAGGTGGCGCTGTGGGTTAAAGCCTCAGCACCTAGGACTTGCTGATCGAAAGGTCGGCGGTTCGAATCCCTGCGGCGGGGTGCGCTCCCGCTGCTCGGTCCCAGCGCCTGCCAACCTAGCAGTTCGAAAGCACCTCCGGGTGCAAGTAGATAAATAGGGACCGCTTACCAGCGGGAAGGTAAACGGCGTTTCCGTGTGCAGCTCTGGCTCGCCAGAGCAGCGATGTCACACTGGCCATGTGACCCGGAAGTGTCTCCGGACAGCGCTGGCCCCTGGCCTCTTAAGTGAGATGGGCGCACAACCCCAGAGTCTGTCAAGACTGGCCCGTACGGGCAGGAGTACCTTTACCTTTACCTTTACTAACAAGGAAAGTATCAAGGAGTTGGCTACTTTGGCTTACAACACCCTTTCAAGGACCTCTTATAACAGGATTTAAAGTACCCAGATGGCCTTCTTTCAAGTTCAAGTTAGCCCATACCAGTTTCATTTCATAGACCAGGGGTCGGCAAGATTTTTCTTGCCTGGGCTGGATCGGTCCTGCGGAGATCCCTCTGTGGACCAGATCACGCGCCCACCCATTATTTTCTGTGCATGCACAGATGCGATTTCCAGTGCCGCATAAGTAAGTCCCCGTGCCACGCCGGTTTAGCGCAGCGCACAAGCAGCTCAGTTCGGGGGCAGCCCGTGGGCTGGTCAAACGACCTCTGCAGGCCGCTTCCGGCCCATGGGCCTTAGGTTGGTGACCCCTGTCATAGACAGAACAATGGGTGCCTTCACAACAATTCCTGGGTGTTTACACCTTGATACAGGAATATAGGGTTAATAATGATGATGTGCTCCTGCCCACCTAGCAGTTCGAAAGCACGTCAAAGTGCAAGTAGATAAATAGGTACCACTCTGGCGGGAAGGTAAACGGCGTTTCCGTGCACTGCTCTGGTTCGCCAGAAGCAGCTTAGTCATGCTGGCCACATGACCCGGAAGCTGTACGCCAGCTCCCTTGGCCAATAAAGCGAGATGAGCGCTGCAACCCCAGAGTCGGTCACGACTGGACCTAATGGTCAGGGGTCCCTTGACCTTTAATGATAATGTGGGTAAGACATGTTGTGCTACCAATCAAAGTGAATAATGTATAGAAATCATAAGAGGTTTGTTTCATCAGGATACCTCAATGAACAGCTTCACTGACCCACTGCAGCTCTTCCTCCCCATGAAGTGGGGACAGTATTGGATGAGCAATGCTGTAACTATTCCTAGGCTGCAGCCCTTCTCCATAACAACCAGAGCACGGGCCAGATGCGGTAAGCCAGCCTTTATTCAAACAGCTTCCTTTCAGTCGCTGCTTCAAGGGCTGGCCTGCTCTGGCTCGCTCATGGCCAAACAATGAAGAATAGAGCCCTCACATGTCAGGCATTGGGGGGTGCCATTCCACTCAAAGCCCACCTCAAAAGAAAACCCCTTCTACAGAAGTGACATCACAGCTGCTCATTTTGATGGGAGAAATAGAGTACACTGAGAAAGGAAGGGAGCTGTGAGGCCTGTCTAAACCAAGATAGATGGTCCATTGGCCTGATGCAGCAGGCTCTTCAAACCATCTAACATGACAGGATGCAAGGAATGGGAAAGAGTCACCTACCTCTCCTACTAATGCATTTGAGAGTTCACAGGCTAGGCCATCAGGTCAAGAGGCTCACAACCAAGAATTACTTGGCAGGTAATGAGTTCTGACGTTGCTTACTTTAAAAGTCAAGCCTAAAGGGCTTAGCAGGCATCAGAGCTTCCTCAGTCATCATGGCCAGGATCCAAGGAGACACTTAGGTTCACACAAGGGACTTGAACTAGCTCAGCGGAATATTCACAGGCTCTCTCCCCCTTGACTCTTCATGCAGTTCCACAAGCTGTTTTTTCAATCCTCTTTGATTTCAGCTTATCACACAGCCTTGGGAACTGCTGCCTGAACATAATTTCACAATTCTTTAGATCCTAATGAATGTGGTGTGCTTTATTCCACAGTTTATTTCAGTGGGGAGTTGGTCAGAAATTTCCACAGTTGAATTCAGAAGCATAATCTACTGTATTAGATGTAACCCTAACAGTGCATGTGTCTATATGTGCAATGTACACACACCCCTCTGATAAAGGGCAGGATTAGGAGGGGATGCAAATGGGTAGCATGACAAAATAATGATGATTTAGTGGACCAAACCTGGGAAGAGATCAAAAGTAGGTCAAGAAAAGAATAATTTGTGTTTTGGAGAATGCTAATGTTAAGATAGTCACAAACTGTGATTGCCTTTGAAAAGTAGAACATGCAGAGATTCACAATGATGTGGGCTATATGTAACCGATCCTAACACCTTTAGTTGTGGTAAATGCCTGACAATTTGCTGTGTGTTATTTCTTCCAGGGATGGGGAAGCAGGGGGGAGAGAGGAAAATATTGCTACTCTTATAGTGCAATCCCCTGAATCAGTGGCGTAGCGTGGGTTGTCAGCACCCGGGGCAAGGCAAGTAATTTGTGCCCCCTAACCCGTGAATTTGCGCCCCCTAACCCGTGGATTTGTGCCCCCTAACCCTAACCCCCAGATCTTGCGCCCGGTGCGGCCGGCCCCCCTGCACCCCCCACGCTACGCCACTGCCCTGAATGTCTTCTCAGAAGTAGATCCCATTAAATTCTGCAAGACTTACGACAAAGAAATATATATAGGATTTCAGTCTCAGGTGTGTATGGGTTGATGTAATGGAGATCCAGAAGGCATTTGAAATAACTACCTTTGCATAAAGATGGGTCTGATACATGGACTTATTTCAAACAGCAGAGCTTAGTTTACAGGGAATATGAATGTGCACTGTATTTGAAAAGCATTTAACAGGTAAATAGAAGCTTGTTGCATTGTTATTATGAAGCACATCCAGCTGAGGATAAAACACTGTTTAAATCCTTGGGGTTCAAGTTAGGTTACATTTAACAAAAGAGGACACTAATTCTCTGCACAGGGAGCTTTCAGTGGCAAATGTCTTAAATAGCAGCCCTCAGTCAGAAGACTTCCATCCCCCTATTCCCCCCCACCCATATTCCCAGGAACAGATTGTGTATTAGAAGTTACAACATCCCACAGTCAATGGAGAAATCCTTATAGGAAATGTCCACATTTCAGTGTTTATCTGTTCAACTTGTATCTGAAGAACCTGTATTGATTGCCTTTCACATGCCTGATACTGATAAATACTCTAGACACCAAGCTAAATTAAGCTCTTTGCGCTTAAAAACAAATTCAGCCAAAAAGATGTTAATCCCCTCTGTTAGAGGTTGAAAATACGGATATAGATTTGTCCATGGGAGGCAAATGGGGCTCCCTTGCCCCTCGAGAAAGAGGCTTGGACTGCACACCTGCTTCTGGAAATGCACATTTTAACACTCTGAAGAGGGTCGAATGGAGGATGGTGTCGTAGGAGGTCACCCACTCAAAGGGAGTTAGAAATCCTCGAATGAGCAATCAGATCGAGGGCGGGGGTGGGCTGCAAGCGGATAAACAACAGAAGAAGGCGACACCAGCCACTTAGCGAAGAAGAAGAAAGGCGCGCCACGAAGAATGTTGTTTTGCATTCCCTTATAAGTTGATTCGGGGTGCGGATTCCTCAAGGTCTTCCGCTGCGCTTTATAACCCTGGGAGATTTCCAGAAAAACACAGCGCTCTGTTTTGTTTTTCTCCTTGGAAAGCCGGTGGGTGGGGGGCCCCATTGGCTCGCTTCTGCGCGAAGAAGGCAGCAGCGCGCACCTACAGGCTGAACGTTGCATGGGGAGAAAGAGCGCGCTGTGGACAAGGAGAGGTTGTTCGAGGAGTCCCCAGGCGGACGGTCACCACCAGCCATGGCCGGCGGAGGCACAAACGCCGAATGCCCTCGCTCGGATCTCGCCTGCGCCTCCCGCCCCTCCCCCTGAAGCCCACCGGGACCGCGCAGCTCCACCTACCAACTCCCCGTTGCAACCCAAACCTCCCCTCGCCTTCCCGTTACGAAAATCCTAACCAGGGGCTTCAGCTCGGCGGCCCACCCGGGTGGGATCCTCACCAGAAGCCTCGGGAAAGGCGGGGGGGGCTGGGACTCCGCACAAGCCCGGGAAGCGCAGATCGGACCCTCGGAGAGCAATGCCAGCCCGAGAATCATCGCCACCCCAGCCCAGGGCCCTGCGGCTCACCGTGATCCGCGGGATGTTCTTCTTGCCTTGGTACGACATCTTCCCCCGCAGGCCTTGCCGAGCGCGGGACGGGGAGAGGGTCACGGACGGCGGCGGCAACGAGGGGCCTTTGTGGGTCCCGAGCGCGGCCGGTCGAAGGAGCAGCGGATGGCGCCGGCGGATGGCTCTGTGCTGAGTGGCGCCGCGTGTGCGTGCGCGCCTCTCCGCCCGGCGGATTGTTCTGGCAAGGAGGGAGGGAGGGCGGGCAAGCGAGAGCGAGCGAGCGAGCGAGCGAGAGCAGCTCGGTGGCTCCCCCTGCGCCGGCCGCCCGGCAGCCTTGCCGAGTGAGCAGCTGCCTGATTAGCATTCCACGCCCGTGCGCCAGGCAGCGGCAGACAGGGCCCCAGACGCGCAGGCAGACAGCTCCGCCGGGGCCTCTCCAGCGAGCCCGGCCCGCCGCAGCAGCCACGGCCCTGTCCAACAAAAGCCTGCGCCTCCCCACGCCGGCCAACAAAGGCCACGTGGCCGAGCCCTCTCTCTCCAGGGGCCAGGCCCTCGTCAGCAGGGGGGGGGGGCTGGCTGGAGACGCAGCCCAGGGGGCTTTGTGTTTCCCTGTTGGCGCTTGGGTGTGCATCCTACTGGAAGCTGGTATAGACGCAGCCGACTCCCCGGGACGTTAGATCACTTGCCCCCCATCCAGCCCGCTTCAGATCCATATTTCAAACCTTGCGTTGGATTGGGACTTACTCACCCCGACTTTAACTTGAAAGCCTTGATGTCGGTGGAACCGGCTTCCGAGTGACTAGGACCACAAGCGCAGAGCAGCAGGGATGCCAACTTGAATAAAATTTGGGGGGGCCCAAGTAAGCCCTCTCCCGCCCGCATAATCGATTACAAGACGCGGCACATACACACCATTTGAATGCGCATCAACTTTGGGGGTCACTGGCCCCCTCAAATATTTTATGGGGAGGAGGGCGAAGTCCCTAGGAGTTGACTCCTTCCTATGTAGAGCAGTGTTGTTGTGTAGCCCCAAATAGGCGGTTGCTTCCCTACAGCGCTGTCATCTGCACGTCCATTCAAAAGGAAGCCCTGTTTTGTTTAACTTTTCCAAGTTTATTTCAGGTTTAAGTGACCCTCTGTTTTAATATAGAATCAGATCCTTGGGGCAACCAGCTCAGCCCTGGTCAGAATTTTCCTTCATAAGCACCACCGGGTGTTGATGACAGAGATCTGGTTAGGATCCAATAATAAGGGGATCCTCTGCGGAATCAGATGCACTTGGCGAGGTGCTGTTTCAAACGACGCGTAATTCACTAAGGAATTCTCTGCCTCACGATTTAATTGGTGGCTTAGTATGCTGGTTTTGTTTTTAAGGATGGGATAAATTCATGCAGAGGATATATCTGCTCTGCTCTAAGGGGTCCTGGCCACGAGCGATGGGTTGTCCATATTCCGAGGAAATAATGAATAATGGGAGGCCTTGGAGGCAAACAAAAGGAGCGGGCTCCTGCCTTTGTGTTCTGCCTGTAGGCTTCCTGAAAGCATCAGTCTGGCCACTCCTATGGAAACGCAAGTTCCAGGTTAGCTGGAGTCTGGATGTGACCCTGGAGGGCTCTGGTGTACGAGGCTGATGTTGTAACATTAAAGATGTGTTGCCTGAATTTTGTTTGTTTACCTCTTCCCTCCACACACCCTTTCCTTTTGTGTCCTATCTTTTTAAGACTTTAAAGGGGCGTTTTGCTGGGCTAGGTAACGGGGTATAAGTGTTTTGCAGTAATAAGTAAAATGTGTCACTCATTTCTGAGAACAAAGAGAAAATATGCATGCCTGTTCAGAAGCAGAGTTCAAGGGAACTTACACCAAGGTAAGTATTCTTTATTTTTATTTAGAATTTCAGCCTTAATCAATAGCTTGCAGGGCAGCCAAGTGGCATTTAGACTGGTGAACGAAACCTCAGTTCTTAAAGCTTTGTGCTCAAATTTCCAGGAAAAAGAGATTGTCACAAGAGACTCCCTCCCTCCCTCTCCACTGCACCACGTGGAAAGTAGATTATTAAAAACCATTTATCAGCATTAAAGTGGAAGAGAAGAGGGGCATTCTGCCTTGCTGCAATTCCCACTCAGATGTAGGAGGTGTGGTTGTGTGTGGTTGTAAAGAGAGCCTGCTGGATCAGGCCAATGGCCTATCTATTCCACCGTGCTGGTGGCCAAACAGATGTCTATAGCAAGCCCCCAGGCAGGATCTGAGCACTGCTGCCACTCTCTCCTCCTGCTGCTTCCAGCAACTAGCATTCAGAAGTGTACTGCCTCCACAGTGGAGGTAATAACATAGCCTCCAAGGCTAGCATTCTGGGTTAATATAATCTCCAGCCCTAGCCACAAACGCCGCATGGCTCCTGCTACTGGGAAGAAACACCCTGTCCTACCTTTATTAAAAGCATTCTGGGTTGCTATTCTATGCCAATTTCCCCCAAAGTATGCCTCATTGAAATTCCTATGCCTATCTACTCAGAAGTAAGTCCCTTTGAGTTAACCCGGACCTACCCTACAGTAAATGTGCAAAGCATTCCAGCCTTCCCATCCAATTCTTCTGTTCATATTAAAATCAAGAAAATAACTCCCATTGGCTGTAACATAAGACCGGGTCCGTTGAATCTCACAGCAGCAGAGGAGATTTCTACGGACCATGCACGCTGACTCCGATGTGCACTCTGCCTTGGAAAGAGACTGAAGAGACAAAAGCCAGGTCCCCAGTGACGCTCATTTGCGTTGCAAAATAACAGAGGACACAGTGCTCCTGCTCTACCTGTGGGGTATACATGACTGCCTCGCCACATTTAAAGAGGACGCTGGAGAAAGCCAGCCAGCCGTCTAAACGGACTGCAGCCGATTGGGAAATCAATCGCCACCTGGCGTCCCGATCAGTCCTCTTCGGAGGGCGGGAGGGGGGCGATTGTGACAGGTTTCCTGACCTCGGATGCGATTAAGAAGCGGCGGCTCCACTGTGAATTCCAAACCACATTCCAGTTCAGGAACTGCAGCTGGCTCTGTCGCTTGCTCGGAGCAGCTCTCGCGCCTCTGAAATCGAGGTCGGACGCCGAGCCGCTCACGGGTTTGCCAGGTCCTCGTCTCACGAGCTGAACCTGCGCGCATGAGCCAAGTCACTTCGAGCGCCGCCTACTTGGCTGGAAGAGACCCAGCCGCTAGACGCTTTCTGCCTGTTCCCGGGCCGTTTGGCTGATTCCGCTAAGGGACCGGCCTTTCTGCACCGGATTTGCTCATTACTTTCCTCAGGTCGTTAAATACATCCCTGAAACATTTCTATGGTGGACAGACAGACAGAGCGCTGGTTCAGCTTTATCCCGCACCCTCAAAAGTTTAGCCCCATAGCGCATCTCCTCCAATGACCGTTCCCAGCGCCTTCCCTCCTCCGTTACCTGATGGCAGCCATTAGGTAATTCCTCCGCAACTCCAACTGACGGCGGCCCCGCGGGTGTGAGGACCGGGGTACTTTGGCTGCCGCTGCTGGCTTCGCTCTGCCCCTCCGACCCGCTGGAGAGCTGGCTGAGGTCCCCTCGACTGAGCTTCTGGTTGCTGCCCCCTCTCCTCCCTCCGCCGAGCGATTCGAAGTCCAGCGTCTTGTTTTCGAAGGCGCCCTCCACGTTGCAAAACATCCCTCCGTACTTCTGCCGGGGCTTGGGGCTGCAGGTGCCGAGGGCCGCGAAGTAATCGGGCACTTCCTCCTCTTTCTTCTCCGGCGGCTGGAGCTGCTCCCTCGGCTCTGCCATGGCTGTTAGGGAGGGAGGCCGCCTGCCTGGGACTGCTGGAGAGTGGAGCGAAGTGTTGCCCTCGGGGAGGGCTGGGGAACTAGCGCCGTGTGGGGATGTGGGTGTCACGGCAACGCAGGGGGCTCAATCCGATTTCACTTGTCAGATGTAAACTCCTAGCCAGCTCCGCGCTGCGTTAGGCAGGTAACGCCATTGGTCTTCGCCACGAGCCCGGCTGGCTGGCTGGGAGCTGTCCACGCTCTGTGGTGCTGAAGCAGCCGCGCCGGAGGAGTTCATTAGGAGGACATCCCAGCGAGAGCCCACCTACAGGAGAATTTCCATCGCTGTCACTTAAACGCTGCTTTGCTTCTCGCGGGGGGTTGGCTCAACTCACCATGCATGAGTCGAGGTGGTCCCAGAAGAAGAATAAACACAATGGAAGTTTACTGACAGCCTTTATTGAATCAATTATTCCCTTACCAACGGAGACAGACACAAGAGATAACGTGCTTGCTTTTGCTCCATTAACAGTTTATTAAGGGATAGCCAAAGGCGTTTTGAACAAAAGCGACACACTTTTGTATCTAGGGCTATAGAACATTTGTAGCCCAGTGCTTACACTTAAGTCTGTAAACCCTTGCCAACTACAATTCTGTAGATGAAATTTGAAGACTTATTTGAATGGAATGCATGCATTATGAAGCACATGATACATGGGCATACCTTGCATTTTCTCTTCTGCATTCCTTTAATTTTGATCCAGATATGTGCAAAAAAGTAGAATAAAAATTGTTACGTTTTCATCACAATTGCAGTGTGGTGTCTGACAAACAATTTGATTATACTATTTGTGGAAATATTTCAATGCTACCTGGTGGTTTTATTTATTTATTACTAACCGTTTCATTTTGCTGATGGTAATTTAGGTCAGAATTCATATAAAAAGTAGGTTCCTCCACAGATTATTTAAATGTTGAGTTTCATTATGAATGAGATAACAGTACTCCAGTATACGATTTCTGCTTGCAACTGATGTCAGCCTTTGGGCAACAGACTGTTCTGTTTCACATACTTTATTCCCTTGTAGTTTTAGCTGATACAGGATTATAGCTCTAGAAACGAGTTACTAAACAGAATTAGGTCATTGCACTGCAATGCTAGCAGAAAGCTTGGCTCAAAGTTCTTGTTTTTAAAGCAAGCAGAAAGGAGAGACCCCTATTTATCCATGAACACAAAGTCATTTCTTACAGTCAAGACCTGTAAAATATAATGAACATACATATCTAATGTACCTAATGTAAGAACTAGTTCCAGAATTATTAATCCAGTTGCTATGTGCAACTGCTCACACAAAGTGGTCTCCTATGGCCAGTGTGACACTCCTCAAATTATCTTGGAAGATTTTGGAGGCTACTTCCATGAGCAGGAAACCAGAACCACCATTTACAGAAATTGTGCTATATTCCCTTCCAATGGGACACCATAATAGGAAACTTTAGAAAGGAGGAAGTGGGCTGCAGGTCACAGACCAGTCAATTACTTCTTTCTTCTCAGCATAACCTACATAACCTTGGTATTTCCAAACTGTCAGCGCATTGCTGTTGTCTTCACACCTCCTCAGCATATAGACTTATATAGACCTTTTTGTACACTAGGCAGGCATGTGGTAAATAGGATAAAGATATGGAAATTGATTGAATGTTTCTTGGCAGGATACAGCTATTTAATCAAGTCATAAGACATTTAAAGAGATGTGTTGGGAGCTGGGTTGTCTATGGTTGGCTGTAATTGTTGGTATAATAAATGGAAATATTCTCTACAACAATCTGGAGCATAATTTTTTGATGTGTGCTGATCAATGTGTAAACTTACTCAGATTACTCCATTGGTATACAGTAGTTCAAAAGCAACTACTGCTGTTTACATGGTGGCTTCAACACTTTTCTTTTTGTGCTGCATGGAGAAAATCCATGTCTAGTCATTCATACGTTTAAAAGACTTTTTTAATTAAAAGTTTACAATAATTTATGTACTTTACAAATGAATAGAAAGTCTCTGATATATATAGCATATGAATCACAATACAAAAATATGTGTAAAACTTTGTACATATAAGCCTATTTTAGGCTCATCAATTATCTCTTTAGCACAGAACCAAACATTAAGTATTTAGGATATGATTATTATGAGATTACATTAGAAAACACAAGTAAACCATGGCATATTTTATCATGGAAGAAAACTATTGTATATGCTTATAGTTTTTACAGACATTTACAGCAGCTGCTTAAATAAACTGTACACTAAATATGCGGGTGTACTGTACATATTCACAATACGATTTCCTGAGTCTAAACTAAATCCATTACTGTTCAGAAACACACTCTGCACTGTAAGGGTTTAATGGTGTCATTAAAGATACAGGTTAATTTGGCACCTGTCCACCACAAATAACTTTCAGGTGCATTGGTTTTCTCCACGATGACAGGTATTTATGTTAACAAGCTGTGTAAGGCACTCTGGGATATACTGAAGACTACAGATATTAAGCGAGCTGAATACTTTCAAATAACAGCCACAGTCCTTCAACAGCTTGAACCACAGGCATAAGTCTGGTATACATAACACACAGTCACTGACAAATTAAACAGCAATTCAAATGGATTATAGTTTAGACGTGATGGCAAAACAATTACCCAGAATATACATGTTCTCGTAACTGATGAGCGCAAGTCATATGCCAAAGTAGTTGTGAACATGGTATATGATTATATTATTAAGGCTTTCTTGGAATTCAATGTAGTTACACATATCTTCTTTCCACATCGGCTATTGTCATATATCAGTAATTAAACTAAAAATGTAAATGCATGCTGGTGTATATATGGTCACAGCTATTACTACATGGGGTGAGATGGGGGAGTGAGCATCCTTGGGTTTGTGCATCCTTTGGCACAGGAACCTTTACTGTCAAACAGCACTTACATGGATATTAGGGCCACGTACTATTCAAACAGGAAAATTGGTATTGTCCGCTCAGTGGAGTCCATGGTTTCCTTTGCTAGCTTCCCAAGAATTAGCTGTATATAGCATGTGAAATAATGGCAGTGCTTAAAACATGCAGCTGATGGGTTGGATGAATCTCTGCATTGGTGAAACATCACAAAACAAGATATGATGACAGTGGTGCAGAATACTATTCTAGCATGACAGGCAAGTACTAGCTCTACTCTTTAGAACTGGCTTCCTATTAAACAGTGTAATTCTACGCATGCTTATTTGGAAGTAAGTTGCAGTGTGCTCGACGTGTTTACTCCCTAGTAAGTGTGTACGATTGCAGCCTAAATTGCCTTCATATAGAGTATGTTCTAGAAGATTTGCTGTGCATACAGCTCCTCCCAAGTGATAGCTTCACTATTAATTTAAAGGGAGCATATCTTTTTGTGCATGCAAGAGACCAGTGTGCACATCGAGAGCACACTTAGTACTCTAGATTGGGCAAATGTAAATTCAAGGCAGGCACCCCATCTTATTGGAGACAACTCTAGCAAAATTATATACAAATCTGTTTTTACTACTTTTAATCTCACAATAAACATAGCAGACCCATATAAATGCTAGAGAATTACATTGGAGAAATGGAGCGTATTATTCCTTGTTAGTGCATTACCAAAGGAACAGTGAATTTAAGACATAATCCTAGGTACAGCTCCTTAGAAGTTTGTTCCAAGGAAATCCATGGGATCTCCTTCCACCTTATGGACAGATACAAAAACATGAACACAAGAGCAGCATGGGAAGCTGGGGTTAGAAAATGAAATGTGTAATACACCAGGTAGTTTATGGAAGTACTTTCAGGGTACTCTACTCAGCTTCTTGGATTCTGGCCATTTACTCTAATCCCAAATTCCATGTTGATCTGCAGGACTGGAGATAAAACCAGAGATGACCAGGGAAGCAATTCTGAAAGAGGCAAATGAGCACTATGACTGTCTTGTGTGAGTCTCTTTGGGGAAACTTGCTTGTTCCTTCAGTTCCTCCAATGATGAGCGTTACTGAAGGAGGTGGCAGGGTAGTGCAGCAAAATATACTCCCAGCCCTGGGTCACTCTCTGAGGAATAAAGTGCCTACAGAGGTTGCAGAATTCAGCTTTACCTGTATTTGAGACGTCTTAGATTTAGTGGAGAGGCCATTTCCTGTATCCTACATATAGCTAATGGAGACCAGAGACAGGGTCTTTTCTATGACCGCAGCTAGATTTTCTGAGCATCAGGGAAGATTCTTCTATGCAGGCAGCCTTTTGCTACACTGGCTTAGATAAGGGTCTGTGCTGAGTACAGTTGTTGCTTCAAAAAAGCATGGCCTTTTTTGCGTATTTGTGTTGTATTTCTTTGATATGTTTCATTGTGATTTTAATTCATATAAGCCGTCTTGAGTGGGATGAAAGCCTCAGAAATGTGGGGTAGAAATCTTAGCAATGAACGACTTAAGTGGATGGGGTGCAGTTTAATGTTCTATACAGCTTACTGTGGTAATGACTCATTTTGGCATGTATGCCACAAGTCAAGTTCAAAGGAAGAGATGGTGGCATTTTTTAATGGGCATCATGCTTCTGGAAGCTAATGCTATGTCACTATAACCCATTCGAAGCACTCTGCTGCTCATACAGCATGCCTCAGGATGGAGTAACTAGCTTGATAAGATGCATATTTACTCAGAAGTAGGTTCTGAAGATTTAGCAGGGCTTATTCCTAGTTAAATTGCAGAGAATTTCAATCTAAATGGCATGGCAAGCAATGTCTGAGCTTCATTTTGCTTCCCTTATTAAGGAAGTTCAGCTCAACATTTGCATGCATCATCATACAGACACTGGAGTTTTCCAGAATTTTATGTTATCACCATCAGCAATGTGAGTAAACTGCTACTCATCATCAAGACTAAATTATTATGTTTAGAGTCAGTGAAAGGAAACCTCTTTTCTCTGTGTGTGTGAATGCAATGCAATACATCTGAGTAACAGAAATCTAAATCACATACATTGTTTGTACAAAATATCTGTTTCCATATAAACAATAGCATATTTATACACCATCACTTATTTACATGCTTCTCTGTCCTGTACAAATAAACTTGTGTTCATAAGGAAGAAGAAAGAGAGAATGAAAGTGGAAATTGGCAATTCTAGGGCCATGAAATGGATATATAAACATATACATATAATGCAGAAACACGGCTGAAAAAGAAATGTATTCCAGCCAGTTTCCAAATACACTTGCCTTTACATTCTCAAATCTTATCAAGTGCATCCTGTATATCCAGGCCACTAGCAGCATCTTAATCCCTAAGTACAGCCAGGCATTTAATTTAAGGCATTTTGAAAGATGCCTGCATTGTACATTCTTTCACACTTCCATATGATTTGATCAATGCCAACTCTTGCCTCTAACCGAGATGGTAAAGAAGATGCATATGGGACTGCCCCAGAAGCAGGGATCTCCCATTCATTTAAAGATAAGGAGAACACTCAGTTAAGGTAACACACATGAAGTTCCTTTGCCTTTGAAGAAAACAAAAACCCAAATGTGCACATGGAGCTGTGTGCATGCATTTGAAGCTTTTCCTTGTTGCAAGAGTAGCTGGATCAGGGCAAATGTTTGTAATCCAGTAGAATGAATCCTGTATGCACAAAGCAGTCAGTGCACATGGATTGGTTTAAATCCACATTATGATATTTTTTAAGCACCTTATCTGAAGGTAGAAGTGTGGGTCCTGCTGGAATTAGTAGAAAAGTAGTTAGTTGTTATGGAGAAAAAACTGAATGTAGCTCAGGGATAGCAGCAAATGAGTAAATCATCAGTCAACCATGGGCATAACCCATGCCAATGTATTTTGATGGGAGAGTTAGGCATGTGCTTACCATATTGGCCTGAATATAAGCCTCACTTTCCCCCCAAATTCTGACCATTAAAAGTTAAAGCGCGGCTTAAATTCACGACCTTACAAAAATTGGCTTTTACGATATGGCTGCTGAAGCAGACATACGGTAAAATGAAACGGGCATGAGTGCCTGCAGAATTTTAAGGGAGCAGCTCATATTCGGGTATTGTCTTTTTCTCTCTCCTCCCCTCCCGGAATTTTAAAGATGTGGCTTGTATTTGGGTATGGCTTATATTCGGGCCAATACGGTAAATATCTCACTCAATGAAAAGAAATGGCGGTTAAGGCTGCAGGCCTACGCACACTTCCTACTAGAGCATACGTCCTACTAAGTTAAGCACTTACATCACTAGGCAGAAGAATTTAACTCAATGGGACTTCACACTCTCCTAGGTGTGCTTAGGAGGAATGTAGCCTTAAGTGTCATCTCTGAGTAAACATGCTTAGGCTCATGCTGCATAGGTGCTTAACTTCAGAAGGATCATGTGGTGTTCAGGAGCAAAAAGGTATTATGAGTATGAAAACACTAACTTCCTTTATATTTGTTTTCAGCAAAATTTCCTGTTTGGGCACCGCTTTTTTCATAAAGATCTAGAGTATCTTCTAATGACCAGATGGTGGTACCAATATGTCCATTCAATAGGCTGTATATTTTCCCCCAAATGTTTCTTCTGTTTTTCTTCTCCCATTAATGCAATAATTTTCAGTGTAGTCTCCGAGATCAGTAGTGGATCACATACTGGATAAATGTGAATTTCTGGAGCAGTTGTTTTGAACAAAAACTGAAGCTAAATTTGCTAACAGTAGCACACATTTTGGAAGTGTTCAGGGGCCAGCAAAACTGGCCAGAATTTACTTTAAAAGGGGGGTGGATCTTTAACTGGTGTTTTGGGGGATTTTGCATACTATATTTGATGAATCTCATTTGGGACCATGTTTTGCAGAATCACATCCTGGTCTGAATCTGAAATAAAGTGCACACACACACACACACACACCAGAAAGGAAAAGGGAAAAAGAAGAAGACAGTAACTACAAAATGCTCACAGTATATTATCGTCCTGCATGAATTGTGATGCACCCAGCCAAACACAGTCAGTCTGCCATTTATGGAAGCCTATCAAGTGCTTGATAAATGCCTGCTTTTTGCTATCTTTTGGGACTCAAAAAAGAGGAGGCTTGGCAGTCATAATATGTGTCTGGTGAACTTTGTTGGACTTAGTGGACACTGATGTTTTGTTATGAAATTAACAAAGAAAAGGATGGAAACAAAGAGGAAATGCAACCACTGGCTAACATCTCTAATCTTACTACATCATAAAAGAAGTTCTAAGGATGAACAAGTCAAAGGATGAGCCACTATCCTTCATTGTACTAGTGAAATGTGAGAAACCATAATTGCTGATTGTCCATATGGTCTGATTAAACACAAAATAGATACCTTCCCCTCAGGTATCTATGTTATGATGTAACTGAGTTTATGGACAAGGAGAGTGCAGGGAATGATGCAGTTTTATATTAATAAGGCTGCAGCACAACTGAGAAGTCAATCTTTTTTGTATCCATTAATCAAAAGATTTATAAATTTGAGAGGAAACCACAGTATGTTTCAATCAAATGGGGAAGGAAAGATGTAAGGCAACATCAAAATAGTGTTAGGTTCAGAAGTGATGGAACCAAAGGGATGTCTAAGCAAGCCAAAGACATTTTGGTTTGCATATATGGTACCCAGTTTCCACATATTTCCCCCTCCAGCTGCAACACCTCCACCACATCCCATTCTGTTCTTAAGGGTCCCCAACCATCAGGAGCTGCTTTTGAAAAGCACAGTGAGTGCAATGAAAAAGAGGGGATGGGGGACCTCTGTTTCACAAGGGAAAATCCACTTGAGGTTCTTAGGGTTCATCTCACTTTTTATGATCAGCACCCAACAAACATATAAAAACATGAGAAAAATAAAAGAAATCAATCAGTAAAAGAAAATCAGATGGGCCCAATGCCCACCTTCAGTTTAGTTATCAACCCAGAGGTCATCCTGCATGAACAGTATCACAGTGGTGAATTCAGAAGTGCAGGGTCCCTTCATGATAGTCATAGCCATGCCCCATCTCTGCCACACACACCTCACAACCATGCCTCCTCACAGACACACCGCCTTCTAAGGTTCTACAATAATCCTATAATTATACAACAATAATAATTAGGGATGCATTGCAACAATCAATTGTTGCAAGCGTTGCCTTTCAGCTAAAACTACTATTTTCTGTGCGCATACATGGGCCAATGATTTGGAGTGCTCCGATACCTTCTTCTGAAGTGATTTAATGGTCCATCAGACTTCTTTGATGGTCCATTGTATGTAGAAGAACTTGCCCACCACCCTCTTGAAACAGAAGCACCATGTGTTTTCAGTGTTCCTAAATGCTTAGCTTTGGAGCATACAGAACAATGCCTCCTCAATCATCTTCTTATGCACCTTTTCCAGAGTGATACTATGAGCCAATCCTCAGTGACTGACTCATCTCTTGTCTCCAACCAGTGCAAAGGGTGAGAAGACTTCTCAGTAGCTAAAAAGCTAAAAAAGTAGCTAAAAATCTACTAAGAGATGGGGAGCCTTCTGCAGAAATAATAAGTTCTTTGACCCCCTATGATCCCAGACCACTACACCTTTGTGCATGAGTCTCACTGACTGCCTTTAACTGTGTTCCAGGGAGCCTTGGAACCTTGGAAAAGAGCTCTATAAAAGACCTCAGGATTCTCAACATTTTACAATAACCAGGATCCTTTGGGGAATAGTAAAACTGATATAAAACCATTGAACTAGTGGTGATATACCCTGACATTTCTCCCATTTTTGCCTTACCCCACGGAGAGGGAAATTGATGAATATTCTGCAGCTGGCTTGGGGATCCCTAATGCATGCAACTACAGACATTCCTCTTTCTCTCTAGGGACAATGATGAACCAACTGCCTCCTTCCATGCTATCCTTGAGATGAAAATAGCACGGAGCACATGGAAAAGCATAAAGAAAAGGAATCAACCCTCTCTTGCACACATAATTTAGAAACAGATTACAACAGAACACATTCCTTTTCTTATCTTAGGAACAACAACACCCAGTACAAGGTGCAGAAATCACTTGGCAAATGATGTAACCAGAATTTATACATGTAGGCTTCTACTGTATATGTGGATTTCTGGCTACATCAAAGCTTCTGTCAGTGCCAATCAGCATGGCTGTAAGTATGGAGGAAACCCGTCATCTGACTACAGCCAGGCGGCACTACTGATGATAATATAGAAGTCACATTTCAAGTTGCAAGCTTGAGCTATTGGGGCTCACTTCCAAGGTTCTCAGAGATGCTGGTTTGAAGCAGTGAGTATCACTGAGGACATGAAGTTCCTATATAATCTTCTCCTTTCATTTACATGAAATGAATGGAAAATCCAGGCTCACACATATATGCCTCAGCTTGCATCAGGACATAAATAAATATTTTAGTTCTATCAATCAGCAGAGACTTTTTTGTGTGTACATCATTGTCTTTTAAAATACCCGACATTTTTTGCCCTCAGCCTTCCATAGTTTAAAATAAAAACACTCTTTTTCAGACTCAAACAAGCAGGAAAGTTTAAACTAAGAGCTGATTTTTGTTTAAGTAAGCACTGAAGTTAAAACTCAAATGGGTATGGAAAATGTAAGCTGGTAAGTACCGGTAATGTTTTAAAGAGTTGGTGTGGTTATTGACAGACAAGTTAATATTATAAAGATGAATGCTAAAATAAGCAGTCAAATCAATCTATGATAGATAGATAGATGATAGATAGATAGATAGATAGATGATAGATAGATAGATGATAGATAGATAGATAGATAGATAGATGATAGAAAGATAGATTAGATAGATAGATGATAGATAGATAGATGATAGATAGATAGATGATAGATAGATAGATGATAGATAGATAGATAGATAGATAGATAGATAGATGATAGATAGATAGATAGATAGATAGATAGATATAGATAGATAGATAGATGATAGATAGACAGATGATAGATAGATAGATGATAGATAGATAGATAGATGATAGATAGATAGATAGATAGATAGATAGATAGATAGATAGATAGATATAGATAGATGATAGATAGATGATAGATGATGATGATAGATAGATGATAGATAGATGATAGATAGATAGATGATAGATGATAGATAGATAGATAGATAGATAGATAGATAGATAGATAGATAGATAGATGATAGATAGAGATATAGATAGATGATAGATAGATGATAGATAGAGATAGATAGATAGATGATGATAGATAGATAGATAGATAGATAGATAGATAGATAGATAGATAGATGATAGATAGATATAGATAGATAGATAGATGATAGATAGATAGATATAGATATGATGACAGTTTGTTTAAACTCATCACTCTGATCTGAAAATCACAGGTCCCATGATCTCGCCTTTAGTAGGAGGGTATGAGGATAATCATGAATGGATAAAACGATTTCCCATTTGACACTCAGCAGATGGTCCATCTGTCCTTGCAGTCAATTCTCAACTGGGCATTAGACATATAAGCCACCATATGGCTAGGAAACACAGACACTGTGAGCATCAGAAATGGGTTACTTTTATAAATATGTTTTGGAGGGGGCAAAGGAAGAGAATAAAATTTACCTGTAAATGTGGAATAATTAACGATTTGTAATAGTTTACAATGTAATGATTGTCCCAAGTAGCGGACATCACAATATATGTGCAATCTTTTTTTAAAAAAGTTTTAAAATTTAAATCATTTCCCTCCAGTGATAGGAAGAAATGCATTTCCCCTTCACCATATTTATTTTGTAAGGATTTTTTTCTAAACCTAGACAATAAGCATTATTGGGATTTCCCCATAAAAAAACAATTAGTTATGCAAACATTGGAACTGAGCAAAAATAGCAGCCTATTGCCAGAAAACACACACACACACACACACACACACACACACACACACACACACACACTCCCTTATATTTTTCTAAATGAAAGCTATAGGAAGATGTGGGATACAGTGCTACAATTCCCACAGAGTGAAAAAAAATACTGAAGGAAATCAAAATTACATTAGAATTATTATTTGAAACATCAAAATAAGCAGTATACTGTATTGGAATAATCTGTCCTCAAATCTGTATAAGACAAAAAGGTTAATGCTGAGCAGAATGCCTGGAGACCAGTTCTCAGTTCTGGGGAAAACCTACTATTTTAAAGTATGTTTGGTTCAGAAAAGATTGTGAGATTTTTAACTTGAATTAATATAATCATTAACTATTATTTAGATGACAAAAAAACAGGAGACACCATTACAGGCTTGTCAAATGATGTGGAAATGACTTGAAATCGCCTAAGAGACAACCCATCATTCAATGACAGAAGGGGGATCTGCTATGAACAAAAAGTAGCAAGGGCAGCAGACATAGGCACAGACCACAAACTATGCAGGGGATATTCTTGCAAGACTCAAATGCTACCAGAGTTTCAATATCCTTGCCAGGACTTCTGTGTGGATGGAAATGCTTAATACTTTTTCTCCAGAGGCTGCTCGTAGTGTGAGTGACACAGCTGGCTTTTAAGCCTCATCCTGTTTCATTTCAGCCTCACCAAACTTGAAGCTCCACACATTTCTAGATTGAGTGTGCAGGACTAATCCTCAGGATGGTGATCCTGTTGAGGATAGATGCCTCCCTTAATCCAGAATCGGCAGCTAGACTGGTGACTGGGAGTGGCCGCCGAAACCATATAACACCGGTCCTGAAAGACCTACATTGGCTCCCAGTAAGTTTCTGAGCACAACTCAAAATGTTGGTGCTGACATTTAAAGCCCTAAATGGAATTGGCCCAGTATACCTGAAGGAGCGTCTCCACTTCCATCACTCAGCCTGGACACTGAGGTCCTCCTCTGAGGGTCTTTTGGCAGTTCCCTTCCTGCAAGAAGTGAAGCTACAGGGAATCAGACAGAGGGCCTTCTCAGTCGTGGTACCCTCCCTGTGGAACGCCCTCCCATCAGATGTCAAGGAAATAAACAACTATCTGACTTTTAGAAGACATCATAAGGCAACCCTATTTAGGGAAGTTTTAAATTATTATTATTACTATTATCCCTACAATTGTATCCATGGCCATTTCTTTTGTAATGGACAGGGTGAGGGCCACTATTTCTGAGACTACATGCATGTCAGCACCCTATCCCAGTTGCTAGGGCAGATTATGTTGATGCCTGTGATAGTTGTAGGGTCCCAAGAGTCTGCCTTTCAGGTGCCCTGGAGACTTTCCTCAGTATTTCATCTTTCAAGGCACACTTTTTAGATAGATAGACAGACAGACAGATATAAAGTTGTCTGTGGTTCCTTCAGTTTTCAGTACACCACTTAGAGAAACTTATAACATATTAAGTGGTATAGAAATTAAGTAATAATAATAATAATAATAAACCCACTGCACCACAAATTTTGACAAAAGTCATGCCTATGAGATATTGAGGTGCTGAATACGAATATGACAATATTGGCTACTGTTTCTTAGAGATCCACAATCGTTTATTATATACTCAATAGTCGCCTATGTCCTCCAGCCCAAAGTGGAGGCCAGCCAATCAGCTCTCACAGGAGGGTAGATGTTGCTCCTGGGCTTGGTGTGAGTCCAGAATGGAGTATCCATTTTAGGAGCAGCAAGGAAACTCAGATCAGGAAGCCACATAGAGCTCTCCATGCCTCTCTGCCAGCTCTCAGGACTCCCCTTCAGGCCACACCCCATCCTAAGCCTTCTAATGCCCTCTGCTAGTGCTTTTGCAGGGCTGGAATGTGTCCTTGAACCATGATCATGCCTCTTGGGAATACCATGTTTTTAAAATAGTGCAAAAGCATGAGAAGGGCAGGGCATACATCTCTCAAATAAAACAAACATATACTGATAAACTCTCTAGTTGTGCTGGAGCAGCTCAGCCAGTCAGTTTACTATGCAGGGGATATTAAGATTTATCACATCAGCTTTTCAAAAGTAGGAAGCACTAGAACCAATGTGAAGTGGATGTTCTTGAATAAGGAGTTGTTGCTATCTTTTATGAGGCCATGATGTTGTAGGGCAGTGGGATTTTTACTTCAGATAAGGGCTCTTAGCTATCTGAAGTCAAACAGATGTCCCATCCAAGTGGATAGGGGTGTTTGAGAGCTCACTTAGTGTAGGTGCTTCCAATCAGACCACTTCAGGATGTGCATGTATTCAATTGCGGTGCTCTTTGAAAGAGATGACTGAAGTGAGTGACAAAGGGCAGACCACATTTTTTGCTATTGCCACTGTCATCTTTATGGGCTTGCACAGGAAATTAAGCCAGAGATAGATAAAGGCAATGTACGTTTCGAAATACAACTCCTTTGAGATATCTAAATGAACAACAGACTAGTAAAAGTTCAGATGCAAAATGACGTGAGGGTCTGCAGCATCATTAAACCTCAAGAAAATCAGATGCAGACAAGCTATAAAAGTATGGCTCATAAAAGAGCTGATGCACTGATGTCAGGAAGTAGTGAATAAGGCTGCTGATTAAGGCTATGAACGTAATCTCCTCTCTTTCCCTGCAATTCTAACAGTGAATGTATTTGGGAAAGATATGTTGACCCAAATGGGATATGGAATTATCTGCTTCCTGGAAGATCAATTCCACGAGTAAATCTGAATTACATATTTAATATCTTATTGTCCTTAATCAGTTCCAATCTGAATTCACCATTCCTAACCACTGGCAGGTCTATATAGCAGAAGATGCTACACTAGGTAACCAGGGGAAGATTTGCTTGAATGCAAGTAGAATCCCCTATGAAATTGGGGGTCTTGCTTTATTGACCAATTCCATTCCAGAACACAAACTGGAACTGGTCCAGAGAATGAAATGGATATGAAGTATATGCCAGATATATAATATGTGATGTGCATTCAGGATATATAATAAACACCTACTTTTTTCTGCAGAGGGTTGTTTTAGGCTTTGAAAATCAAATGAGACCATCACTGCACTTAACGAAATATTTAATGCACTTTCCCCATATCCGTCTGTCTAAACATGTCCAAGGATAACTGCATTTTTACAAGCTTATGCTATGAAACAATGCAGCTCAGACTGCTGGAAACAAATTGGATCCCTATCCCAGAACAGTCACTGAAGTGGTTATCGCATGATTGCCCCCTAGAGTTAATGCATAACAAAGTACTAATTACCGCACAGGGCAGTTAGTTTGCATGATAAGAGAACGGGTGGTCCACACAGCCTTTTGGCATCCTCTTAACTATAAATGCTTGTAAGATGAAAGGACAAACAGCTATTAGAGGGAACGTTCCATAGATGAACATGGAATTGGAGAAGTAGATAGATACCAGGTAGGAAAATTAAGGGTCTGACTTCAAGCTATTCAACCTACACACTTCAAGGTTATAGCAGGAAATTCAGGTCGACAGACACCCTTCCTACAATTCACACTTTTGAATATGGGGTGGGGGGAGGAATACCCCAGTGGCATGAGTTAAGGGCAGGATGTCAACTCAGATTTTCTGTTCTAATCCCTTTCCTCCTCTTGGGTGAATAAATAGGTTTAATGTGATTGAAACCCTATTCTCTTTGTGAGCTATCGAAGGGTTTTGATAGCAACTTTCAACTGAAAACTGTTCAGCTTTTTCAATTCCCCCTTTATGTGGATTCAGAAAACAGAGTTATAAATTCACCATAGTCTAAATTTATCGTGCTGTCTAAGGCTGATTTTTGAATAGCTGACACAAGATAGAGGACTCTGCTTCTCAGAGCAACCAGCCCCTTTTATCAGCACAGCCCACAACTTTGATAGATAGGAACAAACCCAAATTGTTGAGGTTTTTGGTGGAAACATACCCCAAAAATAGAGATTTTAAGCTTTTTGAGCTGTTTTCACCTGCTTCTTCCATCCCGTCATACATCTGGTTTCTCCCTGACATTTTGCCAATTTGGCAAAAATCCCCCCTGGCGTCATTTTTAAACTTGCACATGTCAGTAAAATTCCTGACATATGGCAGGCCTAGCAGAATGTGATGTCAAGTGTGGGGCAGTTGGGTATTGTTTAGGGGAAACGGACCTCGTAAGCCAAATTAAGATCCCTCCCAGGTGAAATGAGACCCACTAGATGGAGATTCCCCACTGCTGGTATTGAGGGCTATCAAAAAGAGGGTATAAATTTGGAATTATGGCAAGTGATTACTACCATTCCACTTCCCACCTCTGTGAATGCTTCCTAGGATGGCCATACGCCCTACTCTGACATCTCTTTGGAGGGCTGTCAGAGACTAATCCTATGTTTGAAAGGCTGTATGTTCCAAGTCTGGTTTTTAAAGATGAAGAACCCTATGAAGGGAGTTGAAGGTGTCCATCAACAGTAAGCATCTCAACAGCAGACTGAAAAAGCACCGGATCACTGTTTCCCCCGCTATGGGGGAAACATTTCTATTTCTATTCAACTATTCACATTTCTATTCAACTAGGGTAATTATTGCTAGCCTCGCCACTATACATGTAATTTAGCATATGCAAATTTTAAACAAATATGTGTATTTCCTTGTTCTTTTTGGTGATGGTTCCCCCCCCCCCCGCTCTCTTTTTGGTGATGTATAAGTGGCCAATTAAATTCCATCCAGTGAACTTTCATGGCAGAGCAGATAAATCTTCTTCAGACGTATCAAGAGTTCCATCCACAACATTGCACACATATGAATCGGGGAAGTAGGTCACTGCAGCCTGAAGCAGTTCAAAAGCTACTTTATCATACACTGCGTTTAAGCCAAGCAAAGTTTTAGAGCACTGCTGTCCATTGCATATCATCTGTACCTTGCATGTACACATTTCTACAACGTGGACATAAAAGAAACAAAGCATTCAAATTGAAAGGAAACTGGGACAGCCCAGGAAACAGATGGCTACGCAGGGAGCAAACCATGACCTCAGAAAATGTGGGTATCATTTTCATCACTTATTCTCCTAGGTTTGTGGCTAAGTAATTGGATTAGATCATTATAATCTGGATTTGAATGTACAAGCAGCACAAACACAATTTAGACAATTATGACTTAAGATGGCCTGACGAGAATTTCTGACGGGCACATCATCAAATAACACTGTTGTTTGAACTTCATCTAGGACAATTCACACACTGCCTGGTCTTTATTGTTTATAATCAGGCCTCGGAAATGTATATCAGATGGATTTTTTAAAAAATAAATAAATAAAAAACCTAAATCACACTGTTTGCATACCAGAACTAATCGCTAACATTTTTTTGATTCCATAAAAAATAGTTATGTATTTACAGTGAATGTGCCCCTTGGAAATTTAGTCTGGTTTTTTAAAATAACCTCATTTGCTATGCACACTGATTAAATATTCATTAATAATAAATAGAATGAAAGAGGCTTGCTGACAAATTATATTTCTCCCTGACTAGAACACGCACAGACAAAAGAGACAGAACTGATTGGATTTTAAATGGCTTTCTATATTTCTTTCATGTTTAAACTTCAATGTTTATCAGGGGAAATGAACATTTGGCTAATCGTTCATCTCCCCACCCCTTGCCTGACCCAAAATGGGTCTAACAACTAAATGCAAATAGTTTGTATATGAATATGAAATGTTTGCACTTACAGGCCACTAATTAACATTCTTGAAATGATTTTCTGCCGTAGAGAGATTCAAATCCCCATTGTCATTTGCAGATCAGGGGTTTTTATTTGTAAACACACACACACACACACACACACACTCCACCACCACCTTACTAGGGTCTATATTTGTAAAGGATAAAACTACACTAGCATTCACCTAGCTGTGTTTATAATGACATGAAACCTGAAAACCAAAAGGATATAAAGGTAGGGTAAATCAGTCTACAATCCTAAAGGATACAGAGTATGTGCTCCTCCATTGGTGGAGAGGAGCTCTACAGACAGGGTGGAACTTGTGCCTTAAGGGGAACTGGTGATGTGTTGCTGGCAACAGCTCTCAAAAGGAGGGTGTGCTCAGGATGATTGTGGGAGGCCTTGGATATAAAAACAACTTGCCCTTGAAAATGGCAAAGCCATGCCAGCCTTGAAGCACAGTGATTTTCCATGCCACTGATGTCAATCAAAGGGAAAACAGGGGAGGAGGAGAAACAAAACAGAGACCAAAAATAAATACAAACATTCTGCAAGAACCTTCTGCCCTGGCTGGAGTGAGCTACCAGGATATAGGAACCAGTAGTTCCTCCATCAAAGGAATTAGCCCTTGTACCTTAGAATTGCTCAGCAAGTCTTGGGGGGAGGAGGCGGAATGCAATGTTATACATTCAGTCTGAGTTCAAACCTCGCTTCAGAACTGAATCAGCCTAGCAATTCAGTGGGATGGGTATCACAGGCACTGTATTATGGTGGTTCATATTTTCAAGGCCATGTTCTGAGAGTAGCACTGGGTGAGTGCTCCTTGGCTTCCAGGTTCTTGTGCTATGGGATTTCATAGGGATATCTGTAGGATAACTAGGCTCATATCACGACCAGGCTTAAATCTAAATAATGCATGAAGGGATTAAAACCATAGAGAAAGCTGTCCTGCCAGACATAGCTCACCTTGGGAAGGACTAGGCAAGCCTTTGTTCCCTTCTATCTGAGAAGTTCAACGTGTGAGGATGTCTGAGCTGGTTGCTCCAACCTCAGATTGCATGGTTCTAACAAGCCACTCTTGAATTCATATACTAATAATTTAGGAACTTCAGCTACTAAGCTAATTTTTACTGCCTGTGAAACTTTTCTGATTGATGTGGGGAAAAGCACATGAACCTGACCTTTGAAAAGTTTGTAAGTAAACCATTTTAAACTTGCCATATGTGTGGCCTTTTCCCTATGCTGGGAGAATAGGGGAACTTTTTGGAGCACAGAAGGGCACGTGTTTTAAAAGTCTAACACACTTTACTTTGCTGCATATTTTGTGATTTTTTTTAACTTTGCTGGGGTTCTCTCAGCAAAGAGAACTTGCCCTAATCCTGGATCTTGTCATCCATGGAATTATCCTTTTATACCTATTTTTTCCTTGCTACCAACACTATCCTCTCCCCAGTGTTATGTAAAATCTTTATGAAGTCATTGGGAGTGGTCATTAGGAACTTTGGAGCAAGGTGTCACCAGTATGCTGATGACACACAGCTCTACTTTCAGGGAAGGCTGTGAAAGCTTTAGGTCACTGCTGGGATGCAGTGGTGGACTGAATGAGGGGCAATAAGCTGCATCTGAATCCCAAGGAGACAGAGGCTTTTGGGGTGACTCGTTCTCATGTCTGAGAAATAGGTAAATTACCTGTTCTGGATGTGGTCGCACTCCCCCTGAAGGAGCAGGAGACAAGCTTGTGGGTCCACCTTGATACATCTATGTCACTAGAGCCAGCAAATTCCACAAGAATAGCCATGCTAGCCTATAGAACAGGGATGGGGAACCTGTGGCCACCAGATATTGCTGGACTAAACATCCTAATCATTGGCTCTGCTGGCTGGAGCCGACGGGAGTTGAAGCCTAATAATATCTTGAAGGGAATTAGTTCTCCATCCCTGCTGTACAACTTGCTTAGTGGTGCAGACGAGCACAGCTTGTCTTTTGGATACTACGGGCATTGTGAATGTGAGGGGGCAGAGTATGGAAGGCGAGGGAGCCAATGAAGATCACACAAGGGCTTCTTGGAAATAAATAAAGGTAAAGGGTAAAGGGACCCCTGACCGTTAGGTCCAGTCATGACCGACTCTGGGGTTGCGGCGCTCATCTCGCTTTATTGGCCGAGGGAGCCGGCGTACAGCTTCCAGGTCATGTGGCCAGCATGACTAAGCTGCTTCTGGCGAACCAGAGCAGCACACGGAAATGCCGTTTACCTTCCCGCCAGAGCAGTACCTATTTATCTACTTGCACTTTGACATGCTTTCAAACTGCTAGATTGGCAGGATGGAAATAAGTAATCTCTCATTAATAATGAAATTTGCTATGAATAGTCTCAATTATTATTCATAAAGCTGTGTTTGCCAAGAGCCCTCCAAAGAAAGTTTTATATCCAGCAAGAATTGATGCAAAACTTTGGGGCGAATGAAGTAACTATTCACTAATTTGCCACTTTCAATACCCAAATGCAAACGTGTGGTGTTGAAATCCACAGTTTTACCAGCCAATTAAATCTGGACCTCAGGCTTCTCCCGAGCTTTCTTGGTTATATTGCCTCTCCACTCATGAACTAAGTGTGTTCAGGGCCCTTCTCTTATTCCAGAGGTGCAGAGAATGGTGACCCAATAACTAGTCCTCTCAGGGCTCGCTGCCCAGTTGTGGAATGCTCTCCTCAGGGAAGCATCCCTGGCACCTTTACTGTTTGCTTTTAGGCGGTTAATTCTCTGCCTATTTTTAGTGGGGTGGGGTTGAAGTAGATTTGCTTTGTCATGCATATTATTGACAACAGTTAATTCTTATTCCTGTTGTAGATCTTGTCACAGACAACAACCTTTCCTCATACAGGAGTGCATTCTTACACTGTTATGAAAGATGGACAGAATCCAGTTGGTGCTTTTGCAGTCCTGGAAGAATTTGTTTACCCAGTACAGTGGTACCTCGGGTTACATACGCTTCAGGTTACATACGCTTCAGTTTAAAGATTCCGCTAACCCAGAAATAGTACATTGGGTTAAGAACTTTGCTTCAGGATGAGAACAGAAATCATGCTCTGGTGGTGCAGCGGCAGCAGGAGGCCCCATTAGCTAAAGTGGTGCTTCAGGTTAAGAACAGTTTCAGGTTAAGAAAGGACATCCAGAACGAATTAAGTACTTAACCTGAGGTACCTCTGTAGAGGCATCTGCTAATGTAAGAGGTGAAAGAGGCATTTTTTGCTGATTGCTCTTTCCCAGTTACCTTCCACCCTGTACTGGAGAGTCCCTCAACTCCCCAGAGGCATTTTTCTTTTGGGGTGTCTGTGGGGAACGACACGACTAATAAGCAAAGTTTGCCTGCCCTTCTCTCCTGTTAGCAGATGCTTCCATTGAATCAAAAGCTCTCCTACAAAGTTATTTGACTGATAAATAGTGAATATGTGAATTACAAATCACCTAGTGTGCTAAAGCAGCCTGTATAAGATAAATAATGCAAACGCTGCTTGTAGTATCAATTCCCCAAAGAGAGTAAAGTTGAGTAACAATTCAGTAGGACTATTTGGGCTCTAAATGAAAGAGAATGGATGCCACATGCTCCTATCTGAAAAATACATCCACCTGATCTTAATTACACATTGCCCATTAAAAACATTACTCATGGAGAAGCTTGAGTCACTACAATGCTGATCAGCACCCTTTTTCCTTTTATTGTTCCCAGAAGCAACCGTGTTCCATCATTCTCTTAGCCCCTGCCATGTCCTTCTGTTTGAAAAACGGACCTTCCATCAAAGCAGGGTTTGTCTAATCAATGAACCTTGCCAAGAGTTGGGCCGGTTTATGTAGCATTCACAGGCTGGTCTTTTGGTACTTCTTGAAATGATAGGCTCTCTTGCCTGAAGACATTTCCCAAAGCTTTCCCAGCCTACAAACACAAATGTGACCAACCGCTATAAAACAATGGCCTCTTGTCTGCTGGCCCCGCCCAGTGAATCGCTGGCAGATGGAAGCAATCAATTCTTTACCAATAAACGCTATCACTGCCTCAAACGCAACAGCTGTGAAGAAGCTTAACAGATGTAAGGGCTTTTTAAAATGGTAATTAAAGTGGTTAACCCTTATAGTCTAGGAAGATGCCACTGACTAGAAGCAAAGGGGTCTCAGAAGAACTTTACGGACTCATAAAGCTCAGGAATAGTCACTGCTGAAAAGAGATGCATTTCATAGAATCATAGAACTGTAGAGTTAGAAGGGACCACAAGGATCATCTAGTCCAGGGGTCTGCAACCTTTAAGACAAAAAGAGCCACTTGGACCCATTTCCGAAGGTAAAAAAACTGGGAGGGGCAAAACTCGTCAATATAAAAATAACTTTTTTGTCCCTTTTTTATTATTTCTTTGTTTGACCCCTCAGAATTACTCCTCCTCATAGAAATAAACGTTAAATTAACAAGTTACCTTTTTTGTGTATGTGTGTGTGTTCTTCACTCCCCTTCAAAACAGTGACCAGCGTACATGCCCCCTTTCAATGCAGTGACCAGCGTACATGCCCCTTACAATGTAGCGGGCGGGCGGGCGGGAATGTGACGTTGGGACGGTGCATGACTAATGCACGCACCGCCCCCATGCGACGTCACAGCCAGTACAGCACCCGCCACAGTGGGGAGTGTCGGGGCGCACAATGCGCCTCCTCCCCTCGCTAGTATCCGCCCCGGAGCCACGCCAAAGATGTAAAAGAGCCACATGCGGCTCCGGAGCCGCGGGTTGCAGACCCCTGATCTAGTCTAACCTCCTGCAATGCAGAAATATGTAGCTGTCCCACTTGGGGATCAAACCTGCAACCTTGATGTTCTAACCAACTGAGTACCAAAAATATGGGTACATGTTTGTCCCAGGCAAATTTTGTGAGCCACTGAATGATCCTTTAAGTATGTTTGTTGCATAGGTATTTCTTGACTTTTTGGACATATACTAGTGAATGCTAACTGTCTCATTTAAGTAATTGTCAACGTTCACATCTGTGAGTTTTAAGGCTTTATTTAAAAAATGCCTGGGATTTTCCTCATTCACATGTGAATGTCAACATTTAAGACTTTCACTGTATCAACCTACTGGTGCCTGCATGTATACAATCCATACAGGCATATTGTGGGGTGAAGAAACTTTGATATATTTTAATACGCACGCTTACCTATTATACCATTTTATTCCATTGTTTTATTGTATATCAGACAACACCTGGATTTCTTTTTTTGTTAATGTTAAGCAGTATAAAAAATTTCTAAATATATAAATATTATTTCCATATAAAGAAAATCTGGAATGTGTACTGGCTCTGAAACAGCATTATAGTTTTAATACTAAGTAACAGTTTCGTAATGAGTGAAACATTTCAACTTTCTGTAAAATTTGGTTTTCAGATTTATCTGCATAAGGCCATTTATTTTTCCTTAACACAACTGGATGAGGTGCCCTCTGATGAAGGTCTGCTTGCTATTGACATCTTAACTGGCCATTTTAATAAAGCAGAGGTTTTTGTTTTTTAAAAAATTGTTTAGTAAAGCCCAGCAGGGAAATTTATCAAATTGTTTCCCAGTGGGAATAAGTAATGAGAAACTGAAGCTTTGCTATAACCAACCCATTTCCCCAACTGTGCTACAAAAGCTACATTAGGCTCAAGCGCCAACCGTGATGTCATTATTCCTGCCTCAGGAACTTCGTCTAATCTCATCATAGAAGGTTGTAAATTCAGTCTGGCAGTGTCAGCTCCAAGCATTTCAGCTTCTGTAAAATGGCTGGAACACTGAAGCAGAAGTACCAGACATACCTTGCTTATAAACGTTCAGGCTTTTTGTTGTTGTTGTTTGCTCAGGGTTAATCTCCACTGCCATATTCATTTATGCATAAATCTTCAAACACATTTTTTAAATGAAGAAGTCATTTGAAAAAGGTTAGAATATATCAGCTTCACAATCTGTCCTGAGTGCTCACTGTAAAGAGAGACTGTGAAGCTGAGGCTCCAATACTTTGGCCACCTCATGAGAAGAGAAGACTCCCTGGAAAAGACCCTGATGTTGGGAAAGATGGAGGGCACAAGGAGAAGGGGATGACAGAGGACGAGATGGTTGGACAGTGTTCTTGAAGCTACCAGCATGAGTTTAACCAAACTGCGGGAGGCAGTGGAGGACAGAATGCCTGGCGTGCTCCGGTCCATGGGGTCACGAAGAGTCGGGCATGACTAAACGACTAAACAACAACAAGAATATATCTTGCATTTCAGTCTGAAAACATATCCACTTTCCACTCAGCAATTAGCAACACAGCTAAGAGAAGCTCAAAGTGCTCAGTTAATCACAACGACCACCTTTGCACATCACAGTAAGCCGCAAACCATCGTTTACTGGCCATGAGGAGATTGCAGCCCCTTAACTCCTCCCTTCTTGTATTGGGAAGAAGCAAACCATGAAACATGAGATAGCATTGTGACACTCCAAATGAACAATGGTGGTAAGTCAGCATTTGTTCTTGATTTAACAATCACGGTTTATCTGGAATGAACCAAATCACAACCCCTGGTTTGGATGTAATGCTAAGGCAGGGATTGTGTTTTGTTCACATACTAACAGTAAGGAGCAAGGCAGCCCAGACAGGCATTTTCACAGTAAACCAGGTGTGGGGAGCATTTGGATCTCCAGATGTTGCTGAACTACAATTCCCATCAGCCCCAACAAACACAATCATGGATGATGGGAATTGCAGTTCAATAATATCTGCAGTTCAATAATATCTGAAGGGCCAAAGGTCCCCCTCACTCACACCTGATGGTTAGCTAGGTTTACTGTGATGGTTAATGTATCTTTTAAATACAGTGGTACCTCAGGTTACATATGCTTCAGCTTACGTACACTTCAGGTTACAGACTCTGCTAAACCAGAAATAGTGCTTCAGGTTAAGAACTTTGCTTCAGGATAAGAACAGAAATCGGGCTCTGGTGGCACAGCAGCAGGAGGAGGCCTCATTAGCTAAAGTGGTGCTTCAGGTTAAGAACAGTTTCAGGTTAAGAATGGACCTCCGGAACGAATTAAGTACTTAACCTGAGGTACCACTGTATAGGTTTTTCACATTGGGATTTTAAGCTGAATTAAGTTTGGTAAAGCAACAGAGAATACTCTATAGTTCAGGTTCTCCAGTTATTAATCATATAATATTACAAAAGATAATCTTTACTTTCAAGAAGTGGCTTTCGTCTACTAAACTGTAAACCTTGCCACATTTTATAACATGAAACTTGAAAAAAAAAGTCAAAATGTATCTATATTCTAGATTAATAGCGTGTACATTTATTTAAACTGAGGCTGAAATATTGCACACACTTACTTGGAAGTATCATGGAACTTAGTGGGACTTACTGCTGAATAATATTTGTATGGCATTGTTTTGTAAATTAAATTTGATGAGTGCTTGACCTAAACTCCAGTGTCTCGTCTACCAAAGTATAACCAATAGCTTATCGCATGAAATAGTGCAGTCCGATAAGGACTGAGCATGCTCAGTAGCTACATAATATTAAATGCAAATGAAAAATAAAAAGAAATGGGGGAAGGGAATAGAAAAGGACTGTTATGGAGGAGGGAATACTGACTGGCTAGAACCCTGAACAGATGCAGTCCTGGGAATATTGCTGCAACTTGGTGTGTAGTATCTACCAAACCCTTTAAATACGAGATAATGATATTTAACACTACACAACACATATTATTGGTTGGAGCTCCCTCAAGTGGATGACTGTAGAATGGGAAATAAAAGAAGAATGAAGTTCATCGTGTATTCTAAATACATGTAACTCTAAAATGAATCTGTTGCTTTTGGCCTTACTTTCTTATACAGTAACCAAATATGCTTGGGATCATCTCCTAAGTGAAGAAAACAGCTGCTCTGCTGGCATTCAAGCAACTTCAAGAAATTCTACTGGATTTGTAATTTTCGGTGGGAACAACTTAAACCAACATATTTGCCTGTGAGCTAGTTTAGCCCAATGGGAATTTAGTGGGATCTGCCACACAAGCCAAGCTGCATTTAGGCTGTGGTCCTGTGTAATCTTATGTGGGAGTAAGTCCCACTGAAATCAGTGGGACTTACATCTGAATAAACATGACTAGAATTGGGCTGCAATGCCGCAGTGCTTACTTCCTGAAGAAAGGAAGTAATGAGCGGAAGTTACTTTATGTCAATATCATTAGGAAAGATTGTGCTTAAGTGCGCTATCTTCTTAATCCGCTTTGACTCATTGCAGTTTGGGCTATCTCATTTGTTTGAAAACAGTTTTTTTTACTGGAATCCAAGACTTCACATCTCCAAAGAATAGCCTTGGGGTGGGGTGGAGTTTGGTGATGCATGGGTGGCAGGCAGCATGGTTAAGTGACACAAGCAGGGCCACGGTGCCTAGGACTTAATATTTACATATATCTATCTAATTTCCTACAGATTCAGAATTCAACTGGAGAAAAAATAGCTTCCACATTTACTGGAAGACAGTTAATACATGAAATAAACCAACCAAACACAAATAGTTATGGGTTTTAGATAACCACTGAGCATTTATCAACATTGGTTTGCATAAGGAATAGGACATTAGAATGCTTGCTTGTAAGGTGGTGAATGAGTACATAAAATATCAGCTTCTCACCTTTGGGCAACTCCTTGAGCTTCAAATTTATTTCCAGGAAATTTGGTGTTTTGACTCTGTCGTCTTCTCTCCTCTTCTTTTCTTCATCTTGGATTATATTTGTATAGGCCTTTTGTATATCCAGTATTGGTTGCTTTTTCTCCTGGCAATTTTATGTGCATTGTTTTGCATCCTTTCGGTTTCTCCACTTCTCAGGTGACACTTCCACAACATTCAAGCCAAGAGATCTTGTGCTTTCTCATGATAGTAAGTTAACCTTCTCAGAGATTTTTCCATGACAGACCTTACAGATCCAAGCAACTTTTAATTTCTTATTTCAATCCCACTTCAGTTTCCCTGTACGCTGATGTTGCTGGCTTCATTTCATCCAGGAATTCAAGTGCATTACACCTTAATCATGGTGCTGTTTTTCTACTAGCGCTGTAGACAAACTTCAATGAAATTTTAGAACAAATCTCTCTCCCTCCCCCCATTTTAATGCCTGGGAATAATTTCATATAAATGATTTCATGTGTAATGGAAATGAAACATGTATTTCTTAAATGATCACCACCAAATACAATTGCGTGTAGTTCCCCATTTCTATTGGTTAAAAAACACTTTGAAATACAGTACCGTTTTTGTTGTTGCCATTCATATTTTCGCCAGCCTGGAGTTCTTTGAGAATCTTCCTTCAAGATGTGTAATTAAGCAACTATGAATAACAGTACAAAGGACCGAAGTACAAAACAGGACATGTTCACTTCTTTACAGAAGCAGTTTACTGCCTGCTTAGCAGGGAACCAAAATATATCCACTTCATCTGAATGAGTTTACTGCTTTTCATGTAAAGCTGAAGTTGTTTTTGAGCAGCAAAGTCAAGGCTTCCCTTAGAGAGAAGCCAGTAGTTGTTCATCAATTGGGGGTTTGTTTGTTTTTTGGCTTTCTTCTTTGACAATTCTAATACTAGTTTGTAAAAAGTTATACAGTTACACTTATCAGAAGATCAGACTTCACTTCAAAATAAAATCCAGACAAGTTGTTCTTTATAAAAATGGTCAAAAAGAGCAGATCTCCAGTCTTTAATGTCCGAATACAGTACACAGCCTAGTTTCTTGAAAGGGCAATGTCTCTTTCCTTTCCAGCACTGGCTACCATTGTTATATTGTTCCATATGAGACAGATTTCCTAGATTTCTCTCTGGGCTGAAAGAAAAAATATATACACAATAGAAGCTAAGTTACTTATAAAGGTAGTATGAAAACAAGACCTCTGTGTGTCTCAAACACATACCCCACTCCTTTAGGTAACATTTCAGTTTACCTTCCTCTGTCTCAGATAAACTTACTGGGGGGGGACCCAATGTGCCCGAGTGATGGGGAAGATGAAGGGAGAAGGCAGCAGCTTCACAGCTGAGGAGGACCCTATAGGAACAGGATGAGGAGCCAAGTGCTGCTGTCCCAGGCTCAGCTCTGATGCCCCACTGCTGCCAACTGGGCACAGGGGTGGGCTAACCACTGATGAATTGGGCTTTAAAAAAATAATATTTGAACAAAGCACTCAGTGAAAAGCAAGTTGGAGCATATTGGATCATACATGCACTGGTCATTTGATTTCTGAGTATGAATGCCTATTTCTGTAAAGTTATTTAAGACACTGATGGCACAATCCCGTGCATATATACTTAGAAGAAAATCTAATGGCGTGCAGTAGGGCTTACTCCCAGGTTCATAGGGCTATGGGAGGAATTCAGCACAGCACTATTACAAGTTTTCCACCAGTGTAAGCATTTCTGATGAAACAATTCCCCCTCTCCTTTCCCAGATACTATTTTTGGGTTCTCCTTATATCCCAGAGTTGATTTAGGGGAGGTGCATGGACATAGGGTGGTGGGTGGGCAGGGAGGGATGGAAGCCCCATTGTGATACAATTATTTAGCTGAATCCATCCCTTTGTTCAATGGGACTTGCTCCCAGATAATTGTTCCTTGGACTACAGCATAAATGAGCACACAGTCATTCTTTGAGCAGATAAGGTATTTCGTCTTCTTCACTTTTTCTAGGCAAGTCTTGAATTCAGCATTTAAGTACAATTTTTCTGCTCTGGAATTTCTTGTCTGAAAGCAAAGTCCACTAGGTCATTTGGAAAGCACAACATCACCATGACTTTCAGATTCTTTGGCAAGCCAACCTGGGTGAGTCCAGGCTGTACAAGATCACATACAGCTTTACATAGCTGGCTGTCAGACGTCACAGGATCCAGTCCCCCACGGGAGGTTGCCAGGAATGGATAAGACAAGGAAAGTTCTTACCAATGCTGTTTATTCAATATACAAAGAGAGAGGCTTGGAAATGCAGACACTTGGGGGTAATGGCGTTGCTCCGAGTGAGTCGCCACCCCCTCCCACTTTCTTATTATGCAACATCACTATGGGTCCTGAAAATGTGCCTTCTGCCTCTCAGCTTTCTGCTCTCCTACTTTCAATGCCCGCTGGGTTCCGAGAGAGGGGGGTCTCGAATGCTTTCTAAAGATATTATGTCTGTCAGCTGTCTCCCCTCTGGTGCGTCTTCTTCCTCTCCCATTATTTCCCAGCTTTCCCCCTCATCTGCCTCTGAGCTGTGATCTCCCTCAAACCCCTGTTGTAATTCTGAACTGCCTTCTTCTTCTCTGGAAGGGTCAGGCTAGGGAGGCGGTCTCTACCATTCCTCCTCTGCCCAGTCTCTGACACTGGCTTTGTGAGACGACAGAACCAGAGCGTAGCAGGGAGCAGAGGAGAAAGAGAGAACTGGAAAACAAGAGACTTACCTCTTGCCGTTGTGTGGGCGTACTATGACCAAAGAATGAAAGCTAAAGAGAAAAATAAAAACAAAAATAAAAACTAAAAATAGGGGGAAAAACAAGGGAAAGGAAAGAGAGAAAAAGAAAAAGAAATTACAGTAAGCCTAGTGAGAAACGAGCAACAACTCGAGATAAGAGTAAAGCACAACAGTCTGTGGAAAAGAGGTGAAATAAGCAACAATAGGGCATAGTTCCAAATTGATCAGCATTTCCATACATTTCATGTCCATGAACAGTATAGAACAGACATCCTCAACTTGGTGCCTTCCAGAAGTTTTTGACCACAATTCTGATCATCCCTGCCTGACCATTGGCCACAAAGACTGGGGCTAATGGGATTGGATACCAAAACATCTGGAGGGCGTCAGGTTGGGAAAGGCTGAGAGAAAAAGGCTTGAAACTGGAACCCAAGCGGTTCAGAAAATGATGGGAAAACAAGTTAAATGAATCTTTAGTTCTCCTTCCACATAATTTCCCATAATTGTTACTGCAATGTCTCTGGATTACTGCCTTTAGCTGCTGGTGTGTAACTTTTAATGTAAATGAGTTATATGTGAAATTATGGATTTTGTGTATTGCTTCTGCCCCTTGGTGGTATTGTAGTTATACATGTTACTATTGTTATTTTTGTTGTCTGGTTTCTGACCATAATAAAGATTGTTTGATACTATAACGTGAAAAGGGAAATTTATGGCTGCATTTCATCTTTTCATCAAAGTATACTACTACTACTATTACTATTACTACTACTACTACTAATAATAATAATTTATTTATACCCCGCCCATCTGGCTGGGTTTCCCTCTGCCGTCTTCCTCAATTCAATGTCAAGTTAAAATTTCATGCTCTGTGATGTTAATCCCTTCAGCAGCAGGGAAAGTCTAGTATCTGGATAGCACGGTTATATTTTTAACGATACAGTCCTGTAAATGTCTGTTCAGAAGTAAGCTTCACTGAATTTACTGGGGCCCATTCTCACACGTGCATATTCCTTGCCCTTTTCATTGCTTCTTATTTTTTCTCAAAATAAAATTCACTAACTCGTGAATGTTGCATCATGACCAGAACGTAAGTCCTTTGGTGCTACTGCAAGTCGAATACAGAACTCCTTTAAATTTGTTAATCCTACACAGCAGGGGAAATGCCTGGCAGGCCAGAACCTTATCTCTTTTACTCCCTGTGGGCCAGATTTGGCAGGTGGGATGGGTAAGGGCTGTTCTTATGTCCTCTTGCACAGCCATGTTCCTCTGGCACCAAACACTTTGCCAGTGGAACAAGCATACCACTAAATGGCTTCAATGTAGTGCTACATTGGATATAGCCCATTGTCTCCAGGCTGTTGCCTTCCTACCTGTTCTTTCCCTGAGGCCGCATCCACCCTACATATTTAAAGGAATTCTAGGAATTTCATTATATGAATATCCTGCCTTTCCTCCAAGGAACTCAGTGTGGCATACAGAGTTCTTCCCACCACAACTAGCACCACCCCATTTTAGCTTGACAACAGTCCTAATCAACAGAGGTTTATTAGGCTGAGAGAGATTGACTGCCCCAAGTTCACCCAGGGAGCTCCATGCCTGAGTGGGGATTTAAACCATAGGACACAAGGAGTAGGGGATGACAGAGGATGAGATGGTGGGACAGTGTTCTCGAAGCTACCAGCATGAGTTTGACCAAACTGTGGGAGGCAGTGGAAGACAGGAGTGCCTGGAGTGCTCTGGTCCATGGGGTCACGAAGAGTCGGACACGACTAAATGACTAAACAACAACAAGAACAATCCCAAGTCCTAGGCCAATACCATAACTACTACCCCATGCTGGCTGTAACGTACATAAACTAAAATGAAATATATTATATGGAAACATGTTTATGCTTGAAGAATCATGATTTGACTTCTAGAAGCCAAAATGCCAATTGAGTAAGAAACTATCGCTTTTCTACAACCCCGTATGAATGTTCTTAATAACACTTGTGACTGAGCAGGTAATGATCAAGGCAATTCCTCCGTCCAACCAGATCATTTGGAAAATTACTAGCATTAAATGAGGCTGTTGCAAATAGTTATATACAAATCCTACTGCAATAGGCACACCTTATCATTCACGTATTTCAGGGTTGTCATTATTATACATACCTTTTCTTCTAATTCCTTTATTTGTCTTTTTTGAGCTTCAATTCTTTCTTCTAGCTCTTTAATTCTCTGTGAAAAGTAAAATTCTGTGTGAATACTACCATTCTGGGGAGTAACATTTTAACCTGAACAACTTTTCAAACACTTCGGGAAGGGGCTTAGCTAGGGGTTGTGATGCAGACATCTCTGATTCCTTGGATATGTACAAAATTCAGATAAATTTCACAATACCTCCAGAGCCTTGGTTCACATGAAGGAACTTACAGGTCTGTGGCTGCAGAGAGTCTTTCAGGTAACTTGATCCTGACTTGTTGCTATATCATGGTTTAGAATAACAGTGCGGAAGAAACCTGGGTGCAATGAAAAGCCAGTGCACCTCTTTCACAGGTTTTCCTCTGCTTGAGGGAGCTTCTTCAACATAAGAACATAAGAAAAGTCCTGTTGGATCTGGCCAATGGGCCCATCTAGTCCAGCAACCTGTGGCCACCCAGATGCCTGTGGGAAACCTGCAAGCTGGACACAAGCGCAATGGCACTCTCCTCTCCTATGGTTTCCAGCAAGGGGGATTCAGAAGCATTGGAGCATTTCCTCCTGCCCAAAGCATACCTGTTGCGCATGCTGAATGTGCTCCATTCGTTCACGGAGGATCTGGGCATCCCTTTCACGGAGCTCACTCATCACCTGACGCTTCCATTGTTCCACAGCGTTCTTCAGCTTCTCTCTTTCGTCTTCCGAGAGGATTTCGGACATTTTGGCTCCTGCTTCCTGCTGCAGGGCATCGTAAAGCATGGCTTCCAATTCTAAAATGTGCTAAATGAAAAGGGGAAATGATTTGTTCACTGTGAGGCTTGTTATTTGCATTACACTCTTGTGATACTTGCTGTGTGGCTTTTTACCTTTTATTCCTTTGCTGTGGATGCTTATTGTGTTACAAAAGCCAGTTTTTATTCACCTTATACAATATCATCGCCACCCAAATATCAGAACCTGTTCATAACTAATTTAATCTGGTTTTGCCCTTCCTGTGGAAAATCTGCTAAGTTTTTTTAAAAAAGAAAACCAGCTGCCAAAACCCTTTTTTTCTAATAACTGAAAGTCCTTTGTGCAGTATTAAGCCCCCGTTTGGAAGCACCCTGAGTCTAGAATGAGAGTGGGTCTGAAATATCCATTGCGTAAGGTGTGGTGAAGAGGGAGGTTTCAATAGCTAGTGCAAAACATGGTGGACAGATTGCTTGTGAGGGCAAACCACCACCAGCACATCATGCCTTGCTTGAAGGAATTGCACTGGCCGCCAGTCTGATACCAGGTCAAGTTCAAGGTGTTGGTACTGACATGGAAGGCACAAACATATGCAGCTCAGGTCCAAGTTAATTGAGAAACCCCCTTACCCCTTTATACCCAGTAGGTTACTGTGGTTTGTCAGAAAGCTTCTTCTCAAAGCTCCAAATAGATCAGAAGTCCACTCCACAGAAACCTGGGGCAGAGTTTTCAGTGTGGCTGCCCCTGTTCTGTGGAACAGCATACCCAGGCAAACACTGTTTGTGCTTTGTGGAAACAACATAGGCCATTTTTGTTTCAACAAGCTTTTCCAGCAGGATGAAAAGGTCTCTGCCTTAAATGTTCACTTTCTATTTTGGGGGGCAGTTCTGTACTGTTTAAAAACTACTTCCACTGATATTTTATTTTATTTTATGACTGCAGATCACCTTGAGACATATTATGAAAAAGGAGATTCATAAATAAAATGACAACAGCAGCAATAAATTCAATGGAAATGGGGGGGGAGCTCTGGAGACAACATAATGTCTGAGTGCGAGAAGGAGACCCATTTTGCACGTCAAAGTCTTACTTTGCTGCTGATATAGCTGTGCAAGAGCGGTGGGTTGTTGGGTCATGCCATGTCTGCCTAAATTGAGTACTTCCAGTTAAACTCCTAATCATTCTATTTTTATTTAAATGGACATGCATTGTTGAACAAGCAGCACTAGGTCCTAGAAAACAGCAAACGCCTCCATGACTGCTTGTCATCAGCCACCACCCACTAGATAGTTTCACTGGAATACGCATAGACAGCAGGGAGAGCCTTTTATTCGTGAGGAATAAAAGTCCTCGGTGTATTCTGGATAAGCCTCTTCCTCTCACTTTTAAAGGTGTGGGTGGAATGTGTTTGATATGAAATGATTTCCATATTTCTGCCACATCTCTGACAATAATACAGAGAATGCTCTGTGGTGTTGCCCTGTCTAAGATAATGCAGAAATCCCTTCTGTGTATTAGGCCAAGTCTGCAGGGAGCTTTCATTTCACACATCAGTTCATAATCCCTGATATATTGTTATGTGCGCATAATAATGTGGAAGCTTGATAACCTGAGTCTCTGTGCTAGAAAGAGGGAGCACAGAGGGTTAATCGGCTATGTTATGTCCCTCAGATGTGTCTATCAATGGACACTTCTCAGGCTTGCAGCGATAAACTTCTCGTTGCCAACATTCTTACTGATCCAGCTTTTGAACCTTCGAAAGCAGAGTGGAATACAGAAATTAAGTGTGGAAAACTTTCCCTTTCATTTTGTCTTAATGCCAGGGGGAAAAACCCACCCTGCTTTTTGTACCGAACCACCTCTCATGATCTCTTTTGCCATGTACTCAGAATCACTGTCTCCTCCTAATGTAAAAGGGCATTTGCAAACTGCCTTAGTTAAAACTCTGGCATTTTTCTTAAGAGAAATTGTAGCAGCAATGCAGCTCCTAAAACAAAGAGTATTTTGTTAAAGCAGTATCCCCTATTCCCTAGCACTGACTGAGTTGATCATAATCATTCTTTGAAGACTCATGACACAATCAGAGAGTAACTGGGACTTATTTTGGATGAAATACTCCATTAAGTCATGAAACTGAGTCTGTAACATCTGTTCTTCAACTCTCAATTTTAACCAAAAGGCTTCTATCAGCCGATGGAATATGGAATGGTCACTCTCATTCAGGTTGTTTGAATCTTCCAATAATTCAACTTACCTTGTGTGCCTGGTCTAAGGACTGTTTCCTGTAATCAAGTTCATCATCCAAATATCCTTTTTGTTTACTAAATAGTTCCTAAAGATGGAAAGAGATTCCGGTTATACTGGCATTTTTCTATGTGCTGTGTGGGTTTAGTTTTACATTTTTTGTATAAGTTCTTGTATTACCTTTTCATTTTCTAGATCTATCATCTTCTGCTGTAGAGCTGATTCTGTTACTTCTATCTGCTGCAGCCACTACTCAGACATGATGAGAAAAAAATCCAAGTCAGATATGCAGATTTGACAAATGAGTAGTTGACAGAAGTTCTCTTTTATTATTGCTCTCATATTACTGATCAATTAGACACAAAACAAAGATGTTCCAGTATATTGCTAGCTTATAAACCACAAACAAAAAACAACAAAATGATCAACTAGTTCCTTGAGTATGGTAATGATTACCAAGAATGCAATGAGGATATTCTGAATATTGCATTTGCTGTTGAACAGAAGTGTGGAACCTCAGATTGTCCGGGTGAGCATGTGGCCATTGTTCTGAAAAAAGATCCCTACCCCTTGTTTTGACCGTGCTTAAGACTGCTGCCCATAGGGTATTATGAACAGCAAAATTGAAGTGCTGAGTTATGACAGCTATGTAGTCAAAATGGGGCTACCAAGGACAAAAGAGAGCCATCAGCATGCTTTGGAGAACATGAACTCAACTCACAAGAACTGAGCATGCTCATGGCCAAAGAATGCTGAATATCTGTAAGGTAGGGGAACAGAATTTGGAGGGGTGTGTGTGAATGCAATGGAGTGCTCTGAAAGCTGGCGCAATGAACAGGAGTACTCCACACTGTGCCCGTTTGTTACAGATCCCACTTGTATCAATTCAACCGTCATAGACATTTCTAAGGAATAGCATTCAAATGGAAATGGCCCTTTATGACATCACCTACCATGTTAACCAATTCACAAGGTATTCTTTGGCTTACTGTTGCCTTAATCACACAGGTGCCAGTTGCAATGGCTGCCCTGAAGGCATCGTCTCAGCACCATCTGCGTCTGACTGTTAACCAGAAGGTGGGTAATTTGGGCCCACCCAGGGACAGCTGCGGGCAGGATTCCTGGCTTGCCAGGGGTAGGGCTAGAGGACCCTCAAGATCCCTTCCAACTCTACAATTTGATGATTCTCTGTAGCTCTTCCTCTAGAACAAGAGTGTCCCAATATATGTGCTACACATTGTAGTGCTAGTATAAAAATGCTTTGCCTTGAGGCAAGAAATGGCCTTCGGATGCACTATTCTACATGTTCTGGTGGTGGCATGGGGAAGAGAAATGCATGGGGGCCATTTCAATCAGCATCTACTAAGTAATGTGTAGTCCAGGAGTGCTTCCTTAATTTTCAAATGAATTGTTGACATACTGCATATTGGGCATTGGTACCAGGGCCGTTGTTGTTTGGTTTGTTTGTTTTTTTACTTATTTGATCTTCCCCAGAAAGGGTGAATCTGAATTAAAGGGGGGCATGAACAAAGCTAGCCTTTTTAGGCCAATAACATTGTGGGTGCTGCAAAAAACCTGCATGTGTGAAAAGTACCAATTTCACAATAAACACCTGTATGGAAGCATTCCTCATCTTAGAAGCAGCTTTGAATGCAGGGTGGACAATGAGTGGGAAAATACCAGCCCTACCACTATACTCCCACTGATCATGACTGTGCTATACCAGAGAAAGTGATCACTGAATATCTCTCAGAATGGGATGGGGGGAATCATGTTCATTACCTTTTCGGCCAGTGTCAAAACTGTCCGCGCTTGTATAACAACTACTTGCTCGTCATTCGTTAGGTTCTGCAGCAAGAACAAAACAGAATTGTCATCAGAGCACATGCCTTTTCATCTTGTTGCCATAGCCAAATTATGTCAGGAGAGCAGAGCAGCTCTCAGCATAGTGGCATCACATTGCACGCTGTGTTTTCCTAGATCAAGAAGGGAGAACCTGTTGTCAGGACAAGGATCAGGGATGAGATAGGAGTTGAGTCCCATGACACCTGGAGGGCCACAGGTCCTCCTTCTCTGATGTAGATATTATGGAGCAAAAGGAAAAAGACTTCTGGAGATACAGCAGCTCCATGCCTCACATGACCTAGCCCTGCTTCCCAAAGAGCACCTCCTTTTTTGCACATAGGTAGGTTCTACATATGGGACACGGGTGGCGCTGTGGGTTAAACCACAGAGCCTAGGACTTGCTGATTAGAAGGTTGGCAGTTCGAATCCCCACCACGGGGTGAGCTCCCATTGCTCGGTCCCTGCTCCTGCCAACCTAGCAGTTTGAAAGCACGCCAAAGTGAAAGTAGATAAATAGGTACCGCTCTGGCGGGAAGGTAAACGGCATTTCCACGCGCTGCTCAGGTTCGCCAGAAGCAGCTTAGTCAGGCTGGCCACATGCCCCAGAAGCTGTACGCCAGCTCCCTCGGCCAATAAAGCGAGATGAGCAATGCAACCCCAGAGTCGGTCACCACTGGACCTAATGGTCAGGGGTCCCTTTACCTTTACCCTTTAGGTTCTACATATAGCCAAAGTCTTCTACACAGCTCCTTTAGAGAAATCGTAAGTATACAGAAAAGAATTGCAACTCAGATCTACAAGCGTGATGTACAGAAGAAGCCAGCAGTCGTGGGTGGTGTTGTGCAGCTGCTCCCACTTTCAGGGATGGCACGAGGGCAGGGCAGAGTAGGAGAAGGGCTGGCAGCATGCAGTTGTGCTGGTGAATCCAGTCCAGCATTTTCGCACTGGTGTGCCCACACAGCCCCAAGCTTACCACTGCCTTGCCCCCGCCCCCAGTAAGTAGCAGCAATGCTGCTGTAGGTGGAGTGGCCCTTCCCCATGGCACCAGCAACTCCTGAAATAGACAGCAAAATGACAAAGATGCAAATGCCAGCACTTTTAAATCCCACTGATTTCAACGGGAGTGATTAAATCAGCCAGGCTCCATCTTTGTGCAGATCATCAAATAAACCAACAAGCAGTTTGGCAGAATTCACTTGTAACTTACGCGGGGTCAGTAGTAAACTAAAGAGTTTGACCCAGGAAATAAGAATTTATGTAGCACAATTTTGTACCATTTTTTAAATAAATAATTTAAATTTAGTTCACCTTAGGCTCTATCTTGAATCTATTCTATTTGACAGAGGTAAATTCTCAAAATTATTAAAATACTTGTCAAAAGACGCAAAAAACAAAGACCAGGAAAGCGTTAGAGGGAAATAGAAAGAGCGTGTCCACTCATGAATTGATTTTGCTTTTTTTAAGAAAAGTAGCGTAAAATTAAATAGCCAACATTAAGGTGGTGTGGAAAAAAAACATAAAGGACCTTATTGGCATATAATAGCAAAGGGCATGCAAATATTGGCCTGTATTGACTTGTCCCAAACAAAATGTAAGAAAAGCATTTTTTAAAAAATGGATGCTAATTAAAAGATGCTTGAGGTTATTTAATGCTATCTGGACAAAAGGACAAAACATACTAGTAGGAACATGCACAATTTATTAAATGAACATACACTTACGGCGTTATCCCCTAAAATGTCCAATTTTTTCATCAACTCTGCTACTAGTATGTCCTAACAAGAGAGAGGTACACAAGGCACAGAATATCAGAAAAAATCACAATGGTTTGTTGAGATGAAGCAGTAACAAAGAAAAAAGAAAATAAGAATGACTTACTGTTACTCCTTCTGCCTCACAGTAGACCTGGAGGGGGCTTTTCCCTTCAGTAAAAGGAATGTGATGAAAATTGATAGCTGGAGATCTTCTCTCTCGCTCCTGTAATCATACCAAAACTGTGTTGCTTTCTCATCAGCTTAATTAAGAATGAGCTTTCATGAACTTAAATATAAACCATATGTAAGCCAAATGTGTAAGAGAGTGACTGTCAATCATTTTGAATCTGCACAGAAGGAGAAGCATTGGCTGCTTTGAGATATATCTAAGGCGGGGTCAGCAAACTTTTCCAGCAAGAAATCACTTAGAACTTGTAGGGGGGCCGGACTATATTTTGAAAGAAAAAAATAATGAACAAATTCCTATGCCCCACAAATAACCCAGAGATGCATTTTAAATAAAAGGACACATTCTACTCATGCTGATTCCTGGACAGTCCGTGGGTTGGATTTAGAAGGCGATTGGGCCGGATGCGGCCCCTGGGCCTTAGTTTGCCTACCCATGATCTAAGGGATGTGATGCTGTGATGTAATAGTACAAATGTGGTATATAAATGGTATGGGCAAAAAACGATTGCTCTTTGCAGAACCTTTAATCTAAGAAACTCCTCTGAGTTTCTGAAACTCAGGCATACAGCAAAAGTTGGATAGTGAGAATATGCAATGACAAATGGGAAAATCCAAGCATCTCATCCGTTGCATTTTCAGGAATAAAAAACCACAAATTTGACTTTCTATATATGTATTAATGGAAATTCCAAAACTCTTGACTTTTTGTCTCCAGTCATTATTTTGCAAAAATATTCTGGAAGTTGCCTGGTCCTCAACTAACATATGTAGAGAAGCACCTTAGCTAATATGGGCTTAAGGAGTGTCTTGGTCACTCTGCTCTGTCAGAAGCGCACAAACAAATGGACTGTTCCTTACCAGTCATTCAGCACTGTGAATGCACAGCTGTGATGGGAAGCATACTAGAGAAATATGTGACATAAATTCAATTCTGGGCTGCTAGGGAGAGAAAAGACCTTTGGAAGTGGCAATATACCTGATGATATGATTTGTTTGTCAAGCCCAGTATTACCTACTCTGACTAGCAGTGCCTCTCCAGTATGGATGGCAGAGAAATTTGATTCACTATGTATTTAAAGCTGAATCTATCAAATTCACACTTTTTGAAAATATGTGAAATGAAACACAGCTATCCTTCAAAAGTTGCCCCTATCTGAATTTTGCGATGCAAAAATTCCTCAACCAAACAAAATGTTCACAAAAATGCATATACTAGGGGGTAAAGGAGACGGTAAGCATAAAAATGATGATATTAGGGGAAATTGCTAGCAAAAAAAAATGTAAACATTAGGTGAAATTTTATTCAGAGAAATTTTCCCTAAAATGCTGCTGAATTTTCATAAAGATTTCAAACAAACAAACCAGAAATGGTTGCAAAATATGGAAAACTGAATTTAAGATTGGGAAAATGAGAAATGGAAAGAATCAAAATTGGCAGATCCTTTCATCTCCCCTCAAGAGACCTAGATAAAAGTATTTTCCAAGAGCTGTTACTTGCTCTTTTGAATGGGAGATGCCCATAATTAAACCTTGGAACTTTTGTATGCAAAACATGCAGTCTTCTACCATTCAGTTCTCCTTCAAACTTTTTAATGTTATATTTTTTCTCCTAGTATAAAAGAAGAAGTATGGTGTTTTTAATATCTTCCTACACTTTCTAATTAAGATAATGCAGGTGATTATTGCATCCTGTTGATGTGCAGAGTCAACAAAGCATCTGCATTGGGTTAATTTATTTAGTAAACATACAGATTCCTATATATAATATTTCTCAAAGTAGATTATAGTAAGGAGCCAGACTCTAAAACAACAAAGAGTCAAGGGCTGTTGTCAATGTACACCAACTCAATATACAGTGCAGATGATATTTAAATACTAGCAAATAAAAACAATTTTAAACAGAAAAATCCCCCCAAAACCCAGACTATAAAATACTATAAATAATAAGCTGTATCATCCAGGACCAACAGTTAACGTGGCTTTGTTTCTTTGTCCATCTAACCACCATTTCCCTTTGTCTGCTTATGCGCTCTTTATAACTGAACTATCACTATTTTTACCCACAGTTCTGAAGGTTTGAATGGTACTTTTCCACATCATAAGGCATTATTAAACAGGCTAAGATTTCAGTTTGTTGCTGTAGAGCTAGAGAATGGTCAGCTTTGGCTGCAGGCAGACCACACATTTAAAGCACATGCCTTCACCCCAAGAAACCTGGAAACTGTAGTTCACCCCTCACAAAGCTACAGTTCTCATCACTCTTAGAAAACTGCAGTTCCTATAATTATTTGGGGTGGGTGGGAAATACCATGTCAATGTATATTGTGCACACAGTCTGGGTTTCGATTAAAAGGCTCACTGCAGTAGCATCATGTCACAACCAGGGGGTGTTCAGCTTGCATGTTGAGCAGACTCACAATATCATTCATGGCGCTGCATTACAGCAAGTCACTACTATTACATCTGCAGATGTAGCAAAGGGTGGTGCAGGACCAACCAAGGGAGAGCATGATGGAAGTGATGCTTGGCATGCGTTAGTTCCTTGTACATTATCTCCAAAGCTCTTCTGACACTGCGATGCCATCTGACTCGGCACAAAGGCAGATGTTCTGTAATATTTGCCACCAAGTTGTTAAAAGTGTGATTGCCGCTGACTTGCAGCACAGATCTGACACTCTTGCTTCATGAAAGAACTCACTGTAGATACACTGGTGTTGGTTGCCGATTGCTCAGTTTACAGCTATGCATACCCACCTCTCATCACGACAAAGCAAACTGGAAAGCCTCTGTGGCCCATACTCACTTCCAGTTCTAATATCCTAAATTCCAAGAGTTCGTTTTGATCTTTAGCATCCTGAACATCATGCTTTAACCGAGCCTCTTCTACCTCCATCTGTTTTATCTGGAAAAGCAAAGGGATTACTCTTTATGATACTACATTCATAACGACAGATCTATTACATACTTCATGAGAAAATACCATCTTTTCTTGTTGCAATGAAAACTAATACACACCTAGTCCATTAAACTCCCTTTTAGTTCACATATGATGTGAATGTTCTTTATTATTAATCTTTGATTACACTTTTGCATGTAAGTATTGGATTTTTAATTCTCTGAATAGAAGTGTCCAAAAATGTACCTTTTCTACAAGCTCTTGATTTCTTCGGTATAATGCTTGTTTTTCTTCAATCCACTTCATATCCTTGGGGGGGGGGGGACACACATTAATATTACTGAAAAAACACTGGCAACATTCAATTCTAACACTGGCTTGGTTCATCCAATGGTTACCAAGATAGGAGGGGAGGAACTCACAGCTGCTTTGCTTGTCCCTGGGCCTCTTAGCTTAGCATGGTGCAGCAACTGAGCCAAAGTTTAGTTTACCTCATCTTAACACGACTAAATTCTTTCCTTCTTAACCAGAAACTGAAGCCAAAAACAAATCTTGGAGCTGAGTACCTTGGCTTAGCTGCTGCGCTAAGCTGAAAGGATTGAAGAGGAGCAAAGTGGCTTCAGTGCTTTCCCCAGGAGCCAGCACATTCATGTATACATGCTTACATGTGAACACAGCCATGGGCAGAAATCAATAGAAGGCATATGATTTCCCAGGAGAGAATTGTGAGCAGGACATTGGCTTCCTGACTGTGTTGAGTCAAGACACTTTTTAAATACCACGTAGGCTGCCTCTCTTGAGAAGTGCAGCAGTGAAACGAACTATTTCTGGAGGGATTTATCATCCTTGTTTTTGGAGCCTTCCCTTAGATTAATTATATGCTCAACACATAGGAAGAGGATCAGATGTGCCAAAAAGCCAGAATGAAGGATAGGGAAAGCCCCTGCAATGTATACTACCACAGTTAAGTAATAAACCTGCCAAAACCAGAGAATTGTGGACAGTCTGGTAGATTGGGACCTCAAACCTAGGTGCAAGAGATTAAATATTGAGCTGCCCTCAAAATATATAACCCAATCGAAGCCAGACTTGTAGAAGTAAATCTTGGGGTTAAGCTTATTCCAATAAATCAGCCCAAGAAAGGACCTAGAAGGTGCCTGGACTGTGGCTTGGAGGCCTTGAGAAAATCTGTCAGGACTGATTACAAGAACAATTTTCTCAAACTCTTAAAAGGAAAATGTTGAATGAAGAAGGCTGCAGGCCAAGGAATACATGAGGGTGGATGTATTTGCACATAGCTAAACATGTGATGCATTTGATATGATGCATCTATTACCTGTCCTTGCTCTGCAAGTGCCTTTTCTAGGTCATCTATCTGAGCCTGGGATCTGTGGATTTCTGCTTGAAGCTGCTCACGAGTCTGTAGGATGGGATTGAAGAAACGTCAAACTTTCTCTGATAACTATCATGCCAAGGACAATGCAGTTCTACCCATCTGAATAGCCCAGTGTGACACTATAAACACCCAAATGCTGATTCATGAATTTGGACAATTTGAACTGCAATTTACAGATAGCTGGTTCACACATTATGAAAGCCAGTAATTTCCATCTTGGAACTGAGTCTACAAGCTGACCTCAGGGCTGCAATAGCCAGCCTAATTTGGAAAACAAAAAAAATTCCTTCCAGTAGCACCTTAAAGACCAACTAAGTTAGTTCTTGGTATGAGCTTTCGTGTGCATGCACACTTCTTCAGATACACAGCCTAATTTGGGTACTTTAGGGGTGTATTTCTTTCTAATTTCCCTTGTCTCAGCATCTCGTGCTATGTGTACCATCTTGCCTGAAAAAGTTCTGGTGAACTGGAAAACTTGCCACATTTTTTCAATTTTTTGGTTTGTCCTAAAGGTCTTGCCCAACAGTGGCCTTTAAATAAAAACATACTTTTGAGGTGGGGATACTGATTTAATAAGTGGTCTTGTGTTGGGCATGAAGTATTGGATATCTATGGTCAATTTCCCCCCAGACTAAATCATATTGCAACTTTCAAGCTGATTTTCAAACAGTGTGTTTCAATCACCTGTCTATGTTGTGTTCTATGCCTCCTGGGATGCCATTCATTCTCAATAAAAAAAAGTCTGGGCTAGGGCAGGTAGGAGCAACCCCACCCCCCAATTTTATATTAATAGGTGAGAATGTATACTGTTGTAGACATATGTATAAGACAGAGATGCAAAACCCTTTGACTTTCCGGGTGCTGTTGGACTCCAACTCCCATCAGTGTCAGCCAATGGTCTGGGATGATAGCAGCTGGAGTCTACCAACATCTGGAGGATCACAAGTTTCCCATCTGTGGTATAAGGTATCATTACTTGCAAGGTGAGCTCAAAGAAGGCAAAACACAATTTAAATATTCAGACTCTTGTAAGGAAATGCATCTCTTTTACAAGTGTAAACCTGTGAATACGTAATCTTAGTAAATGCTTGTGAGCATTTTATATTCAAGGATATTGCTAACAGATTTCCATAGTAATGGCATTCAATGTTTTTTTCATATATCATTTTTTTAAGCTGACGAGAAGCATGAAAATAAAAATGTGCTAGATGTGGTTTCTCAGCAATCTATTCCTTCAGCACAAGAGTGGACAATGTGACTGATCTGAGAGACCATAAAGTTGAGTTTTGTATTTGAGATGGTTTTGTAGGCACATTATGAATTCACAGCAGATCGGAGTCACATTAAACAACTTTCTGCCCAGAAAAACCTCCCCCAAAATAATTTATCACTGATAACTAAAAGAAGGGAGTGGGGTAAAGTTGAAGAATGAAAATGAGGAGCACATTTAAACTCATTTTAAGCTTTCTCAACTTTCTGCACTTCAGCTTTCTACCTAGACATCATTTCACCCTGTCACTATATGGCTTCTACCTTTAGTTTGGATGGTTGTCCCCCTTATTATGGGTACTTCTCCCTTGTAGTTCCCAAATGTTCCTACTATGCTAGTTTAGACCACTAACCTGAAAACAGGGTCTGCCTTAAGTTTTTTAAGGTGCCAATTTATCTCAAGTTAATCAGGACTCACTCTCATTGAAAGGAATGGAACATAACAGCACAACGAATTAGGCAAGTCCCCCTGCATTTGGTGTTCTACATCCTGAGGGGAACCTACCCAACTGCAGCAGAGTCCACACTGTAGATTGTCACCATCCTGTTCGTGGAGGGTGCAAGAGGGTGGACCTATTGCACTGAGTCCTGCTCTCCCTTCTCACATATAGGCTCAACTCAGAAGAGGAACACCTTTATAAGGTTTAAGTCCCACTGAAAGTAGTGGATCATTGCATCCAGTGGGGCGTATTTCTATGCAGATATGCATAGGGGCAACACAAGCACATTCATCCCTTCTGAACATGACTATAGTCATGGCTGGTCTTGATGGATTGTAATTCTAGATCAGGGTGGTTGGACTGCAACTCCCATCATCCTTGAGCACTGGCTATACTAACTGGGACTCGTGGGAGTTGGGGTCCACCACAGGTTCCCCTTCCCTGTTCTGGTCAGTTTATGGATACCTAGTGAATAATAATAACCTACCATAAATAATACTTTATGAAGCTAAGGCTCCTTTCCATGGCTACATTAGTGATATGGTTGCTGCTGTAGGGTATTTCCCTCCCTGTGCTGTTCCAGTAATAGTCTGAAGTCTTGTAGGGCGAGTTGACAACTGAATTCCTTCCCATAACAGCATCGCCTTCCCATAAATTATCATTATTATTCTTCAGAAATTGATGAAATGCTGATATGCAGAGAGGAACAGCACCATGGACACCTCCCATATGACATTACTTGAGTGAAAGGAACTGCTCTGCAGTGGTCCCCACCGTGATAAGGTAACATTAAAATATACATGTCATCTATACTCTGTTTTCAGAGCCTTTGCTCAGGTAAGCGATCATAAATTGTCTTAACCTAAAGCAGGGATGGGAAACCTGTGGGGCTGTTGGCAGTTCAAGTCCAACAAGTGTCTGGAGGGATGCATTTCTCCACCTCTGACCATTATTTCTCACCCAGAAAGGATCTAGTACCTCTGTTATAAGGGTTAGACTAGCAGGAAATATTATATAGTTACAAGCCTTTATTTTCATGTAATATAAGCCATTTAGACCTTAACTTCTCGTTCTGCATCCAGCGTCCCTCCAACCTGCTCTTGCAGCAGAGCATATGCCCTCTGTAAGGCCTGGTATTCCATTGTCAGCTGCCGGAATCTCAGTTCTGTTTCTTCTTTTGCCATGCCCTAAAGAGCAGCAACAATAATAAAAAAAAGGAAATGTCAGATTGAACTATGAATATAATTCTCCTGAGAAAGAAAACCAATGGAATTCATAAACGGCCTTTACGGACGGTAAACTCTCCTCTAGGATAGAACATTTTGACAAGATTTACACAAAACTATTCTACGTTTCTTATGGGCTTAACCATTTGAGTTTGTGCAATATCTATGCTACTATCAAATCCATGTGAACAAACCAAGGAAACATAACCATAAGAAAGTGTCCTGTAGCACCTTAAAAGACTAATGAACTGATTATGGCATAACCATTTTTGAGCTAGCGTCCAGTACATCTGATGCAAATCAACCCTTTCACCAAATATAAGGGAATAAAAGATTCCATGTTCTCGTTCCAGATTTTTCCCCAGGATAAAGAGGACCTCTATTAGTAGTAAAAAGCTACAGTTTTGATAAACGTATTATTAGTGATTAACTTAGGTCCATCAACATCACTTGGTCTATTCTCTGAGTATAATGTAGTTGGATACAAGCTAGTAGTAAATGTAAAGGGACCCCTGACCATTAGGTCCAGTTGTGGCCGACTCTGGGGTTGCAGCGCTCATCTCGCTTTATTGGCCGAGGGAGTCGGCGTACAGCTTCCGGGTCATGTGGCCAGCATGACTAAGCCGTTTCTGGCGAACCAGAGCAGCACACAGAAACGCCGTTTACCTTCCTGCCAGAGTGGTACCTATTTATCTACTTGCACTTTGACGTGCTCTCGAACTGCTAGGTTGGCAGGAGCAGGGACAGAGCAATGGGAGCTCACCCCATCGTGGGGATTAGAACAGAGCCCTAGGCTCTGTGGTTTAACCCACAGCACCACCCACATCCCTACAAGCTAGTAGTAGCAGTACCCAAACCACTGGACGATGTGTGACAATTACCTCTTCCAAGTCATCATCCGGTGTGCAGGGTGTTTGATCTGTTCGGTCAGTTTGATATGAGATAGAAGAGCCATCAGACTCAAGGGAAGCTTCTTCATCATACCCGAAAAATGTCTCCACCACTGGCTTCTGACCAAATGACAATGTGTAAGTGCAGGCCACTGAACAATACAAACATATCTTTCCATATTAAATCAAGCAGATCTTACAATACAAGATAACTAGACTTCCTTCGTATATGAATTCTGATGTGAAGACTTACTGTTAGAATAATATGAGCAAATATCATCTCTTTTTCATTTTCTTGATATATAGTAATTTATGAGAAGCTCCTCCAGGAGAATGGTGCATCACATTAAACACTTATTACCCATCAAGTAGCATCTATGGGCTGTATCCAATGAAGGCATCTCGTTAGCGCAAGGATGTCCTCCTGCATGATGGGAAGTCCTCTCCCTCTCTTCTCCTCTCCCTGCACCCCTCCATCTGCTCTGAAGAGTTGGGGAAACTCCCATAACAGATTTAGGGGGGCCCTGAGGCACAAGCAGGAAGAGAAGAGGGAGAGGAAGTATTGTAGTGCAGCTGAAAGTCCTTGCACTAACAGGAAAATTTCACTGGATACATTTCTTGATCATCAACAAAGGCTGTAAAAACCTTACATAAATTAAATACACCACCATAACTCATTGGAATAATCTTCATTTTTGATCTGTATAAGGGGGCGGGGGGACTGGCAATGTCCTATCAACTATGGGCATTCTAACTGCAGAGAGGGGACAGGTAAGTCCTTTGTCCTGTTGACAAAGTCAGTGGCTGTGAGGGAAATGAGCCTATTTGAAAAAGGCAGAGGCAAGGAAGCAGAGGGATGACAAGAAAGGGAGCCCAATAGGCAGAACAGCTAAAAGAAGAGGTCTGAATAGGCAGTGAGCTAAAAGGGATTATAATAGCCGATGGTCACAGTTGGCTTACTCCATAAAGGCTCTTTAAATATCATATATGTATTGAAATAATACATGGTTTCCCACTTAGTCTCTTACCTTGGGAAATTTTGCGAATTTCTTCCTTTGTTTCCTATACCTTAGAAGCTTATCCCGCTCCTGCAAGCAGAAGCAAAATGCATGTGTTAGAGATCCACAAACTGGGATTGAATACAATTCATCTAAGAAATTGTCAGTCTCTTATACCGTTATATTTATGGAAAGTGTGAAATTGAAATAGAACAGGGCATTTAAATTGCACAGATAATCTGTGAGGCAAATCAGAATACAAATCAAAGGACAGTGATAATAAAAAAAATATGATTTGTGAACTTTAAGAAGCATAGCTTCACTTTCAAGCATCTGATCTGAGGACAAAATTCTTTAGCTGGTATCTGTGATGAAATAACCTTGCATTATATATATATATATATATATATATATATATATATATATATATATGCTGACCATTTTAGGTGCATCCAATTGATGCTTAATCTCCAGAATGGGGGAGGAATGGGGCAGGGAGAAAAGAGGGCAGGGAAGGGCAGGTGGAATGGGGCAGGACAGGGTAGGGTGTGCTTATATGCACCCAGCGAATATGCATGGGGGCCAGGAACAGAACCCTCGTGAGAAATGGTCACTGCCTGTGTGTACACACAGACACACACAAACACACACACACAGACAGACACTAACCAGAATCTCTTTCATATTAACGTATGAAGCCATTAAACATGACAACCTCACTGTACAATTCAATGGAGAGTTCACATAAGCACATATGAAAAGCAAAATGAAATCCATATGCTACTTACTATTACGCTCTTCACATAGCCAGCAGTTTCTAGTGTCTAGTTTAAAAGAATTAGGAAAACTTGTTATATGAAAGGACACTTGTCTCATTTTCTTTAGCAAAATATCACAATACTTTTTTAAAAAAACTTGTCCAACCAGCTCTATATATTACATAATAATAAGTGTATGCTTCTTATTCAAGAGTCATTATGAGGTACTGGTTAGACTAGAGGGTCAACCCCTGGGAGACCAAGGCTAAATTCCTCACCCGGCCATGAAACTCACTGGGTGACCTTGGGTCTGTCTCTGCCCAGAGACATCTAAGAGGCCACAGGTTTCACCCCTCACCCCTTTCATACGCAGTGCCAGGCCACATGGTAATTACAGAAGGATTGCAGTGAAGTCTTCCTTTACCTTTGAAAGTTCATCTATGATATTTTGCTGCTCTATGATTTGCAACCTCAGAAATTCGACTTCTCTTTCATCTTGACTCTGATCAAGGTCGTTTAAAGAGCTTGGTCTCCTTATTGTTCTCACCCTTTGTCTCTAAAGAAACAGAACAAACGTTGAGCAACTGATGAGAGTGGCTTTTCAACAAACATCACAGAACCCTTCCTCATTATGCAAGACACTGTCACTCAAAGTTTTCCAAGAAAAACCCCCCTATTTTTAAATAGTAATATATACCACTGGATCAACAACAATTTGTTTGGGTGTTTTCATAAAATGGCACAACATATTCTTTTTAAAATCACAATAAAAACATAATTTGGAAACAGTAAACATAATAAAATTATTATCCGACTATAGAGAAAGTCAAAAGATATAATCACATCCTTTCCCAGCATTTATTATATTTTTCAATATAACAGTGGGTGAATATGCAAAATGATGTGAGTCTTTGACATTTTGCATATATGCATGAAGTTGTGTGCATTTTTTTCCATTTTATATACCTCATTTATAAGCTGTCCATCATATTGCAATCCCAAGGTGGGTTCAATGAAATGTGTAAAATAGAATATAATAAGTACAAGAAAATGCTAATATAATAAAATTAAATACTGTAAAACATGGGATTCCTGGGAGAATACATGATGTAAATAACTCACCATTTCTAAATTTTCTTGTGTGACAAATTTTAGCTTATTTTCCATACGACGTAAAGCATGAGACAAATCCTCATTTTTCCTACTTAGGCGTTTATTTTTGTCTAGCAGTGGTTTATACTGGCTCTCAGCTTCTCTCAGACGCTTCAGCTGAAAAGTGGGGGGGAAATTACACAGCTGTCAGAAATCTGCACAATGTTGATGGTATAAATATAAAAGAAATATGGTACATGTTGGGTGGAATGCTCCACTTATTCAAAAATTCTAATCGGAAAGATTGGAACAAATATTGGTTTTCTTACATTTAATTTCTTCTATCCTAGAACCTAAGGTAGCTTGCATGGCACCAAGGTGGTCATCAATCCAGGCACCGACCACATTCACACCTGTTTGGCTTCAGTTAGGCAGTGGCCTCACATGTGAACCTGAAAAGTCTTAGGTGTAGAAGTCCAATTTGATCCTATTAGAATTCCATATATGGAAGGAATTGGCTCAGATTCAGGTAATGGTTTGTGGTACTGTCTATTGATGGAAGCAAAGTTTAATATTGTGTGGAAAGTCAAAGTGCCAAAAGGGCACTGGCAAAATTTAAAACAAAGACGTTTTGCACAAATACAAATATGTTTAAAAATAATATAGATATTTCTTATGTCTCCTGGCTTGAAAAGCAGGGAGCAGGGCTCTTTCGCAGTATACTTGGAGAAAGAATGACACATGTCCTCAACTTTTGCTCTTAAGGGAAAGCCATGTGGAATGGCAACCAATACCATCCCATTTGAAGATATGCTTGCATTGTTTTATGAACGAAACATATGATGGAGATTATATACCTGCAAGCCTGGGATACTATTAAGGAAATGGAAAAGAAGCCAAGTGGCTGTGCTTCCAGTGCTCACAACTGCCTCATCAAATATGCAAGCCCCAGATTATATTGCAGAACTGCTGCTCTAATGTCCTCTATAAATTTCATCTATATGGATTTTTCCAACATGCCATCATGCTTTATTGCAGCAGCTCGGTGAAATATAGGGTTTGCCACAGTAAATGTCATTAACTAGCCTTTAAATAGGATTGCATAGAGATGGGGTAGCACTCTGAAGAACTAAAAGCAGGAGGGGAAAATTCCAGAAGTTTAACTCTGCGGACTTCATCAGAATTATACTGAGAACTTGGCCTACAGCAAAGTGAGGGCCATAGCTCAATGGTAGAGCACTCTTTTTGCATTCAAAAATTCCACATTCAGTCATTGGCAAGGATCAAGGAGCAGGTGATGGGATGGGTCTTGGTCTGAGTCCATGAAGAAGCACTGTCAGCAAGAGTAGACAATAATAGATTAGAATTCATGCATCCCCAACCTTAGCCCTCCAGATGTTTTGGGACTACAACTCCCATCACCACTAGCTAACAGGACCAGTGGTCAGGGATGATGGGAATTGTAGTCCCAAAACATCTGGAGGGCCAAGTTTAGGGGTGCCTGGACTAGATGGACAAACAGTCTGACGTGATGCATGGGAACTTCCTATGTTCCACTTCTCACTTCCAATTACACTGAAATGTATGGCAGGGATGGGGGACTCTCCAGATCTTGTTGGACTACAACTTCCGTCACCCTAGCCCATTGGCTGTGCTGGCTGGGAATGATGGGAGCTTGAACCTGACAACATCTGGTAGGCCCCAAGTTCCACACATTGTAATCTAAGTACTTTATCTTTGACTGGTGCCTAATTTTTTTTTTATTGAAAAGGTCAGTGCTCTAAATGCTTATAAAAGCTAAAGAAACTGAGAGGAAAGAAAAGAATGCTTCTTTGTGGCCACTTCAAGAAAGAGCGAAAATTCCTTCCTGTGGCAAAAAGAGAGAGGTTACCAATGGACCTTCAGCGACTTTGAAACTGTCTTAGAAAACGGGCTTGTTCTAGCCATCTATCAAAAGTGTTCTGAGCTTTCTTTGGGTTAGCCTCAATGTATCTTATTCATTCAAACTTCAGCTGATGGCATACTGTAGATACGTTCCTAATCCCACATGCAATTATGACGTTTCACTTTAGAAAAACATCTTCTTTGGAGAAAGGCAATTTTTGCTAAGATGTGTGTCAGATTCTTGCCTCTTTCTATAGCTGAAGGGGACTGAATGGTTGCTTTCTGAAATGAGTTGAGTAAATTGATGAACTCATTGATGACTATAAAGTCATCAACATTTATTTTCCAAGTGATGTCCATATATTATATTCTCTATATCTGAATGTATATCCTATTTCTTAAGTTGCTTCGACCTCTTGCTATCAATGCTCTCACAAAGAATAGTCAAGTCTCTTGAGTGAAACAGAAACTTAACCGACCAAGGTATAAAGAGGTTGGATGGTAGGAACAGGGTTGAATCCAGCATAAAATCTGACCAGCCTTGTTTTATTAAAAAGAGTGCCACCCCTCTGCCCCCCCCCAAAAAAAAACCAAACTCAGACCCAGGATCTTGTAGTGCTGAGTACAAGAGGCATATAGTAGATCTGCCCTACATAATCCAGTCAGAATTTATTTTATGAAAAATAAAAGTGATTTCTTACAAGCTCATTTCGTTCTTCTGACAGTAATGCATTCCGATCTTCCAGTTTCCTGATGATTGCACTTAATTCGGCTATTTTAAGTTGGAAGCGCCGGGCGTCCCTCTCATCCAACTGCTGTTCCTAAAACAAAAAACAACTGCAAATAACTGTTCATAGAGGAAATATATATGTTTTAGAGCTCTTTACAGACCCCATCTTCTTCCCTTGTTGAATCCATCCATTCCTGACTAATTATATATAATCAATAGTGTAACCTATGCCTTAATGCTGAAAGATGAGACCAACAGATATCGAAGAAAGGATGTATGTAAGAGAGGAAGCAAATGCAAAAGAAAAAGAAAATGAAAAAGGGATGCATATGTAGATAATAAGTCACACACATCATACTGGGAATTGTGAAAGAAAACATTGGGAATGATGGCAATGTTTCCTGTATTTGCCACTGTTGAATTGAGTGCCTTAAAACAGATGAGCCGCCTAGAACTTATTTATGGTAATGTGAGGTATATAGATGCTGAAATATAAAATGTAACTGGTACGTGCAGTTCTACCATTGCATAATTCCTTTCCCATGGAGCGGTGAATCTAACTGAGCATCTAAATGGGTCACTTAAAAAAATAAGAGGATTGTGTTTTAAAATCAATCCACACGTGAAAATGTTTAACCCAAATAGAGAATGAATACAGATATAAGAGTAGGCATCATTGCTTTTTTTAAAAAAGAGTGAAATAATTATCTCATTATATTAACATTTCCTCTTCATTTGTTCTTGATCTATTTTGATTCATTTGGAACCACGTATGTTAAGAGCTTTGATTCAAGCAAACCAATGGTTATATTTGGCTTGAATGACACTCAATCGTGCTAGGATTCTTCATTCAACAGGTGCAGGAGAGGCTTGGAACAAAGGACAGAAAAGATTTTGTGCTCATGTATGTGTATATATATATATACATTTCAAATTAAGAAGCACTACAAAAGAAATCTTGATGAGGATCAACAATGAAAAGAAGTTCAACAAATGTCATGGGGGGGGATCTCTGTTATTAGCAAATTAATACAAAAGCTGGAGAAGTGGCAAAGGTACATAAGAAGCCAGCATAAAAATTTAATGGGTTTAGATTTAATGGAAGAAGAGACTGCAAACAGCATGGAAGAAACAGCAAAGAGCATTGGCTAAAGGTTAAGAGCTTTGTGATGATGAGCAACCTCAGTGATATCAGTAATGAAGCCTAAGAATGATCTCTACAAATGGGCAGGTTACTTCTGTTCCCCCCCCCCCCCCGGCTTGTCAGTTCAGTTTTGTGGTTGCTTGCGACAATGCTGGTAAGTAGCCCTCAAAATTAGCACACACCCATTAATCAGTTTAGTTATGCATTTGCATTGTAAGTCTCGGACAAACCATTTCATGCTGTCAAACTAAGGCAAAATGTCAAGGTAAGCTGTGTGTTGTTGTTGTTGTTTTAATTCTTTTTACCTGCTGGCAAATTAAAACAAACAAAAAACCATGCTGTCACATGTCAAAATAAGGTTTGAAATCCTGCTGGCGCTCTCTCCCTAGAGCAGGAGTGGGGAACCGGTGTCCTGAACTCACAGCACCCAGCATCCCCGACCATTGGGCATGCTGGCCGGGGCGGCTAGGAGTTGGAATCCAACAACACCTGGAGGGCTGCAGATTCCTCACCACCACCCCAGAGGGGAAAAGAATTTGTTGCCAGAATGTGCACTCACTCATCAAGATTTTGGCATATTTGTTTGTTTCAGGCAAAACCACTAGAAAGTGCTTACAGGACTTCCTGAATGATCTGAAGTCTCTCCTGCACCACTTGCATGAGGAAGTTCCCGCTTGGGGCTGCTCAGATGCCGGTCAGCCTCTCTGAGCTGGGAAAGTTGTTCATCTAAAGCCTCCTTTTGAAGCTGAAGTCTCTGAGCATGCCCGGCTTGAACCCCTAACTCTCTTTCCAGCACGTAGACTGCTCTGTCTTTAAATTTGATCTCCTCCATCTACAAGGAGAACAAAATACAATCACATACGGGCATGCACGGTACAATTCTGGCGTTGCCATAGTAACTGGCAGCATCCCCGCTAGCGGAGCATTTTAGATGATACCCAGAGGTAAAAACGTATAAAATTCAATCCTGCAGATTTCACGCCCTTTAACGTTGAAAAGAAGCACTGGTTTTGAAAAGGGGAGGGGGGAAGCACCCCGAAAAATAGAGTATTTTGGCAGCAAAGATAATAAATAATCATCTCACTTATTATCCCTTATAGGAAACCTCTTTGGAATTCTTTCAGCAAAAGAAATAAAGACAATTTCAAAAAAGAAGAAGAGAGAACTGGTTTGACTATTTCTTCATGTCTACACATTACACTGAAATCCTCACACCGGGTTTCCTACAAACAAGTAAGTTTTAGTAGCCTTTGAATCAGATTCAGAATTCAGGATTATTATTAACTGTGCGGCACTGAAAGTGTGCCTCGTGCATGCATTCAAGTTCAAGGGCCTGGATTTTGGAGTTCAGGCATGAAATGTTTCTCATTTGATTAGTAAAGAAGTAGGCTCCATTCCTGACCCACAATGATTGTTACACTGAGAGTACAAAAGAATAACAACACAGAATACTTTTTTGAACTTAGGTTTGGAATGAATAATATAACTCCACAGAAATGTTATGACATTTTTTGCTGTTCATGTCAGCATTTAAATGATAATCCCTTGGTGGCCAATCCTATGCATGCTTACTCAAAAGCAAGGTCAGAACCCCAATGACACACATTAAATCCAACTATAAGATAAATAGTTTTGAAACAGCTTTATTAAGAGAAAAACAGAATATCCTAAATATTTCCCCAAAGGGTAGCAGAAATGGAAGAATTACATATACTGTATAAAGGGAATATTTTGGAGAAACAAGCAACATTGCTGTGGCATCTCAAGAAGAAAACACCTTGTTTAAAAGTTGAACATGCAGCTCAGAAATGTAGAGTTAAATTTGGGGGGGGTAGGTTAATTTCAATGTATTTGGGTTTGGGGATGTATCCTTATTTAGATTTGAAGTGTTAGTGAGAATGGCCACATGGAGAGTTTCTAAAAATGTAACTGAATTATATTTGAGGGGAAATCCTCAAATTTCCAAGTATATACAAAGACATAGCAAACATAATCTCATTGAAATGTATTGTACTGATACAAGTGGTAAAAATTTTCGAGCACTATTTGTTTATCTAGATTGCTGCATTCTGTAATTATAGTAGGAACCAAAGTACCTCAGGAGTAGGCTCATGGAAGGAAACAGTTCTGGGGAACACATTGCTAGAGGCTGCTCTCAGCTGTTTCCTGTAACTTGTATCCATTTACTGTGCCATAACCTGCCTTGTGCTAATTTGAGATCAAACGCTGCTTTGTCATTTTCCTTTAAATTACATTGGAAAAGCCTAATCACTTTGTACAGTATGTTACCAATGGGCTGTGTGCACTGTGTGGTACTACCCAGTATAATCATGCACATGCTTACCCAGAGTTAAGTGTCACTGTATTCAGTGCCGTTTACTTTCACGTAAGTGTGCATAGGATTGCAGTCTGAAATATCGATGCGCATGAATTTATGCATGCATCAGACAGAGATGAGATGTGCCCAGTTCCCTTTCAAAGGTTTGTGTTCTAGAGCTGAACCCTGAAAAATGACAAGTCTATGAAGAATATTTAAATAAGGTATCTTTTAAAAACGCAAAATAGGGGCAAAGCAAGAATTGTGATGTACCAAACACGAGAAAACTAAGTCTACTCTGAATAAGCAGGGACAGCTGGGATGAATGTACCATAGACCCCAAAAGACTAACCAGGAGCCTGATTCTTAGTAGGGAGGCAGCATGTCAGGATGGGAGGCTTCGCTTTTTACTACCCGTCATGATTCTGGAACATTGTGATCAGGGGCTGAGGAAGGGGGGTGCCATGGGGGTGAGCCACCCCGGGTGTCACCACTGGGGGGGTGACAAAATGGCGGGCGGCACTCACCGTGGGGCCTGCAGTCCGCTTGAGCCATGCGTCTCTCCTGGGAGTGACACGGTGGCTTGGGCGCCCGCAAGCTCCACACTGCCCCAAACGTCTGCCTGCTGCCTTCCCCTCCGCTGTAGGATGGCTGAGAGGGAGGAGGCAGGCAGACTCCTTGGAGGCCCTGAGGAGTGTCCTGTCCTGGCTGGCCCCATCCCTGTGGGCAGCTGGCCCTGCTCGGCTTGCTCTGCCCCTGATTGTGATATTGGAATGCTTTTAGGCCCCAAGATGTCTCCAGCCACACCCACCTTAGTGTTGGAGTGGAAAGGGCTGTGTGTGTGTTCCTGCATACCTGGAGCGTGTGGTGTGCATGACAAAGAGAGAAGGGGTGGCGCTGTGTGGCTGCATATCTGATGCATGTTTGTTTGTGACAAAGGGTGGATAGAGGCATGCAGGCTTTTCCATTCTGTTGTTCTTTTGCCCTGCCCACTTCATCCACCATTGGAAAGCAGACCCCAGTAAGTGGCCAAGTTGAAATCTGGCCCTCTGGTTGAAATAGGCTCCCCATCTCTAACCTAAGCCATTGATTAACATGTTGACAAATACAGGGGCCAAGATAGGGCCGTGCAGCACCCCACTCAAAACCTCCCTCCAGTTTGAGGTGGAACCATGGGTGAACACAGTCTGAGTGCAGACCTCCAAGCAGCTGACCGTGTGATCACCCAGCCTGCATTTAATCAGTTTGCTAACGAAAAATATCATCCGTAAATGCTTTGCTGAAATCAAGATAAATCATGTACACAGCATTCCCGCAATCCACTGATCCAGGGCCAGCCCAGGATGTTTGTCACTATAGGCAAAACAGAAAATGCCCCACTTCCTCCTCCTCTGCAGCCCACCCCCCTCCTCCGCTGCATGCCTGCTACTTGCCCACTGGGGGAGGGGGGTAAAAGGAGACCAGAGAGTAGTGGCTGGCAGTGGGTGCAGAGTAGTGGGCAAGGGCACAGTGGAGGAGGAGGAGGAGGTGGCAAAAAGCACAGCCACTCCCCTGGCTGTCCAGAGCCTGCCACCCTGAGGCAACTGTCTCATCTTGCCTCGTTGGCGTGCCAGCCCTGCACTAAGCTAGCAATCCAGTAATAAAAAAAGATATAAGATTAGTCTGGCATTAATTCTTGGCAAAGTCATGGTGGCTTCTACTAATCACTGTATTGTTAAGAAGATGCTTCTGGATTGATTGCGTTGTAATCTGTTCTACTATCTTTCTTGATATCAAAGTCAAACTGACCAGCCTGCAGTTTTCAGGATTCTTTTACCCCTTTATTGGGTCTTGGGACAACACACCTACTACTCCTTTGTGGTCATGAACAGTAGCAGAAGCAGCACTGTAATGGGCCAAGACCCAAGCGGCTGCTTGGTTTCTATCAGCAACTGGTGGGCAACATATTTCACCCCACATGTTCCTGGAGGAGTTGTAGTCCCTCTGAAGAAAAGGGTTCATAGTTCAGGGATATTTAAGGATTCCAATCTGTCACTGGCACCACAAGTAGAGTCTGTAGCTAGAGGTGCTATGCCTTGCCTAGGCTGCTTCACCAGTCCTGCAGCTTTCTACCATGGTTTCAGTTGTCCATGCTCTAGCTACCTTCCACCTGGGCTATGGCAATGCTCTCCATGAGGGGCTGCCCCCTTGAAGACAGTTTGGAAGCTACAGCTGGTGCAGAATGTGGCCACCATCCGACATTCTCCACCTTGGCAAGAACGAGGCATTCTCACTCTTCAAGAACCTGTTCTAGCTAGGGGGTAGAAATACTCTGAGGAGACAGGGCTGGGTAGGAGGGCACTCCAGGCCTTTGTTGCAAGTAAACCAAATGTTACAAAAAATTACATAATCTCCAGCACTCTTCACTTAAGGGGAGGGGGAGCCCAAGTAGCACTTACTCCAGAACCTCTAGCCACAATTAAGGAGTGTATAACAATACTTACAGGAAGACTACCCAATAAATCCAGGAACCTTAAAACACTACTGATCTTAGTGAGAAGCCTCTGATAAACCTCCAATAAACACACATACTCTTCTGGAACAGAGTTTGATAAATGTTTCTGTTGGAAAATTTAATAAACACATCGTGACTGTGATGTTACCTTTCAGCCAATAGTACACTGTATCTTGCCACAGATGGATAAAGTTTTCTACCATCCCTTTCCCATTGCTGCCTCACATCCTTTATAGTTGACCTGGAGACCAAGTAGTTCTGAGGAATATTTTCTCCCCATAGAAGAGCCTTCTTTATTATTAAGCGCCTTGAATACATCATAGAAACCCCCTGGACTATACTGCCTTTCCCCCCTTTTTTCTTTTTGCAGAGGACAAGTGGATTTGTTTGAACATACTCAAGAGAAAACATCAAACATCTTTAGACCCATGCATTCCACAAGAATGGAAGGGATGAAATCCTCTTTGACAGAGGCAATAAAATTCATTTGTGTGCTACACTTCTCACGCCATCATTTTAAAAAAACAAACCATGAAGAAATATATAATCTATTTTAAATGTACTGTAGTCTACCAAAGATTGTCATAAAACAAAGGACTGCTTACTATGCATCTCTCCATGGATGGTATAAACAAGCTGTAGGATAGAAATAGTTATAAAGGTTTCTTTTTTAAAAATATCTGCATAGCTAATATCTATTGATCTGAACACAGATCTGTCAACAGGCAACATTTTAAATTAGAAAAAAACCACACACCTACACACACAGAGAGAGAGAAAATAAAGGGTAATTCAAATAATATCAAGCATTGACTCTTGCTCATATATTCAGTCCTCAAAAAGAAACAACTGTGAAAAATTTGTACAATAAGGAAGCAACAACAACAAAAAGGGAAAGAGAAATACTATTTTATATATTAAAGCCACTGAAGTATAACAATAATAACATGATTTTAAAGAGAGTGAAACATTAAGCAATATGGAGAACAGTAGAGAAATTAATAAAAAGAGACACACTCATGGACATAGAGACACTCATTCACCCACCCACATTTACAGCCTTTTTAGCTCCATACTATCAACACAAAGGAGAGGTTAGTGCAGAAAAAGGAGTTGACTCACTGAGAGTATTGGGTTAGTATCCAGGTGTATATCTCTAAAAGACTAGCTCATGCATTTGTTTCCTGACAGTAGGAAGCGACGCTCCCAACAGTCTCGCCTTCCTGATAATTTCACCCCAGTTACTTTCTCTAACAGAAGGCCTACTTGTGAAACAGAGCCTATGAATATACATGAGGAAGGCAACCAATGGTCTTTAAGAAAATGGCTTGCTTAACAGCATGGATGTTTCCACTTTATATTTAGCAGGTTGTCTCCACCAATAATGCATTTTAATTAATAAACAGCTTGCGAGCATCGCTGCTGCCAATTATGGAAAGCCAGGAAAGATGGGGGATTTCTCTTCCTCCCAGCCATCCCTCGCCAGCATCTGCTATTAAAAATCAAAACACTGAATAATTTCTAATATCGTTTGTATCAAACCGGTTGTCATGGCTGTTATTTCTCAGACTCCATGGAAAAAAACCACAAACATGTCATTTGCAATGCTGCGTAAGCTGCTTATAAGCTTGGGAGCTTCCATAAGCGTTTTTAATAGAGCACTGTAGCAGAAGGTGTGGAAGGGCAAGGCAACATTTCTAACTTGCAGCATCTGGGGCTGAAAAGAAAAGGGGAAAGGGGAAAGGGGAAAAAACCCACATACCATTCCCAGACAGAGGTTTTAATTGCAAATGAGAAAATCCATGCCAATCATTGGTTGCTCCATAGCTTGCCCATCTCCCTGCAGGCAAGCTGTCAAAGGAAGCAATTAGAATGTACCACAAGAAATATGTCTCTTGCAGGACCAACCAGCACAGGTAAATAAGTTGTCAGTCATTTATTAGTGAAGAGGTAACTAAAGATCAAAGGGAGCAGGGAGATATCTGTAGTCAATATTATGCCATTAAGGGGAAACTCGGGCATACAGAAGAGGAGACTAGAGGGCCGATAATAGTGCTAAGGCAGGCCATTGGCTCACCTAGTCTGGGACGGTCTATTCTGATTGGATGCAGTTCTCTGAGAATTCAGATTTTCCAGAGACTGATACGTGAGATCTTTTAAAAGTGGAAATCCTGAGGACAGAAGCTGGGGCTGTATTCACACCTCAGTTCATTCTGTTTTCCTGACATTTCCCTAACTGTTCATTTTCACGTAATATTTGAGCTTTCACATGACATAAAATTCAACTTCTGGAACTACTGTGGAACGTAGCACAACTTGGCTGCTCATTTCCGTGCAGGGGGGCCAGCTTGAATAAAGTATTGGGGAGGCACGTAAGTCCCACCCTGCAGAATCGATCGCAAGATGTGGTACACACCATTTGAATGGCAATGCCCAACAATTTGGGGGCCGTGACCTCCTCAAATATTTTATTGTGGGGGCAAATGGAGCTCGGCTCCTAGGCGTTGGCTCCTATATTTCTGTGTTATTTGCTTCCGGAAAACATCTATTTGCAGATAATATGGCAATGAGTGCTGAACTTGCACTATATGGAACAATATCCCACCATATTTCCAGAAGTGTCTTTTATGTTGTGTGAAAGCTCAAATATAATGTGGGGATTAGCAGACAGGGTGTGAATGCAACCGAAGACCTTTGATGTGCAAAACCTCTGAGCTATAGCTCTTTTCCTTAATAAAACATGCATGTAATCATATCAACTAATGTATGCATCTACTTCAGTTCTCTTCTCTATGTGGTTTTTTATTTTGTTTTTATCTTATTTAGGGGCATTTATTTCATTATTTATTTGTCAAACATTTTAGTCACTTTTTAAAACAACAACAAAATGTTTTATGTAGATTTTCAATTTCATTGTTCTGTATGGGATAATGACAATAAAGATATTGTACATCGTATATCATATTGTATCGTATATCATAATTTTACAAAAATAAAACTATATGTACCTCTTTCACTGTATATTTTCCAAACTAGCCATTGTCTTTTGCCAAGAAGAATAGGAGCACTGCAGCACAAAACACTGAGTGGAGTCCTCATGAAAATTTGTCTTAATATTCAAGTCTTTGTATGCAATTTTGCCTAATATGCACATTTTTGCAAGCAATTCCCCAATACAGTGCATTTTTGTATGTTACTTTCACCAACATGAACATTTACATGCACACTTCACCCTAGAATATAATTTTTTGAACACATTGCTGGTGGGGGGGGGGAAGAGAACTGAACTGCAAAATTCAGAGCAAAGTGAGTGTTTCTGTTTGTACAGTGGTACCTCTAGTTATGAACTTAATTCATTCCGGAGGTCCGTTCTTAACCTGAAACTGTTCTTAACTAGAGGCATGCTTTCGCTAATGGGGCCTCTTGCTGCCGCCGGCACACAATTTCTGTTCCCATCCTGGGGCAAAGTTCTCAATTCGAGGTAATTCTTCCAAGTTAGCAGAGTTTGTAACCTGAAGCATTTGTAACCTGAGATGTTTGTAACTTGAAGTACCACTGTTTATTGCTTCAGGAAGTATGAATTAGGCGTGAATGGAATTGAAAATCCTGACATCTAGAACCTTGCCAGTTTGCTCAACCCAGGGTAAAAGTTGGCTGGTGTTTGTGTGTGTGTTTACCTTCACACCTCCAGTTTTCTGGCTTGTTTTTTCAAAACTATTTTCCCAAACACTGGCAGCAATGGGAGAACAAACCTCTATGGTAGATCCAGGCTGGTATGCATTGAAAGCCCAATACAGTATATAGGTATGTCAAGGACATGAAGGAGCTTTGTATCCAGTGGATCTTAAAATACCACCAGTGGCAAATCTGTGCCCATGGAAAGCTCTGGGAATACTGAGACTCTCCAAGGGAGCAAACACAGCAAAATTATTTCAGGCTTTACATGTTCTTATGCTGGTCATTCTTATGCTTAGAAGTGAGAACTGGACCATAAAGAAGGTTGATCGCCGAAGAATTGATGCTTTTGAACTGTGGTGCTGGAGGAGACTTTTGAGAGTCCAATGGACAGCAAGAAGATCAAACGTATCCATTCTTAAGGAAATCAGCCCTGAGTGCTCACTGGAAGGACAGATCGTGAAGCTGAGGCTCCAATACTTGGGCTACCTCATGAGAAGAGAAGACTCCCTAGAAAAGACCCTGATGTTGGGAAAGATTGAGGGCACAAGAAGAAGGGGACGAAAGAGGACAAGATGGTTAGACAGTGTTCTCGAAGCTACAAACATGAGTCTAACCAAACTGCGGGAGGCAGTGGAAGATAGGAGTGCCTGGCGAAGAGTCGGACATGACTAAACGACTAAACAACAACAATGCTGGTCAAAGAATCCAGATTTTCTTGATACACCTTTTAATTTATTGTAATCTCCCCACTGCCCCCCACACTCATCCCATAAAGAGCTGCTTGAGCTCATCTTAAACTTTTTTTAAAAGTATGGTTAGAGAGGCTGAGCACCCACTCAACCTGCCTCACTGATAGACTTCAGGTTATAAGCAGAAGTCCAAACATTTGGGGAACCCTTAGTAGTCGCCCAACATCTGTAGCCACTATGACACTGCTCCTGTTGTAATGAATTAGAACAAGCATAGGCAAACTTGGCCCTCCAGACGTTTTGAGACTACAATTCCCACCATCCCTGACCACTGGTCCTGTTAGCTAGGGATGATGGGAGTTGTAGTCTCAAAACATCTGGAGGGCCAAGTTTGACTATGCCTGAATTAGAACTTTCTCTGCACCTCTGAACGGGACGATATCCGGCTTCTCTTTGCCAAATCCAAGCTTGCACCAAAGGAAAGGGCAGGTACCATTCCCACTTGTGTGCTTGTTTCAGGAGGGCTTCTGAAGCCCATCACAATTGTGTTTCCTCTCCAGATGTTGGGATTATTTGGCATGAACAGCAAACCGTTCTTTCCAACCCTTTGGCTGGAAGCAGAGTGGGGCAGTTTGTGAGTTTGTTCAGACAGACACAGACACACACCCGAGTCCACTCTACATAAACACTTGATGATTCCTGACTTAGAGTGAGCTGACATCATTAAAAAGCATTGTATTTGAGGTGAAAGTAATGTCCCAAAGCCTTCAGTCTGGTTGATTTTTATATATGGGATAGGGCAGGAGGGAATAGCATCTTGGCCTTTGCCTCAGGCAGCAAAAAGTCTTGGGCTGGCCTTGGCTTAGAAGGATCTTTTCCCCCTCTTTGATATGTTCCACACCTGTGTGTGAGAGAGAAGCAGAGAGATTGGGAATGTAGGGTATGCTTCTTAAGTGGGGAGGAGAAGCCTTCAAAGTCATGAATTCTTTTGCTGTGTTTCCCCTCCTCAAATGTGGTATTCATGCTTGCAACTTTTCTCCAAAGGATAGATACTAGAAAGGCTTGAAGAGCTCTGATGAATGCATTAGCACACATTTGACAACTGCAGAACCAGAAGTGTGATCAAAGGTTACATATTCAATGCAAAGTAGGGGTTTAATGCAGCTGTTTTGAGTTCTGCTATACCCAGCAAAAGAGAGAAGGGTCTACTAATGATTTTTTGACAATACAATATATAAATTATTAGAAATCCAAAATGCAAATATCTTGTCAAATCATATTTTCTAACATTTTCAAAGTAAATAACAACTTTTAAGAGTAAGATGCTGGTGATGCAACAAAGTTGGACTAATTATTCCCAATAATTTAAAAAAGTAATTATTCTACAAATACTTGGGGGGGTGGTACAGGGGCTTGTTGAAAACTTCAATTTAAAAAAACGATGCTCACAATTTTGTTTTTCCAATTTTTTTTTTGCTGGGTTTTACACAAGATCTAAGTGAGATATCTTATAAACAGACAAACAAATGTATTGTGGCATGAATTTTCATAAGTACTGATTACCTTTGTCATCTGCATGAAATGGAAGTACCGTATTGGCCTGAATATAACCCACACCCAAATATAAGCCGCACCTTTAAAATTTGGCGGCTTGGGGAAGACTTGGGAGCCGCGGATGGGACGGGCGCCATTGCCCCACGCTCCTCGGCTGCTCTCTGGGGAGGGGGAGCCATGCCCCTTTGCCGGCAGCCTCGCCCCCTTCTCGGCGGTTCAGGGGAGGCATGGGAGCAGCGGTTGGGGTGGGCGCTGTCGCCCTGTGTTCCCGACAGCCCTCATGGGCAGCTGTTTTAGCAGCAATATCGTAAGGTCGTGAATATGTCGCACTTTAACTTTTCATGGTCGGAATTTGGAAAACAAGTGTGGCTTATATTTGGGCCAATACAGTAGGGTTCTTGCCCATGTAACCACATGCCACAGTCAAATCTGTTAGACGTTAAGGTACCATGGATCAGATGGCTGTTTCCGCTACTGCAGATCAACACAGCTATTTTTTCTGGAATCAGTACTTAGTCCACTTTAGTATTGATATCAAGTTCCTGCATCTTATCATGTGGTTGATGGGAAACATGCCCAGTTAATAAAACTAACAGATTTCTGGCTCCTGTTATTTTGTATCTATCTGCAAAATAGCATGTTATATTATAAGTATAAAGACATATGGCTTCATGATCTTGAAGCATAGTAAATACTCTGGCATTAAAGTGTTTGCTGTTGGGGATTAATTTGCCTCCTGTTGAGCAGAGCTCTGCTATTAATTTGTGGTAGTCTCTGGCTGACATGAGGAAGAGAAAACATTACAATCACATGACTACAGCAAGCCAAATAGATCTTTGAGCAGAGTTTAACCTGTGATGTTGCTGAAATATATTAGAACACATTTTTCCTCAGTCAAAACATTATTTTCTTTCCTATAACTCTCACATACTGTTCAAAGCAATGTTCAAAATGTGGGTCTCATCCAAGGCTTAGGATGTTAACATGAAAATGTCACCTTGTTGCTTGATTAACAACCAGCTGTTCTGTCTAATAGGTTAATATTTCCCTTGGTGAACATTAGCTGTGGTGCTTTTCTCATGAGAACTCTTAGTTTTTATCATTTCTCTGGGTAAGCAAGATTTAAACCCACAGCCTGGTAGGAAAGTGCTAGGGTTGAAATCCAGATATGAGCCAGTATGGAGCTGCATCAAACATCCAAAATCAAGTTATGTTATGTTTTGCTTGGAAATATTCACACTATACGAGGTTGGGAGGAGAAGGGTAGGGATGGCTATCTGGGAAAAGCTGCACATACAGAGAAAGGCAGTAAGATATGAGAGGAAAAGCTATATTTGGATTTAGCAGAGGTTAGCCACTGAGTCCCTTACTATAAACAGAATTTTGTGTTCCACCAATTGCTGTTCCCTACAAAAGACCCAAACATGAGTCCTACAGATGGCAAGAGCTAAAATGCTCACTTGAGTCAGATAGTTACTGTAAAAATGAAAAAGGCTAGTGGGGTTTTGCAGGAATCCTCCAATATCTTAATTTGGCTCCATTCTAATTAGACTGAAAGAGCTATTTCAAGGCTAAAATGCACATTGCATGCAAACATGTAAAAGTGTTGCCTGATGGCTTTTTCATGGAGGATAAGGCTATCCATGGCTACTAGCCATGATGGCTATATTCTGCCTCTACTGTCGGAGACAATACGACTCTGAATACCAGTTGCCTGAAGTTGCAAGTGGGGAGAGGGCTGCTTCACTCAGGTTCTGCTTGCAGGCTTCCTGTGGACATCTGTTTGGCCACTGCGAGAACAGAGCGCTAGACTGGATGGCTCTTTGGCACAAACCAGCAGGCTCTTCCCATGTTCATTTAAGCTTGAAAAATTACTTTTGGAAAAGGTGATTGAGCCTGGATTGGTGCCTGGGGAAGAATCATTTCCCCACTTGCTACCCCCCTCTCCAAATCACACCTTTCTCCCTCTAAACTGGTTTTGAATTTAAGTACATGTTTGTGAAGGTCAGAGATACTGACAGGCTACACTTATATGTGTTTGCATGTAACATTTAATTGTGCCTCCCCAAATATCTTGGGACGCTTCACTAAGACACCCATTTGTGTGATCAGTCTAATATATCCAGAAGTAACTCACATCCTCTAGCAACTGCTGAATTCCTTAATATGCTGTAGGTTGGAGCATCTGCAATCACACTTGTTGTGACTGAGCTCTGTGAACTATCGGCTCACATATTGGACCATCCATTCACATGGATATTTCCATTCATTTCAAAAGATATTATTCAATTCTCTCTCTCTCTCTCTCTTTCTCTCTCTCTGTCTCTCATGGTATTTGTGGGAGTTACCTTGTTTTACCTTCCCAGCAACCTTGTGAGGATGACTTGGGATGGGAGAATGAGACTTGCCCAAGGTCACCAAGCCATGAAGGCTAAAGAGAGGTCCATATCCAGGTACATTTAACCATTATACTACTCTGTCTCCCTAGGTACAATGTTACTAACTATACTCTGCAGTAAAATAAAACTATATTTTGGTATTGAACAATTAGGCTGTTTCTTTGCATCCTTGAATGCTATAGATGCTATTTCCACTTTGTCCATGTTATACTTTTAAAGCCCATTCAAAGCACATTATTTCCCTCAAGGAATTATGGGCACTGTAGTTTACTTCTCACAGAATTACAACCCCCTGAAACCTTTAACAAACTACTGTGCCCAGGATTCTTTGAGGGAAAGATTAAGCTTACATGTGCTTTCAATGAACAGTGTGCACACAAGTTGCATGATATCTCCAAACAGAAAAAGAGCATTCAACGTATTTGGCTATGAAGGAACAATATGATGTTGGTCACAGTTCTCCCTCCGGTATAGGATCCCAATGTTCCTGAACCCCACAAATTGGACAAAATTGGATTTAACGTGACTAGACTTAACTTATCAAGCTTACATTCTATTACAAGTAAAGTTATGTATTTTACTTTGGAAAAGAAAGTATCCATTCTGGATATTGCATATTTCAGAATAGGTCCTATCACTGTGAAAAAGCAGATCATTTAATATGAAACTGAAGGTGCATTTGTCATTGTCATCCTTATCATGGAAAACAGCAAAAAGCTCCCTGAGCATAATAAATCAGTTGAAGTTATACATCAAGAATTGATCTACTATGAATAATTAGCTGCTGCAACTAGTCTCCCACTAATGGTGTTAGAAAGCATTAAGTGTAGCTTTCATTGTGATCACGGGAGTGTTAAACATAAATTCACACATAGTAACATGTAGATGTGGTGCTGGAGCAGCAAAAACATAAGACTACACAAAGGCCTTGCTCTCTGTCTGCCTGGTAACTGCCTAACAACTGGGGGGGGGATCAAACAACTGTCGAAATAGAAATAGAAAATTGAAAGCTATCATGCAAAGTCGGAGCTATCCAATGAGAATTTAAACCATCTCTTGAGTGGCTTTATATGCAAAATACAGCCATTTATAATACAAATATGTTATCCTGGAAATGAAACTGTGTATGGGCCAACTTATATGTTCTGTATTTTCCCGCATGGAAAGCACTTCTGTCTGGGAAATACTGTGTCTGGGAAATTGTATATGATGAGGCCAAATGGAGACATTTACGTATGAAAACAGGCTAAGAAACCATGATTGGATGCAGGCTAAAGATAATTGCTTTATACGTTTAAAAAATCCCCAAAAACCTGCTGAAATGGCATAAATGTATATTCAGAGGTCTAAGTCGAAGAGGCTGTAAGCCTATGCACACTTATCTAAGTTCCATTAGATTCAGTGCAAGTTACTTCCAAGCAGGCATGCCTAGAATTGTACTGTAAAGCAAGGGTTTAAATCATTGGCCTGTGATCACTTTGCCATATTTGAAGTTTTGCCTATACCCCTTTGCCTAGAAAAAGGTTGCTAGTAACAATTAGATCACCATATACTTCTGCAATCATCAGAAGTCTTTTATGTCTCAGTAACAATGCAGCATTGTGAAAAGGTAAGTAAGTAGAGATGCACAGCAATTTGCAAAGCTGGTTGTGACCTGGAAAAAAACGTCATCTCCTTCCTCCTAATTTACCCTTTACCAGCAGAAAGACAAGGCGGTATTTGGATTCTAGCACATAACTATTTTTCAAGCTTTAAAACTTTTTTTTTTTTAAAAAAAGAACAACCTACTGCCCACTAACCAGTACTGATTTGAAGTTGATTCCTGGGGGAACTAAAATGATCATTTAAACAGATGGCATGGCAAGAGACCAAGAGACAACCTGATCAAAACCTTGCACCCTGTTAACGTACAGCACAGCATATCTTTGAGAAACAACCTCCTCCTAGACATTTGCATTAGTGCTGGATAAACCTCTGAAGGATCAGAAAGTCTGTATGGATTAGTAGCCCCAATGCAGGATGCTTCGTCACAGTGAATTTGAACTGTTTATTAGCGAAAACACAGAAAGAACATTCGTTCCCTTCCCCTTGTTGCTGAAAACCGCCAGAATGATTGAAATTTGCACATACCAATCTGCGAATTTCCCTCTCACACTCTCTCTTTATCCTGGTAATCTCTTCTTGGTGAAGGTGATACACACTCCGTATCTCTGCTGCTTTGATTTTGTCAGCTTGCACGACCACAGATAAAGCTTCTTCCACTTGTTTTTTAGCCCCCTTAAGCTCCAAAATTTCCTGTTGCATTTTGGTTTTCTCACCCTCAAATCCCTTCTTGGCCTCCTCCTTTGCTTCGCAGAAGAGCATTGTCTTAACCTTATCAGGCGTCCCATCCCGGACAACATTGAGTAAGGCCTGAAGTCTCTGAATTTCATTATCTTTGATTTTTATGACTCTAAGAAGCTCAGCTTCATGCTGTCTTAAAAGTCCCTCGCGAACAGCTTGGAGCTCCTTCATTTTTTCTTCATGAAGTTTAGCCTTGAGCTCCGTTACAGTCACTGTGTTTTTGTGCTGTTCGTGTTCTTTGATCAGCTTCACTTCCTGATTTTTCTCCCTCTCCAATTTGCTGACCTAGAAGAAAAAGAAAGTATCACACGGTATGTTTCAGATGGATTTAATAACCTAGCAATAAATGTTGGAGGACATATTTAAGACAGCTGTTGGGAAATCAGCAAGTGTTTTTTCATTATCACCAATTAAGGCTTAAAAAGAGATGTAAGATTAAATGAGTGAGTTTGTCTTGGGGTTTTTCCTCCCTATTAGCAACATCAGCTATGCAGAGTGGGGGGCACAAGCTAGATCAGAACCATGGTGAATGGGAAGGAGGGGTTAACCCTGTCCCCCATGTTAGAATCCCACCGAAAGTTAGAGTTGCTCATAGTCCTGACAATGCAGCATGTCAGGGGTGGATAAGGGAAGATGGAGTCCTCCCATTACAAGTTTCTCCATCCCTCTGAAAAACTCCATCTCCTACTGAATCCTGGGCTCATTTCCCATCAGACACCGGGCACACTGGGTGTACTGGGAAGATGTAGACAAAGGAAGGGAATGAAAATACCTCCCTTTCTCTTCTACAGTGACTTACACATTAAAATTAGGGCCCGTCCATACCTTGGCTTAATATGGATTCTTTGTGCCTTCTTTAATTTCCTCTCGTCCATGTGGCATTCACCTCCAACTACTGACCCCCTTCCAAAAATCTTGAGATCCCAATATGCAATTAATGTTGCTCTCCTTTTCAGATTTTCAAGGCATAGAAAATCCCTGGATTTAGTGAGCAGACAGTGTAGGACAACAGTAGCTGGAAGAGAACACTGCATGGACGATGGGGAACTAAAGGGGGCCCTTTATTGCACCAATAAACTTTAATAAGGACGGGAATATTCACAATACCAAAGTTTCTCAACAGCCGTCTGCATGCTTCTCCTTGATGATACGCAATTACCATGTCTAAAAGTTGGTTGCATGCATTGTATTTTTGCACTTTTTGGTAATGTGCTAATTCATACACAGGAGTGTCAACACAGATAGGCCTGACAATAATTCAAACCAACCAACTCACACACCCATTTAAATTAGCTGACAAAAGCTGTTTTGGTATGGCCGGATTAATGCTCCTTCTCAAAAGTTTTAAAATAATTCATAGATCTTCTTGCATTCCTGCCTACCCTTTACAGTGAAAGCTAAACAACTAGAGTCTGTCTGAACCAACCTCCTGCCAATTTCTAACGCAAAAGTCAGAGACTCAGCTCATTTCAGGTTTCACGTAAGCACAAGTTTTGCACTGGTCTTTTAACTTTTGCACTGAATGCTTTTTTTGAGTTCTTCAAGGCAACAATTCCAACTAAAAGCATTGCCTGCTGGCAAATGTAAGAAGCTTGTGAGTTTAGCAGAGTTTTGAAAAGCAAAGACTGTCAATGAGCTCTCCACATTTTCCACCTCAGTGCCCCATTACTTAACAGTGGCCATGTTACTTGGCTCTTAGATACTCTGCTATTATTACACAACTGATCCAACAGACATTGTTCCAGTTACTTCCAGGGCTCCTTCATTCAGCAGTCATCCTAACTGGGTTGCACAAAGCTTACTCGGAGGTTAGACTCTGTCCAGTTTCACTGAGCATTCATCCTGATTTGCTTACAGGGTTCTTACATGTCTTCCTGGTCATCATTCAATAATCCCACATTATTCATTCATCCTACATTTTCCGGCATGTTTCTCCACCACTTTCCTAACTTCAAAAGGTTGGGGGGGTTGGTTTTTTTGTTATTAAACAAAAGAGTGGATTGATTGAACTAGGGCAGCAAAGTGTTTTATTCCACTTTAATTGCACAGGCCTAAATTTCCAGTGTGTGCTTAAATCCCTCCCACAAAATAGGGGGAGTCTGGAGGCACCCCCAGTTACTAAAGGGGTTTTACTAAATGGGGACTTAATATTGTAAAGGATCATTCAGGTATCACAATTGATAGCAGTTTGTTTACTGACTGAATCCCCCATCTTCCCTGTTAAACCTGGATTAAGTCTGTGGGGGGGGGGGTATGGCCTGGCAATATTGATGCCAATAATGTTGTGTGGATGATACAAAAAAAAGTTGCATGTATGAGGAGCACCCACCCACAGGAAACACAACAGCAGCTTGCTGGGTGGGGTGCAGCAGCTAAACTAGCTTTCTAGACGGTGGCTCACTGGGAGGGCAAGATGGCGGGGAGCCTGGCATGGTGGAAACACACTCACTCTAGTACGTTTGCACCACATTGACCTCCCTGCCCCTTTGAGCCTTTATCTTCTCCTTTCTGCTAAGCAACAGGGACCAACCTGCTAGGAAGCTAGTGCCATGGCTCCAGCCGTGCCCCCCCCCCGCAACTGCTTCTCAAGATTCACCATCTGTAAATGATACCCATCAGGAAGCCCCTTAAAATTAACATGTTATAAATTTTCTTAGCTACCAAATTAAATTTAAAAATCCCCAAACAATTTTCAGAGTAGTGGTGCAGCAATAAAATCTTCCAACCCCTTTGCAAAGCTAAGCAGGGTCCAGTATGGTTTCAAACTGGATGGGAGACTGTGTTTTGAGATTCCTGCCTTGCACAGGGTTGGACCAGACTGCCCTAGGTATTCCCTCTATGATTCTAAAACAGCTTTGTGCTTGCTCAGTGGTTTTTAAGATGTTAATTAAGCAGCGTTGGAAGTAAAGAATAAATAAAAATGTCCTGCCTGGACAGAACGCAAACATACACTTTTGAACAATATACAAATGGCCTTCTTTTAATGATGCCTTCCCAGGAATGAAGCTGCTGCTGTACAAGGAATTCAATAATGCAATACTTCCGGGCTTGTTTTCCGATGTGTGATTTACACAAGAATTTTGGAGTAACACTAAATCTCCTAATTAGAAACGAATTACAAAGAGATGCCATCCATTCAGAACCCTCGGCTGCAATTGCTTGTCTGCAGCTGATATTGGCAACATGCTGGCCACGTCTAACATTAGCATACTGCTTATATTTCATTACCGACTGCTTAGTTTGCAGTGCAAGCTGCTTACGTTGCCTGGGATGGATTGGTAACATCAAATAAAATCAATATTAAAGTCTGGACTGGCTTGCATTTGTGGGTTATAACCATCATACCTGGAATGAAGCTTTTAAAAATCGTATGGACTTATATAGAAGAAACAGTAGAAGTGTGTGTGTGTGTGTGTGTGTGTGTATACAGTATACACAAATCTATGATTCTATGAATGACCTGAGTGCCTAGATAGGATAAGGTGGAAATATGTGGTCCTTAAGGCCTGTTAGCCAGTGCAGTTGGCTCAATATTGGCTCAATAGCTGGCATCCATCTGTCTCTGGAGACAATGGAGGAGTGTCTCTTTGGAGTTGAAGTCAAAGTGTTACAGCGACTGTTGTGGCTGTAGAGACCAATACAGGAGAGACATGTTTTGTTGCAGCTGGCACAGATGAAGGCATCCATTTATGCTACTGCAAATGTGCCATGACTAAATATGGCCTCACTTATTCCAACCAAAATTAAATACATAAATTTAAAGAAACCCAAGGGTTGTAGCCATCATTAGCCCTACTCTGAGTGGATCCTTTGAAATTAATGAACATGACTAGCTTGGGTTCATTCATATCAGTGGGAGACCCATATAGAAAAGTATTTATTTTTATATTACCTTATATAAAATGAGTCTTATTCAATACTTTTGTTCTGCTAGCGCAACCAGTTGCACCATGCAATTTCCCCCTCCACACCTCTCCCATGAAGACCCCCTCATCATCAAAATCTGCTCCAGAGGATTGAGGGGCCCTTCAGAGAAGATTTTCAGGGTGTGCAGAGAAGAATTTGATGGTCCACAAGGAGAGGACAGGGGTGGACCATTCCACGAACAGAACTCCATGTCCAAACCTATCTATTTTTATATTGTTTTATTTGGATTACGTTAGAATAACTTGGGATATTTACTTACAGCTACTAGTAATCATAAACTTTCACAGCCATATATTTCTGTCTATCCTATATTTATGTAATTCAATTTATAGTTTAACATTTAAATAATCAACGTATCTGAATTAAAGTACATTAAGAGCCATTTATGTAAGATTGCCTGTGACATCTGTTCATCATCAGTACAGTTCTCCAGTAGTGTCAACATAAAATTCAGTAGGTTCACCCTGAGTAGTACTTAATTGGCTGCAACCCTGTTTCCAAGCAAAGCGAAGTGTAGACAAAATATAATTTGTCTTCAGATTTGGTAGATTACCCTAAGAGCCAATGCAGGCTCCAGCTGTCACCCACACAGTAACCAAAGATTAATTTAATTTTTGCATTAAAAAGCTAGATTGTGCTCAAAAGAAATTGCCAGATCAGCTTGTTTAATGTGTACTGCATATGGATTTATGCCATCGTCCCCCACCCCTTCTTGGCAGTTTTGCTTCTTAGTGTATGGTACATGCTGACAATACAGCTGCTTTTGCCTCCATAGGGGACCAATTAGAGAAGTCTCTAAATAATGCATCAAAACCCGCATTCGTATGAAGACAAGATCTAAAGCAACCTTCAGGCTTCATTCCACAAGAGTATATTAAGAGGAGGACCCTTGTTTAATGTTTGCAGCATCTTCTTTTTTCATGATCAACTCTTCAATTTACAGATCCAAGGCTTATGTTCCATTGCAAAGAAGGACCTAATCTATTAATACACATGGTATCTTTCAGAAGTGCATTTACTTATTAAAACACACATCTGTACTGTGATGAAGTGTACCCAATTGCATGGTGTGGTGTGTGTTTTCCTGGCACAGGAAAAGAGCTATGGGATGGGTTTGCTTCCTAATTTGCCATCACATTGTAAGTGGGTGCATTTAGGAAACAGGATAGATAGCTTTTGTTTTGTTTAGCAGTGGTGGGGGGGAAAAAAGATGCACACCTTACTCTTTTCTTGCTGGAGTTCTATTTGAATATCTGTTAGTTTTGCCCTGAGCTCTTCATTAGCAGCTTGCAAAGCAGCTAAGGCATCCGGTCTTTCTCCTTTAGCTCGAAAGCTGGCACCCTTCTTTGACATCGTGAGACGGCGTGGCAAGAGGGGCAGAATCCCAAGCAGAGAGGACCTCCTGCTCTCGCCTATTCCTTTATTCTGCTCCACGACATTTTCTTATTCATCTGCAAAATAAGAGAAAGATCAACAGTTGGGAGTCCCATCATTAGTCTGCAGAAAATACAAGGTGTTTCAGCTGGAGAGGGACCAAAGCACATAAGAAAGAAGCCCCTTTTAAGGAATTGTGCATCTTCTATTTACTTCCTTATTGGTAACAATACATCTTCTCCTAGAGCAGCCTTTCTCAACCTGTGGGTCCCCAGATGTTGTTGGACTACAACTCCCATCACCCCTAGCTAGCTAGGCCAGAGCTCAGGGATGATGGGAATTGTAGTCCAACAACATCTGGGGACCCACAGGTTGAGAACTGCTGTCCTAGAGCAACTTTGCAGATTCTTCCTTAGCCACTCATCATCATTTCATCCTAGGGTGGAGCTACATCACATAAAACCTGACAAAATTCAAAGACTAGTTCAGTAAAAACACAGCATCAATTACATATCAAGTGGGTGATAAAATACATGCTGGTTCAAAATCTCAGCCCCTTCCCTAAAGACGGGGAGGAGTAGCTTCAGCTGCCAATGAAAGGTCAGCAATTTCAGCTTTTGTGTGTTTTAGAAAACATGGTGGCACCACATAGAAGGTCCAACCATACATTAGACTTTTTGAAGTACCATACGAGATACTCTAAAGAGCCATTGCAGTTATTTGGTGAAGTGCAAGCTGCCCTTTTCATCCCTATTCTGGTATGTTTCTTAATTGATGGAGTAGGAAAGCTTATCCACCCATTTCTGAGCACAATTCAAAATGTTGGTGCTGACCATTAAAGCCCTAAAAGCCCAATATACCGGAAGGAGCAACTCCACCCCCATCGTTCAGCCCAGACACTGAGGTCCAGCGCCAAGGGCCTTCTGGTGGTTCCCTCATTGCAAGAAGTGAAGCTACAGGGAACCAGGCAGAGGGCCTTTTCCGTAGTGGTGTCCTCCCTGTAGAATGCCCTCGCATCAGATGTCAAGGAAATAAACAACTATCTGACTTTTAGAAGACCTCTGAAGGCAGCCCTGTTTAGGGAAGTTTTTTATGTTTGATGTTTTATCGCTTTTTGTTAATATTCATTCTGTTGGGAGCCATCCAGAGTGGCTGGGGAAACCCAGCCAGATGGGTGGGGTATGTATGTATGTATGTATGTATGTATGTATGTATAAATATATAAATAAAATTATTATTACAGTATTATTATTCCTTTAAAAATATATCCTCATCATCAACCTTCCCTCCAAAGAGCTCAACACACTTATCTGCCTCTCCATTTGATTCTCACAACAATCCTGTGAGGTGATTTACTCTGAGAGATAGTGACTGGCCCAAGGTCATCCACTGGGCTTCATGGCTGAGTGGGAATTTGAATCCTGTTGCCTCAGGTCCTTGTCCAACACTAACTCGTACGGAAAATGAATAGAAAAATGAACCTCGGAATGAGTTTGGGGATGCAGCAGAATGTCTGTGCGAATACTTCATGACAAACCCAAATCATTATCCCCTTTCCCACCCCAGCAAGATGACATATCATCACCTCACCACTGGCCAGCCATTCAAAGCCTCTGGGAGTGACTCCATAAAATATCTGATCACCTGGTCATAAAGAGTAGGAATCGCAGGCTTGCTTCTCTGCACACCCACATTCTCCCAAATCACATATCAAGCCATATGATAACGTATGAGTTATGTAAATTACTGCAATATTGGTTGGTGCATTAGCTGTGATTTTTTTTTCACAAATACATGCACATTATTGATTTCTCATCAGCTTATGACAGGCTAGATTTAAACCATTGATTTAAATCAAGGCAATTTAAATCATTGATTAAAAGTATTTAATTCACCAGTGGGGAAAAGCTGTTTAAAATAACCAACTCAAATCAAGCTTCCATTGAAGCCTATATTTATTGAACAAATGTGCATACTAATCAATTGTGATAACAATTCAAACTGAGTTGTTTATAGGCGAAATTGTGCCTTTACCGTACTGCCTCTGATGATACAGCCCATAAGCCACTTTCACTATAACAGGCATACCCAAAGACAAAGGAGCATTTGTGAAACTAAGCATATTTGTCTGTGATACATATGCAGGACAGTATTTAAGTATTTAACACAAAATACTTTTCCAGAATCAAGGACTGTTAGTTAGGACGCATCTGCACTATACATTTAAAGCAGTATCATATCACTTTAAACAGTCATGACATCTCCCCAAGAATCCTGGGAACTGTGGTTTGTTAAGGGTGCTGTGAATTGTTAAAATGACCTTTATGCTCCTCACAGGGCTACAATTCCTGGGTGGTTTAACAGTCATTCCCTCTTCCCAGGGAATTCTGCCAAGGTGAATGTCTCCTTCACTTTTTGAAAGACAATCATCATGCCATTTTCATTTCTCAGGAACATCAAAACATCCATTACACCCATGTTTGCAACTGCTAGCTCTCTCCAATAAAGTTTCATCAAGACCATTCTTGCAGAAGCATGGTAAGAAAGACACAAAGAACTGGAAAATGGTGGGATGGCCTCCAGCGGTCTTCAAGTTTATGAGAATTTCAGAAATGAAAATAGAGTTTTTACTTTATGAGTTGCAATTCCACATGGACCGCACTGAAAGGCTTTCTTCTTTCTAAGCAAGCTGCTATTTACCTTGCCTTCTGATGGGAAGAAAATCCCTCTGCTGCACAAGCTGTCAGCAAAACACCAGCATGTGACCGGATTCCTTTCTCATGGCCACTAATTACACTTCAGGGGTTTTTTTTTTAATAGAGGGAACACTCTTCAATTCATAGCAACATAAAGGATGCCGAGAAAGGCCATTCAGAATGTCAGATTATATCCAGCCATGATGATCCATTAATAGGTCAGAGAGATGCGGCTTCCTTCTGTGCATGCCCCAGCTGAAATCTCTAGGCTCCTGTGTTCTTCCTTGAAAAAGCAAAGCAAAAGAAAACAAAGCACATGTTACAAAATTTGCACAGAATAACTCTATTGCACTCAGTGTCTGCTTTCCTTGTACACATTCAAAATGGTATTGGCTGGAACATTCCCCTTTTCCTAAACAATGTTTGGCCCTGATTATGGGCTTCCCAAAGGCATCTGGCTGGCTACTCTTGGAATCAGGATGCAGGATTAGATAGTCTGATCAAGCACCTTTGCTTCCCTCCTTTGTGGAGGAAAAAGAGGGGCAAGCGGTGGAGATTTATGATGTCACAATCTCTTAATGTACCACTGCTCAAGTAATGCAGGGGTGATAGGGGCACAGAAACAAGCAGGCAGGCAGGCATTGCTTGTTAAAAAGGAGCATCAGTCTAACCTCCTGAAATGCAAAACTAGCTCTTCAGTAGCCAAATCCACATGGTTACAACACTTCACCCACACATTGTCACTCAGGCTGGAGAAATTGCTGACAGCCTCATCTGCCCTCAAAATGCATCCCAAGTGCTTGACAATTCGAATAGGATGAGGTCATCTGCTGCCCATCAACTGATATTCAGTGCCCATCACTGGGAAATACCAGGCCATGACAAACTTTAGAGAGAAAGCATGACTCTCAGTGGTATTTAAAGGACAAGCTGCCCCTTGACTTGCTAAGCATGCTGACATTTTTATACATATGCTTCCTGTTACAGCGGTACCTCTGGTTAAGAACTTAATTCATTCCGGAGGTCCATTCTTAACCTGAAACTATTCTTAACCTAAGGTACCACTTTAACTAATGGGGCCTCCCGCTGCCGCCGCACCGCTGGATCACAATTTCTGTTCTCATCCTGAAGCAAAGTTCTTAACACGAGGTACTATTTCTAGGTTAGCGGAGTCTGTAGCCTGAAGCATCGATAACCCGAGGTACTACTGTATCCTGTTTCCTCCAAAGAGATGATGCAATTAAACCAAAACAAAGGAGATTCTGACTAAACATTCAGAAAAAAAAACTTTCTTTTTTTCCTTTATTCGTTTTCCATTTTACATATTACATCTATACAAGCCATACCTTACACAGGCTTCCCGACTTATCTTCCATTGACATCCTATTTCATATTCTTAGTTTGCTACATCTCCTTATATCATTCGGGGGAAACTTTCTGACAGTAAGAGCTGTTTGGCAGTGAAATGGACTCTTACGAGAGGTGGTGGGCTCTCCTTCCTTGAAGATTTTTAAGCAGAGGTTGGATGGCCATTTGCCATGTATGATCAAGTTGAAATTCCTGCATTGCAGGGGGTCGGGTCCCTTCCAACTTCAAGATTCTATGAGTCTATGATTCTATATGAAAAACTGGGTTTCTCCCCAGAACCACAATGAGAAATGTGCTTTTCCAGGTTCCTGGGAATATGAATTTTAGACTTGGATTAGAATAAGACAATGGATGTAAAATAAGCTTGGAATAAGACAATGGATGTAAAATAAGCTTTGCAGGGGTAGAGTTTAATGTTCAGATTCTTGTCTTCCTTACAACCATGAGCAGCGTCTTGTTTGTGCTGCTAGGATTCTCCTTGTCCTTTCAGTCTAGTGTTAAGTCCTGGGATAGACTGACCTGCTATTAAACCATGGCTTTCTGAAACACTGGCTTGGACCAATGAATGGATGCCTTACAAACATTACAGATGCTTTCCTCAAAAGGCCAGACCCTGAATTTTCAACCTATGCAGGAAGGCTTAACCACTGTCAAGAAAAAAACCGACCATAAGATATACAATGACGTGCATTCCAGGTGCGTCCCGATGAGCACAGAACGCAGGAAACCCAATACCTAATAATCGCCCATTGTTTAATGCTTGAAAGCTTCTGGCCTGGAGAACATGTGAATGTGAATTTGTTATACTCAATAAAGACGAACGAAAAATGGATTTCTTTTCCTGCCTGTTCATACCGGCACACACAATTACAATGACAAGAAAGTCAATGTTAAGAGGGTATTATGAAGCTGAGAAACATGTTAACTGTATAATGAGATTTTCCACTAAGGAAATTGGCTTCTCCTATCATTCGCTAAGCAGCATGCCTGGCTGGTGAGTGGGTGGAGGGGTGGAATCCTACAAAAAGATTAATATGGAACTCTTTAATTAAGCCTTTTGCAAAGGAATGGAATATAATGAGAGAATACATGGATATCACCATGTACAATACCTGCTGGTGTATAATAATTAATATAATATAATATAATATAATATAATATAATATAATATAATATAATATAATATAATATAATAATATAATATAATATAATATAAGTGATCTAAGACTGCATGCATTGGGCTTCCACAATTTTTCTTTTTCATAAAACACCCCCTCAGTTAATGAGAAGTAAACCCATAAAGCTGCATTCTCCTGGTTCTCAAGAATCAAGATATGGATACAATATTCATTTACTTATTTATTACATCCACATCCCATCGTTCTTCCAAGAAGCGCAGCTCTGGGTGTTGACACAAGAAAAACCGCACCAAAACATGTTCCCAGATTTTGGCATGGGAATATTCAGCATTGTCAGCCATAGAAGATCTGGAGAAAGAATTGGAGGAAAATGGGAAAGCATTCTGCAGGCATCTTTCTGATAGGGGACATGGAGCTTTATGCATACAGGGGAAAGCATTGTTGTAAGCTATGAAAGAGTTGGTGTTTTCTTGTCCCCCCTGCCCTGCATAACTTTGTTTTCTCTCCTTCAAGCCTCAGCTTTGTTATATATGAAGAATGAAAGTGCCGTTTGTTTGTTTGTTTGTTTGTGCATGTCTGTGCTCATAGATGATTAATCAAAGCCATCTGGACGCTGGTGGACACATGCCAGTAATAAAAAAATATTGCTCCCAGATGCCACATGCCAGAGACTTGCCATGACTAAACTCCAGAAATGTATAGCAAGACTTCTCTTGAGAAGTTTTTCATTGACAAACCTAGCCTACATAGATCTGGACAATGAAGAGATCACCACAAGCAAACTATTAGTAGTCCAATTTCATTTTTCTGCTATCTCAATTTCCACTTATAATTCATTTTACAGAAATAAGAATGAGTCATGCAAGAGAGGGAGCCTAGCCAGCCGTCAGTATTACCCCTTAGGACATTCAAACAAAACAGTACGTTTCTCAGCAATAGGGAAAATACATTATGTATATGATAATGCCTCTCACATTGTGTCAAAGATGGCGGCATGAATAATGCATCACCCAGCACTGCCTTGAGTCAGATTCACTCTTTTTGCCACCTGCCTTTAAGTGGAGATCAATCCTTTCCTGCAAATTCATCAAGACATTTCCCAAGCCCACCTTGTGCAATAGCCTCACCAAATGACAAAGGTGTTATATCCTGTCTGCAGGTAATAAATGGAAAAAAGGAAGGGGGAGGAATAGCCTTAATAGGAGGCAAACATAGCTATTATATTTGCTCTTCATTTAAAGGCATTGATCCGACTTGGTTCTCAGTTTCCACTGAACTAAAACTTTACAATCTGGTGCCTGAGTTTGTTTTCTCCCTTCCCACCTATTTTCCCTGCTGTGTGTCTTCTACTGTAGATCATAAGCCTGCAGACAAGGAGCGTCTTTTTGCTCATCTTGTAAGCTACACTGGAAGCCTTTTTTGACTAAAGAGCAGGGTGGAAATGTTTTAAATCAAACAAACAAACATACAAACAAACACAAAGGAGGCTTACTTCTGAGTAAACATGCACATAGGATGGCATTGTAAAACAAGGCTAAGTGTGTGTGTTCTGCATCAAGAAAAGGAATTCCTCAACTTCCATGAATGACATAAAAATTATGTAAGTTGGAGCAAAGTACAGAGGCTACATGCAGGAGGCGGGAAAAGGAAATCAACATTCAAGTGAAAGGCCTGAGTGCCAGATGCACAAATCTACACTCAAATATTTATTTGACTATTTATATCCTACCCTTAATTCAAAGACTTTGGGGCAGGTACCAACAAGTTGCAATAAAAGAATATCAGTACAACTAAATCCTGAAAAGTCACTCAAGGACACAATATATCAGGCAAGATTCTGCAGCATCTTAAAAAAAAAAACCCATCTCTTGAATGGGTATCTAAATACTGTCAGTGTGAGTGCCAGGGTAATTTGGTGGCATCTAACTTCAAAAACCCCAACTACCTCTCCCAGCAGCTTCATATAAAGGTTGAATAGCTTGGCTTAGGGAAAGAATACAACCCTAAGAGTCCCATTGTGGACAGTTAAGGGAGAAGTTGTATGACTGTAAACAGTAAGTGAGATCAGGAAAGGGATATTTTGCAGGAGCTTTTAATGGGGAGCAACAGCAAATGATCATAGAACTATGTCTGTTTGAAGAGTTTCTTTCATGGCAGGAAGAAAAGAACATTATGGTAAAAGGGCAAATTGCCATTTCAGACATGCTGCTATGCTTGTAAATGCTGTGCAGAGCCATTGTGATGTTGCTTGCAGAGTGTTTGAGTCACACCAGGGAGAAGTGGCTGCAAATCTCCCATTCAACTGAAAAGCTCATTGGATGGCTTTGAGCCAGTTCACCATCTCTTGACTTCATCTATATAAAATTGCATAACCCAACATATGTCAGCTCCGTAAAAGTTGGAAAACAAGCATGATGAATAAATAAATATCTCTCCTCACTCTGCAGTTGTCTTTTACCTAGGATCTCCTTTGCCAGGAATTTGTATAATATTCTAAGAAAATGATTTTTCCTCGCATAAGGCATTCTGCCAAGAATGGAATATTGTCATGTTCACTGCATGGAATATAGTCCACTGCATGCTACCCATTTAAAAATTGCTCTTCAACTCTGTCAGCATTTGAATTGTAAATTAGATTTATCTGGCTCCAACTGAGTGAAAAATCAATACCCATTTGATTAATGGATTTCACCATCAAGAAGATCCCCTGAAACAGCAGAGCTGATACCTGGTGGGGATTTGTGCAGAACACAAATGGGAGAAAGCAGCATTGTTGGGTAGAAGGTCTGTGTTAATGAGATGCCTCCGTTTGTAGCTTTACCATAACAACCACAACCAACCTGTGCTTGCTCACACATATAAAAGGCATCACTTGATATTGCAAGTTATCAAGCAGTGAACAAAACAACTCCTTAAAAGTTAAATAAGTGTGTGTGCTTTTTACAATTTACGAAATATCATGTTTGTGCGAGTTCCACAAGAACAGAGCAACTCAGCCAATAAAAAAGAAGGACTTTACCAACAGATTAATTAATAGCTAACATGTATTTTACTTCAAGGATTGCCCCTCCCCCGTTTCCTTTCTTCAAAATAACAAAAAAAGCATTTTTTTAAAAAGGCAAATCTGTGTACTCTTTAATATCTGATAACTATAGCAGGCTTCCTAAAGTGGCATTTCCCATCTGGGTATATGTGGAGTAGCAAGCAGGGGATATGTTTGAGAAAGAAATCAGGAATATATATTTGACTAAATATACCAATTGCTTTATTTCTGGAGCTGCCATTAGATGTCCCGAGTTCAAGTGAATCTTAACAAGCTGTGATGCTCACTAAAAGAAAAGACACATGTACCTACTATGCCTAATTTCTCTGCCCCTGTCCCTGATAAATCACTGCTTTGAGGGACAGAATGTCTTGATGAATTTCTATTAGTGCAAGCTGCTAGATGTATTGTCCCTTTTCAGGATTTATCTCTCTCCCCAATGCATAGTCAAATCAATCCATCTTGCCTCTAGTATAGCTAAACATTTATGAATGATCACATTACAGTGAATGGATGGCCACTCCGCACACTGCAGCCAGGGGGGATCCATTTTCTATTTTTGGCACTTGGTTTTCAGTTATACATTAATATTGTGCTTCTTCTATTTTAATGCGTACTGTACATCCAATAACTTTGTATAAAAGGGTTCTGAAAATAGTCTGCAAATACTTGAAATAAATAACCAAACAAGAATCGAAAGTATCATGGTCTAACTAGCTGCTAGAAATGCTTAACAAAACAATTGGGAATTCTGCTTTGGGAGTGCAGAAAAACTCACTGACTGTGCTGCCTCCCTTATCTAGGGCTTTCTTAAGATAACGTAATTAACAATCAATCTGTCCTGGTGAAAGTCTAGTCAAAGTTATTATTTGGGATTAGCACATGCCCAGCAACACATTGGGAAGACACGTGCTTGATCCTGAATGACCTGAATTTTCTACCAAAAAAATAAATAAATCCCCAGCTGTTCTTTTCAAAATCTACTCAAATTTGCAGAACTGCAAATAGATTCCTGACCCTTCTGCAAAACACCTAAATGCAAAATAATTTGAAACAAAACAAAAGAACTTATAGCCTTGCAAGTTCCTGTGAGCAGAAATCAGGGCAGGGGACACTTATTGTGGCTTGCCTTGGTCTTTGATGGCACCAGTCTCCAGGGACTTATCCTTCCCACTTTAGTAGCTATGCAGCAGCAGCAGCAGTACCTGTTGACAGGCACCCTGAGGCAATAAGTGTGTACTAAGTTTGTTTCTAGAGATACAGATCCTCCCCCCATTGCTCAATCAGAATAGGTCTTCTGGCATGAACACACATGTGCAGAAAAGTTCAGGGTATAGCTCATAAGAAGCCAAAGATAGCCAAAGGATGAAAACTGGAATGGCATCTTACATGTATGATTAACAGAGACAATGACAGTCTTGTAGCACCTCAAAGACAGGCAGATGTATTGAGACATAAGCTTTTGTGGGCTACAGCCCTCAGCTGGCAGATATTAAAGACATGAGCAGTTTCAAAAAATGTAGGGCCATGAAATACAAGAGCTGCAAATTTCTAGTTACTTTTTGGTTGTTTGTGGTTTTGCCCCAGAGTGGTTTTCAAAAAGTGATTATTTTATAACTGATATTTTTAATCTCTGAGTAGTGGCAGATAAAGGATATGCATAATAATAGAAGAGATTCATTTCATTTTTGCTCACTAGTATGTTCCAGGAATGTTTTACATATGAGGCACCCTGTTAGGGCCTTCCCGTTCTGGCATGCCACAGTTTCCATGTATGGATTTGATCCCCCTATTGAAGTGAATGAAGGAGCAGGCTGAACAGTCCCATATGAGTGTGGAAGCATATGCAGAGCTGGTACACTAGTAGTCAAATTCTTGGGGAAAGTTAGGAGGGCCCATCGAAACATTCACAATGCACAATTTTATCAAATTTGTTCCCCTCTGTAGCTAAGAATTCGGGGGGTGGGGAGCTGCCCTTTCCCTGTATTCTGAACAAGCTGCAAAACTCCAGGTCTCTGTATTTCTTTGGCTTATTAAAACAAAGGGTTAGCATCTAAGAATAAGAGGAATACTCTGGCTCATCTTACTTAGCACTTAGTTTCACATTTGCATAGGTTGCAGTTTTGTTAGGTTACAGCACTTTGTCACTCATGATAGGTAATTATTGTCCCTTCCAGCAATGTATAATTACCAGGGAATGGTACATTTTCCATGTTTGCCCAGTACATTATGCACATTTACATAGTGCATATTATTAACCCTACTGGCAATTTAGAGAGAGAGTAGGTAGCGTGAATTACACAGAAAGGCCAATATTGTTTTAGTGTCTTCCCCCCCCTTATTAAATAAATTGTAAACATGCAATTTCCTGAGTGAGATATCTTTAATTAGGCTGTTTCTTTTCTTGTAAAACAACAAGAAGTCTCAGCCCAAGGCTCAGACTTCTCAGACAGGAAAATGAATATATCCATTTAGCGAATATATGTACATTTTTACAGTAATGCATTGCTCACCAGCAGTTTTCATTAAGCATATAATAAATACGAAATATGTACAGCTTTGTAAATTAGATGAGAATCATTTGTTTCTGTAGATGTGTGTGCATTTGTGTGTTTGCATTAGGGCAAACCCATTGAAGCTAAAAAGCTAGCTGTGGAATTAATGTGGAAGACAGCAGGCTGTGGGGCTCCTGTGCTGCCAGGCATAGCTACTGCACAACCCACAGTAGGGTGTGAGCACTTCAAAGGTGTGAGCTCCAGATGAATGTCTGTGCATCAGGGACAGCCAAGTTACCAAAATCCTAAGAGCCACATGCAGGGATCCCCTATGACCATATGACCTGGAATAGAGCCACAGAACTTGCCAAATGGTGCTTCTCTACGCCAATCAGCCTCTCCACTCCACATTGCCACAGATTCTTCCTTCCCCCTCATCTCTCACTCCTGTTTGTCTCTGCATCTCTTCATATCCAAGAAATCATGGTGCCTTTCATCATAGTTATCTCACTCATAAGAAAATCCTTGCTGGATCATGCCAAAGACCTACCTACTCCAGCCTCCTGTGGCCAACCAGATGCCAATGGAAAGCCTGGAAACAGGACTTGAGAGCAACAGAATCCTACCTCTTTTTGTGTTAAAACTCCCTTTTTGGATTTAATAAAAAGGACAATTAGAACAATCTACAAGTTGGAAATAGGAGCAATCTTGGCACCATGCTAAGTTACTATTGGCAGATGAAGGTGATTGACTATATGGGTTTGGCTGAGATGACGAGCAGAATCCGAGACCAGGGAAGAGAAATGGCAGAAGAAGATTGGAGAAAATTTAAGGACTATTTAAAGAAATATAGCAAAATTAATGAGTGCTAAAATGATGTTGGATTAGAAATAAAGGAGTTAATAGCGACAACGGTTAAATTAAGGAGAGTAAGCAATATTAAAAGTAAGTTAAAAATAAGGGAAGGATTTGCTGAAAATAAATTTGAAATTGGAATACAGAAAGGGGAGGTATGAGGAAGTCGGGAAAGTAAGCTACAAGAAATTAAGAATTGAACTTATATATGTTTTATGTTTTATTATGTTTTGTGTTGTGTTTTTTATGTTGTGTTTTGTTAAATTTGTTGAAACCTTAATAAAAAATATTTATTAAAAAACAAACAAAACCATGCTAAGTTACTATCGTCATGCAGAATGTTCTTGTAGAACACATCTTTGCACTGTGAAAACCAAAGCATCCTTCCCTGGTGCCAGAATGCTAGCAAGGGTGACGCCAGGTAGACCTCCTTGGGAAGAGCATTCTCTAAACTAATGGTCCATTGCCATCATAATTATCATTGCATCCAGTCCTGGACCCTGCAGTTAAAGATAAATGTTGACAAACTGGAAATGCAGTCAGAGAAGGGCACCAAAGATGACAAGAAAATCAGGGACTTGGTCCTATGAGGAAAGGTTGAAGGCACCAGGTATGCTTACCTTAGAGAAGAGATGATTAAAAGGTGATCGATTGCCACCTTCAGATATTTCAAGGGCTGTCATGTAGAAGATGGAGCAAGATTTGATTTCTGTTACTCCAGAGCAGTCTTTCTCAATCTTTGATCCTCAAATGTTGTTGAAGGATGACTCTCATCATCCCTGAGTGCTGGTCCTGCTTGCTAGGGATGATGGGAGTTGTAGTCAGACAGCATCTGGGGATCCAAATTCAAGAAAGGCTGCTCTAGGGGGTAAGGCCCATGGGTTCAAATGAGCACTTGGGCCTATTTGAGAGGAAAGGTGGGACAAATAAACTGCATTACAGGGGATTGGACTAGATGTGCCTACCTGTTGGAGCCTCTGGAAAATATATAACAAAATCCATGCCAACCTGGAGGCAACTGAAAAAATCTGAAAATCTGGAGTGGCTCCTACATTCACTAAAGATATTATCTGCTAATGGCTTAGTCTGCTTTTCGAGCAATGAAAAAATCAACAAGATATAAAACAGCAGGCTTCTTTCTCACAGCAAATCAATCAAGGTAGAAAACAAACAAAGCAATTACAATTCCTTACCCCCCTCCCTGTTTCTTGATAAAAGAAATGATACCACTTGTCCCCTTAGGGCAGCCTGCATTTTACAATCGGCCCCTGAAAATATCCATAGCTCTCCCTCCCTTTTATCTGAATACATCAAATTAAGATTCAGCCCTTTCATTTGAAATCAATGACTCAGTAATTAAATGTAATCAATATAAACAAAGATGACATTCTAAGACACTAATGATGTTCATAAATGTATTTTAAACAACTCAAGAATAAGCCTAAATTACTACCGTACTTAACTTTCCAACTCCATAATTTCTTTCCTGTTGAGAAACAAAACACAGCTGGGTGTCAGAAAGAAAAACAAGTCAACATCTAGCCAAACCAACATTGACAAGCTTTCAATAATTTGAAAGAATTTTGTCTTCTCTTAAATGAATGGTTTTATAATACTAAATGGGGAGCAAGAGACAAATTCTGGTCCAAACAGTGTCCTATAGCCTTTGAAAGCTCACAATAGAGAAAAGAAAATAGGAAGCTGGCGTTTCCCCAATATTCCAGGAATGTCAAACCAATGCCTTTGACTGGACTTAACCGTCCAGGGCTCCTTAACCTTAACCTTTTACCTTCTAGATGTTTGGGACTACAACTCCAATCACACCCAGCTTTATATGACTATCTTGACTGGGAGTTGCATTCCAAAACATCTTGTTGGTGAGGGCTGACTTAGCATAAAATGTGACAAAGCGTGTTCTCCTTCATGGAGAGCACGTGTTGCGGTGGGGGCTGCCAGGACACTCCAAAGTTGGGGGCGGGCTAACTGATCATTGGCCACTGATGCGATTGGGGCTTCCCTTGTTGTTGGGAAGAAATTAATGTTGCCATTTATTGATTGACAGCCAGAAATGCTAAAACTCCTTGCACGAGGTTAGAGCTTCCTCTTTTCGCCCATGCAGCGGATTGCCCGTCCCTCCCTCCCTAGAATAGGGTTGTTCGCTTTGACCTTGCTATGCCTGTCATGGGGTCATCTGCTTTGGAGCGGGGGCCTGGTAGGAATTTTGTCCATCTGGCTGATTGGCTGGGGCCATTTGGTTTTTGCCTACTGCGTAGCAAATTGTCACAACTTGTAAGGTTGCGGTTAGGCATTGGTTTATGGTTTGGTTGGTTGAGGGGCATGGATTGGCTGTGCCTGCCCCTCTAATGCTGCTGCTGCAAGGGATTCCGTTAAAGGAATTGGGGGCTAACTATTGCTTGTCCACTCTGTCAAGGGGGCTCGGGCCATAGCAATGAGCTCCTGGTTGCATTTGGGGTAAGGGCAGGTTCCCTGCTCCGCGTAACCCCCAAGTGTATTCCCCCATTCTGACTTTCGCATCGTGCGGAATGTCAGTCTGTCCCCCATGGGGGGCAGATAGTCGCAACCAATGCCTAAGCAACCACTCACAAATTTGTATTTTAATAAAGTTGTGGCCAAAATTATGCCAAAAACCTTAAACAAAAATTCTGTGTGATGTGTGAGTTATTGGGGTGGACCTGAGGACCTCGACACGCAAAGAGAGACAACAAAGAAAGGGAAGGGAAATGGAGGAGGGGGAAACATGCATTTATTTTAGCTATGTTTCATTATTATTATTATTATTGACTGTGGATTTGAAGGGGGGGGGAGAGAGAATATACCACACAGGTTTCCTAGGAGGCAGTTCCAGGTGAGCACCGGTGAAAGAAAAAGGGCAGTCATTTGCCAGAGCAGGATATCTTCAGAAGGCTGAGGGTGATGCATCTGCAGGAGTGATGGTCATAGGCAGGGATGTTTTGGGATACAAGAGGAGAGAGATAAGGATGCATCTGCAAAGCTCCTAGACTTCATAGGCAAGAACAAGGCATTTGCTGGCTGATCTGAGTGCAGCCAAGAAGCCAGCAAAGACAGTTAAGGAGAGATGTAATTTGATCAGGGCCATGAGGGAGGTGAATATTTTTTGGCACTAGAATTCTGGACTGAGGTGAGAGCAGTGGTGACTGGTGCCCATTCGGTGTGGCAGGGCCAAAGGTAGGGAAGCCAACAATAGGTAAAGCCAGAACCAACCAATTATACATTTGCTCCCATTCCTGCTCCCTGTTGAGATCTACAAAGGCAAAACTAGAATGAGGAGAAAGCAGACAAGCATGGCTGGAATGGGTGTAAACAGGAAGGCAGGTGGGCTTGGAGAACTTAAAACTGAGGCTGGTGGGGCAGCGCAGCTGTTTGCCCTGATGGAGCAGCCTCCAGCAAATGGGAGAATGGGAGATTGGCGAGAACAAGGTTGAAGTAACCAAGACAACTAAATTCTTGCTAACTCAGCAGCTACAGATGTGGCTGGGGAACTGAGGCTGTCTCTGGGCTCGTCCCACTTGTCCCATGGCTAGAAAGCATGAATCTGAGCAGTTCTCCCCCTGCCCTGCAAGTATAGGGACGTATATAAATTTTAGTAATAATAATAATGTGCTTTTTTGTTTTTAATTCTTACATTTTCTTCTGTTCTGTGTACTTTTAATAAAAGAATGACAACTCTCATAGTGGTGATCTTGCTAATAAAAGAAAATGCTTGAAGCAAACTGTGGATCAGTTACTAGGTAGGAAATCTGAAAACAGAAGAAATGCTTCGTGTCATCTAGTACAAAGACTTCCTCTGTCTACAGCATATAAGTGACATGTTGTTGAACAGAAATATATAGCTTGGTTGCACTGTCACCAATGACCTTGTCAAGGTAATTTGAATACTAGCTGAATAAAAGCATGGAGAGTTAAAAGGTCCATCATTTTAAAGCCATTGCATGATATTAAGAAACAAAATACAGTGGTACCTTGAGTTACAAACACCTCAGGTTACAAACGCTTCAGGTTACAAACTCCACTAACCTGGAAGAGTTACCTTGAGCTGAGAACTTTGCCCCAGGATGAGAATGGAAATCATGTGTCAGCGGTGCAGCGGCAGCAAGAGGCCCCATTAGTGAAAGCATGCCTCTAGTTAAGAACAGTTTCAGGTTAAGAACGGACCTCATGAACAAATTAAGTCCGTAACTAGAGGTACCGATGTATCTCTGATCTGATTTTAGATGACTCATACGTTTTAGCCCAGGTCAACAAAGCATTTACTGGTTGCCCTGGCGCAATTCCATGCATTATTTATTTACAATGTAAGCAAGTATGACAAGCTCTCAGTAAAAAGTGTCACATGTTATAATGCCCATTTATAAGAAAAGGGACAAAAGAGTCAAGCATCCTGCTTCTCACAGTAACTAATTGAATGCCTTCAGGAAGCCCACAAGCAAGGTATGAAGACACCAGCTATAGCAGGCTCCTGGTGAGTCCTCAGCAACTGACACTCTACGACCAAGTATACATGAATCTACAGGTTCTATCTAACCACAGCAAGTAATGATTGTCAAAAAATAATATTTTTATTTTCAGTATTTATAGAGTACTTTACACCATAGAAGGTCGCCAAGCAGTTTACAAAACAATCAATAAAACAATTCAGCAATCCAATAGCATGGTGTTCAAAACAATGAAAAATTTGGACACCGCCTGTTTAAGATCTGAAAGCTTACAAATCCCTCTTCCACTCTATAAAAGAGCATGTTGGTCACACAGTGTGTCTTTATACCAGAGGCCTTAACTTATTTAAGTTCCTTATTCAAAGGATCAACTGTGAATGCACATGCAAGCCATCCATTTAACTGTAAAAATGCACTTGAGATCAAACGAATCCCAGAGCAATTTGCAATTTGCTGATTTATTGTCCTTCATTCAAAGGGTAAACAAACCCTTCCTTGTTGCTTACAAAAGTTGCCGAGGCTATCTATACTTGAGACCAAAAATGCATGAGCAATTGCATCAAAATTCACATCAAAGAGCCGAGCATTCAACAAGCACAGAATAGGCTAGGAAGAAGAAATGCCTGATCTTTGCAGTTCCAAGATCTCACTGATCAGTGCTGCAATATTAATCGAACAACCAACACTGCTTCCATCTTATCTCTTATTATCCATTAGCCAGATGACTGATTGTACATGGGTTCCTAACTAAGTGGGAAGTAATGCATTAGGAAATCAGGAAGCAACATGCTCCAGGTCTAACAAAAACCAGATATGGCTGTCAACAATGTCAATAGCAGCCCAGGCCAAACTATCTCATTATTTCACCCCAAGCTCCTAATGTGCATAGCACTATAGAGGTTACTAAAAAAGGACCCCTCTGGAATCTCCATTGTAGCAGAGATCAAATTACCCACCACCATGTCCCCTAATAAAAACATGTTACTGTCTCCAAGGAATCCCTTCAGTTTAAGAGTTTATGTTAAAAAAATTATGCAAGGGTACAAAATAGCACAGTCAATGACATAAATGCTTTATCATAGGGATAATTGCATTAATATCCCTGTGTGTGTCATCTTTGTCCCATCTGCATTTCCATGATGATACTGGAAAGATATTAAGAGATAAAGGCAGGCATCCGTGTATGAGAAATTGCCAAAAAGGGTACCACAAGACCTTTTGCTGTTTTAATTAAACTTGTTTCCTGATAAATTTGTTTAAGAATGCAACAGAACTGGACCCTACATGGACAATCATGAATACAGTTTGTGGGCAATTAAGTTTTTCACACTGCCTGGTTCCTGAATAGGGGACGTATTCAAGTAGCCCATCCGACCAGCACAAGTACGGTATTTCCACTTGTGCAATCTGAATTTCCTCTCCTCTCCCTATCCCATGCCCTCCCCAAATCTCCCCAGAACAGATTTAAGGGAGATGGAGGAAGAGAGCGGAAGAACAGTCTATTGCAGACGCAGAAATCCTTGCTGCACTTAAGCATTGTTTTGGATTCCACCCTAGACTTCTACAAAAGGAAGAACACCTCCTGTCCAGGGATAGAACTGAGATCCAGAGGGCAGGACCGAAATGAATGGATTTAAATTACAAAAAAAGAGATTCCAACTAAACATTAGGAATAACCTTCTGAGCACAAGAACTGGTTGTGGAATGGACTACCTCAGAAGGTGGTGGACTCTCCTTCATTGGAGGTTTTCAAACAGAGGTGGGGTAGCCATCTACCAGGGATTCTTTAGCTGTGGTTCCTGTATTGCATGGGGTTGGCCTAGATCAGGCATAGGCAAACTCGGCCCTCCAGATGTTTTGGGACTACAACTCCCATCATCCCTGACCACTGGTCCTGTTAGCTAGGGATCAGGGGACATGTAGTCCCAAAACATCTGGAGGGCTGAGTTTCACTATGCCTGGCCTAGATGACTCTTGGGATCCTTTCCAAATCTCCAGTGATAATGAGCGCAAGAGCAATCTCTCTCTACTTGTGCCCCCAGCAACTGGTGTTCAGAAGCATGCTGCCTAACTATTGTGGAATACAGATATAAAATTTACAGCATGCGGTAGTTTAAGAGAAAACTATATGAAAATGTTATATAGATGGTATCTAACATTGAGTAAACTGGGGAAAATATATAAATCATAATCAAATAAGTGTTGGAAATGCAAAGAGAAAGAAGGTACTTTCTGTCACATGTGGTGGTCTTGCAGTAAGGTTAAAGCTTACTGGGAAATGATCTATAATGTATTGAAAAAGGTGTTTAAAATATTTTTTTTTAAAAAAGAACAGAAGCTTTTCTTCTGGGAATTATAGGGGTAGAACAACCTAAACAGTATAGAAATTTATTCATCTATGCGACTACAGCAGCAAAAATGTTATTTGCCAAAAAAAATTGGAAGAAGAAGTAGTCCTAACGAAAGAAGAATGGATACTAAAACGTATGGACAGAAATGGCGAAACGTAACGGAAAAATAAGAAATCAAGATAACAAACTTTTAATAAAAGAATGGAAACGATTTATTGAATATTTATAAACAAATTGTAAACAGATAAGGACATTGGCAGGATTATTGTAATAACCTGTAGAGTATATAATTAAAGTAGATGAATAAAGGAATAAGTTACTTTAGAATATGCAGGAAATGATAAAAATAAATTTAAGGAACAGCAGAAAAGGAGGGAGGAAGTCGAGTTTTGAAATGTTAAAATGACTGTAAAACTACTGAAATGTACATAACTGAAAATCATAAATATATATATATATTAAGAAGCATACTGCCTGACAGTGGGTGACACAGTCATCATGACTCTGAGCTGTTGATAGCTTTATCCTCCATGAATTTGTCCGATTAATTTGCCTGCCCTGACTTAATCCCAGCCAGTGCACTGAAAGGCATATACTGTACATGCACACCACTGTAGCATTTGTCCACTACAACCAGTGCAAAGTTGCACTGCAGCAAAATTGTTCCTAAATAATTAGAAGAAGCAAAAGTGCATTACTTCCTAGAATTCAGTCTCTTATGAAATAGAAAATTACAGTGCCTCAGAACCCATTTCTGTTTCTGTTTGTTTCCCTGTGGTCTAAATGCCTCTAAAGAGATGAAATCCAGCTCCCTGCATAATCTAATTGAAAAATATCCTCTTGCAGAAGTTATTTTCATGTTGTGATCAGGTCTACCAATCACAAAAAAGTTCCTTTATCTTGTTCAGTGCCAGATTTACGTATAAGCTAAACAAGCTATAGTTTAGGGGCCCAGTCTCTTGGGGGGGCCCCAAAAAAATTTAAAGGAAAAAAACCTGGATGTACATTTCCAAAATATAAGATAAAAAAGAAATAAAATAAAATCTACATACAGCAACAGTGTTTTGTGTTGTGTAGGCTCCTATTTGTTATGTGCAAATGGCTTTAGATACCTGTTAGGTTCATAAATAGGGACGCGGGTATAGGACTTGCCGATCAGAGGGTCGGTGGTTCAAATCCCCGCAACGGGGTGAGTTCCCATGGGTCTGTCCCAGCTCCTGCCAACCTAGCAGTTCAAAAGCACGCCAAGTGCAAGTAGATAAATAGGTACTGCTCCGGTGGGAAGGTAAACAGTGTTTCTGTGTGCTGCTCTGGTTCGCCAGAAGCGTCTTAGTCATGCTGGCCACATGACCTGGAAAAACTGTCTGCGGACAAACACTGGCTCCCTCGGCCAGTAAAGCGAGATGAGCACCGCAACCCCAGAGTTGTTTGCGACTGGACCTAATGGTCAGGGGTCCCTTTATGAACCTTTAGGTTCATAAATACCATATTTCAGATACTCAACACAAAAAACAGCGACAATTTGTTGTTGACAAAGGACAGCTGGACATATAAAGGGCCCCAGTACCTTCAGTAGCTTAGGGCCTCATCAAACCTAAATCTGGTCCTGATCTCGTTATTTTATTACCAAAACCAGCTTGCAACTGTAACTGCTTGGACTGTAGCAGGAGATCTAATTTGTTTCTATCTCTCTGCTTCTAGCCAAGATTATGAATCTTTCTAATAAGGTGAACAACCAGAAGTTGTTCAATAAGGGAGTGAAGATAACTGATCCTCTCATTAGTTTTCCCCAAACACTTGGAAGTAAATGGGAGCAGATGTGTGAAGAAGCACACTGAACAAGCAAGCCAAGTCCACGACTGCAGTCCTGTATTGCAATATCAGCTTTTGGCAGGGTTGCAGGGAGAACTAGGCAAAGCAAGGCATTGCATCCTGTACACAGATGGCATTGGCTATGGCAGCCCATGAATGCCCTAGGGTTCAGGAGGATTATTTTGGAAGGCCAGCATAAAGGTGATAAAATAATAGTAAGATTGGGGCACTGCAAAGCACTGACACCAATGTTATTATTTTGATACTTGCTAAAAATGAATATATTATCACAGGCCTTTGCTGATTACTAATATTAGCTCATTGTATCCATTGATTTTATTCCTGCCTTGACTTTTTGGCTGCGATTTTACTACATCGTTAACACATTTCATTCTTTGTATGTCACCTTTGTAATTCATAAAAAGGAGGCGGTATAGAAATATTTGAAATCAATGAATAGCCAACCAGCTGTGGGGTGGCCATAGGAAAGTCCTTCCCCAGGAGTGCTTGAGAAATTTTATCATTCTGAATTCTCATATTCTCAAACTAACTTTAGCCACACCTTCTCAACTGACAGGTGGATTAGAACTGAGGCTGGGGGTTGGAAGCTTGCCCCTCATCTCAGGAGAATTATTTAAGCAAGATTAGCAATGCATCTTCTCTCGTAAATTACACATCCTATACATTTGCTTTGTAGGCAGTTGTTCCTCTTAATAGACACCCCAACAATTCTGAGCACAGCCATTCATTTGGATGGCAAATGCACCAATGGCAGAATTCTATGAATATATATTCACAAATAAGCCTCAATGAATACTCCCAGATAAGTGTGTATAGGCTCACGGTGTAATCCTATGTATGTCTGCTCAGAAGTAAAATCTATTGAATTCAGTGGGGATTACTCTCAGGTAAACTTGGTGAGGATTGCAGCCTAAAACACCCAGAGATGGACATGTTCTTTCTGAGATGATGAGAGCATTTAGAGCACATTAAGTAATGCTGCAATCTTATACACAATAACATGAGAGTAAGCTTCATTGAACACAGTGGGACTTGCTTTCAAGCAATCATGAAGAGGACTGCACTGCAAGCATAGTAGCAGCAAAACACCTGAAATATTCCTCTTTCAGGGCTATTATCTGCCTTCTTCCAAGTGGGAAATATTAGGGTTCAAGACACCAGGAAAATAAAGCTTTCCTTTAAAATTAAAAGACTGCATTTCAATATCTATCAAGTGCCAACAGTAATGTGAGATTAGACAGACTGGATTAATATATGACACCAGTTTTAAAGACAGTCTAATTCTGAAAACACTCAGAGCCAGTGTGGTGTAGTGGTTAAGAGCGATGAACTCGTAATCTGGTTAACCGGGTTCGCGTCTCCGCTCCTCCACATGCAGCTGCTGGGTTACCTTGGGCCAGTCACACTTCTCTGAAGTCTCTCAGCCTCACTCACCTCACAGAGTGTTTTTTGTGGGGGAGGAAGGAAAAGGAGATTGTGAGCCACTTTGAGACTCCTTAGGGTAGTGATAAAGCAGGATATCAAATCCAAATCCATCACAATAAATTCAGAATGTATCTTCCTCGCCTTTGCTTCTACTTAAGAGAAACAACCATTTCTTGGCTTCCTAAACTCCAGCTACAGCCGTTCGGCTCTGAAGAGTCTATGACTCAGCAAAGAGGTCTGCATTTATTATTTCAGATGGAATTTACCAACATGTTAGCACAGTACAGGCAAGCTTTGCTGCCACTATCCATTGCTAAACTGTCTGTCTGGGACAGCCTTGCTAGTCTCTTCCCCCATCTATGTTACTGTATGAAAACTGGGGAAGATGGTATTTATTCAGCAAATATCAGGTAAAAACAGCTCAAAATAAAGACCAATTGAGGGAATAATATATCAGCATAACCTGCTGTGGATTTGGAGATAAAGGAAATGAAGAGCCAATTCAGGGGGAAGGGGGGATTTAAAGAATGTGTGCTAATTTGCTAACTGGCCAAAATCAACTAGAGAGAGATGGTGGTCCATTCCACCCTAAAATCAGGTCTGTATGTAATGCTAAATCATCAGTTATCATCACAAGGATGAGGTGCCACAGGACTTATATGATCCCTGCTCCTCCTATGGTGAAGTCACAAGGAGATGTTTTGAAGCTTTCACTTGTGTTTTAGCTTAACCACAGCTTACGTTCTTACATTGTCTGAAACTCAAAAACTGGAGTTAATTTTAACTACGGATGGACAAATCACTCTATTTCACATTTGTTCCTTTGTAAGTCAGTTTTGTCCTGCTGCCACATTAATCTGAAATTGAGGGGGGTCTGCACAAAAATTCTTACTTATTTAAGACATTTGCATACCACTGAATCATTAGCATTTCCAAGCAGTGTACATAAAAATAAACTGCACAGAGAATAAAACAAAAAGTTATCATAATATGCTATTTTATCACTTATTACCACAAGATATGAATTTAAATATGCATTTCATCTCAGTGTTCATCTTGATTTATTTTTATTTTTTTAAAACATACATAATCTAACACATGTGGATGTGTTTTTGAGCAGAGAGCAGCAAATTTTGGAGAAGTGTGAAATCAAGTAGGAGGCAAATTTTCACACAAGGGGACTTCCTCTCCTCTGCCAGCATCTCCTCAAATTCTGCTCCAGAAGGTCCTCCCATCTGCAGCAGATTTCAAGGGTGCCCAGGGGGCTGCAATGAAATGGAGATGAGGAGGAAGCTCTGTTGTGCAAGTGGAAGTCTGTTGTGCAAGCAAAACTGCAGCACTGGTCATGGCCCTTTGCAAGTAAAAGAACAGAAGGATGAAAACTTTTGATAAGAGCAGCATGATGCTGTCATCCTCTGGAGCACTATTAAAATGGAAAGAGAAGTGACAGAAGGAACATTCTTTCCCTGTAGGTGGAAAAGCAGACTTGTGTCTAGCATGTCCTTCAAATCCTAGCTGCCCTGAAACTATTTCCAGTTACTGTGTAACTTCTTGACAAGGATGAAAACTCATGAGGCAAAGGGTTTCTCTTCTTGTTTACTCTGGACTACATACATGTAACTAAAAATTCAGCCCCAAACACAACCTGTTTCAACACAATTCAACAGAAATGGTGTTAAAAGCAAGTCCATCAGGCCCAAAAAATGAAACTGAGGTCACACCCACACCAGACATTTAAAGTGCTCCTTTGTCACTTTAACACACAAACATCACACAGTCCCCAAGCAGGACAACACTTGAAATGGACAACATCATCCATCCCTTGCCACTTCCCCACTGGATACTTTCCACCTAAACCAGGTATCTTCAACCTTTTCAGATCCAGGACCAACTTTTAATCCAAACATGCATTTGGGGACCCATTTCTTAACCCTTTGCCATATATTTGCATGGTGGTAGTGCTCTACCTTTGATCACCAGCTGAAGAACAGTGACCCAGACATAATTGAAGTAGTATGAGTACAGACCGCAGGGAGAAGCTCCCACATTACTATGGCAATATATGAACTTGGCCAAAACCATAACTGCTTATAGTCCTGTTATGACACCTGTTATGATGCCTTCCTTCCACTTGAGAAACTCATGTGACCCTTTTGCATTCTGTGTAGTACTGCATATAAAATGCTACATTCCAGTGTCACACTACCAAAGTTAATTATTTCTTGGTTGAACGTTCAGGTGCATTCCCTCTTTCTTTCTTTCTTTCTTTCTTTCTTTCTTTCTTTCTTTCTGAATTCTACAAACAGGAAGTTGCTCTAATACTGAGGCAGATGACTTTTTCATGTAGCTCAGTACTGTACTGTCTACACTGATGGGCGGAGGTACTCTGGAATTTCAGACAGTGCATATTCCCAGGTCTACCCAGAGATGTTAGGAATTGAACTTGAGACCTTTTGCAGGTAAAACATGTCTTCTGCCACTGAACTATGACCCTTCCTAATACAAAAGCAAGCCATTGTTATACCATCAGCTCATCAAGCCATAGCCCTCATTTTATGATCGCATAAAAGTTGTCAAATGTGGCTCTGTAGAAGTCTAATTTTGGCAACATTTGAAAATCTTGCAGGTTTGTTACAGCAGAAGCCATAATTAAATTGGTGGTTGTCTTAATATGCCACAAGATTCTTGGCCATTCTTGATGTACAAGACATACACATGGCTATCCCTCTGTGGGTAACTGCCATTTTGAATGTCTTTAATAGTGAGGTAGGAACACCACCACAAACGTAAACTTCAATAAAACTCAGAGGCAGGGGGAATAAGACACCTGCAGCTCTCTTGCATGTGCAATCTGATTTAAGGATTTCTTCACATCTCCTCTTTCCCTGAGGCTGCCTGTCTCTCCCACTGCAAAGCATTAGCATTTCTCAAAATCAGCAGTCGTCTTTACAATGACCCATGTCAGCGAGGACGAGCAGAGATGAAAGGTGTATGCTGCAGGGCATGAAAGGCAGGCCCAGGGCAGGGAAGAAAGTCCTTTGACTCTATATGGAACAGAACAAACAGAACAGCTACTAGCCAGAGGCTTCTGAACATGATAGACTTCAGTGACGCTGGAGCGCAGCCATCTACATCCTGTTGTGGAGGACAGATGCAGTTTTCTGTTGCTTCTGGTTGCATGAGAATGGCATGTATGTGTGTGCTTTTCTCCTTCAGTATACCTGAAGAGCATCTCTACACCCATCATTCTTCCTGGACACTGAGGTCCAGACCGAGGGTTACAGGGTGAGGTTACAGGGAACCAGGCAGAGGGCCTTCTTGGTAGTGGTGCCTGCCCTGTGGAACGCCCTCCCATCAGATGTCAAGGAAATAAACAACTATCTGACTTTTAGAAGACGTCTGAAGGCAGTCCTGTTTAGGGAAGTATTTAATGATGGATGTTTTAGCGTGTTTCTAATATTCTGTTGGGAGCTGCCCAGAGTGGCTGGGGAAACCCAGTCAGATGGGTGGGGTATAAATAATAAATTTATTATCATCATTATTATTATTCTGATGCATTACTGTTATCTGAGCAGGTAGGACTACTGTTTTTAGAGGAGCACAGGAAGCTTCCTTATACCAAGTTAGGCAAATTGGTCCATTTAGCTCAGTACCAAGGACAGTTACTGGTGGAACCTCTCCAGGGTTTCAGGCAACAGCATTTTACAGCCCTACCTGGAGACACCAGAGACTGAACCTGGGACCTTTCATGCAAGGTATGTGCTCTACAAATGAGCAATGGTCCTTTCCTGATACTTCTTGTCTTTTAATAACATCCTTCATCCTGCTAATTAGAAGTGCTTGCAACGGGGTTAAGGGAAAATAAGACTCAGTTCTCTTACAGAATTGTTGTATATTTGGGGGATAACGTATGTGTAACACTTTCAGCGTTCGCATACAAAGCCAAGTGTAAGTGTTACTATTGTCTCAGCTCACTAAACTGCAAAAGGATTCCCTTATTTTAGGTAGCACAGCTTCAAAGTGCAAGGTATCTCTCTCTCTATTTCTCTCTCTCTCTGAATTCTGATACGCAGCCCTAATTTATCTTTTAATATGCTCCTAACAAGCTCGTGTGTATATTTTTTGGGGTGGGATGATCTCAAATGCAATATTTCTGCCGCAGTATCGTCTCTCATCAGTTAAACCTTTCAGTTAACGCCACAATCCAGCACTGCTGTGCATTGCAATCCAATGCATGCTTATTATATGAGTTCAGTGGCACTTGCTCTCGAGTAAGTGTGGGTATGATTTTAGCTTTAAGTTTTCTTTAATCAGTGGGCTTAAGCACTCTTAACACTCCGTCATGGAATGAATCGGTTGTAAGAGAACATACGCATAGTTAAAGCAATATCATTTGTCATAGCTGCATACATGAGATGCATTCAAAAGTGTTTAGATGGCTACACCTCATATTTGTGAATAGATTCAAAGAAGAACAACACTTAATAAGAGCCTTACTGGATCAGACCAAAGGCCTATCCAAGCAAAATGCATAGTTTTAGCTACGCACAGGGTGAAGAAGGGCTTCCTTTTGCCCATCCTTAATCTTCCAGCATTCAGTTTCATTAGATGGCCCTAGGTTCCAATATTATGAGACAGGGAGAAAAATGTTGCCCTATCAACTTTCTTCACACTCCGCCTAATTTTACACAGATCTATTAGATCTCCCTTACTTGCATTTTCTCTAAGTTCGAAAAGCCCCCGGAATCATAACCTTTCCTCATAGGGGAATTACTCCATGATCATTGCGGTTAACCTTTTTTGCTCTTCAGCCCCCATATATTCTTCTTGAGATACAGCAATCTGAACTAGGTTGCAGGTTAATCCCCATAGGGGCATATTCCTGCAATGCAGAAGTGGACTAGAAGACCATCAGTACCCCGTCCAGCTCTCCAATTCTATGATTCTATAACAAAATGGTAGGGTTGCCAAAGTCCGGGATTTCCTGGACATGTCCTCTTTGGGGGGGGGAGTAGCACACCCATCTGGGCGGATTTTTTTGCATTTTTCATAGATTGACTGGGTTTTGAAATTTTATTTTTATTTTTCTTTGTGGGGCATGCACATGCTCAGAAGGCGCTGTGCCCCAGAACACAAAACACTGCATCAGGTGGCCTTCCCGGGGCTGCGCTAGGCCCTGCACTGCTCCTGGTGGCTGGCAGGCTGGGTGCGGCCTTCATGGAGCTGAGCAGGGCCTCCTGCTTTTTTTGGCGGTCGCCAGACCTGGCATGACATTCCCATGGCTGGGCAGCATCTCCTGAGCAGAAGACAGCAAAGGTAAGAGAGGAGAGGGAAGGAGGGGGCCAGCAGGCAGGCGAGGAAGGGGTTTTTGCTCTTCAGAATATGGCAACTCTGCAATATTGGCACTTCTGTTTTCAATCCATTTCATGGCTATATTCAATTTACTCATTCTTCCCACCCTTCCCCACCTAGTACCATTTAAGAATTGCATTCTTTTCTTTAAATCTGAGACTGGGAACAAAAGCTCGCAAAACAAATAGAGACCATTTTGCCTTTGCAGTAGCAGGAAAAATAACATCACTGAATATTTAAAGCCTTCTCCATCTGAATGGCTGTGGTTGCTAGGAAACATAACCATGTATGCGGAAGTATCCTGCTCCTGCGTGTGGCATGGTGCTTTTCAATGAGGATGCCTTTGCATATATTTTATAGAATGGGCTGGATGGCAACTGTTCGGCTGTGTACATGCAGGAGTTTAAATTGCACAAGACACAAGATTGCACCAGGAAAACCTGAGATAAGGAACACTGTGCTTGGCAAAAGAGTCCCTCGGGTACTGTCCTATAACTATCTAATAACAGCAATAAACATTGTGACTTTTTTCTTTTTCAAACATTAGTCTGCACCATACCTAGAACTTTGGCCGCTAATAACATGACATATTTTATTTTATATAAAAAGTAGCGATTAAGGCTGCAGTTTTATACTCACCTGTGCAAGGATATGGCAAGTCCCCAACCGCTTGTCCAAGCACAAACAATACCTTTACCCAGAGAATATCAGCTCATTCCCTGGGATGCCCAAAGTGTAAAGTGGGGAATGTTTTTCTGACCGAGGTCCATATTTCCACCTGGGCAAGACTGCAGGGACCACGTACCAGTGATGTGCAGGGCCAGAGACAAGAGTGGGCAGAACAAGAAATACAAATGCTATCTTTGTACAGTACTTTCTGCATGCACACACCCTTTCTATCCTCCATCCAGGCAACCAAAGGAGTCACAATCAGAGTTCAAAGACACATTCCAGCCAGGAAAAAACAAACTTGTCACTGTTTTTTGTGTTGAATATATGCTATATGGTAATTTATGGACCTAATAGGTATCTAAAGCCATGTGCACATCACACATAGGAGCCTACACAACACAAAAAACAGTTGCTGTATGTAGGTTTTATTTTATTTGTTTTTTATCTTATATTTTGGAAATGTACATCCAGGTTTGTCTCCTTTAAATTTTTTTGGAGGGCCCCCAAGAGAGTGGGGCCCTAAGCTATAGCTTGTTTAGCTTATACGTAAATCCAGCACTAGCTCAAGCCACATCATTCAGTACAACACAGCTCTGACCCTTTTAAGCTCCCAGTAACCCCCTCTTAGAGGGACGCGGGTGGCGCTGTGGTCTAAACCACTGAGCCTCTTGGGCTTGCCAATCAGAAGGTCGGCCATTCGAGTCCCTGTGATGGGGTGAGCTTCCGTTGCTCAGTCCCAGCTCCTGCAAACCTAGGAGTTCAAAAGCACACCAGTGCAAGTAGATAAATAGGTACCATTCTGGCAGGAAGTTAAAGAGTGTTTCTGTGCGTTGCTCTGGTTTCGGTGTTCCATTGCACCAGAAGAGGCTTAGTCATGCTGGCCACATGACCTGGAAGAACTGTCTGCGTACAAACGCCGACTCCCTTGGCCTGTAAAGCGAGATGAGCGCCACAATCCCAGGATCATCTGCGACTGGACTTAACTGTCAGGGGTCCTTTACCTTTACCTTTTTAACTCCCTCTTATTATAACTTCAAGTTGGTGGGTGGTGTCCAAAAAAGCACAAAGGGCAGTTTCAGTCTTTTCAAATGTTTTCTGTAGGTAACCCAAACCCAGCAAACATCCCTAGCACATGTTCTTGAGCATACAGTAGTGTATGAGCAAACATCCAAGGTGTCCCATAAAGGATGCAGGCAGTGTCCGGACCTCGTACGTGTTTGCATCCCACACTGGGAGTGCAGAATGGGTGCTGGTATGTATGGCATCCCCATAGCCACCCATTGTCAGCTGTCTTGTAGAAACCTGAGCCACTGTCAGTAGATGATTAAAAAGAGTTATTTCGCGACTGAAATTCATTCCCAGAGATAGGGCTGCTTTCCCCCCCAGGTGTAGTTAATTGCCAAAAAAATAACAAGATTCTGTCTGGGAACAGTAACTTATCGCAGAATGGCTCCAATTAGCTGATAACATCCAAGGTCATGATAACAAAGAAGACCTGAAAAAGCCCATGGACCTGTGGAAAGTTTCCTGAGAGCAAACTTATCCAAAATGTGATGAGCCCTTTTCTTCTAGGTATACTGTATTTTTTGCTCTATAAGACTCACTTTTTTCCTCCTAAAAAGTAAGGGGAAATGTGTGTGCATCTTATGGAGTGAATGCAGGCTGCACAGCTATCCCAGAAGCCAGAACAGTAAGAGGGATTGCTGCTTTCACTGCATAGCGATTCCTCTTGCTGTTCTGGCTTCCTCCTCCAAAAACTAGGTGCGTCTTGTGGTCTGGTGTATCTTATAGAGCGAAAAATACAGTAATTGGTTGGTTGCTCCTGCTGGGGACGAGGAAGGGTGTAAGGCAGTATTTTTGAAGCAGTGGGCCAGGACTCACCTGGGCACTTTCAGGTGGCCTGTGGTGCCTCTTCACCTCTCTGCCCTGCTGCCGGCATATGCCCATAACCTTTTGGTCAGACCAATGCTAGCACCAGCAACTCTTTGCATGCTGAATGAAAGTGGCCAGGTGACAGATGTTCAAGGGGAAAGGGAGAGGAAGGAAAGTCTTCCTCCACTGCGGGAAAAGGACCAGAGGAAGTGTTGAAGGAGATGAAAAAGTGAGAGAAAATGTTAATGTTTATAACTAACAAGGTGGGAATAGGATAAGGTTCAAGTTGAGTGTGAAAGGAGAATGGGAAATGAATGTACAGGGGAGGACTAAAAATGCTTTTGAGGGGTACATGGCAGCAGGAAGGAAGACTAGAGAAGAAAAAGTCTTCTCCATTTAAAGCTTCTGGATCAGAAAATTCTGCTGAAAATGGGGAGGCTGTCAAAACACCTTTTTATTTAGCTCAGGGAAACCTGAGCAGTGGAACTTCTTGCCATGAGGAAAATGCTGCAGTCAAAAAATGGAACAACTTCAAAAGATGGATTAGATTTCAGTTGAAAATGATGTATGTAATTGTCAGCTAATTGTGTCAAACTTGATCTCCATCCACCAGCATTTTGTGAGTGCTGGGCCTCAGTAGTTTTCAGCTGCATCAATTGGGCCTGCAGGTAGGAACTTTGAAACGATTGGTTTTCGGTATAGTGCTGCTAGCTACAAATATAACAATGGATAACAATGTATGCGAAAGACACTTAGACACATGAGTCAAAAATACTTCCCCCATCCCTAAGAACCCTTCTTCACTTGACCAGCGGGGGGAAGCCCTGAAAGGCTCACTAGCTGATACCTTTGTAAAACTCTTTCACTAAATTAGCTTAATTTACTAAGCAGTAAAGGGGGACGCAGGTGGCGCTGTGGGTTAAAGCCTCAGCGCCTAGGACTTGCCGATCGAAAGGTCGGCAGTTCGAATCCCTGCGGCGGGGTGCGCTCCTGCTGCTCGGTCCCAGTGCCCGCCAACCTAGCAGTTCGAAAGCACCTCCGGGTGCAAGTAGATAAATAGGGACCGCTTACCAGCGGGAAGGTAAACGGCATTTCCGTGTGCGGCTCTGGCTCACCAGAGCAGCGATGTCACGCTGGCCACGTGACCCGGAAGTGTCTCCGGACAGCGCTGGCCCCTGGCCTCTTAAGTGAGATGGGCGCACAACCCCAGAGTCTGTCAAGACTGGCCCGTACGGGCAGGGGTACCTTTACCTTTACCTTTACTAAGCAGTAAAAACTGTATTTGTGTGGGTTAATTACCACTGGGCTCCTCCAGACATCCTTTTTTTAATTGAGCATGCATGATGATTTGTGCACATGAAGCTATTGGAGCAGTCATATGCAATCTTGCTTTCAGTAGTTCATTGCACCTGCAAACGTTTTGAAGTGGTCACACTGCTTCATTTCTAATCAATGCAAGTCCTGTAACGTTTTGCTGAAATCCAATAAAGTTTTGTACCACAAATCTTCTGGTTTCTTTTTGTCCTGCTTTTGTTGCACCACAGCTCCTCCAGACAGCAATAATGGCCCCATTCACACCATATATTTAAAGCACTAGGATGCCACGTCAAACAGCCATGGTTTTCCCCAAAGAATTCCGGAAGCTGTAGTTTGTTACGGGTACCAGGACTTAGAGCTACAATTCCCAGAGCTCCCTCGGAAGAGGGATTGGTTGTTTAAACCACTCTGGGAATTGGAGCTCTTTGCTGGAAGTCTTCATATATGGGGTGATGGGGTGTTTCAAAGACTAATCCTAGCCCCTTTTGCACAGCAGGTCCAGCTGTACATCAAACAAGAATCCTGAGACAGGTTTATAGAACTATGTATAATTCACCGGTACCCTGGCAAAATAGTGTTGATTTAAGAATTCCACTGATCACTCTCCAGGGAGTTTGAATCACCACTCTCAGAATATCTGAATGGAAATGATAATGCCGCTGAAACTCTTAAGGTTTGCAGTATCAGATACAGTGCACCAGAACTGAATCGCTCTCTGAAAGTTTTGAGTTTTCTTTGCCTAGTGCAGATAATCACATGGGTCACAGTTCATAGGGCCACTTTCTATATTATCAGGTTGTGCGGTTGTGGCCGAAAAGCTGAATGAATATTAGCACTGAAGGCTACCATTTTGATTCGGGTCGCTAATCACTATGCCAGGAAACTACACATTACTGGCATGGTTTCCCTGGCACGGTTACTATCAGAACAAATCACTTGGGCAGCCCTTTGCACAGACATAAGTACATAAGAAGAAGGGGCTGGTGCCACAGCTCTGCACTCCCAATAGCGGTGTCACTGCCCCACACCCTGATGCTGTGTGGGCAAGGTCAGTGCTGCGTGGGTAGAAGCAGCTGAAAAGAAAGAAGAGGAGTCCAGTGATATATATATATATATATATATGGTTGTATGCCCTGGGTTCTCAATTTGATCTTTTTACAATGGCTTTGTATTCTTTGTGGTATTTTATGCATTGTGACTTGCTGTATTTTCTGATTATAGTTTAATATGCCAGGTTTTTTTACTGATGATAGTTTGGTAATTCTTTATTTTAATTAATGGGTGTGGACTGTTTGATTATTATTTGCTGATGTTTAATTTTGTTGTTTACTATAGGGCTGACATACGTCCTGACATTACCGGGATTTCAAAGGCAGAAGTGACGTCCGGGGGTGGCCCCCTGTCCTGGAACTTAGGCAAGTCAAAAAGCTCAACAACTTAACAACTTTTTGAAATATGGCAACCCTAGTTTACTATTGCATTTTTGTGGATTGTCCAGTGTTGCTTTTTTGATATAGGTTGTCTATTTTAAAGTTATTGTAACTTTTTTGTATCAGATCAGATGGTTATTATTAATGGGTGGGGTATTCTTCTTCTTCTTCTTCAGTGGTGTGTAAGTCCACACAGCCCTGACTTTGCTGGTTCCCTGCCCCATCCTGTCCATGTAATCAGCAGTGACACAATGTCAGGACGTCTGATCCAAGGGGCTGCCCCATTATGCTAACTGTTTCAGAACAGCCCTGCTGGATCAGACTAGATGACTGTCTAGTCCAGAATCCTCTTTACTACAGTGGCCAATTAGTTACCTGTGGAAAGCTCATCAAGCCTGCTCAACATTTCATCTTGGGTGCTTATGCAATTTGATTTCCAGGAGGCAGCCACATGCCAGGATAATATATGAACTGAACCTTATTGAAACAGTAATCAAAGAGGAAATGCTCTGAGTCAGTGTTGCACGGAGGCTGTGTACATGCAGTGTAAGGTGATTTCGCGATGGCAACTGCAAATGGATAAAAAACAAAGGCCTCCATGCTCAATGTTACAGTTGATCCCTGGGGGAGCCATTTGCACTCAGCTTGTCAGGCAAAAACTCATTCAGAGTACTCAGTGGCTGGACTCACTTGGGATTTATGTCCATTTCTCAGTTGTTTCCAACACTTTTAGTTCTCCCTGAAGAGTGCTTTGCATTTCAGGGTGGAAGAAACGTGGATGTTTGAATGTGATGAGATGTTCAGAAATTGGTCCAAACTATGTTTCCATTTCAAGGGAGTCTTTGGAAATTTGAGGGCTGGATTTGATAATATCTTTATTTTTTTAAAGGAATGCTCAGAATTAAATTAGGCAGCCATAGAAATCCTAAATGCACATCAAAAGACTAAAAGAGCATCAGGGCTGCAAATCAGTCCAGTGCTATCCACCTAAACCCTATGTGAAATCAATTAAGTTTAAACATTCAAAACGGTACTGGGTTATGGTCTACGGAGTGCAATCCATCAGCAGTAGTGCTGTGTAAGCCCCAGCCAATGGACTGGGTTCAAACCAGTGTGCATTCTGTAGACATGAACTAAGACCACGGAAAAGAAATTGGTGCACTGCACTTTAATTTTCATAGATTGCACTGCAGAAGCAGAGCTTTATTTGTAATTCAAAAATTGGTTAATTATGGCATTGGGCTGGATCCAGACTAAAAAAGCTGAACCGAGTGAAATCAGTGGGACTCAAGTGAAGTCAAGACTGGCAGTAGGAACTATTCAGAAGTAGGTCCTATTGAATTAAGTGGGGCTTAGTTCCAGGTAAGTGAGGATAGGCTTGCCGCCCAAGCAGTCCACTGTAACCGGCAATTAATAATCTGAAAAATTGTGTCAAAGTTAGCTGAAACCCGCATTTAACAAATTAGAAAGACAGCCAATAGGCCTTGAGCTTATTACTGTTGCTTTTACCCAGAGCTAAACAGAATGGTGCTGAGGAAAATTTGAATGTGGCAATGTGATCTGCCTCTTCCTTACTTTCAGCAGGCTACAGTTGTGACCTCAGTGCTGCCCATTTCAACCCACTTCTGAAAGGACTATTGTGGACCATGGGTTGGGTGAAGTTAATTGGACTTACAATAGGTGCCATTGTCAATGGGACAAATTTGCTATGACATTGGTGGCCATTAATTTCAATAGGATGTATGTACAACTAACAACACAATCCTATACATATTGGGAAATAAATGTTCTTCAAAGTGATGCTGCACACCACTGTTGGCTATAACTCTCTACCACTACAAGTTCAATAAACCCTAGATAATCGTAATAAAACAAGAAATGAGATTCTTTTAATGTGCTCTCAGCGTCTCATAAGTTCTGTGCTAATGAAAAAGCATGAGATACTTTGCATATTAATAAAAGTAGTAGGCTAGTGAATTGCTCATTTAATGAGTTCATTTTTTAAAAGAAAAGGTTGAGACTATTTTATAAGTGATAAAAATAAATAAATGAACAGAGTAGTAATCTGTCTGGTTTTACAAGAACCAAATTATATAGGGTTTTGCATATAACCATATTTAGCCTCTTAATATTGATCTTTTATTTTTGTAACAGCGTTACACAGAAGAGGACTGCCATAATGGCCCAGACATATGAACCACTTTGCTCTGATGGCCTTCGTTGTCCTTGGAAGCCACTGTAGCCTGAACAAAGCTCTGCAGGCCCTATCTAAAATGAAAATAAGGGAGGAGGAAAAATAGATTTCTCTTGGGGAGAATGGGCAGGCTCCATGCACAAATAGTTCCAGTTTAGCTCAGCTGCAACAGCACTAGTCAGTGGTGTCATCAGAGTAGGACCTTGGAGCAGAAGATGCAGGGCAGAATCAGAAAAAGGTCCCTAAATGTAACAGATCTAACTTAGCATACTTTTTAAGTAAGTAAACTAATACACATCACATAGGAACATGGAAATCTGTCTTATATTGAATCAGACCGCTGGTCCATGTAGTTCAGTATTGTCTACACTGGCTGGCAACAGCTCTCCAGGGTTTCAGACACGACCTATGGATTGAGCCTGGGACCTTCTGCATACCATGCAAATTGCTCTGCCACTGAGCTACAGCTCTTCCCATCTAAAGAAGGTATGCCTGGAAACCCATTAAGTCTAGTATCTTAAGCTTTCCTATCTGCACCAAAGGTCGTGGTCGTTATTTGTTCGCTCTCAGATTTAGTACCTAACCAAACGCCAAACCCACTAATTGGAAATAATTCCTTTTGGGTCTATTGGTCTGACTTCCAAGTATACCAGTCACCTCATCAACACAACTCAGCCTGGATCAAGCAGACCTGTGCTGCAACAGAATGGGCTAAGCACCAGGGAACCTAGAAAGCTGCTTTATACAAAGTCAGACCATTGAGCTCCTTCAGTCAGAACACTGGTCCATCTACTCAGTATTGTCCACAGGGCTTGCAATGGCTTCCCAAGTTTTTAGATGGGGGTCATCCCCAGCTCTACATGAAGAGGCCAGTGATGGAACCTAGGAGCTTTCCTATGCAAAACAGGTAATCTGCCTCTGAGCGATGGCCAAGTATTAGCTGGAGAACTTCCATCCATCTCAGCTGATCTGCTGAGAGCACAGTTCCCTGCTTTATTGAGCTGGCTGTGTTCTTGGCTAAAGTAGGCTTAGATGGGAGGAAGAAGGCATGTATAGCCTCATCCATACATCATATCATTACAGCAAGAAAACACACACACACACACCTATTTCTGAAATTTAGGGTTGTCATATTTCAAAAAGTGAAAATCTGGGCATGAAAATTGAAGTTTTAAACTTTTTTAAAAAGGGAAATCACCGCAAAAAAGAACACTCATGATATGGGCTGGAATACGCTGGGTTTTCCCGGACATTATAGCCGTTTCCTGAAAATTCCACCCGGATGCCATTTTTGACAGACGAAGCCTGGCTATGTCTGGGAAATTCAAGATGTATGGCAGCTCTACTGTAATCATACGCACACTTACTTGTGAAGTAAGCCCCACTGAGCTTAACTCAGTGTGGTTTAGGCCTGAGTAAATACTAAAGAATTTCACTGTAATAGCCTGATCCTAAGCATATTTACTCAAACATAAATCCTACTGAGTTCAATGGAGCTTATTCCCTAGTAAATATGCCTAGGATCCTTAAATTTCATTTGGAACCATTCATTTAGCTCTTCCTGAAAAGAAAAAAACATTGAATACAACTTAAACAAGTCCTAGTGAAATTTAAAAGGAAGCAAAGGAGACAAAAGAGGTAATGGAACATTGAGTGGAATTTACACAGAAATACACAATGGGATGAGTCACATAAAGTCTGATCAGTATACAAAGCTTCTTAAAATGTCATTTCTCACAATTTAAAGATGAACATTGACAAAATATGTGTATTTTGTCAGCGATATCAGGAGGAGCCTCAAGGATGTAGACGTTAAAAAAAAGTAAAGGGCCCATGGATGATTAAGTTCAGTCAGAGATGGCTATGGGGTGCGGTGCTCATCTTGCTTCAGGCCAAGGGAGCCAGCGTTTGTCCACAGACAGCTTTCCGGGTCATGTGGCTAGCATGACAAAACCACTTCTGATGCAACAGAACACTGTGACAGAAGCCAGAGTGCACAGAAATGCCGTTTACCTTCCCACCACAGCGATACCTATTTATCTACTTATCTAATCTTATGTATATATCTTATACATATGTAAAATAAGATATATGGATAACCTAAGTCTCATCTATAGATGCAAATGCAGAATCTGAACTTTTGGCAATGGTTTTTGTGAGAATGGCAGAATTGGTGATTTACTTTTGATTTATTTTTATTTTTTGCAAGGAATGTCTAATGTGTTGGTGAGTTTTTAATGAGAGTTGACCAAACATACCGGTACTCAGAAAGTTGAAAAGAAAAATATTTTGGATATTTAGAAATTCAAATAAATGGGAGGGTTGTCCCCTTTGGGATATTCACACACTGTTCATTTGGGTAATCTGGGGTACTGGACAACAGAGACTCAGTAAATGGTGCTATTTTATATAATCAATGGGAGTTTGTTTTGTGCTCCAGTTCCTTTTGGAATATGCTCCAGTACCTTTTATGTTAACACACAATCTAAGCTGCAACAGTTAATCATTCACCAATCTACATATCCTGTTATTGTAATGGACCATATATGTTGCAAGGTTTCTTACAAGAGAAAACAACCCTTGTGGATTATAAATACCAAGCTAATCAGCTGTTAAAAAGTTGGTGGGCTCCACCCCACAATATAAAATTCAATCTGTTCTGGAATATGTGTGGTTTAAGAACCCATGGGAAGTTTGCTGTGCTCAATTAATGCTGTTACTGCTAAAAGACTGTTGTGTCTTTTCAGGCGTCATCTAAAGATCATTCTGGAGACTCATCTATTTGCCCCCCACCCAATACTGAAATGAAATATTATGTATTAGTATACCCAACAAGACAGAGCTTGAGAATTCCCCTGGATGGTAGCAAATATTTCTGAGGTTGCTTATACATATTGTTAATCTCCTGAAATAAAATGCTGAAATGTATATCTGTGATTAGATACACAGAAGGGATAAAATGCTTGAAAAAAATGCAAGCCTAGGTTGTTATTTAAAATTATTATCTTCATACAGCAATCCACAATGAAAGCTTTCTTCAATTCATCCGGCAGATTGAGGCCACCAAGAAAATCATCTAAAATGTTATTCACTTGCCATTTACAGCTGTACTTCTGGGTCAATATTCTTGTGGGGATGGGGGAAGTTTTAACCTATCCATGTTTACTTGGATGTAAGTCCCATGGACTTCAGTGGGGCTTTGTCCCAGGTAGGCAGTTAACAGATTGCAGCCCTAAACATTGCAGTGGCTCTGTTTCTCAAGTGCTCTTCTAACATTTCGTCTTGAGCAGTTCCTACTGTCATATGTGTTGTCCTTGGTTTCTTATGAGATGCCTGACAGTTAATTTCATATAAGTAGTGGAAACTAAACTTTGAAGCGACAGCTCCCTCTTCCAAACCTTGCCTCCCTCCACCCCGGTCCTTCACATACACAGAGAGAACTCCCTACAAACCTGTATTTAAAGCAAAGGATGACATTGCTGACAACACAGTACTTCAGGAAGGTAAAGGCCAACAGCAGCAAATCAGAATGGAATGCAGAAAGAAACTGTTCAATTTTCCCAAGGGAACCATTGATGGAGGTGAATCCCATTGTACCAAGTCCCATCTTACCAGGATTGCTCAGAGGGGGGAAAGTAACAATCCAAAAAAAGAAGGGGAAAAAATTGCACCTGCTATCTTTGTACTCCAAACTCCACCTGCATTGTTGTATGCTGACTGCAGCTAGTGAGCTTTTATGAACTGGAAGGTCCAGCCACTTAATGGGCCAAACTGACATTTATCACTGACCAGGGAAACAGGGGTGATAAAATGGGAAATTCCCTTTTAACTGCAGATTAAACCCCAGAGGGCTCTATTGTTATAGAAGAGAATTGAAGCACACAGAGCTCAGTGCAATTTGCTAGACTCTCACTCTTCACCCCCCCACCCCAAATAATAATGCTGATGCTCAATATGTGAAAGTGCAGGTGGGACCTTGTAACTAACAGCTCTACTCAGAATTTGTATCTGAAGCAACCAAATCAAAATGGGTGCAGCTCCCTACATTATGCAATAGAATATAACGCCGTGGATCTGGCAAGGCCTTTTCTTTCCCATTAAAAATATTTTTCCCCCATAAAAGAAATAACACTACCAACCTATATTTATTACCCAGGCTACAGCCATCTGATACATCACACAAATCATGGCATAGCTTAGCATAGCATGCAAAAAAACACACCGAGAACCTGGCAATGAATTAATTCCAGAATGCACAAGCAGACAGTTATATAACTGTGTGTGCAAAGACACCGATACCATTCGGGTGCAGAAAGAGGCAAAAATATGCAGAGAGACTGACCTTACAGGCAAGTTCCATCATGATGGGCACATTGCTGGTCTGCTTTACCTGAAGGAAGCACCATTCCGTGTATTGCAGTGCACTTCAGCCTAAAACCTGTAGGTTGTTCCTAGCAGGCAGGTTTAAAGCAGCATGGGGGGGTTTTTTGCGCGGGGAGGGGAGTGGGAGGGGTTGCCATTCACCTTGCATTTTGCAAGAGGTTTAGCATTTTCTAACTGAAAAAAATCAAGCAATCCAAAAGTCCGTTCTCTCCCTGCAGGTTATATATGCTCTTCTCCAAACGGCTTAGGACCAGATGTGATGCAAGCATGATTCGTCAAGTCTAGTCCAGCATTATTATTTTTGGGGGGGAGGGGGTGAAAGCAAGGGAGGGAGGGAGGGAAGAGGAGAAGGAGGAGGGGTGGAATCGACCATACAGGTTTTGTTTTTTTAAAAAAGCTGCTCACCAGGTACACACCCTGAAAGTGGAGACTCAGGCCAGCCTAACTGAGGCAAAGAGCTAGAGAGGGGTTTCACCTGCAGGTTGCAGTTGCCGGGCGATGCTCTGGATGCTCGCCTTCCTCCTGGGAAAAATGAGCTCACTGCGAACATCCAACAGCCGCCCCTCAGCCATTGCAGTGACACTGCAGCTAGCAGCCGACTCCAGGCACGTCATCGGAGGAGCTCACTTGGAGAAACGGAGGCCCTCCCATTCAGGAAGGGAAAGGGAAAGGCGCTCGATCCAGCAGCAAGGCCAGCCCTCAGCTGCAGCCGCCTAATTCGCGGCTGGCTTTTCTCAAAGCGGAAAACAAATTCCTCTCCAGCATCCTAAGCAGGGTGGGGATTGTTGCTTCCACTCTCTGCGTTGCCAAGGTTACAGAGGCTTGCCTCTCTCTCCACCTCCCCTTCCTCTCCGCTGCCAAGTAAGGGATGTAGCAGGACCCAGCCGAGACTGACATTTAAAATCCCCGTGGCTCCTCTCTCTGGCATTTGCAAGCAGCCAGAGAGACGGTCCGAGTTCCTCCTGCAGGGGTCCTCCTCAGACGTGGCCCGTCCGGGGCCAGGTATTAATCGATCACCTCTTCATCTTCATTTTGAAATTCTTCTTTCTCTGCTCTGAAAGGATGCAGAGGGGAAATTGCGCTGGGGTCTTTGCAACTGTCTTTAAAGTATCCGGGCATGGCAGATAGCAGAACTCATCATTAACCCCTTGTAGGAAGCCCAGAGCTAGAGAGAAGGTCCCAGCTCCTTTGAGTTGTATTTATGTACTGCTTGTTTGTTAACTTTCCTTTTGGTCTGTGCTTACATGTTAGGTCTAAATTATTTATTTGCAACACTGAATGGGTGGACTTTGGCCTATTTGAACGTTCTGGTACCTTTTGTAAACTGCAGGTTTGTATATCTATAAGACAAGTGGTTTTTTGTAAGGGTTTTTGGGCACAGCTCACTGGGCACAGACACCCCCAAAACCCATGTTCTTCATCTGCAACTCCCATCATCCTTGGCTAAACTGGTGTGGATGATTGGAATTGTAGTCCACCCACATTGGGGAACCAAGGTTGAAGAACACAGCCCAAAGCTAAATAACGTCTCAATGGGCTGTGACTTGTCCTACTAAGAAACAGATACAGTACTAAGTAAGGGAACTTGCAACAAAATGTTGCATCATGGAGAGCTCCTGTTCCAGATTCCAACCAAGCCCTTTTCAAGGATTCCCCATTCCATTGCCCTTCTCTTCCCCACCCCTATTTTCTCCCTCCCTTTCTGTCCCTCACTTGGCCACTGAGCATACTCAGTTTTGTTTCAGGTGGTCCCCCCCTTAAATTAACCAGCCAGCATACAACAGGAAACCTAAATGCCACATGCCACATTGAAAGAGTTCTTAGGATTTTTGAACCTACTAAGGCATATCACAATGATACAAATACAGTGGTGTTTCTGTCAAATACAGAGGTACCACAGCTAATTGCTTTAAAAAAAGAGTTTTCAAATATTCTGTAATTCTACTTTTAGTAGGCTTTGACATTTATAGTCGCTCCCTGAATTGTTTAGGGTTTTATAGCTCATTGCATCCATTAACAAAAGGCACCTTTGTGCATTGTCCATACTGTTCGATTGTGAAGTGCTCTGAAGAAGAAAGATGCATATATGCTCCTGTGTATCTGATAAATATCTTTAATATATAACCACAGCTGTGCAAGCCTCATTGGACACTTATTCTGATGGTGTTTGTTTAATTCACTGTTGCCTGGCAAAACTCTAAAGGTCCACAGATGGAGTAACAGGTGGTTGGTAGCTATCCCTTTCTGTTTATGATGAGACTCGGGGTATTTGATGCAATGCCATTAATTTATAATGCACAGGCTTAGTAGAAGCATCTACTTCTGCAAAAAAAAAAAAAAAATTGTTAGCAATTTGCCATAGATCTACTGCAAAATGATTTTACACCAGTGTGGTTTAGAACAGAAGAGGTGCTTTTTGAGAGTTGATGTAATTTAATGAAGTAGGTATGAACTGCAAAATACCAAAATCTCAGCCAGACTCATATGGGTGGCCTTTGGTATCATCTTGCAATGATGATTTGTTTTATGGGATTAATAATACAGGATTGCTTTATATTATTTGTTCCAAGGCTTCCTAAGGGCCAAATCAGACATGTGTGCCAGTTAAGCTGTTACATGGAAAAGGGGTCTACTTTTTAATCACTAAAAAGAGTGGGGGGACAGCAGCAATATAAAGCTACCCAATCTGGCTTCTATTGCATTTATATTTAATGAAATTTATATGTTAGTTAGGTTTGTTTTGTAACAAACAAACAAAACAAAAATCCCAATGTAAGTTTAATAAAATAATGTTAACTAGTCATAAGAAAATACTGATAAAATCAACAGACTTTATTTAAAAAAACAAACAAAACAGTTTTGAAAGCAAATATACAGTACATAGTAAAATTGCATGTCTGGGTAGACATTTTTTAAATCTATCTACCACCTAAAGTTGATCTCCAACTTTGCTAATATGAAAACAACCCAGTTCCTATTTTCTATATTTCTTGAGGTGGGGAATCAATCATGGTATGTTTCTCATTACCAGTAGAACTCTAACCTGTGTGACACTTAGAAGCAGTAGCATAGTGTGGGTTGCCAGCACCCAGTACAAGGCAAGTGTCCTCTAAACCAACCGCTGATAGGCTGGAAAGAAGGGGGGAAAGCTCAGTGACCTACCTGAGTGGCAGCTGTGGTGCCCAATGAGTGTCAAGCACGGCAGAAAGCAGGATGGGGGATTGGTCAGGAGCGGGCATCTTTCTAAAGCCCATGCAGAGGGCACCCTAGCAACCGGCTGTCACCCAAATCTGCTTCTCAGTCTGCCCACATGAACATTGGGAGATTTGGGGGGGGGGTGCTATTTTTTAAAAGTTATTATTACTACTTTCTTTTCTCTCTCTCTCTCTCTCTCTCTCTCTCTCTCTCTCTCTCTCTCTCTCTCTCTGAAATTTTGTGCTCCTAAGAATTTTACATGCAGTTCTGCTGGTTTATATACTTCTACTGCTCTTCTATCTTTTTTTGGAGGGTGGTATTTGTTTTAGGTTGTTTTATCATTTGAATGTGTATTATAAATGGCCTTGGGGATTTTGTAACAGTGTAAAATTAAAGCAGGAAGCATTTGATTAAATTACTTTTAGAAACACGTCAAGGAACAACACGTCATCCCTTTCAGCCCAGAAGAAAAGAAGGAGTGAAGCATTACACAGCATGAGCCACAGAGTGGAATGGTGCCTTAAACAATAAGGGTATGTTTTGTGAATCTTTCAGCCATGTGGTGAATCTGAGCATCTGCACTAAATCTGAGTATTTTGAGACCAGATAGCATAAACTTCCATTTGGTCAACATCTGACCGCATGGAGAAAGTCATGAATTAGAACACACACGCCTTCTCTCTCTCTGCTGGATCAGGCCAAATGCCCTTTTCTTCCAGCATCCTCTTCTCACAGTAGCCATGCCAATACCTACGAGAAGCCCACAAGCAGGGCATGAGTGCAACAGCACCCTCCCCGCTTGCGATTCCCAACAACTGGTACATAAACGTGTTTATGGGACGTGGGTGGTGCTGTGGTCTAAACCACTGAGCCTCATGGGCTTGCCGATCAAGGTTGGTGGTTCGAATCCCCGTGATGGGGAGAGCTCCCATTGCTCTGTCCCAGCTCCTGCCAATCTAGCAGTTCGAAAGCATGCCAGTGCAAGTAGATAAATAGGCATCGCTGAAGTGGGAAGGTAAACAGCATTTATGTGCACTCTAGTTTCCATCACTGTGTCCCGTTGTACCAAAAGTGGTTTAGTCCTGCTGGCCACATGACCCAGAAAGCTGTCTACGGACAAACGCCAGCTCCCTCGGCCTGAAAGAGAGATGAGCGCAGCGACCCCATAATCGCCTTTACTGGACTTAACCATCCAGGGGTCTTTTACCTTTACCTTTTACATATTGTGGCTAGTAGCCACTGATAGCTTTCACCTCCAAAAATTTTATCTAACCACCTTTTAAAGTGGTGTGCGGTGTGAAGAAACATTTTCTTTTGCTTGTCCTGAATCTTCCAACATTCCGTTTCCTTGGATCACTCTCGTGTTATAAGAGAGGAGGGGAAACCACCTCTCTGTCCTCTTTTTCTGCATCATGTTTAATATTAGGTGCCTATGTGTGGGAGTCGCTTCCTTTTAATGAGGTCTTCCACTGGTGAGACGTGTGTGTGTGTGTGTGTGTGTGTGTGTGTGTGTGTGTGTGTGTGAATGAAGCAACCACATGGCTTGTGCAGGCCGTTCCCACCCAACTGACACCCCATTGAATGAAAGGACTCTGACTGGGTGGAAAAGACCCACAAACCCTGGCTCCGTCCCGCATACTCGTTTGCTCCATTCACATACATGTACACACACACACACAATCCAGCAGCATAAGGCTGCTTTGCATCACATGGAAGCGACTTCCATGTTCCTGGGTTCATGTGAGAAGGGGGTCGTGCGCCTCACTTCATATGCACTATACAAACTAATCAATGTAACATAAGTTGTGGTTGAATCCAGTCTCAGTGGAGATAATTTACATCCCATTTACAACTATCTGGGCCATTGAAACAATGGATAGGAAGTTGTTGTCAGCTTGGCTAAGTAAATAGGGTAGAAGCTGAATGGTTATCTTAATAAACTACCCCACAGGTTTCCTGGCTTCTGTGACATTAGCATTATATCTGACTACACTGAGGCAGAACTGTGACTTCTTGTTGTTTTTAATTTCAAAATCTCAGTGAGGCATACGACAGGACAGATGATGCCTAAGCAGTAAAATATGTGGCTCTGATCAGTATACACACAAGAGACTGGCCAGATAACGATAGTAGGGAGCTCAATAGAACACTGTGACTTCTAATAAGTGAAAAAGTAGCTATTGCAGGTAGAACAGGCTTAGATACAGTTAATTGTATCAGTGTGATTTATGCATCTTCAAAGTGGAGGAGAAGAATGGCAGGGCTGACTTATGTTAGGAATGGAGGGGGAAAGCAGCAGCAAGAATGACATCCTACAGACATCAGATACATCCAAAGATTATTTCTATGCAGCTGCAAAAGCCTTGAGCTGCCCAATACAAAGATGCTCCCGTGGGCCCAAGCCTCTGAAAGTCTGAGCAGTGCTTAATCAATGCGGTTGACTACAAGCAAAGCTGCAATTTGTGCACTTGTTCATAGATGCTGACATGCGCTGGAGTCCTACGTTTTTTGTTTGCTGTCTTTCTTTGTTTCTTGTCTCTGGTGAGTTTTTCCTCTTACCGCGTAGGGCAGATCCACACCATATGCTTAAAGCACCTCCAGCATACAGAGCACATGACTCCCCCTAAGGAATCCTGGGAATTGTAGTTTGTTAAAGGTAATGAGAATTGTAGCTCTGTGAGGGGGAAGCTACAGTTCTGATGATTCTTTAGAGGAAGTCATGTGCTTTAAATGGCAAGTGGCAGTGTACATACTTCGGTCACCCCTACCAATTTGCTGCCTGAGGCATGATGCTCAATGTGCCTCCTGGCAGGGCCGGCACTGTGGCCATTCAATGATCAATCAAAATAACCATTAAGTAATTACTTTTGTCTTAACACCATAGGAAGTCATTGTGTTGATTTCAGCTGGTGATTTTCTTTTCTTATTACGGCTGCACTTGTTCAAAGGTGGGTCAGTATCACACGGGGTGTGGAATGAAGAAAATGTAGACCAAGTTGGTTCCCATAGAGATGCATTTGGAAGCAACTTTGCAGGCTCCCAGATCGATAGACCTTTACATTATTTATATCTGTTCAATCTACAGTTGCCAGATCTGGGGCATAGCTTTGATGTAGGCCGCTGTGGAAGGAAGGCTCACAACCCAATTAGCCTTTGACATGTATTTGACAGAATGCTTCAAGCCAAGTAGTACAATCCAGTGAGCAATATGGATGCTATCTGGACATTTAAACCAGTGTTTTTTCAAATTTCACGTTCCTAAGGCACGTCAGTAAAATAAAGAAAAAAAATTCTTTCTTCAGGAATCACCTGATAGCCCTAGAGCCTAATACCAAATATGCCAATCCATATAATTTTTTCATATATAGCGGGGGTGGGAAACGTGGCTGCCCAGATGTTGTTAGACTACAACTCCCATCATCCTGACCACTGACTATACTTGGGCTGCAGCTGATGGGTGTTTCAAAGCCTCCAAGTGTCCCTATTTTCCAGGGACAGTCCCAGATTTACAGAAGCTGTCCCAGTTTGTGATTTATAGGGAAGGGTTTTTTTAATGTTTAATGTTTTTACATATGCTGGAATCTGCCCAGAGTGGGGCAACTCAGTCAGATGGGTGGGGTATTATTATTATTATTATTATTATTATTATTATTATTATTATTATTGAATAGGACATCCTTATTGTCATCAGAGAAATGCTGGAGGATATGGTGTTGAGACCAGCAACACACCAGTTTGCCATCCCTGATTAACTGTTTTGCTCACATAGTCCCTATGCAACAGACAGTGGAATGCTAAATAGGAATCCACAAGCAAGCAAACCAGGCATCATTTCTCAGTCAAAATAAATATTATAAGAACTCCCCCCACTGCAAACTGTACCTGGCTGTCAGAAGGGTTTGATGTTCTGGTAAATGATTTGAACGTGTCCTATATTTGCACCTAACACACTCTCTGTCCAGATGATGTTTGTTTTGGGCCGGCTAGGATGCTTACATGGGACATAGTTCATCTTCCATGAAAGGTGTTCCTAACACGGGGTTGGGGGGGGGGACTGGACCTCCAGCTCCCATTAGGTTTTCCAATGTCACACAGGTACACTAGCCGGATACCTGCATGCCTGAAGGCTGAATCATACAATCCTATCCCCTCAAAAGGAAAAGATCACATGATCCAGCCCTCTGCATGTGCAGAATGTTTGTGCCAAACATTACGAATGGGATGAAGGGCAGCATGCCTTCTTGTTTCTTTGCTCGGAAGACTTGAAGCCAGATGCAGCCTTCTAAGCTACTCTCTCCAGTCACTGCGATTCTCTCTAGCCACACCCCCTCTCCATAGGTCTTGCCCTCACCAGCCCTGCTTTGCATCCTCCTTGAGTGTTTTCACCTGCCACCTGCCATTTTCCTTTCTCTGGCTGTACAGCACACTGTACAGAAATAAGTACATGTGTTGCTCCACCCATTCCGCCCCCCTTCCCTGACCCTGCTCACCACTAGCATCTTGTTCCTTGGAAAGTTGCACAGAAATGTTGCACCTCCCATGGAAAAATGACTCTGGAAAGCCAGCTCAGCAGTGCTACTCTTTCAGAGTTCACACAACAAGGTAAAGTACGTAGTTGGTTTGACCCATTGGAAACTTCCAAAATCCTTTGTAGGGCAATACTTTTACTAAGCCAAACAAAATATCACATTGTGCAAGCTTTTGAGTTGTCTAGAATTGAGGCTAGATAGTAAACACAGCAGGAGGGAAGGAAGATGGAGAATGGACAGTGATTTCCTTATTTTCTCACCCAGGTGCCAATGGTGTTGCTGGACGGCAGAGGGCAACAGAGAGCTATTATGGAAGAATGCCAGTGTGTAATCTGCTATAAAATGAATGATCAGATATGGGTCAACTTGAGCAGTTTTGCATTTGTATGTGTGAGCACAGATTCAGAAGGGTGTTTATTAAGTCCTGGGCAGACATGGACAAGACTTGATACAATAAGCAGCTAGTACATGTTCACATTTCCAGAAAGGGATCCCAGAACCTACCATATTTACTTGAATGTAATTGTGATGGGACGATGAGCTGCTTGTGCGTAAAATGCAAGTCCCTCAGAGTTTGATCAGGCTTTCAAACCTCTGCCTGTGACGGAGCCCCTCCAGCATGGCTGCGTCAATCACTAGTAGAATCCGAAAGTGGCTGCTTTCGGAAACGTTTCCAACATAAAAGCTCCTTAACGGAAACACGTCGTCTGGCCTCTCGGCGTGACAGTTTCCGTCGAGGTGTGGGTGTCCCTATAGGAGGTCCTGAGACCTCCCCACTGGTTTCGCTTGAAGCGTCTCTGAGCCATCCCTCCGACTCACTTTCCCTTGGAGTTCTTGCTCGCCCTCTACTGGTTCCCTCTTCCGCTGCTACTGCTCTCTCACCCTCAGTGAGCCTTTGCGCCTCCGGCGCTTTAGATGTCAGTTCCCTGACATCCACCTCCCCTCCAGGGCCCCCTTCACCCCCTCCCGTCTCCTCTCCTACTGGCGGTGAGGAGGTAAAACCCTTGAAAGAACCTCCCTCATCTTCCGACGTCGCGAACACTTCCTTCCACTTGTTGCTGTTCCTACTCTCTAGGTACTCTTCGTCATCAGAGTCCACTCCCTCTTCCAACTCCGACTCCGCGAACCCTTCCATTTCCTCTTCCTCATCGGTGGTGCCGAAATACTCCCTCCTAAACCTTGCTATCGGCTGAGGTTTCCTCGGGAACCTTTGATGGAACGTTTCTGTTAAAACCTCGTCATTGACTTCCTGCGCACTTACCCAGGTGTTTTCTGACTCCGGTTCCCCTTCCCACGCCACTAAATACTCCACCTGATTTCCCTTCCACCTGGAATCGAGGATTTCCGCTACATGGTTGCGGCGTTCCCTCTCTTCCAAGGCTGGTCCCCTGACGTGCTCCCCTTCACCTCCTCCCCTGTATGGTGACAGTAACGACCTGTGGAACACTGGGTGCAATTTCATGTGATTGGGTAATCGGAGTTTGAAAGCTACCGGGTTGACCTGCTGAATCACCTCAAAGGGTCCCAATCTTCTGGGCCTCAGTTTCTTACAACCCCCTTTGAACGGCAACCCTTGGGTTGACAACCACACTTGATCCCCCACCCTTATGGTTTCACCTTCCCTTCTGTTCTTGTCTGCCTGCTTCTTATATTGTGCCTTAGCCCTTTCTAAGTTGAGCTGGAGCTGCTGATGGATGGCTTCCATCTCTTCTACAAAATGTTCAGCCGCTGGGACGCTCCATCTCTCCCCTCCTTCCCCTGGAAATGCCCTGGGGTGACACCCGTAATTAGCCAAAAAGGGACTCATCCCTGTGGACACATTCTCCGCATTATTGTAGGCAAATTCTGCCAACGCCAACTTTTCGACCCAATCGTTCTCTCTGTCATTGACATAACACCTAAGATATTGTTGAAGAATGCCATTTGCCCTTTCCGCCTGCCCGTTGGTTTCAGGGTGCCTGGCAGTTGAAAAATTGACTTCCACGTGTAACAAGCTCATGAGCTTCCTCCAGAACCTGGAAGTAAATTGTTTGCCTCGATCTGAGATCACCCTCGAGGGAGCCCCGTGCAACCTAAAGATATGTTCCACAAACAACTTCGCCGTTTCTTCCGCTGTGACTGCATGTGAGCATGCTACAAAGTGGCACATCTTAGTTAACAGGTCTACTACTACCATGATGGCTGTTTTCCCCTTGGACCTTGGCAGATCCGTCATAAAATCTATTGATATCGCTTCCCAAGGCCGTTCTGGTGTGGGTAAAGGTTCTAATAACCCTGCCGGCGCCCTTCTTTCCCCTTTGGCTCGCTGACATTGGTCACACCCTCTTACATACTCCCTTACATCTTCCCTCACCTTAGGCCACCAAAATTCCCTGGTAACCAACCACATGGTCTTGTGTTGCCCAAAATGTCCCGCCGTGGGGCTATCATGCAACTGCTTGAGTACTCTCCCCCTCAATTCACCTTCGGGTATATACAGTGCCCCTTTGTAATACAATGCCCCATTTCTTTCCTCAAAACCTCCGGGGCTCTCGCCCTCCCCCCTGAGACCTCTGAGCTTATCCTGGGCATATTCATCATTTTCCGTTTCCTCCACCAGTTCTCGTTGCCCCACCATCGCCGCCCCACACACCCAGCGGTCCTCCGGGATGACATGTCTCTCTTCGATCACCCCCTCCCCTTCCCAATATTCTGGTTTGCGTGAGAGCGCGTCCGCCCTGACGTTTTCTGGGCCTGGCACATAACAAATCTCAAAGTTAAATTTGGAGAATTCCTGTGCCCATCTCACTTGTCGTTGGTTGAGCACTCGAGCTGTTCTCCAATACTCTAAATTTTTGTGGTCGGTGCACACTTGCACCTTGTGTTGTGCCCCAATTAATAAATGTCTCCACCTCCGGAATGCTTCGTGAATGGCAAGTAGTTCCCTGTCATACACCGTGTAATTCCTCTCGGACTTATTCAGCTTCCGCGAGAAGAAGGCACACGGTCTCCACTCCGACGCACTCCTCCCCGGTTGAAGAAGGAGCGCCCCTACCGCCCGGTCGGATGCATCTGTTTCCACTCTCATGGGTTTTCGTAAATCCACATGCAGAAGTTGTTCTTCCGAGGCGAAAGCCCTTTTCAGTTCTTCAAAGGCTCGATCCGCCTCTGCCGTCCAAACAAATTTCTTCTTGCTGCTGAGACAGTCGGTGATGGGCGCCGTCAAGTGGGCAAAGTTCTTGATGAACTTCCGATAAAAGTTCCCAAATCCCAAGAATCTTTGCACGTCCTTCTTGGTCTTCGGTGTCTTCCATTCCAGTACCGCTTGGACCTTGCCTGGATCCATGGCCAATCCCTTGTCTGACAAGCGGTACCCCAGGAATTCCACCTCCTTGGTATGAAACTGGCACTTCTCCAGTTTCACCCACAGCTGGTTGGCTTGCAGCCTGCCCAACACTTCTCGAACGTCCCTCACATGCTGTTCCTCATTTTCCGAATACACCAACACGTCGTCTAAAAAGGCCACACAATTCTTGTAGAGCAAAGGTCCCAGAACGTGGTTTATAAAAGCTTGAAAACACGCGGAGCCCCCTTGTAGACCGAAGGGCATAACGAGGTATTCAAAGGCTCCCAACGGGGTAAACATGGTGGTCTTCCATTCATCTCCCTTCCTTATGCGTATCAGATTGTACGCCCCCCGCAGGTCCAGTTTTGTAAAAATCTTTCCCTTCCTTACTCTGGTCAAAATGTCATCAATTCGGGGCATAGGGAAAGCCAGGGGCTCCGACACTGCATTGAGGGCCCTGAAGTCACACACCAGTCTCGGTTTGTCTGTGTTCTTTTTGTCCACAAAGAACACTGGGCTGCCCCCCACCGCTCGGGACTCTCTGATGAAACCTCGCTTCAAGTTTTTGTCAATGAACTCCCTTAGCTCCTGCATCTCCCTGTCTGACATGGCGTACAGCTTGCCTACTGGGAGTTGGGCCCCTGGGAGTAGGTTGATTTGACAGTCAAAGGGTCTATGCGGTGGCAGTTTGTCTGCTTCCCTTTCGCTGAATACGTTGCTCAGATCTGCGTATTGCGGGGGCACCTTCCCTTTGTCCATCACTTCCATCCCCGCTAGGGTGACTCTGTCTCCTCCCGAAACCTTCCCCTCCTTGCAGTGTTCTAGGCAATGCGCTGACCCAAAGGAGACCACCCTCTGATGCCAGCCCACTAGCGGATCGTGTAGCGCCAGCCAGCTCATCCCCAAAATGATGGGCGCTCCTCCCAGGATGGCCACATTAAACGCTATCTGTTCGGTGTGCCTTGCCACTCTCATTATCATCGGGACAGTCTGTTGGCTAACTTCTCCCCCCAACAGCTCTCTGCCGTCAATCGTAGTCACCTGCAAGGGGTTACTTAAAGGGATAGTCTGTATCTGGTGCTCAGCTGCAAACTCCTTACTCATGAAATTACAGGAGCTGCCTGAATCCAAAAGCGCCTTGACCTTTAGTGGGTGTCCGTTTGGCAGTTCTAGTAACACCTCTATCACTAAAGCGGGTCTGGGGGGTTCTGGCATGGGCACTTTCATTGCTCTTTGGCCTGGCTGCTGTGCCCCAACGGTGGCAGCCAGGCGTTGGCTTTTACTTGCTCCTTGCCTTCCTCTTCCTTTCCCCCAACAGCTCCTGCCATCCCTTGCCATTCCTTTCTTTGTGGGCAAACTCTGGCAAAGTGCCCTGGCTGTTGGCAGAGATAACATCTCTTGGCGCTCTTTCCCTCCTTTTTCCGCCCTTCACTGGGATTTGAAACTGCGCGCGCCCGCGCTGTTCCAACTTCCATCGGCTCTGCCGGCGGGAAAGGTGGCTCTGGAATGTCTGGAATGCGGAACTCCCTCCAACGGTCTCCTTTCCCTTCCCGCTTTTCCATAGCCCTCGCCTCCTGGCGCGCTCCTATGGCCAGCGCAGATTTGGTTAACTGGTCCATAGACTCCGCCCTGGGGCCCCGGGAAAGCTCATCTTTGACGGTTGAAGAAAGCCCCTCTTCGAAAAGCATTTGGATGGGCTCCGCCGATAGGTCCCACCCCAATTTGTGAATCAACATGGTAAATTCAGTCCAGTACTCACGGACAGATCTGCTTCCTTGCTGGCAAGCCATTAACTGCCTTCGCACCACCCCCTGCTCAATATCGCTGGAAAACATCAGGTCCATGGCACGAAAAAACTTCCTCGTGTCCTTTAAGATCTCATTATTCGCTGCCATCAGGGGTCTAACCCAATCTTTCGCCCCGGATTCGAGATGGCCAATCACATACGCCACTCACGATTCCTCATCGGGGAAGTCATCAAACTGCAAGTTTAGAGCGTATTGCATCTCTGTTCTAAAGGCATGATAGTTCCTGGGATCCCCCCCGAATTTCTGCACCAATCCTGGCACCTTTCTGGCGAGCGGGGTGGTTTTCTCCTTTCCCTTTTCTGCATCCTGAGCCCTCCTCTCCTCAAGCCTCGCCGTTTGCAGCGCCAACTGGATCTCCAACGCCCTGTACCTTTCTTCCAGGCTTGGACCTCCTCCAGCTGCTCCTGCTTCCCCGGTTCCGGCTGGATTGCTCATGATGCTTCCCCCTGCACAAGCTGGCTTTCGGAGACTTTCGGATTGCTGTGATGGGACGATGAGCTGCTTGTGCGTAAAATGCAAGTCCCTCAGAGTTTGATCAGGCTTTCAAACCTCTGCCTGTGACGGAGCCCCTCCAGCATGGCTGCGTCAATCACTAGTAGAATCCAAAAGTGGCTGCTTTCGGAAACGTTTCCAACATAAAAGCTCCTTAACGGAAACACGTCGTCTGGCCTCTCGGCGTGACAGTTTCCGTCGAGGTGTGGGTGTCCCTATAGGAGGTCCTGAGACCTCCCCACTGGTTTCGCTTGAAGCGTCTCTGAGCCATCCCTCCGACTCACTTTCCCTTGGAGTTCTTGCTCGCCCTCTACTGGTTCCCTCTTCCGCTGCTACTGCTCTCTCACCCTCAGTGAGCCTTTGCGCCTCCGGTGCTTTAGATGTCAGTTCCCTGACAGTAATGTGCTCCATTTTTGGCCAAATTATGTCATGAAAAGTAGGGTTCGCATTAGACTTGATGGCACATTTACATTCACTAGCAAATACTTCTTTGGTTTCAAGGTTTTGAAAATTGAGGTTTGCATTAGATTTGATGGTGCATTGGATTCGCGTAAATACAATATCATGTTTGTTGAAGCCTAGTAGCATGGAAATATCTAAGTACTATTGGAAACAGATAGAGTTTGGGTGTGCATATGCATACATTTTCTTTTCCTCCCATAAACCCCTCTCCCTCCAGAGTTCCCCTTCCCTGTGGTTTTTTTGTTTTTGTTTTTGCATCATCACCATCGTCATTTGACTTGTATGCCGTCTTTCCATAGTTAAAACCATGCTCAAGGCGCCTTACAGCACAAAAGAGTTTATATAATTACAAACATAACAAAAGTAGTCATAAACCATTTATTTACGGTTCGACAACCATCAGCAACTACACAACCATATCTGAACAATTTCCACATAAATCGCAAACAGATCTAAAAAGGAAGGTGTAAGAAAATTAGTATCAGCAACAGCAACAAAAAACCCCAAACAATACCCCAGCCGAAGAGTCTGTTCTGCAGCCTCAGCTTTTGCAGCTGCAGTCAGTGAGGGTCCTGCTCTTCCCAACCAGGTTGAAAAAAAGGCTTAGCAAGCCAGGAAACAGGTCTTGCAGGACTCACAGCCAAGATGGTCTCACTTGCAACAGGATCTCATAGGACTGAAAGGAGAGTTGAGGCAGATAACTGTCCGTTCCTACTTGATTGCATTTAACTAGATAATGAGTCTATAAAATCTTGGGTTTAGCTCCAATGAGTAGCTATCTTCAGCCACAGAAATCACCTTTTTATCATTAAATGTGCTTCCCGGTTCTCAAAAGCAGCCTTTTCTCTGGCTCCTATGCACCAAGTAGTGTTGTTAAATTAGCAATCACCTATTTTTAGAATGTGCTTATTTTCCAGAGATTATTACAGTCTCAGTCAATATTTAAGGAAGATAACACGGTTTGCATTTCTTGGAGCCTGGGGTTTGTGGGTCATCACAGAGATTGTGGGGATTGATCTCAAGGCTACAGTTTGCTTCTTGGTTGATATAGGCAAGATTGTTGATAATCCAAGCAAATCTTCTCTCTCTCTCTCTCTCTCTCTCTCTCTCTCTCTCTCTCTGTGTGTGTGTGTGTGCATCTATCTCACTGTGTTGGTTGAGTCATTCATAACAGCAATCAACAAAATTCTCCAGAATGCAAGTTTCTCCTTTTCAAACAACCGTATTGCAACACCCAGGTCTTCCAGTCACTGAGACCAGCTGCTTTGGATGGGGGAAATGTGGATAATCAGATATAAGGATTAGTATGTCTGGAATGCAGTCTACTTGCTGGGTCACTTAGAAGGATTTTAAAATGCAGATAAAGGTAAAGGTAAAGGGACCCCTGACCATTAGGTCCAGTCGTGACCGACTCTGGGGTTGCGGCACTCATCTTGCTTTACTAGCCGAGGGAGCCAGCGTACAGCTTCCGGGTCATATGGCCAGCATGACTAAGCCGCTTCTGGCGAACCACAGCAGCATGTAAACTAAGGCCTAAATCTGTACCACATAGTCAAAGCATGTATAACTTCTCCCAAAGAATCTTGGGAACTGTGGTATATTAAGGGTGCTTAGAATTGTGGCTCCGTGAGGGAGGAACTACAATTCCCAGGATGCTTTGGGAGAAATCATGTGCTCCCCATTGGCCTGAACCAGAGAGCACACACACAAATGAGGCACGCTCAATGGAGTCAGCCTAGAAGACACTTTATTACCACCCATTAGGGAAGTGCATTTCATTTCATGCTGATGCTGTTTTCCCCAAGAAGTAGGAACAAAGGAAGCTTGCCTTACGCTGAGTCAGGCAGTTGTGGTTGTTTGGGTTACTAGGGGTTATTCACAGCCAGTGATGGGAAGCCTGTGGGGCTTTCTAAATGTTGATGGGCTACCTATTGTTGTTGCTGCTGTTAAAAATACATTCATAAAAATAAAATAGTAATTTTTAAATATATATTGCTTTATGGGGTGATCAAAGTTGAAGTTTAACACCATCTAGAGAGCCACAGGGTGCCCATTCCTGTTCTCAGCATTATTATTAATATAATTAATAACTATTATAATTTATTTACAAATCCACACTTCACCTTAAGGTCCGGTGGCAGGTTACAGCATTAAAAAAATAGAAACAATTTAAAACAACTTGCAAGCATCAAAATAAGATGGGTCCATGGAATATTTCGTCAGGGCTGTTCTACCCACTTTTGACACTGACTTGGCTATTAATTATGCAGTTTTATTAATTTTTATTATTAATTATATTGTTTTAAATGTGCAGTTTATATTTGACTTCATTTAGAAGTGTTTTATTCTGAAATGTTTTAAGATTTCTTTTTGTTAACTTTGCTGTGTTAATGTGCATTCTGTAATTGACCTCCTTTGTAATGCATTATTTTGAAACCTTTAACATAATATTTTAGTTTCCTGTTAATTATGTTGCTTTGGAAGTATACTTTATATTTGACTTTCTTCAGTCATGTTTTATTCTGGATTGTTTTTTCGATTTTTTAATGTGTTGTGATTCTTTCCTCTTAAAAATATAAAGCAGTATGAAATTAATCATCATCATCATTCCAGAGGAACCTTCAGAACGGCTGTTGGACTCAAAGGAGCATTGCACCACATGAAGGTTTTCCCCAGAACAAGCATGGATTATTTTACTCTCCAGTTATTTTCAGTTCCTGAAGAGATGGGCCAACTTCCCTCCCTATTGCTTCTGTGGCTGGCTGCGAAGCCTATTGTGAAAACCTTCAAGGTTACTGAGTACAGTCTATGACTCACTCATCTGTGCTAAGGACCAACTGAAAACCATCAACACCGCAGCTTGACAGGATTTCTATACTAAGCTCCCTGATCAGGCCGCTGAACTTTCAGAGGAATCTCTTTGGGGAAAAGTTGTATCTACTGACTAGCATAAAGATGAAGGGATTACACCAACAGAGCAGAGTTTACCACAGGGCACCACCTGAGTTAAGGCATCTCAGTGTCTTTTTTGCTAGTTGAGATACACTGGTGGGTGCCAAAGGAGTCCAGCTGACCAGTGGCGTAGCGTGGGTTGTCAGCACCCGGGGCAAGGCAAGTAATTTGCGCCCCCTAACCCGTGGATTTGCGCCCCCTAACCCTAACCCCCAGATGTTGCGCCCGGTGCGGCCGGGCCCCCCTGCACCCCCCACGCTACGCCACTGCAGCTGGCAGACTCCTGGATCTGGAAGTGGGAAGGCCAGGTATAATCCCATGCTCACATTGATCCCTGCACAATGTTCTTGGACTCTCTGTCTCACCTCATAGCAGAGGTGGGCAATCTTTTGGGCAGTTGGGGGACTGCATTCCTTCAGGAGAAAGTGATTGAGAAACACATACCAGCAGTAGTGGGTGAGGTCAAAGTGGGTGGGGGGCAAAGCATCAGTGTCCCTATTTTCCAGGGACAGTCCCAGATTTACAGAAGCCATCCCAGTTTCTGATTTGATCTTGGAATGTCCCACTTTTCCTTAGGATGTCTCTGTGTTCATCAGAGACACCTTGGAGGGTATGGAGTTATGTGGACTCAATTATGGATGTTTTGATCTGTGTTGTGGTGAAAACATATCTGCATGCTGACTCAGCCTATTTTTGGAAATGGTTGTTAATGGAGAAATCTGAGTGGCCCCTTGGACAAAAAAACAAGGACACCAGCAAGGAATACCAGAGTATTGAAGACTGTCGTGACAGGACTTCCACCTGCCACAAGGTGAAACAAGATGGAAGCCCCGAACAAAAGAGCACCCAAACTTTTATTTGCTGCTAATCCCTATGTTACTCCCCCCCCCCAACTACATCACTAATACATCATGGTTACATCATGAAAGGGGAGGTCTGGTGGAAGTAATCTGAGCATCCTGGACCCTGCCCCATGGTTCTCCTTGCCTTCCGTCAAACACCCATCAAGTGTAATAAAAGAGATATTTATATTTCCCTGTTTCCCAGCCAAGTTAATCACACCTTTTTGTCTTCATCTGGGTTTGTTATTTCTGGAATGGCTACCTCTCTGGTACTCAGGTATCAGGATGCCAGGAATTATCACTCAGGCAGAGGGGCTGCTGAGTAGCTGAGCTCACATGTCTATATGAATTTCTGAAGTTTTCCCAGTGAGCCAGTACATAGATACATTTTTCAGTGAATTCTTACATTTGGTATAGTGCAGTAAAGACCCTTTGAATAGATAGGAAGAAACTGTGATGAAGTGTTTTGTGCGGAGAAATCACAAAAGTCACAAAAGTGATTGTGCTAATGTTGGTAGTGTACTGCATGTGCATATCTGCTGGAGGGACAACCCCCCCAACCTATACATAAATTCCTGCAACATGGTAAACTGCACTTTGTCCATCTGGCGGAACTTCCACATGGCTATACCAATTCCCTGATGCTCTTGCTCTCAGATGGGAGAGGCCAGAGAAGCAGAAGCTGTAACCTTGAAGATGCCATGCTTGGGAACATTCTGGCTCTTGGGCATATTTCTCAGAAAGCATTTTCTTAAGCAGGCAAAATCAACACAAGGTTTCAGAGAAGAAGCATTTCCAAGAGGTGGGTGGAATGCCACTATGTGCCATGTATCAGCTGATATGCTGACTGACTTCTGGGGAAGGGCCCAAGCTCTGTGGTAGAACATCTCACTTATGTGCAAAAGCCCTGATTCAATCCCTAAAGTCCCCAGTCTCAAACTCTGGAGAGAAGCGTAGATAATACTGCACTGGATGGATTTCTGCTCTGACAAGGTATGAGACAGCTTCCTAGGTTCTTCGCAGATTTCAGAATAGCCTGTGGAGTTTTATTGCTCTACACAGCTACCCTAGGCCTAGGAAACAGAAGTGGCGTAGTTTAGGCAATAGGTAGATTATCAAATAGGCTAGTGGGGTAAAGGAGCTTTCAGGAGACATTTGCTTGCGAAAGCTTAATAGCACATTTTTTTTGCGCACCAGGAAAGTGATAGATAACAGCGCAGGAAGCGAAAGAGCCTTGGCTGCTAGCAAGGGGTTAATGTTCCCAGACGACCAAGCTGGACAGGTCAACAAGTTGCCTAGCAAGCGCACGAGTTTAAGGGCTGCACGAGACGATGCTGGAACAGGAGGTCACAATCGTTCATCTAAAGATTAACTAGGAGGCTGCGTGGCGACGGGATCCTCCTGGAGGTCCCCACCCCACCCCGCTCCTTACCCAATCAGAGAGAAGCCTAGCCACGCTCAGCGACCAATACGGGATCGGTTACCTTCTGCCACCTACTCCAGCCAATCCGGAGCGTGCAATGCAAGTTGATGGTCCGGTGGGCAGGGTCTCTTCGTGGGTTTAAATCCTGCGTTAAAGTGCTCCGGATAGTAATAAGAATAAAAACAACAATTCCATTGCGCGAGCATAGCAGGCCTGTTGGAGGTGGGTCGCCTTGCTGGGGAACCTCGCAAAATACTGCGATCACTGCAAGGGTTGCCATTTACAGGGTCTCCGTAAAAGGCGGATCTACACGGATCCTCATGGATCCTCCACTTTTTTAAAAATAACTCCAACAAATGCAGTGTCAAATCACACCTAGAAGGCACGCCTACAAACTGGACTATAAAAAACGTGGATCCAACACTTTGCCACGCTGCAGCACCACAAAAACATGGATCTGAGGCACGGATCCTCATGAATTCATATGATTTTTATATGGAAACAAAATAAAAACACCATGCTACTGTAGACCACATCTTAGTCTGTAGGAGGAACCAAAAAAATCACGCATCCACTGTTTCGTGGTGCCGCAATGGCGCTAAAACATGGTTAAAAAACACGGATCCTCATGAATCCTACTGATTTTTGCAATAGATCAGCCCAAACTCACTGTCAAATTACACATCATGTCCAGGGGCACAGCATCCACCACAGAAATCACGGGTCCATGGCTTCCTGGCCATATCGTGGCCCAAAAACGTGGTTTTCAAGAACAGATCCTCATGGATCCTCACACTTTTTGCGTTGGGCAAACCCAAAGTCACTGTCAAATGACATATCATAGCCAGGGGCACAGCCTACACCACAGAACACTCGGATCCACTCCTGCCTGGCCATACCGTGGCCCAAAAACGTGGTTCCGAACCACAGATCCTAATGGATCCTCATGATTTTTGCACTAGATCAGCCCAAAGCCACCATCGGATCAAACATCATGACCAGGAGCACAGCATGCAACACAAAAATCACGGATCCACGACTTCCTGGCGAAACCGTGGCCCAAAAACGTGGTTCCGAACCAGGGATCCTCATGGATCTTCACACTTTTTGCACTAGATCAGCGCAAAGTCACTGTCAAATCACACATCATTTCCAGGGGCACAGCTTACACCACAAAAAACTCAGATCCACAGCTTCCTGGCCACTCCATGGCCCAAAAACAAGGTTTTCAAGCACGGATCCGCATGGATCGCACGCTTTTTGCATTGGGCTACCCCAAACTCACCGTCAAATCACACATCATTCCCAGGGGCACAGCTTTCACCACAAAAATCACGGATCCACGGCTTCCTGGACACTCCAGGGCCCAAAAACGTGGTTTTCAAGCACGGATCCTCATGGATCCTCACGCTTTTTGCACTATATCAGCCCAATGTCACCGTCAAATCACACATGATTTCCAGGGGCACAGCCTGCACCACAAAAATCACGAATCCACGGCTTCCTGGCTACTCCATGGCACCAGAACGTGGTTTTCAAGCACGGATCCTCATGGATCCTGTGATGGTTATGGGTGGGTTACTCGTGTGTAAACTACCTCCACTTCAGTTAGATCGTTTGCTCAACCATGTTTAGGGTTAGAGCTCGCCCTCCGTGACCTGTTAGTCAATTGCAGAATCCGTCAGTGGGCGTTTCTTGAATCTCTTCCAGCATAAAAGCTGTTTGACCCCAAGTCTCCGCCTGTGTTCCCTGCGCGGAACGCGTCAGCGCAGGTAAGGGGGCGGCAAGGGCGTGCCAGTGCTCTCTCCGCTGGTCTCGGTTGAAGGGTCTCGGAGCCCTGACACCGATTCCTCCATCTTCCTCTCCTCTCTATTGGTGTCACACTGAATTCCTCCCCCCCCCCCCGACTGGTTCCCTCTCCGGTATCGCTCTGGAGCCCTGCCTCCGCTTTTCTCTCTGATGTCAGTTCCCTGACAGATCCTTACACTTTTTGCATTGGGCCAACCCAAACTCACCGTCAAATCACACATGATGTCCGGAGGCACAGCCTGCACCACAAAAAACTCAGATTCACGGCTTCCTGGCCACTCAGTGGCCCAAAAACGTGGTTTTCAAGCACGGATCCTCATGGCTCCTCACACTTTTTGCGTTGGGCAAACCCAAAGTCACTGTCAAATCACACATCATAGCCAGGGGCACAGCCTACACCACAGAAAACTCAGATCCACTCCTGCCTGGCCATACTGTGGCCCAAAAACGTGGTTCCGAAGCACAGATCCTAATGGATCCTCATGATTTTTGCACTAGATCAGCTGAAAGTCACCATCAGATCAAACAGCATGGCCAGGAGCACAGCATGCAACACAAAAAAATCGGATCCACGGCTTCCTGGCCACTCCATGGCCCAAAAACGTGGTTTTGAAGCATGGATCCCCATGGATCCTCATGCTTTTTGCACTAGATCAGTGCAAAGTCACTGTCAAATCACACATCATGTCCAGGGGCACAGCATCCACCACAAAAATCACGGATCCACGGCTTCCTGGCCACTCCAGGGCCCAAAAACGTGGTTTTGAAGCACGGATCCTCATGGATCCTCACGCTTTTTGCATTGGGCCAACCCAAACTCACCCTCAAATCACACATCATTCCCAGGAGCACAGCATCCACCATAAAAATCACGGATCCACGGCTTCCTGGCCACTCCAGGGCCCAAAAACGTGGTTTTGAAGCACGGATCCTCATGGATCCTCACACTTTTTGCATTGGGCCAACCCAAACTCACTGTCAAATCACACATCATGTCCAGGGGCACAGCATCCACCACAAAAAACTGAGATCCGCGGCTTCCTGGACACTCCAGGGCCCAAAAACGTGGTTTTGAAGCACGGATCCTCATGGATCCTCACGCTTTTTGCATTGGGCCAACCCAAACTCACCCTCAAATCACACATCATTTCCAGGGGCACTGCTTACACCACAAAAATCACGGATCCACGGCTTCCTGGCGATACCGTGGCCCAAAAACGTGGTTTTGAAGCACGGATCCTCATGGATCCTCACGCTTTTTGCATTGGGCCAACCCAAACTCACCCTCAAATCACACATCATTTCCAGGGGCACAGCTTACACCACAAAAATCACGGATCCACGGCTTCCTGGCCATACCGTGGCACAAAAACGTGGTCTTGAAGCACGGATCCTCATGGATCCTCACGCTTTTTGCATTGGGCCAACCCAAACTCACCCTCAAATCACACATCATTCCCAGGAGCACAGCATCCACCACAAAAATCACGGATCCACAGCTTCCTGGCCACTCCATGGGCCAAAAACATGGTTTTCAAGCTCGGATTCTCATGGATCCTCACGCTTTTTGCATTGGGCCAACCCAGACTCACCCTCATATCACACATCATTTCCAGGGGCACAGCTTACACCACAAAAATCACGGATCCATGGCTTCCTGGCGATACCGTGGCCCAAAAATGTGGTTTTGAAGCACGGATCCTCATGGATCCTCACGCTTTTTGCATTGGGCCAACCCAAACTCACCCTCAAATCACACATCATTTCCAGGGGCACAGCTTACACCACAAAAATCACGGATCCACGGCTTCCTGGCCATACCGTGGCACAAAAACGTGGTCTTGAAGCACGGATCCTCATGGATCCTCACGCTTTTTGCATTGGGCCAACCCAAACTCACCCTCAAATCACACATCATTCCCAGGAGCACAGCATCCACCACAAAAATCACGGATCCACAGCTTCCTGGCCACTCCATGGGCCAAAAACATGGTTTTCAAGCTCGGATTCTCATGGATCCTCACGCTTTTTGCATTGGGCCAACCCAGACTCACCCTCATATCACACATCATTTCCAGGGATACAAAATCCACCACAAAAAACACGGATCCACAGCTTCCTGGCCACTCCATGGGCCAAAAACGTGGTTTTCAAGCTCGGATTCTCATGGATCCTCACACTTTTTGCATTGGGTGTACCGCCATTGCCTCTGCAGAGAACTAGGGCCAGGGCCTTTTCAGTACTGGCCCAGACTTGGTGGAACGCTCTGTCACAAGAGACTAGGGCCCTGCAGGACTTGACATCCTTCTGCAGGGCCTGCAAGAACAGAGCTGTTTCGCCTGGCCTTTTATTTGGACTCAGTCTCACCGAAATGTTTCTCCTCCCCATATGATTTTGATCTATGGGCTACTTTTAAAATGAGGGTGCATTTTAAATTGCATTTTAACCTGTATTTTAAATTGGGTGTTCCCACCCATTATGTTTTTATTGTAATTTTACTGGTGTTAGCTGCCCTGAGCCCAGCTCTGGCCAGGGAAGGCGGGGTATAAAAAAAATTATTATTGTTGTGGTTGTTGTTGTTGTCTTTGGAGGGAGTAGGAGTGTGCATGCGTGTGGTGGGTGGGTGGGTGGAAGGGGAGAATTGAGCAGAGTTTTTGAGCTTTTTGTGGTGAGGATTGCCCTTAGGTTTAGCTTTTGGGGGGATGATTTCGCGATCTACCAGGATCAACCAGGGATCTACTGGTCAGGCATGCCTGGACTATATAACTTTGAAAGATATACACAAGATGAATAATGTAATGAATTGACATTGCTGGAAATGCCATAGACCTCAAGGGACCTTCTTCCATTTGCGTTGGACCTGTGAAAAGACCAAAAAGTTTTGGAGGAAAGTTCATTTCAAAATGCCAAAAAAGTAAAAAGTAAATTTGCATTGGATCCCAAAGGTATGCTGTTGGGAATGACTCCTTCAGCTGTTGTGAAATTGTCAGTGGAACTACTTATATGACCACAGCAGTCATTGGTGCTGGCTAACATGGAAATCTGACATGTGTCCTCAGATAGATGCATGGAAAGAAAAACTATCAGAATATGCAGTAATGGCAAAACTCACCAATTTAGTAAATAATAGACCCATGGAAGAACATCAAATAAACTTGGAATCTTTATAATTTGTATACAGCTTAACAGAACTAAGAAAATGGATTTGTATAATAGACCTTAGGTTGCAAATATGTTTCCTGTTTAAAAATAGAAGTTTTGTGTGTATTTGATAAAGGAATAAATATATTGTAAAAGAAATCTTGTCTGTCCAATTTAGAAATGAAATCATATTTTTAAATAATTTTTGCTTTAGACTGTTGTATATAATACTAATAAACCTTTATTGCCACTACACCACCTGTGTGCAGTGAAATTAAACGAGCCCCCTACCTCCCCCCACCCTCCACCAACCAGTCACCCATAGATGAAGATAATAAGAGCATTTACAAGTCCATAGCCCCTTGGGGGGAGTCAGTCACATATATTTGTTTGGTCAAGGGTAGAATCCATCTGCAAGTAGTCAATGAGGAGCAGTCTGGCACTTGCGTGTGATCTTATCTTCAGGAAGGGGAGATTGCTGCGAACATTTTTTCTTGCATAAAGGATTACCGGTATGTCTGCCAGTCACATGTTCCATACCTTCCTCCTTTGGCAGCCCTCCCTCCTCTTGTAAATCAAAAGGAATGGTGCAGAGGCATGGTGTGGTTTATTTTATATGAATATTTGAAAACGCTATGGTGTCCTGTGTAGCAAGAAAAACACTTCCACTCAAAAGTGAAAACAGTTTATCAAATCAGACATGGTCTATTGATTTGGATACATTGTAACGATTTGGTCAGGCCATTTGGGTGGGTGGGTGGGTGGGTGGGTGGGTGGGTGATGTTTGTGCCATGTTCATTGTAAGTGCTTACTCATGGGGTGGGGTGCTCCAGCCCCCCCCCCCGATTAATGTCTGACATTCCTGTAAGCATGTATATGACCCACCACAGAATGAACCACAAAAACCACAGAGCACCGCCAAGGAATAAACAATATATTAAATACTTTGATCCTTAAGGAATCATCATGATTGTTAAAAGGACTCCACCAAATTAGATCACATCAATGCCCAAAATAAAATCTCTATCTGAAATGGTTCTGCACTAGAAAGAACAATGTATTAACGTAACATTCATATCCATAGCTTCCACTGTAAAGAACCGAACCTGGAAATTTTTGACGCTGCAAACATTGAAGAATTTCGAAGGCAGAGATGGTGATGATATTAACTGTGAATGTAAAATATCAAAGCAACTAAATAGAGACTGCCAAAGTGACCATGAAAAGCAATAATATATCTTTCATCAATTACGCTACAAAAGGTTTTGCAACAAAAGTTGTTTTTTGGGGGGCTGGAAATTATAAAAAGAGGTTTAACTGCAAGTTTTCTTGCCAACAGATTTTGTTAGTGCAAACTTGGAAATCAGGGGTTTCCAATGTGGTGCCCATGGGCACCAGGCTGCCTGCTGACAACTTTCCTGGAACAGATAGGTAGCCGTGTTGGTCTGCCATAGTCAAAACAAAAAAAAATCCTTCCAGTAGCACCTTAAAGACCAACTAAGTTAGTTCTTGGTATGAGCTTTCGTGTGCATGCACACTGTGTATCTAAAGAAGTGTGCATGCACACAAAAGCTCATACCAAGAACTAACTTAGTTGCTCTTTAAGGTGCTACTGGAAGGATTTTTTTTTTGTTTTAACTTTCCTGGAGTCCACCATGTGTTTTCATAAAGTTGGCAGGATCAGTGGTGAATTGTGCCCAGCATTACTTCAGATTGGTCATAGCATATTTGATTGGCTGCAGGGACATACTAAGTGTGGTCCCTGCCCCGGGGGCCACCTTGGGGTGTGTGCGACAAGATGGCCCGCTGCCTCCCCCCAGCTGTAGAGCAGCCGAGGGCACGCGGTCAGTACAGTTGCCATGTGTGTGTGCAAGGAAACAATTCTTTGGTATCGGCTATTTCATGTGTACTTACCTGAAACCATTAGATAGAGTGAACACACAAAAAAAGCATTACTGGCCCTTTAAATAAAGGCAGCCAAAGAATAAGGAGAAAACTGCACTATCACATCTAGTGAATGAATAGACCTGATGCTTTGAATTGTCTGTTTAAATAACCTATCAAGCTCCAACCAATGAATGTTACCAAACAGGACCAACTAGAGTATGTAACACTGGTACTGCAGCCAAATGTTATGTATCCACTTCAGTAACAGCCTGAAGTATCTGAAGAAGTGTGCATGCACATGAAAGCTCTTACCAATAACAAAATTACTTGGTCTCCAAGGTGCTACTGGAAGGAAAAATTGTTTTATTTTGTTTCAACTACGGGAGAGCAACATGGCTACCTACTTGTAACAAGCCACTATGAATGCATGTATCCTCCCAGGCAGTTAGAATGTTACAGTGTGAAAGTTCATGTATAAGTCACTGTATAACAAAAAATGTACAAGAAACTTTAGTAATTCACTAGAAAACAGCTGTTCTTTCCATGAGTCCTGTTCTGTACAGGGAAAGGTAGGCCCACCAGGAAGCATAAAGTCAGTAGGCAAATGGCCTCACCGCAGGGGTAACACCTAACCCAAGTGCCAGACAGATTACAAAGATGGGCAACCCTGAAATGGATTTGGACTCCAGGGGACAAAAGAATTGTGAGGAACTTGACCAGAGGGGTCAGGAACTGTAAATAGTTTTAATGTCTTGTATTAACGGGTGTCAGGAGATGGGAAAAGGGTGGGAAAAGACAGCTATCTGATACCCAGGTGCTGCCCCATAACACCCCTTGTGTGATGCATCAGTGATGTAGCAATGATGAAATATTGGAGGTGGGACAGGGAATTTGGGAAACTAATAAAAGTGGGGGGGCACCTTCTGTTAAAAGTTTGACTCATCTCGCTGCCAGAGGAGAGTGGACCCTGCTATAGCAGTTGCTTTTACAATAAAGGTCAGGACTTCTTCTCTTTACCTAGTGGGCTCACAGAGTCCCCCAAGGACCTGGAACTGCCTGTTTTTAAAAATATTTTATGCAACAATCTTTCAGATTTATGTAGAGTGGAGGACTTTTCACAATGATCTTATACTGCAGGAAAGCCACTCCTTTTACAGTGCAAGAAGCTATTGATATTCTATCTCATCCTGATTATCAGAAGATTGTAAATGATCCACCATGCAAGCCTAGTGGTGGTGATGTCTTTCTGTATTCATTCAAAGGTTCTCCTGAGAAAAAAAATGATTGGCGCTGTGATCAATATTGTTGGATCAACTGTGGTGTCCGACTATGGCCAAAAATTAATCCAAAGCTGAGAAAATTTTACCATAAAATCAAAACTTGTTCAAGTACAGGCAACTTTATAAGGCACAGTTATACTTTGCTAGAGCCTTCTTGTGAAATGGTTCTGATACACTATATTGGAAATGAGAGGGAATTCCATGCACTTCCTCATGGTAACAGAAAGAGAAATTTGCTAAGAGCACATGTACGGACAATGCCTTCAGTAATAGGAAAGATTTCAGATACAAGTGCTAAGCCTTCAAAAATCTATATAGACCTTTGTAATGACCCTGTAACCAGCTCTGCTCATATACCTGTAGCTCAGCCACGAAACCTGCACCAGGTAAGAAACAAACTTTAAAAAAAAATTAATTAATTTTTGCATGTATACTTCTTCTAACAATATATCTTTAACAATTTTTCATATTTCCACCCTCTTTCCCTGGACTTCCCTCATATGCCTATTTTGTTTTATTTCCATATTGTTCTCCCTGCATGTTGTTTCCCCAAAATTTCCAAGAATGCATATTTTCTTACTTTTTGCCACATACAATTGTGATCATTTACTCAAGGCAAGGAGTTCATTTCTTTATGTTGCCTCTTCATATATGTTGAAAATGGTCCCCCTTCTCTTTTAAAGTCTTTGTTGTCCTTTTCATATAGTTTATCTGATAGTTTTTGCAACTTCTAAATTTTCCATAAGTTTCCCTTGCCATTGATCTTTTGTTGGTATTTCTTCTGTCCTCCAAGTTTGTGCTAATAAAATTATTGCCACTGTTGCTGCATATATAAATAATTTCTGATTTCCTTTTTTTTATCTTGATCTACAATTTATAGGAGTAATTTTTCTGGTTTCTTAGCAAAAGTCTTTTTAAACATTTTACTCCAAATTCATTATATATCAGACAAGGCTGCTTATTATTGCTATTGACTGAATTAAAAATAACATCTTTGATAGTGCATTCATCTTTATTGCTGCTATCCTTCCCATCAAGGAGAGGTTCATTCTCTTCCAAATTTTCAAATCTATCTTCACCTCATTCCGAACTTTATCATAGTTGTCTTTATATAAATTTAAATTTTTATTATCAAGCTAAATTCCTTAATATTTTGACTTTTTTATGAATTTCTACTTCTGTAATCTCCTATGGCTCCTACAGTGATCCAAGCGATGGTCACCTCCAGGCTTGACTACTGTAATTAGCTCTGGGCTACTCTTTAAACTGTCCCACAAACTCCAGCGGGTGCAGAATGCTGCAGCGAGGCTCCTTACGGGGTCCCTGCCATGGCAGCATATTAACCCAGTGCTTTACCAGTTGCACTGGCTCCCGGTGCAGTATAGGGTCATGTTCAAGGTGCTGGTCTGAACCTTTAAGTCCCTTTGTGGCTTAGGGGCTTCCTATCTCGGGGACCGCCTCTCCTGGTCTGCCCTGCAGAGGACCTTAAGGTCCATGAACAACCATAGTTTAGAGGACCTGGGCCCTAAGGAAGTCAGACTATCCTCCACCAGGGCCTGGGCCTTCTCAGTGATGGCTCCGACCTGGTGGAATGCTCTGTCCCATGAGACTAGGGCCCTGTAGGATTTAACCTCTTTCCATCGTTCCTGTAAGACAGAGCTGTGCCGCCTGGCCTTAATTTGAATTCAGCCTGATCTTTTATTTCCCTTCCCTTCCCTTCCCTCCCCTGACCTTTTTATGAAGATCACCCTCTCTGAGACCCAAAGCTAATTCTCCCCTGGTCTCCTCGCTGGCCAAAGTAGGACCAATTCCTCCCCCTAGCCTTGGGGATTATCCAATTGATTTTTGAATGTTATTATTATTCATGTTTTTATACTGTATTTTATGTTGCTTTTATAATCAAGTGTTTTAAATTTGTTGTTAGCTGCCCTGAGCCCGTTTTTTGAACTGCGAAGGGTGGGGTATAAATATAAAATTATTATTATTTTCTCCAGTTCCATCGTTTTGTTAGTATTTTTGTCTTTCCTTTATTTAATTTAAATCCTCCCACTCACCCAAACTTATATTTTTTCAAAAGCTTTAGGGAGACACAGTTTTGTTTCCTCAACTGTAATTACCAAGTCAACAGCAAATGCTTTCAACTTAAATTCACACACACACACACCGTTCTTATTCCCACAATCTGTTTGTCTGCTCTTATGTTTCTGTTCAAAACCTTCAGGACCAGAATGAATAATAATGGTGATAATGGACATCCTTGTCTCATTCCTTTTTCCATTTGGGAATTCATTTGTTATCACCTGGTTAATAATTAGTTTTGCACTCTGTTCTGTATATACAGCTTGTATCCCTTTTATAAACTTTTCTCCATATTCCATTTCTTCCATCACTTTCCTTATAAAGCACAAAGATACATTAAAAAAAACAATCCACATCTATAAACATCATTGCTGCTTTTTTCTCATTTCTTACTTCTAGATACTCTATTACATTTTTACAATTTCTTATATTATCTTTCATCTGCCTACCCGGAAGGAATCCTGCTTGGTCTGGGTATATTTAAACATTTAAGACCTTTTTTAATCAATTAGCTAAAATATTAGCAAATACCTTGTAATCATTGTTCAAAAATGAAATAGGTATATAGTTTTTGACCAAGGTCAAATTTGTATCTTGTTTTGGAATCAAGGTAATATAAGCTTGCTTTCACGTTTCTGGAATTTCCACTTTTGTTACTATTTCATTCATTATATCTTTCATTGGATTTACCAGATGTTCTTTAATTTTTTTATTGAACTTTGCTGATAATCCATCTGTTCCTGGTGATTTGCCCACATTTATTTGCCTTATTCCTTCAGGGATTTTTCTGTTACTTGTGTATTTAAGAATACTATCTCTTCTTGTTTTTTATCTTTGGCAGATTACTCTTTTTTATATATTCCTGTATGTTGATTGCCTTTCCATTTCCTCTTTTGTATAAATTTTGAAAATGATTTTAAAAGGCTTCCCTTATTTCTTTTGTGTTATCTAGAAATTTACCATTGGAAATAATTTTACCTATATATATAATTCATCTGTTGATTTCTCCTTAATTGCCATGCAAGCAACTTTCCGGGATTGTTTGCATGCTCAAAGAATGTCGGCTTCATTTTTTTAACTTCCCATGCTATTTTACATTGATTATCATTGAATGCTGTGATTGTAATAATTTCATTGGCTGTTTTATCGATTGTTTATTTGGGTTTTTTCCAAATTCATTTTCTTTCTTTGATATGGCATCCAAAATTTATTTTTTTCTTGTTTCCCTGGCTCTCTCCCCCCCCCCCAGCATTTTGTTGTATGAAATGACCTCTCATGACTACAGTGGTACCTCGGGTAACATACGCTTCAGGTTGCATACGCTTCAGGTTACAGACTCCAATAACCCTGAAATATTACCTTGGGTTAAGAACTTTGCTTCAGGATGAGAACAGAAATCGCACGACGGCAGTGGGAGGCCCCATTAGCTAAAGTGGTGCTTCAGGTTAAGAACAGTTTCAGGCTAAGAACGGACCTCCAAAACGAATTAAGTATGTAACCAGAGGTAGCACTGTACTTTACGAACATTCCATACAATTTTGTTTTTTGTTTCCTTAGGTACAAAACAAACTTAAGCTTGAAAGACAACGTTCACAAATCAGTCATGATGATTTGTACAGTGTTTTTGAATTAACAGAACTCCTTGAAGGCTTCATCCATGATATCTCTCTGTGTCCTACAGTGATTGTTGTTATGGGCCTACAGGATATTTCATCCGAAATTGGTAAAATGATATCACTGAAAACAGATTTACCGATGCTTTTTTCATATGACACAACTTTTCAACTTGGAGACTTCTTCCTATCTACTTTATTATTCCAAAATGTGCTTTTCGCTGAATCACCACTGATTCCTGTAATGTTCATGATACATGACAGCAGGCGAGAGGACAATCACAGGAGATTTTTGGAAACCCTTTCAAAACAGTGTCCATTGTTCAATTCAGAAAAAGTTGTCATAGTGTCTGACAGAGAAAAAGGAATTGAAAAGGCTTTGGATCATGTTTTGCTCAAGAGCCACAGAGTGGTATGCTGGAATCACATCCGCAGAGACATCATGTTTTGGTTGAAAAAACATGGGGCCAGTTCAGAGGATACCAAGGTATACCTTGCTGACTTTTTTGATCTTCTGAGGTCAAATTCAGAGCAAGAGTACACATTCAAATTTGATAAACTCAGTAAACGTTGGAGCAAAGCATTCTTGGACTACTTTGAGGAAGACCTGCACCAAGCAATAATAAATCATGCTGGGGCCTGGATTCTAAAGAGGCTGAACATATATAAAGAAAAAAGTGGAATCACCACAAATGTCTCTGAGAGTTTTCATGCAGCTCTAAAAAGACTTTCACAATGGAAAGAAATGACAATGGAAGCAATGGTGTTATCCTTATATGCAATGCAAAATTTTTACTGGAGAGAAACTTTGCGTGGACTATGTAACACTGGAAACTTTCATTTGCGGCCTCAGTTCATCAGACACTCAAAATCACCAGAGCATACAGTCTTTCCTCATATAGCTTGTGATCCATCACAAATCATGGATCTTATACAAAGGGGTGAACTTCCACGGCCTAAGAAAGATGAAAGCTATGAGAAGGCACCATCAGTTTGTCAAATGGTACTAGCGGACCTTACGGTACTGAACAATTTAATAGCTGTTTGTCCACAGCTTGGTGTCTTTGTGGTAAGGGGAAGTAAGGAAAAGCATTATGTTGTCCGCCTTTTCCCCAAAGAGAGCTGCTCTTGCCCATCATCCAGGACTTGCTACCATATTATAGCTGCCAAAAAATCTATCGGCATGCCACCAGAACCAGGGAAGCCTCGCCGTTTGCAGCTCACACAGTTGAAGCGAAATAAAAGGCAGAAGAGTAGATCAGGAAGAAAGTTCTCCAGACTGAAGGAAAAGATAACTGTAGTTCCAGCATCTGATTCAGTGCAGGCTGCTGAGGATTTGGACTCCTTAAAAACAGATCTCCAACTGACAATGAGAGACCTGGAAAACACTCAGCCTCAGATGACCTCCACTCCAAAAAGTGGGAAAGAGGATTTTACAGTGACCAATTGTTTTGATAGCAGCCCCATATTCCCATCTCAAAGTGAGAAGTGTTTGGACAAATCAATGATTTCTACATCAGTTCCCCCATGGCACAACTGTACCTTCAACACACTCAGTCTACAAACCGAGGAACTTGTGGGCTCAGTTGCCAACATCTGTGTGTATGGTTATGACATAGACACACTGAAAGGATCGAACTGGATAAATGACCGCATAATAGATGCATTTCTTGCCTCCAGGGTGATCATGACCAAAGAGCTAGGTCATGATGGAACAATTTTCCCATTTAGTTGCCTCTTCATTCAGACCCTCATGTGTCAAAAATTGTCAGTGAAAGCCCTGAAGTCCTGTTTGAAATATGGGGTACTAAAGAAAGATGTTTGGATTATTCCAGTAAATGACAGTGGAGTCCACTGGATACTGATAGTAATCATTTTTAAAAGGAAGACCATGCTCTACCTAGATTCCAACCATGGATTAAACCACTCTGTGATTTATGCAATAAAATCCTTCATAGCATGTCTGTATGAGATGGATTCAGACTGTCCCTATAGTTTTGCGGACTGGTCATTTTTTGCACCAACTGATATACCCAGGCAAGGTAATTCCAATGACTGCGGTCCTTTCATATGCACCATTGCACATCTGATTGCTTCTGCTGCCCAATTACAGTACACACAAAAGGATATGACCGCCATTAGACCCTGGATTGCAAAAGAAATAATACATTACATTGGGAAAACCT